>NC_063436.1:30132665-30844300 GCF_020379485.1 Brassica napus | reverse complement strand
TGGCAATTGTCAATAATAGCACCCTTTGAAGTTTTCCTTCCCAAACTAGCACTCAGGATCAGAAGTCACAAAAATAGGTTTCATTAAAGGGGTAATTTACCTTTATACCCTTTGTTATAAGAATAGAAAAAAAAACATTTCATTTCATTCGATCGCGAATCTTGTCGTCTCCTCTCGGGAATCTTCAAACCCTCACCGGCACTGTCGTCTCCGACTCGGGAATCGTCGTCTCCGGCTCGGGAATCATCTTCTCCGACTCGGGAATCGTCGTCTCCGGCTCGGGAATCATCTTCTCCCTCGGGAATCGAAGTCTCCGGCTCGGGAATCATCTTCTCCGGCTCGCTAAATCTTCTTCTCTCCTCTCCGGCTCGCTAATCATCTTCTCTCGGCTATCTAATCATCAGCGTCACACTCTCTACTCTCAAAATCGGTAACTTTTTAAAATTAGGGTTTTTGAATTAAAATTTGGGAAGCTTGCGTTTTGATTTTGATTTGTGTGTTACTCGTTCTTATTAACAAGCGAAGCAAATGAAGACTTTTGTGTTGTTTTGTATTTGTGTTATTTCAGGAAAGCCTTCCAGAAAAGTTTGAATTTTTTTTTTCCTTGTTTACGCAGGATAGAAACAAGATGGAAGATTCAGTACCTCTAAAACTAGCACTGCCAGAGCTGAAGTATCCTATTGGTTCACAGCCAAAAGAAAAGTCAGCAATCAACCAATACTCTGGTTCAGATTATATCTCTATTGTCAAAAGCATCCTAAAACCAGATGAGATGATAAGAGTCCGAGGATCATTTCTGGGACCTGTAATGAAGCTCAGTGAGAGAGGATTGAAGTTATCAGCAAAGATAGTCTACGCCATTCTCACTAGAAGCATCGTTTCTGTCAAGGAGAATGAAGCCTGGTTCCATTTCGGTGCGCAGCCAATGAGGTTCTCTATAAGAGAATTTCATATGATGACAGGCTTGAAATGTAGTGGTGCATTAGAAGGACCACGAAGGGAAACCGAGAGATTTAATTGGGAATTGCTAAAGGGGCGTAGTCATAAGTTAAGTGACGTGGTGGACCAGCTCAGAAACACAAGAGAAGATGCTTCTGAGGAGAGAATATGCCTCGCAATGCTCATCCTGGTAGAGAGCATATTATTGCGGAAGAGCAAAGGAGGGAGTTTTCCTTTGGAATATGCGAAAAATGCACAGGATATGACATATCCATGGGGAAAAGAGGCTTACATTGTGCTCCTGAAGTCAATTCAAAACGCTGTCGCGAATCATTTGGAGAATAAATCCAAATTTGAGTTGCAAGGTTATCCTCTAGTATTCCTTCTTTGGATACTAGAGTCGATTCCTTTGCTAAGGAATAAGTTCAGTAAGTGTGTACCAACAGTTGAGGTTCCTGGGCCGACTTACTTGTGTGAAAAATACACTGAGATAGAGAATCCATCACTTGATAGGGTTTTACAGGTTGAAGCTGATACAAAGGTAAGCTTTTCCAAGTATATGTTTCTCAGTTGTTTGCTTTTTCTTTTTTTTAATATGTTTCTCATTGGTCTTTTTTTGAAATATTCTCAGCTGAAGGTCCATTGCATACTACCTTCTATTCCTCATGATCCAGAAGATGATATCTCCATTGAAGACAAATATAGTGACGAGTTGGAAACAGTGAAAGATGTAACAAAGAAAGGGTACAAGATTACAGCCGATGACTGGGAAAATAGGTGTGTAGACACATTTGACACATTGGATGCTCTTATTCAAATGATGGCAAATAAGGAGACTGGCCAAGCTTCTACTCCGATTGATGAGGATTCAGTAAATGAAAAAGTGAACAGGATCATCACGGTAATGGAGGAGAATCTGAAGAGCATGAAGGATCGAATGTCATTACTGGAAGAAGAAAACATACATCTTAGAGCTCGTGTGTCAGAGTTGGAAGGAAACAGCAATGTTTTTCCCACTAACGTGACACAAAAGGTAAATTCTCAAAACATCTTCTTTTACATTTGCATTTTCAAGTATTTTTTGGAAGATCTTGTACATATTCTTGAATGCCTTCCTAATATTTGACAAACAGCGATCCAGTGGGACACCTTTATCTCCAATGTCTCACACGCAACCATCGAGTGAGACACCTTTATCTCCAATGTCTCAACAGCCTAATTTGACACATGAGGTATGTAACCAATAAATATTGTTGAGTTTTGAAGTAATATTTGGAAAGCTTTTGTACTTCTTGAATGCATTCCTGATTTTTGCAGGAGACAATGATTGAATCAGCTGCATCTCCAAAGTCTCAACAAAATGAGGTATATGCTCAAAAATTTTTAAGAAAATATTTGGAAATTCTTGTACAAAATCCTGAATGCCTTCCTGATTTTTGCAGGATTACACGCAATCATCGAGTGAGACGCCTTTATCTCCAATGTCTCAACAGCCTAATTTGACAATGAGGTATGTAACCAATAAAATATTGTTGAGTTTTGAAGTAATATTTGGAAGCTTTTGTACATATTCTAGAATGCATTCTTGATTTTTGCAGGACAATGAATGAATCAGATGATGAAACTCCTGCCCTTGATACTCAAGTATTCTCTCCTAATCTGACAAAAGAGGTATATGCTCAATGATATTGTTTTCACAGTTGGAGTTTACAAATTAGTTTTGGGTGATTTTTTTTTACATATAAAGGCTTTTCTGATTTTTGACAGAAAGAAACAGAAACGTCTACCGGTGAGAGGCCATCCAATCCTAATCAAGATGGAAAACCAGATGATGAGGTAATATTTATTCTAGAAATTATAGTTGAATGTATTCATGATGGCCATTCCTGATATTTTTTTGCAGATTGTGAGAGAGAAATTAACAAGTGAGTCACCTGCTAGTCAGAGTCAAGTTTTGCAGAAAGAAACAGTAGAAATGAATGAGACACCTTCTTCTCCAATAGCTCCAAAGAGTATTGAAACTCCCGTTTATACTCCAAGTCAGACTCAGCAGGTACATGGTCAAAAAAAATCTTGGATTTTTAAGTTAATGTTTGAAAGCTTTAGAACGTACTCTGGATTGACTTCGTGATAATTTTTACAGATTGAGAGAGAGCCATCGGATGACACGCCTGCCCTTGATACTCAAGTTTTTACTCCTAATCTGACAAAAGAGGTATATGCTCAATGACAGTTGGAGTTTACAATTAGTTTTGGGTGATTTACATATATAGACCTTTCTAATTTTTGGCAGAGGGAAACACAAACCTCTACTGATGAAACGCCACCCAAAACTAATCAAGAGAAGGAAAACCAGATGATGAGGTAATATTTACTCTAGAAATTATAATTGAATGTATTCATGATGGCCTTTCCTGATATTTTTTGCAGATTGTGATTGAGTCACCTGCTGCTCAGACTCAAGTTTTGCAAAAAGAAACACTGGAAATGAATGAGACACCTTCTTCTCCAATATCTCCAAAGAGTATTGAGGCTCAAGTTTTTACTCCAATTCAGAAACAGCAGGTAAATGTTCAAAAAATCTTGGAGATTTCAAGTAATGTTTGAAAGCTTTTGTACGTGTTTTTGATCCCCTACCTGACTTTTTTTTGTTTTTTTTTGCAGACGGTAACAGAGGAAACGTATGAGGCTACACAGCCATTGACTGAGATCATTTCAGCAAACAATAAAAAGGTAAGCATAGAAATGTCTTTCATAAGTACAACTTGAATTTTAAATTGTAGAAACTTCTTCATAACTACCTCTTTTATTTTACTGTTATTACAGGAGGATACACATGCTGTGCATTACAGACCTTCCTCTCCATTGTCTTCACTAATTGCACTAGTTATTGAAGAAAATAAGAATGCTTTGGTAAGAAGAAATATTTAAAATGTTTAGGTAATATTTTTCTATTCAACTAACTCTTACCATTTACTTTTGTCTTATAGAGTGAGACAGAAACTGCGACCCAATATTTTTCTACAAGTGAAGGAGAGCATTCACAATCAAGCAGAAAGAATCAAGCGGAAGAATATCTCAAGGATACTACAGAACCTACTACTGAGCTAGTTTCCACAGATGTTTCGAAGACACAGCCTCTTACTCCGCAAACACAGCACCTTCAGACAAGTGAGGGAGATCAATCCGATGAGACACCATCAGAGCAGAATCAAGCAGAAGAAAATCTCAAGGATACTACAGAACCTACTACTGAGCTAGTTTCCACATATGTTTCGAAGATGCCGCCTATTACTCAGCAAACAGAGCATCTTCAGACAAGTGCTATAGATTTTTCAGAAAAAACGAGGTATGCATCGAGTATATTTGATCTTTAATTATTATTCTAACAATTTAAAACCGCTGATGTTACTGAATCTTCATTTTTAATAGGTTGAAGTAAGCAGGCTTCTAGCTCACTTTCAAATAGGCGCAGAGGTTGAAATTTTGTCTACTGATGACGAAATATGGTATCCAGGAAAGGTTGTTGATCTTAAACTGTGTGAAGGACTAGAGGAGCTGACAGTTGAGTACACGACACTCTTCACAGACCAACATAGACTTCAGAAACTTCAGGATACTATCACGGCTGACAAAATACGTCCTGCAACACCAACTAGTGACCAAAAATCCTTTGAGATGATGGATAAGGTAGAAGCCTTCTACAACAATGGCTGGAGCAGCGGACAAATTAGCATGGTACTTGGTGATAACACATACTCGGTGTGTCTCTATACTTCTATGGAAACTATTCTATTCAAACATTCAGATTTGCGAATTCATAGAGAATGGAAAGATGGAGTCTGGAAGATGGCAGATAAGGTAAATCATAACTAGAATTATACTTCACGTGAATTGTTTGATATACATACATTTTAGTTTCAGGAATGGTTTCCAGAAATTCCGATTGCAACAAATTTGATAATATTTTGCTTGGTGTCTATTGTTTGATTAAAGGTGAAGCCTGATAAGAAAAGGAAAGCTGCTGCCTCATCACAAAATTCAGGAATGGATAATGTTTTCCTAAGAAGGAGCGAGAGGGTGCCTAAACGATCTAGAGACACAAAAACTCCATTCAAGTCTGACAGAAATCCGGCTTTAACTGTAATACCTGAGATTATACCTGCAGTTGATCCGTTTTCAACTCCTGCGGAACATAAGCTTTCAAGGCTTCAAAATTGGATGACATTAAAGCCCGGCATGCATGAAACGTAAGCATGTTTCTGTCCTTGTCTATATATTCTTATATTTATGTATAAGAGGTTTGGTAATTCCTTTGAATCTTTAATCGACTGCAGGTCCCTATCAATCAATGATAATAAGATAAGGAAATCTTTCTTTCAAAGCATGGAAAATGCAAAAAAGGACCTTAAGAAAGAGGTAATTTGTTTACATATGTTCTTGCCTTGAGCTTTTTTTTAAAAAAAAATTCAGGAAGGATTTGTTTAGTTTCAAGGAATATTAGTAACAAATTAGATAATGTTTGCCTTTTTTTTTGCAGCACATTGATGGAGCCTTTGCAATGCTAAATTGCAGAAGAAATGAGAATGCTGCTTGGTTCCACAACTACAAGATTCCAAAGGCGTGCTTCCTACCTATGGAGTTCTTGCATTGCTTGCTCTCTGATGATTTGGCTTACAAGAAAGAAAAGGTCAAAGGTAAAAAGATTTTCAACGATTTATTTAAAGATACTGTGAGAGGGAAGGTATATCCAGAGAAGACATGGGGAGAAGATGTTGATGTTGTGTATGGGATTACTCTTGGAAAAAAAAGCAATGTCTGGATTGGGATGGAAATTCATTTGAAGAAGAAAAGAATCACAGTATATGATTGTTTTCAAAAGGAAAGCAACAGCATTGATATTCCTCAAGTGAAAAAGTTGGCAGGTATGTATAAACAATCTGTATTTGATGTATTCATCTGTTTCTTGGTTTGAAATATTCAACTGATTCTATCTTGATATTGATTTTTAAATATGACAGTGTTGATTTCTAATCTGCTGGTGGAATCTTCTGGTGATGAGGTAGATAAGGTGAAGATGATTCCATTTGAGATTGAGCAGGCACAAGGTTTACCCAAGACAAAACATCCTTTCAACTGTGGGATATTTCTTGTCAAGATTCTGGAGTGCCAGTCATTGAAGATAGGAGACATGACAAAGATTAATGATGACAATGCATTGGAGCTAAGGAGAACCTTGTCTTGTGAGATCTTCAACCAATTTGTGGATGAGAGCTTTGGGAAATGAGAATGATGCATGAAAACATTTTTTGTTTTAGTTAAGACTCGGTTTTAGTTATGACTGTTTATTTTGTTATGTTGTTGGCGTCTGGTTACATAAGAAAGATTGGAAGGATATCAAGTATTTTATTTGGGTATCATATATCTTGGAAGGTTAAAATATGTTTCTGGATGGGTTTCCAGAAAAAAGTTAAGTGTTTCAAATGTAAAAAAGAATGAAATGAGATTATATACTAAGGATTGGACATGTATATGGTAAGCTTAAAATTGTGATGTTTACAGACAACAAAAATTTAGAACCACAAAGGATCGAACCCAGAGGGAGAGAGTCTGCGTATTTGGATAGTGTGGGAGTTTAGCCACTAGGCCAAGAAGAATCATCTGTTATGGATTACATTTAATTTTATTTAACTCCAAACTGTAACACAAAAAAGAATTAAAATAGATTTTGAATCCACCACATATCGAACCCGGGGATAGAGAGACTTTTGAGTTATAAAAAGCCTTGGTTTAACCGCTGGTCTGAGGAGAATCATCTGTTAAAGAATATTACATAAGCATACTTAACCCAATTAATATAGGATAGGTTTCCAAACAATACATTTCGATTGAAAAAAAACAAACTCTTGCCGTCTCAACACTCTCGCCGTTTCAAACTTCTCGAATCTCACTCGTCTCCGCCTCTCGAATCTCTCTCTCATCTCCATATCTCTCGATCTCCGACGAAAACCCATCTCCAGAACTCTCTCTCTCTCGATCTTTTACGCGAGCTCTCTCTATTCTCCGAGAAAAACCATTTCTAGAGCTCTATCTCTTGAAGGTATGTTGCAGATTCAACCTTATGTGTGTTTTCTTTCTGAGAGATTGGTCTCCTGGTTTTTGCTTGTGTATAGACTTGCTCGTTTTAACCTAATATGATTCGTAGAATTCTAGTTCATGTGAAAGCATGTGTATAGACTTCGGAAGGATTTGTATTTTTTTCAGGAAACCCTTCCTGAAATTGGATTTTAATTAATTTAGACAAAGAAAATTTTTCTTGTTTACGCAGGATAGAAACAAGATGGGAGATCCATTACCATTAAGACTAGCACTGCCTGAGCTGAGGTATCCGATTGGATCAGAGCCAGAGAAGACGATATCGATAAACCAACACTCGATAGTTGCTTATATCAAAACTGTTAAGGAAATTCTAGGAAATGATGAGTTCAACAGAATAAGAGGGACGTTTTTGGGACCGGTGATCAAGCTTGGAGAGAGGTCTTTGAAATTATCAGCTAAGATAGTGCACGCAGTTCTCACCAAAAGCATCAAGACAGTGAAGAGACACGAAGCATGGTTCCATTTTGGTGCTCAGCCAATGAGGTTCTCTATAAGAGAATTCCACATGGTGACTGGTTTGAAATGTAGTGGTGAAGCAAGAGAACCACGAGAGGGAACCGAGAAATTTAAGTGGGACTTCCTAAAAGGGCGTACTCATACAGTAAAGGACGTGGAGAAGCAGCTCAGAAACACAAGAGAAGATGCTTCTGATGAGAGATTCTGCCTTGCAATGCTCCTCCTGATTGAGAGCATACTACTACAGAAGAGCCTTCTCGACGGTGGCACAACTTTTACTTTGGATTATGTGAAAATAGCGCAGGATATGGATGTCTTGATGACATACCCATGGGGGAGAACAGCTTATAATTTGCTGTTAAAATCACTTCAGAGAGCTGTCGACAAAAGCCTCGACAAAAACAATTATGATTTGCAAGGGTTCCCTATGGCATTTCTTATATGGATACTTGAGTCAGTACCTTTGCTACAGTATGCATTCAGTCAAGTTGTTCCTATTCTGAGCGTTCAACCGTCTACCCCAATATTTTGTGTGAGAAGTACCTTCAAATAGCTTCTCCACAGCTGATAGATGTTCTCCTAATTGAAATCAAAGATCATGTAAGTTTTTACATTATTTTTTTCTTGTTTCTGTTTTGCCTTATGATTCTCCATTTAAAAGCTAATTATTTTTATGGTTTCAGCTTAAGGTCACATGCATCCTACCTCCTATTTCTAATGATCCAGAAGCTGATGTTTGCATGGGAGACGAAGCTAATAAAGATCTGGATGACATGGCCGATTTATCCAAGAGAGGTTATAAGTTTAAAATTAGAGATTGGCGAAACATGTCAGTAGACCTATACGGTGCTAATGAAGAAATAAGAAGAGCATCTTTACTGTTTGGGAATGGAGGGATGAGTCAAGCTTCTACTTCGTATCAGGAGGAGTCTTTGGAATCAAAGATCAACAGAATCAGCGAGATGGTGGGAGATAATTTAAGGATCATGAACGATCGTTTGTGTTTGATTGAAAAAGACAGGAAACAGATTAAAGAACGTGTGACAAACCTAGAGAAACTACAAAGAGTTACTTCATATGAAACTCCAAACAATGAGGTAACTTTTTTTTTTTTTTTTAAAATTAATGTTTATCTAGTTCTTGATTCAGTTTTGAGTTGTCAAGTAATTTTGGAAGATGTTATACATATTTAGGCTTGCCTTCCTAATTTTTGTTGTACTTGCACAGACTGACACAACTCCATTTCATGAGACGGCTTCCAGACAAGGTGAAGCCAATGCAGATCAAGCAGATGAACAACTTAACAATGAGGCAAGTATAATTTTGAAAACTGTTGGTATTTATAAAATTATGAATTTGGTACGTGTTCATAATCCCATTCCTGACTCAGGATACACGAGAGCCTATGAATGAGATCACGAAAGAGACACCTGGTTCTCCAATAGCTCAACAGAATATTGAGACTCCAGTCTTACTTACTCCAATTCAGACGCAGCAGGTACCTTCTTTAAAAAATTGGACTTTTCAAGTAATTTTTGGAAGCCCTTGTACGTGTTCATTCAACCATTCCTGAATTCAGGAGACTCACGAGCTTATGAATGAGATCATTTCACCAAACATTTCCGACACACAGCCAAATACCCGAGCTCGCAGAAATCTTTTAACAGAGCAAAATAAGGTATTACTTTCATTAAAACCTTTAATAAATACTCAGCAACTATCAAAATGACTGGATATCCTTGAATCTAAACCATCACAGGATGTAGAAAGCAGAGTTCAAAATCCCTTTGAGATCGGAGCAAATGTGGAGATTTCATCACAAGATGACAATACTTGTCATAAATGGTATCCAGGAAATGTGTTGGCAACATATTTGGTTGATGGGGTTGAGATGGTGAAAGTTGAGTACTTCGTCCCGTCTCTGGACGAAAAGAAGAGGAAAAGGAGTGTTGAGACACGTGTATCAATTGACAGAATACGTCCTCAACCACCACCTGAGAGATCTGGAGCGAAGAAAAGTTATGAGCTAATGCAGGACGTGGAGGCGTTCGACAATGGTGCCTGGTGCGCTGGAAAAGTTAAAGTCATTTTGTTTGATGGCTCGTGTTTTGTCTCTTTGAACAATTCTAAAGAACAAATTTACTTCCACCATTCTGAGATGCGAAAACCAAGAAAATGGGTAGATGGTGTTTGGGAGATGACAAAAAAGGTAAAACAAATGCCTTGGATCACTTGAATTGAAAAAATGTCATTTGTTTAATATCTCGGTATTGATTTTCAGATGGAAGAAGAGCAGACGCAGAGTGTGAATCCAAGTGAAGGAGATGGTGATAAAAAGGTATGAAATATTTATACATCATACTAGGAATTAAGATATAAATGTATCTGAATTTTTGTCATTCAAAAAGGGGAAGGCGAAGGCTGTCGCTTGTAAGAAAAATGAAGCAGCTGGTCCATCAGAAGATGGTGTTGGGAAAATAGCAAAAGAGGTAATAAAATGAATAAGATCCACTTGAATTGAAGTTCAGGTCAATAGTTTGATATATCGGTTTTGTTTCACAGATGGAAGTAAAGCAGGGTAAGAGTGTGAAACCAAGTCAAGACGATCATGCAAAAAAGGTATAAAAAATATTTTTACTTCATATTAGGAAGGCATTCAAGTATAAAGATAAAAACGATCCTGAATTTTTGTCTTTATTTTTAATTAAAGGGGAAGCCACATGTTGGTAAGAAGAAGAAAGCAAATGCTCAGCCAGTAGATTTGCTTCCTTTTCTACAGCGAGAAGAGAAGAGGCCAATACGACCTAGAAACCCTCCTATACCTGTAACACCTGAGGTAATCCTTCCAATTGATCCATTTGTGACACCTGAATTTCCTCGGTTTTCAAGGCTTGCACACTGGATGGATCTACGGGGCATATATCGTGTGTAAGCAACTTTTTGTCCTCGCATAAATATTCCTAATTTATTTTGTAAAAGTTTCGATTGATACTAGTTAATTTATCAACTACAGACCGTTTTATATCAATGGAAAAGAAATTGAAAAAGAGTTCTTTCAAAAAATGGACGATGCAGAAAAAATCTCAACAAAGAGGTAATCAACACTCTGTTTCTGTCTTCTATTTGATTGTGTCATATGTTTAGGAAGAGGTTGAGTTGAGCTATGCTAGATGTCCATGTTATAGCAGTTCTATATGAAGTTTCTAACTATATTGTTACATTGGCAGCACATAAATGTTGCATTTGAAATGCTAAATTGTAAGAGGGTTGAGCAAGGTGCTTGGTTCCGCAACAACAATCTTCCAGCAGCATGCTTTGTACCAGTCAAATTCTTAGAAGTGGTTGGGTACGCTTATGAATCTGTCAGGAAGCCACATAAGAAAAAAAAAATTATTGGAGGGCTGTGTAGGCGAACTTGTGAAAGGTTTAATACATCCAAAGAAGGTATGGCTGGAAGATGTTGATGTTATATATGGTGTCATTGAAGATAAGTTGAGCTGTCACTATATTGGGGTGGAGATACAATTGATGGACAACACAATCACACTCTTCCATTGTGGTCTTCAAAAGCAAATATCAAACGTGCTCTTAATCAAATCCAAGAACTGGCAGGTAAAAAATATTAGCTAATTTAGAAAATAAAAGTTTGTCACTTGCTGCTTGTGATTGTGATGCATTTTTACATATTCATTTTGTTGTCTGTTGGTGATTGATTTATTGTATAATTTTGGGTATTTATGACAGTGTTGATTAGTGCCATAAAGATGGAACTTCTTGGTGAAGAGGTTAATTTCGAAGATATCAATCCATTTGAAGTTAAGTTTGCAGAAGGGCTTCCAAAGACAAAATTCCATACAACTGTGTATTTTTGTTGGAAAATGCTGGAATGCAGGTCACTGGGAATTGAAGAGCATGGCTAATATAAATGATGAAACTGCGATGGACTTACGAAGCAAGCTATGTTGTGAGATCTTCGACCAGTTTATGGATAAAGATTTCCAGGAAGGTCAAAGGAAGTGAAAATGTCATATTTGTTCTGTTTTCTACACTGTTTTTCTACTTTGATATTAATTATCCCTAACGTTTAAGTTTAAGTTTGTAATGAATTATCCCTAACGTTTTTTTCATTTAGATTGTTATTGAAAAATTTTTTAGGATGTATTGATGAATTGTCAAATGCTTATGGTACTTTTAGGATGGGTTTCCAGAAAAAGAGTGAGAAAGCAAAATGCACCAAAGCCTAGCATATTCCTTTAAAGTTACAAAAAAAATGAAAAAGAAAGTGATCCGATGTTGATTGAACTCGTGAACTCTCGAAAGATGAATCAAAGTGTGCAGCCGCTGTGCCAAGGGTGTTATACTTGCCAAAAGATATAATAAAACGATAATAACTTGTAACTTTTGAATATTAATTAAAACAGAAAAAAGTGAAATATACACAACGGGAATCGAACACGGCTTATTGTGTGATAAGGGTACACTAAGAGTAGAAGGGCTTGCCACTAGGCTATGGTGGATATTCGATATATCAGAGTAAATGTGAACTTATTTATTCACAGACGATAGATTTATATGATCTGGATATCATTTTAAGTATTCAGGATAGCTTTCAAAAACAAATTCCTTTAAAGTTACAAAAAAAAAATGAAAAGAATGTGATCTGATGTTGATTGAACTCGTGAACTCTCGATAGATTAATCCAAGTGTGCAGCCGTTGTACCAAGGGTCTTATACTTGCCAAAAGCTAATAAAACGAAAATAACGTTTGAATATTTAATTAAAACAAAAAAAAATGTGAGTATACACAACGGGGATCGAACACGACTTATTGTGTGATAAGGGTACACTAAGAGTAGAAGGGCTTGCCACTAGGCTACGTGGTTATTCGATAACAGAGTAAATGTGAACTCATTTATTCACAGACGATAGATTTATATAATCTGGATATCATTTTATGTATTCAGGATGGCTTTCCAAAAACAAATAAGCAAATCAGATAACCAAGTTATAAGAAACTAGGCCAAACCATTACAAAATAGTGAAAAACATTGAACAAGTTTTTTATTTAGGTTGTTAATTGAAGAAACAACACAAGAGAAACAAAATGCTTATTCATTAAAATAAAAACTGAAAATCAAACATAATGTGGTCCTTAAAAACATAAAAAGAGAAGACGATAACATGAAATTACTCATGATGGAGCCAACTTTCGCCAAGTTTATCCCAATCAGGGACTTTGACCTTCACATCAGCAAGCATTCCTTCCGCTTCCGAGTGCTCTTCTTTGAGTTTCTCCAACTCAGCAGTTAAATCAAATTTCCATCAGCTTTGATAATATCTTCAAGCAACTCGATTTGGACAGCAATTGAATTTGCTTTGCTGGATGCAAGATTCCAATCATTCTCAGATAGCCTGTATTCGTTGGACAAACGAAGAAGAGCCCTGTAATGTTCCACAGTTTCCTTCTTCCCCTTCTTGAAACCTTCGGCGGCATCACATCCGTAAACCTCCTCTATGGGACGCTTCATCATCTTCTTTGAATTCCATTGAAATGAAACCTGCAACAAAAATCGAAACTAAGATGTTACGATAAAATAGAAATAGAAAAAAGTTCATGAATTGAATGGAAAATGAGAAAAATCGAAAACTAACTTGTATTGCAAAAGGATATATCAGCGAAATGAAGTGAGTGAATAAAAGGTCTGATATCGTCCCTTATATTTATAGAACAAAAAGGAACTCTTCGATTATTGAAGTCAGTTAAAATAAACTCTTGATTATTGTGGAACTCTTCGATTATTGAAGTCAGTTACTGAAATAACCAATCATATAACACCCAATCTTGACGAAAAGAAAACTCTCGGTTACTGAGTTACATGATGTCGTTTGGAAGAGACTCTTCGATTCCTGAGATATATGTTTGAACAAAAAAAAAAAAATCACCCATTACTCGTAGGAGAGTCGAACCCGGGTCGATCAAATGTTCGGTATCATAGGTTCGTGTGTTTAGCCGCTAGGCTGAGGAAATCATCTGTTAGTTGCTTCCACATAATTGAATTTACCCATACAATTATAGTATAATACATTGGAAAGATCTTTGATAGTTCAGGATGGGTTCCGTTGCGACAAATGTGATTCCTGAGATATTGAACAAAAAAAAAAAATCACCATTACTCGTAGGAGAGTCGAACCGGGTCGATCAAATGTTTCGGTATCATAGGTTTCGTGGTTAGCCGCTAGGCTGAGGAGAATCATCTGTTAGTTGCTTCCACATAATGAATTTACCCATACAATTTATAGTATAAATACATTGGAAAGATCTTTGATAGTTCAGGGGCTTCCGATTGCGACAAATGTGATTCCTGAGATATATGTTTGAACAAAAAAAAAAAAAATCACCATACTCGTAGGGAGTCGAACCCGGGTCGATCAAATGTTTCGGTATCATAGGTTTCGTGGTTTAGCCGCTAGGCTGAGGAGAATCATCTGTTAGTTGCTCCACATAATTGAATTTACCCATACAATTTATAGATAAAACATTGTATATTGATAGTTCAGGATGGGCTTCGATTGCGACAAATTGATTCCTGAGATAATGTTTGAACAAAAAAAAAAATCACCCATTACTCGTAGGAGAGTCGAACCCGGGCGATCAAATGTTCGGTATCATAGGTTTCGGGTTTAGCGCTAGGCTGAGGAGAATCATCTGTTAGTTGCTTCCACATAATGAATTTACCCATACAATTATAGTATAAATACATTGGAAAGATCTTTGATAGTTCAGGATGGGCTTCCGATTGCGACAAATGTGATTCCTATATATGTTTGAACAAAAAAAAAAAAAATCACCCATTACTCGTAGGAGAGTCGAACCCGGGTCGATCAATGTTTCGGTATCATAGGTTTCGTGGTTTAGCCGCTAGGCTGAGGAGAATCATCTGTTAGTTGCTTCCACATAATTGAATTTACCCATACAATTTATAGTATAATACATTGGAAAGATCTTTGATAGTTCAGGATGGGCTTCCGATTGCGACAAATGTGATTCTGAGATATAGTTTGAACAAAAAAAAAAAAATCACCCATTACTCGTAGGAGAGTCGAACCCGGGTCGATCAAATGTTCGGTATCATAGGTTTCGTGGTTTAGCCGCTAGGCTGAGGAGAATCATCTGTTAGTTGCTTCCACATAATTGAATTTACATACAATTTATAGTATAATACATTGTATATTACAAAGTTGGATGTTACAAAAGTTGGATGGGATTCCAGAATAGTTGAATATTACTGTGTTTTTTCTAGCAAAGAAGTTTAAACTAAAAATTGAAATGAGATCAAAAGATAATGTTGTATATACAAAAGTTGTAAGAAATCATACTTATTCAGGATAGGGTTCCAAAAGAAAAAATGTATATGGTCTTGTGCATATCATGTAACCATCAAATAGCAAACATCCAAATAATAATCGATAAAAATGTAAAAATGTAGAACTTCATCCTATAGGCCTCTGGCATGTGATCTTGTTGTGCCCTCCTGTGCCACATCTGCTGCACTTGTGGGACTGAGATTTAGATCCAGGAACCCCAAACTCGCCAACGGATCTCTTTCTCTTTGTAGGAGGGCGTCCACTTTTCTTTTTGGTAGCTGGAGGTGGGCAAGACAGTTCATCAATATTCTCTGGATAGGTGGACGTTGACAACTCTCCACCAGGATGTATGCTTTCAGCATAAGCTTTAGCCCACGTTTCTGTCAAGTGAGAAGCATCAACAAAACGGTTTTCATCTCTCTTGATATGCTTAGCAGCAGCGATGGCATGGATGCAGGGGATCTTGTCAATGTCGAAAACATTACATGTGCAATGCCGCTTCTCCAAGTCAACAACAAACTTCATTGTTTCATTCTTCACCTCAAACTCGCTTCGATCAACTTGATACACATTCAACAACATTGCGGCCCCTAACCTAGATACCAATTTCTGAACAACTTTTGGAGTAACCAGGTGCTTATGTTTCGCAGCCGCTTCGCGTCGCTCAAAAAACCAAGTGGTCATCGTCAATCTGATAGTTTCAAGGAGAGAGATAATGGGCAACTCACGAGGCATCTTCAACATAGAATTGAGAGACTCTGCAATGTTGGTAGTCATGATATTATACCTGTTCGCAGGCGCATAGCTTCGTGCCCACTTCCTAAAATCAGACTCTTCCAGATACTTAGCCAATTCAGGACATTTATCCTTTATGTCCTTGAAGATTAACCAGAACTCGTGACACGTATAGGCATCAGCAGCGCTTTCCACCAGAGGTAGCAACCCAGTCTTCGCATATGTAGGAGTGATGTTGCGGAGCAGATGGATCCTGCAAATTCCATGGTGAGATAAGGGATATACATCCTCCAACGCTGAAGAAATGGAGTTAGCCCTGTCTGATACAAAAACAAGATCCGAAGCGTCCGGGATCTTCTGGCTCAAACCTCTAAAGAACCATTTCCAAGAGGCGCCGTTTTCTGCGTCAACCACTGCAAAGGCGAGAGGATATAGATGATAATTCCCATCTTGAGCACAAGCTGCCAATAAAGTCCCATTGAATTTTCCCTTCAGAAATGTACCATCTACTGCAATAACTCTCCTCATCAATGAAAATCCCCTTATCGATGGACCAAAAGCCACAAATGCATACTTGAACTTTCCTGCAGCATCAACATGTTGATAAGTCAAGGAACCAGGGTTTGTTTCTGTGATTTTATACAACCACCTAGACAAATTGTAATAGCTGTCTTCAGGAGTCCCTCTAACCAAAATCTGAGCTTCTTCTCTCACTCTCCAAGCTTGTTTGTAATTGATGTGAACACCATGCAGCATCCTGACCTGTTCAATGATCTGTTTCGGTTTGAGACCTTCCTTTTTTTCTCCATAATTGCTGGAAATCAAAGAACCCAACAACTTTGCAGATGCTTGTCTGTGGTTGGCTTTCCTGTGTGTTGTATCGCATGTATGCTCATGAACATACTTTTTAACAACGAAAAAATCTGAAACAGGTAGCTTGATAGCACGCATCCTCCACGTGCAATTTTCATCAACACAACTCAAAAGCACTCTTGACTTGTTAGAAGAGACAGTCTTGTACTCAAACTTCCACTCTAAAGCCCATTTCTTCATCCTCAACATCAACTCTCTCTTTGTCTTAAAATAGCTATTCACCTTAATATCGCCAGCTACTCTCGTGTTTGGTGAAAGTCCAATATGGACAGGGCTAAAATCCGGAAGAGCATTCAGAGGAACTGTAGAAACACCTTCATATAGAAAACTCTGCAAAAGTCAAGTAGTTCTGTAAGGCATAATACTTGATTATGAAGCATATCATGCAAACACAAACAGAAAAAGGGAATTAGGGACAATGTACCTGTTTTTCACTCTGCACAGTAGGAAGAATCACTGGATTGGCATTCAATGGAACAGTAGAAGCAAATGTATCAGAAGCTTGAATGTTACAGCTAGCTGAATCAGTACTAAAATCCGGAAGAGCATTCAGAGGAACTGTAGAAACACCTTCATATAGAAGACTCTGCAAAAGTCAAGTAGTTTGTAAGGCATAGTACTTGATTATGAAGCATATCATGCAAACACAAACAGAAAAAGGGAATTAAGGACAATGTACCTGTTTTTCACTCTGCACAGTAGAAAGAATCGCTGGATTGGCATTCAATGGAACAGTAGAAGCAAATGTATCAGAAGCTTGAGTGTTACAGCTAACTGGATCAGTACTAACCTGCATAAGTCAAGTAGTTCTGTAAGGCATAATACTTGGTTATGAAGCATATCCTGAAAAGTCTAAGAAAAAATCATACAAACCTTAACACACAAACGACAGGTTCCATCAAATGCTCTAGTCTTGGAAATGAAAGTTCTGAGCTGACGAGTATTACCTATCGAGAGTGGGGGGAAACTTTCAATAATACATTTCATATCCAATGAAAAACCATAACTCAAACTGATTTCTTCCTCTTTAACACTAAAATCTTCAGAGACAATCTTCATCAAATCTTCATACAGTAGATCTTCTTCTATGGAAATGATTGATGCATTCCTCTTCAAATCAACAAGAAACTCCCACTGGAGAGATTCTTTTGAGATCCATTGTCCACAGATGCACAAAACTTCCATTGTTCTACAAAATCAACTTCAAATCATCAACAAATGAATAATATATAACAAAACCTAGATAATGTATAACAAAATGAAATGATTCAAACCTTAATCAAATCAGACACACGAGAGAGAGAATGAGATGAATAGACGTAGAAACGACAGATCAATTGAGAAACGACGACGACGATAAATAAACGGAGAGACGACGACGACGGATCAACGGAGAGGCGAAGACGACGACGGGAGAGACGACGACGACGACGACGACGACGACGACGACGACAAGGACGGGAGACGACGACGGAGAGACGACGACGACGACGACGGAGAGACGAGAAGAAGAAGCGATGAAACGAGGACGGCGACAAATTGATTTCAAATTTGTTTTTTAAATTAGTTAAAGAAGGGGGCATAAGGGTAAATTGCCCCTTTAATGAAACCTATTTTGTGAATTCTGATCCTGAGTGCTAGTTTGGGGAGGAAAACTTCATTTAGTGTTCTTTGTGTCATTTTCTCATTTATTTCATTATCGTATAATAACTTGTGTATACATTGTATAATTTAATGATTGTCATTGTCTATTTGCTTTATATATTTTATTAGCATTATTTATTTATTACGTTATAATATTACAGATGTGGGTCTGACAAGCATTGATAAAGGACATAGAGCAAACGAAGTATTGGTCAGATAGAGCCGTATTATTTTTACAGTAAAAAATTAGATTTGTGTATGTAACTTTAACTTTTGTAGCTGCCAATGTTAAACAAAGAATGCTAGTCTAGATTTTTTATTCAGTTTGTAAGAATTAATATAAAAATAGAGTGAAAATATTCTCTTGAATCTTTGTAGGTTCGGATTTGGAATCTATTTAAATTACGTAAACAAATTCAAAAATCACAATATAGTTTAAATTTAAAAGTATAATATATAATATATATAACATATAAATATGAATATTTTATGCTAAATATTTAAAATTAACATGAAAATAGTTTTCTTAAGGTATTTGGATGGAGAACTAGTAAGTATTTAAGATATTTTTGGGTTACTTTGAATATTCTCTTCTAGTTATTTTTTAAGTATTTTGGATAATTCCAAATATTTTGAATGTTTGGTAAATTTTTATATTAGATTTTAAAATAACTGGATTATTTAAATATATAATTGTGATTCTGATATTTTTGGGTATCTAAAATATTTCTATTCATGTCAGATTTAAATCTAATTTCCCAGATACCAAAATTTTGGATCTGTTTTGATATTCTACTGGTTCTGATTCAAGTTCGGTATATAAATTTTAGGTTGCATTTGGTTAAGTTTCTCGAGTTCGGGTATTTGTCCAGTCCAAAAATAGAATATGATATGATACCAAACTACCGAATCAACCGATGGCGACCACTATCCAGTGCCAAATAAATAAAGCAACCACTACCAACTTTTCGGGATATTATTAACCAATATACAATGATGAGACATCCTTTTTTGGAACTGGCAGCCTTTTAAAATCGAACACTTTCTTTTGTAAGATTGATGTAAAAACTTATCCGTATATTTTGTAACATATACGTATAAACAAATTAAAAAATCTCAATATTGTTTAAATCTAAAAATATAATATATAACATATAAATCTGAATATTATATGCTAAATATTTTAAATTAACATGAAAATAGTTTTCTTCAAGTATTTGGATGGAGAACTAGTAAGTATTTAAGGTATTTTGGATTACTTTGAGTATTCACTTCTAGTTATTTATCAAGTATTTTGGACAATTCCAAATATTTTGAATATTTTGTATATTTTATATTAGATTTAAAAATAATTAGTAAATTTAAATATAGAATTGTGATTCAGGTCATATTTAAATCTAATTTTTTCAGATACTAAAATTTTGGATCTGTTTTGATATTTTACTGATTCTGATTCAAGTTCGGTATAACTTTTAGGTTGCATTTGGTTAAGTTTTTCGAGTTCAGGTATTTGTCCAGTTCAAAAATAGACTATATGATATGATACCAAACTACCGAATCAAATGGCGACCACTATTCAGTGCCAAATAAATAAGACCACTACCACTTTCCCGGATATTATTAACCACTATATAATGATGAGACATCCAAAAAAACTGGCAGCGTTTTAAAATCAAACACTTTCTTTTGTAAGATTGATGTAATAACGTATCCGTATATTTTGTAAACATATACGTATAAACTCAAAATAAATTTGACAGGCTTCCCCCCCCCCCCCCCAAAATATATCTTTAACAACTGATGAACTTAATTAGTTCTTTTTTTTCTTTGTAAGACTCTTTGAAATAAGAGAGCCTTAAAAACGTTAATATATTTAAAACGCGATATGACTAGTTATATCTGATATGTAAATTGTGGAAAATGATGACAGTGGGTCTTACATGATTGGGGAGACAAAGATTGCATAAGAATATTGAAGAATTGCAAAGAGGCTGTCCCACCAAATATCGGGAAAGTGTTGATAGTGGAATCCGTAATCAGAGACCAGAAAAAGACCATGATAGTGGAAGACAGAGATGAGAAATTAGAGCAGGTGAGATTGATGCTCGATATGGGGATGATGGCTCACACAAGCACAGGCAAAGAACGAACTTTGAAAGAGTGGGACTTTGTTCTTAACGAAGCTGGTTTTGCTCGATATGAAGTTAGGGATATTGATGATGTTCAGTGTGTTATCATCGCGTATCGGTAATAAAAGGAAGATATGAAAGGGTTGAAGCCAAACCGAGGAAGAGAGTAAACTGAATCTATTTGCGATTATATTGTTAAGTGGTACAAGTGAGAAGTTATAGCTAAGTGTGAAAACCCATGTTCCAGAATAATCAAGGCTTGTATCATTACCTGCCGTGTTGTGTTTGTTCTTTGTATTTTCACATGCTTTTGTATTTTTTACATATTGTTTGTGTTCTAATAAACCACAACCTTGTTTTATCAAACATCATTTCGAAACTGTAAAAACGAAAAATGGCTTTGTGTTTACGTTTTGCATTCATAAAGACATGTAAGGATGACTGAATCCTAGTTGAGGAAGAGCTAACCCAATACTATTCCCGTTGATAAATTTAATTTAAAACATTTGTGATTAGGCATTCCCCTGCTATTAAGCAAATAAATCACTTGCTTTAAACCACAAAGATAAATAATAAGTTCTACGTTCAGATTATATAGAATGTTAGTTTGGTAAAATGGTTAACTAGTTAAAATTTAAATTAGCAGACCCTTGTTCGATTCTTTTCTTTTCTGTCCAACATACTTTCTATTTAAGTATATTCAATGATATTAAGCACTTTTGTATTGTTTATCATATTAGTATATCTATATAAAGAACCCGTAATTTAATTGTGCTTTTTGGCCACTCCAACCTATGAGACGGCACTGTGTGTTATCATTGTTTTAGTAGTACACATGAGAAAGTCTAAATGGAAATGTGAATGATAGAGATGTGCTTGTATCATTGGGTTCATTTTACATATGCTAAGCAAGTACTATTTATTCATCTCCACGGATCCGTACACGGAATACGTTTCAGCAGAGATGTGAGACTCGCAATTGCTTCATTCGGTAATATCATATTATGTAAAACGTTGTCTTTTGTATCACGCAAGAATTTTAACGTTACGGTTTACAATATAATAGGTGGAAAAACAATAAAAACAACTTCTACACTTTATGTCTGAATATGGCAAAGTACCACTTGCTACCTTACAATGCTTCATGATCTTCAGCTGTCTCGCGGTGGTCATGATGAGTCAGTTTATGAGTGTAAATTTTGTTATTGAACTCTTGTTGATCGGTGGTGTTATGACCATAGCATACTCCACAGCAATCTGGAGTTTACCTCTAGCTAGCTAGTATCTCACAAAGAAATCAAAACAATGTTTCTTACACTACAAATGATCCAAGTTTGTGGATGGATGATATATCATGAAATGGGTATGTGATCTCTTCCTATTATTTAAGCCACGAACGGGCCAGTAGCGATACAAGCAATTTCGAAATCTGACGAAGCCGACTAAAAACTAATATTTTATTTTTTGATATATTATTTGTCATAATATTTTGTTTGTAAATTTCTACTTTTAAGATGAAACATCATTCCATATGAATAGTACATTTGTATCATCATTTATTTGCTCCACTGAACTTCAAATTGAGAACTCCATCTCCTTGGAGAGAAAGCCTCCACACTCAAAAATAATTTTATCATCGTATTTCTTGATTAAAATAACTAGAACCTAGAAAAAAACAGATCAAAGCTTCTGAAACATATCCCTATATTTATTTTAGAAAAGAAACCTAAAGCAAGCGTTGAGAAAATAGATCAAAAGCTTCTAAAATATATCCATATATTTTTCTAGAAAGAAACCTAAAGCAAACGTTGATTCTCTATCCCATCTACCACAAACCTCACAAAGCCCACCCCTTCTCCTTCCTTCTTAGCTACAAATTGACCACTGAAGAACTCTCCACTCTCCACCAATTTGGTGTTGCTAATCTCCTCAACAAAGCCTTCTTGCCACTTCAACTTGACCATGCTCCTCACTCCAGCAATTACAAACTCTTTTCCTTCAAAAATACACATACTACCCAGAGACCAAAATGAACTAGTAGCTCTAGGATCATGGATTCTTTCAGCATGACCATACCATAACGTCTTTGGTGGCTCATTCTCTTCTCTCAACGGATTGCAATGAATCCATTTTACCCTCCACCATATGTGCCTTGTGTTGAGTGATAACTCCTGTAAGTGGATCATCATATACATGAACAATCACTTCTTTCCCCACGTAGCGGCACTGTTCACAGATATCTCTTAAACTATTATTTTCATATAAACTTTTCTTATCAGTTTGTCCTATATTTGTATTTTTGATATATATAGTCACAATAACTGGTGATATATATATGTTATTTTCTGGTTAATAACATCATTGTATTTCATATGCATAGAAAATATTTACGTAAAAGCTTTTCGATCAAAAATTTTATCTTTAAATAATGCAAGAATTGATATTATATTAGAGTCTCTTTATAGTTAGAGAATTATAATACAATCTTTTTGACTAAAAACATCTTAGTTTAAAGAGATATAAAGAGTTCAGAAGACAATATAGAGAACATGGCAAATGATGTCAAACACAAATGGGTTGTCACTAGTTTTCTTAATTTTTCTTATTATATTCTTCTTTTTTGTTATTCTCTTCATGTTTATGTTGCTAATTGATCATGTACCGGAACATCAAATTTATTCGTATCACACAGTCGAAATCCAAATTCATATCATCACCACAAAAAAATAAAAAAAAAATAGAGAAAATCAATTGAAGCGTCTAAAATATATTGATTCTATTAATTCATATCCCTAAAACTTTTCAGAAACAAAACCTAAAGCAAAAAGATAAATTGTTTCTGATTTCATACCTCTATGGTGATAATTGCTTCTCTACCAAAACATCAAATCAAACCACAATTTCTATCAAATTATTGCAACACAAACTTCATATCATATAACTTTTTTAATCATTTCTGATTTCATATCAACACAAACTCCATACATTTAATAAAAATAAAGTAATACACACATTAGGTTACTAGGTTGGTTTAAAACCAAACCGAAAAATTAACTTAAGCCGATTGGGTTGTAGAATAATTTGGTTTGTATTGGTTTAAATTTGATTGCTACGTTCGTTTTAATGAGCTTAATTTGTTTTAAAATGTAAAGATATGGACTTTAAAACCAAAACCATTGTGGGCTTTAATGTAATAGCCCACAAAACAGTACCATTTAAAAAGAGGGGTGAAAAAACCAAATCCTCTAAAAACCATAGCCTACTAGTAGATGAAGAACTATACAGCTCCTCCTCCTCCTCCATCGTTTTCGTCGCTTCCATATGAAATCATCGCGAATTGCTTAGCCCGCGTCTCGAAATCCCAATACAGTTCCATAAGCTCAGTCTCCAAGAGCTTCCACTCTCTCCTCTCTTCTCCGGAGATATACGCAGCTCGATCTCAAATCGGAGCCACAGACCCTCGCCTCTATTTATGTTATGAAAGCTTAAGGACGGCGACCCGTTGTTACAGCTGGTACAATCTCATGAGTCTCGATGATGATGATGAGATGATCAAAAAAGGAGACGCGTTTATCAGCATAGACGGGGCTGAAATTGAAATGAAGACTGAGTTGAGGTTAGTACCTGTTAAAGACTCTTCCTTTCATTTACGTGCTCGATCTAAAGAAGCAAATTTAGCTGTTGGTTCCGAGATATACCAAATCGGCGGAATCAACAAGAAGGGCAAGCGATCTCGATCCGTCTGTGTGCTCGATTGCCTGAGTCACACGCAACGTCGTGCTCCTAGGATGAGGGTTGCAAGAGAATGCGCGAAAGCTTGTCTTTTAGACGGGAGTATATATGTAATGGGAGGAACCAGAAAGTGTGAGAGTTGGGGTGAAGTTTTCGACTTAAAGTCTCAGACTTGGAAGAAAGAGCTACTTCCTAGCCCTACTGGTGGTGATGTATTTGATTGTAAATTCGAACTCCTTGTCCTTGGGGCAAAGATATACGTTATCACCGAGCATAACAAGTATGCTTATGATCCTAAACAAGGAAGATGGTTGCTGCTGCTAGAGATGGGTTTTGCGGGTCTAGAATGGATACTAGAAACATGTGGGGTTTGGTGCGTTCTAGATAATCTAGTGTTTAAGGAGTTCAGCGATGATTTGTTCTGGTATGATGTGAGCTGTGGAAAGTGGGTAATTGTTGAGGGTTTGGAAGATCTGTGCAATACCAAGGTTTGTTGTTGTTACCGTATGATTCAATTAGTTAACTATGGTGGGAAACTGGTGATTGTATGGCTAGTGACACCTCAACCTGTATTCAGGAGGAATAAGCCGCCTGTTATTCGAGAAGAGAAAACTTGCTTTGCCGTGATTAGGTTGGAGAAGCGTCTGACTCCATCTGGACTTGCTATTTCGGGAGAGATTGAACGGTTGAGCTTCTCTCTTGTTCACGGCTCATATAATCCCTTGACATGTTTATCCGTCTCTCTTTGATTATCCTCTCTTACTTTAAGTTTGGAATTGAGTGAAATTTTTTTTCACTTTGTTTTGTAATCTTTTTAATTTATGTTAGTTGTTTTTTTACTTCATTTTTGTGCTTGATTTATATGCTAATTAGTTCAAACACGTGTGTCCAAACCTGAGCTACTACGCTCTTATGGAGGTCGCAAGGCCAAGATATTGTTGATGATTGACTGACTCTGACGACAATGTCAACCATTACCAAGGATAACCAGTCAAGTGAAAGATTACACAACATATATACAGAAGCTTCAATACAATTCGGACAAATTTGAAAGCAAAGATGAGTTTTAGATCGAAACCTATTGGCAGCTCGTGAGTTTCAACTTTCAACCGAATTTTGCTTGTGATCATCCTTTTTACATAATTAAAAGTGAGAAAAACAATAGGTTTAGAGCTCGGATTGTTTGATATCACAAAATTAACTGGATGTAGGGAGAACAAGGGGAGAAAACAGTAAAAACTAATACTAAATGAAAAAAAGGAAAGAGATAACAAACACATTTTATGATTAATACTAGGGCTGGGCAAATAAACCGAACCCGAAAATCCGAACCGAACCCGATCCGATAAAAATGAATCCGAACCGATCCAAACCCGACATAAATACCGAATGGATCCTGTTTTTTGGTATATTGGGTTATAAGTATTATCCGAACCGAACCCGGACCTAAATGGATATCCGATAGAACCCGAAACATTTATAATAACAAAAAGAACTTCTACCAAATATAATCTTAATTCTTAATATGTATCTAAAATACTGTAAGATATTATTGAACTTCTAAAATAATTATCTATTACATGAAGGTTGATGGTAGAATGTAGCGGTTGAAGCCTAAAGTTTTTTTTATTTTGGTTTTGTTTTCATTGAATAGTGTTTCTCATTTCATGAGAACTTAGTTTTTGTTTTATGATTTCATTTATCTAGTTTTCTTTCTATCATTAACTATGTTTATCTTTTGCTTGATTTTGAATGATCACGTTTGATGTTTTTATTTATTTTTGAATCGATTTTACTTATGTTTTGGCTATTAAAATATGTACAAATCATGTATTTTAAATCCGAAGAACCGATTTTATTTATATTTTAGTTACAAAATAGGTACAAATCATGTATTTTTAAACCGAAGAACCGATTGAGACCCGAACCCGAAAGTACAATGGGTTATACCGGTTCTTTGAAGATTTACTAACCCCGACCCGAATCCGATATAAACCGAACCGGTCCCGAACCGAACTTTTATATAACCCGAATGGGGTTGATTTTGATAAACCCGAAAAACCAAAACCCGAATGGATAAAACCGGAATCCGATTGGGATCCCGAATGCCCACGCCTAATTAATACATTCCATCCACCAACTTATAGTTTCCTCTCACAAACAAACAAATAATCATACATAATAGAAGCACATAAATCTTAAGTTGTTTCTTCACATTTAAGCCTTCATCAATCACTAAGTGGGGGAAATTCAAACATCTTCATCAGTTGGTTGCATTGCTTCGGAAGGAGGCCAAAGCTTTAACAGCTGCAGCTCTCAAAATGTATTGATGGTAAGCTGCTGCTGCTAGTGCTCCCACGAATGGACCGACCCAGAAGATCCACTGCCAAACAATTGATTGACAAACAATTATTTAGTCAACATTAGAGAAATGAATCATTAATTATCCTAAAACAAGATTATGTATGGCAACTAAAGACTTACATGGTCATCCCAAGCCTTCTCGTTGTTGTAGATAACAGCAGCACCAAAGCTTCTGGCTGGGTTAATTCCAGTTCCAGTAATGGGGATAGTAGCCAAATGTACCATGAACACAGCGAATCCAATTGGAAGTGGAGCCAAGACCTAATCAGAATAAACAAACTTTATCAAAATCTAGACATACCCATTAATTTGAGCCTGAAACTAAACAAGATTCAACTCAAACACACAAAGATTCAAACTTTATCAGAACCTAAACAGAGACTAAACAAAATTTTATCTATCAACCCCAAAGATACAAACTTTACTAAGAATGTACACAAACCCATTTGAGATTAAACAAAAACTTTATCATAAAACCAAAAAGATTCAAACTTTATTAAGAATCTACACACCCATTGCATTTGAGATTAAACAAAAAGTTTATCATAAAACCAAAAAGATTGTTTATCATAAAACCAAAAAGATTCAAACTTTATTAAGAATCTACACAGACCCATTTCAGATTATCACAAGATTTACACAAACTCCTATAGAGATTCAAGCATTGTCAGAATCTACACAAACCCATTTGAGATTAAAAGAACACTTACAGGGATGTGAGAGTCACGAGCGCTCCTCTTTGGGTCAGTTGCAGAGAACACGGTGTAAACAAGGACAAAAGTCCCAATAATCTCAACTCCGAGAGCAGTTCCGTTGCTGTAACCATCAGCTACAGTGTTAGCTCCGCCTCCGAGAGTGTTGTAAGGAGTTTTCATAAAAGCTTTCACGAAACCCACACCACAAACGGCTCCAAGACACTGAGCTATCATGTAACCAACAGCTCTCACCAAAGAGACCTTACGCGCCAAGAACAGACCGAAAGTCACAGCTGGGTTAATGTGACCACCTGCAAAACAAACCAAACAAGAGATTAGCAACAGAACGTAACGAACTAATCACATGTTAAAGAAAAGTTTTTAAAACTTAATTACCAGAGATACCGGCGGTGCAGTAAACGAGGACGAAGATCATACCACCGAACGCCCAAGCGATCCCGAGCAAACCAACGCCGTCGCAAGGACCGGTTTGTTTCTTGTGGCCAATGACGGTGGCTACGGTGACGTAGAGGAAGAGGAGCGTGGCGACGAACTCGGCGATGAGAGCTCTGTAGAAAGACCACTTCCCGAGCTCTGCCATGTCGAGAAGCGGAGCTGGTGGAGGGTCAACGTAGTCTTTGCCATGGTGGTGGGTTTGTCCCTCTTCGCTCACTTCTTTAGACATAGTTTAACCTTTGTTTCTCTTTCTCTCTCTCTCGAGTTTGGTCGAATTGAGTGGTCTTGTGTAATAACGACAGTGTCTCTTTTTAAAAGGAAATGAGACAGATAAGCCAAGGGTGTTTCCGGTATTGAGTGATTATCTAAACAGCTCTACTTAAATAAACATTATTGGCACGGTTTAGGGGTGTTCAATCCGGATATCGGTTCGGTTTCGGTTCGGTTTTTTTCGGTTTTCGGTATTTCGGTTAGTAAAATATAACTACCATTCTAAATCCATATTTACTTCAGTTCGGTTCGGTTTATATACCGTCGGTTTTCGGTTTATTCGGTTTTATACTAAAAAACATAATTATTTTGTTTGAGATCATATTATATGAATTTTAGAGTCATATTGTCAACATAGACATTTATTAAAAGTATATTACATGTTCAAATAGATGAACAAAAAAGTAAAAATGCTTCTACCATCAAATAAAATAATCAATTCTATAACTAAAATCAAAGCTTGAAATTTTGAAAATAAAAATATGAAACAAAAGAGAAACATAAAAGAAAAGTTTTTCCACTTTTCCATATTTAGTGTTCATTAAAGTCATGCTTTTTCAATTGAAAATTTTCCATTAATTATTGTCCATCAAATTTATAATCTTCATATTAATTAAGTGAAGACTAAAATAAATCAAAAAGATCAAAAAAAGACTTAGAAAATAAGATGTATGAATTGCGATGTATTGTTATTTAGTTATAGTTCAAGTGTTTTACAAATTAAGGTTTTTTATTATTATAAAATTATGGTAATAGTTATTAACACAAATTTAACTTATGTAACAAATAGATTTTCATGTATTGTTTTAAAATAGATACATATTTACATGTTTCTACTTTTAATCGGTTTTATTCGGTTTAATCGGTTATATACCAAACCATATCCAAATCCTACGGTTTTTATAAAATTATATCCATTCGGTTTATATGGTATATACCAAAACCAAACCATATTGTCTATTTCAGTTCGGTTCGGTTTGGTACGGTTCGGTTTTACCATATTGAACAGCCCTAGCACGGTTAAAAATGTGTTAATATGTCTTTAAAGAAATTTTTTTGAGGTTTTCGAGAATCTAAATGTCAGTTGAGTAACTCTAAACTAAAATCGTACAACAAATTAAGCTAATTTTTTCCTTAGAACTTTCTCCTTCTAGTTAATAACGAAGATCAAGGCATATATAAGATCACTAATACAAGCAAAAATTATGAGTTTTTGTTTTGTCATGACCAGTAGTTTCGTACATTATTACAGGCACACAATAGTGAAATATTTTATTTTAGTATTGTATGATAGTGATGATACGAAATAAACAATCAAAGGTGGGCTCTACGTGCATGGACAAAAAATCTTCTGCTGTTCTGGAATTGTGAATATTTTTCTTGCTAATATGGAACAGTAAGGTAATAAAAACAAAAATGCAAGATTATAAATGAGTGCCTTACATCATCAAAGACACATTGTTCTCTTTTTTGACAAGATAATGCACTTCCTACTTGAGGGACACATTGTCTTCTTCTACCGTTTGTGGTTTTACAGCACTACCCCTCACGCTTGGTTAAGAAAAACTAGAGGATGGCTGCATTTTTTTATTTTATTTATTTTTTCTCAACTTTTTTTTTGTTCTTTTTGCAAAGTTCTTATGTTTTTATTTGTTTTTTCTCAGAGTTTAATACATTTGAAGAAAGTATAATTATTACAATAAATTGTAATTTATTTTTCTCTATATTTTAACATCCATTTTCATATATATATTTTATATATTTCAACAATTATAAAAAAAAAAGTATGGACATAAGAAGTATGGATGCAAAATTGTGAACATGTAAGAAAAATACGTGAACATAAGAAGATGTGGACATGGATGGATAAAAAATATAGAAAATCTCTTTAAAATTTTTCGTGGATGAGGTTTCATGAACAGTTTCATGGATGTGTTTTCTTTGACAAGTTCTTATATTCATAATCATCTTACATAATTTCTTAGTATCTGTGGACAAGTACTTTATGCATACCGTGTAGTTTTTATGTACATTTATTTTGTGTAAGCCACTTTGGTAAACAAATGGGTGTGGACATGGATAATAAAAGTTTGGTCGTAAAAAAATATGGACATGGACATAACAAAATATGAAAAATATGAAAAGATAGTAGTACTCGAACATAGAATAGTGAATTATATGGATAAATTATATGTACAGTTTTGTGTGGACATATAAATTTGGATATTCAATCCTAAAAATACACCTTGAACATGTTTGTGTGAACGTAAGATTGAGGGAGATCTAGTTTAAAGTTCAAAATCTTCCAAAGTTTTGTTGGGGTCAAATTGAAAATAGTCAAAATTTAAAGGTGTATCCTCAGCTCGCTTGCGAGACTTTCGGCATGTTCAATAAGATGAGAAACAATTTATTCTAGAAGTGATTCCATAAGCTGTAAACAGAAAGCACTTAAAGAACAACAACAAGATCTTCAGAGTAATCTTCGTTTTTTTCTGAGTTCTTCGATTTCGTCATGGTGACAGAGGATGACAAAAATTAAAGAAAATTGGAAACTTGCACAGATAGAATGATTAGGAAAGATAGAACCGATGGAAGATGGAAGAGAAAAAGTAGATCTGAAAATTGATAGTGAGAGAGAGAAAAAGAAATGAATTTATAAATTAGAAATTTTTATTATTTTATGACACATAAAGTAATTAGAAAAGAGTGTATTTGAGGGGTAAATAAGACATTCCACACAGATAATGTGTGCCTCCAGCCATAAATGTCTGAATGTGTTATTCCAAAGATATAATGTGTCTTATAGGGTAAAAATTTCATTATAAATCAATAGAATCCATGTGTTGACAAAAGAATAGTAAATAATGAATAAAGCCATGTGTTTGTAGTTTTGCTAGACATTTTAGGTATTATACAATATGAAACAAGTGGACATTAAAAAAAAAGGTGATGCGACCCAAGTGAACAGGTAAGCCATGTGAGGGTTTGTGACATAAACGAGGTGCAAGGTTTTCTCGTCAGCCTGTCATCCCCAACTCTTCTTTGGCTCTCCTTCTTACTCAACGGTTATATCGAAATTCCAGTCCATTTCTGGCAACTTTCCTTTTATATTTTGTTCATTTACCAAATTACGATTTTAGGTCAAGTATGTTTTCAAAATGGTTAGGATGTAGCTCTAAGCTCTCTCTATACAAAAAATTATTTCCTCGTGTTTAAAAAAACAAGTTTATTTCCTCAAAAGTAAAAGAGTTTTTTTGTTTAGCTATCAAAGTCTCAAAGGATATGTATGTATGCATTATGCAAAAAAAAACAAGTCTCAAAATGAAAGCCTACCTAGCGTTCTGTTTAAAATCATGTAGTTGCAACATGTTTTCGAAAACAATATACTTGAAACCAGCAACTTGTTATTTATAAATATGATTACTGTATGAGCTGGTAGACAATTATCGTTGATTAATTTAAACAAAGCGGTATATTTTTGTTTGTGTTACACATATATATTCTTCCATGACTGGGTAATTCAAATTATCAAGAATTGCATAAGAGAATCCATCATTAGCACAAGAACTAGCAAGTTTCCTTGAATTAAAATAGTAGACCAATGGATAATACGAAATGCAAAGAAATAGGAAGCCCGTAACCAGCGATTATTATCGTTTAGATCCGCATGTCCAAAACAAAGTAACTTTAATTGTAATTATGTTTCTAAAAGCAGACTATATGATACTTCTGCTTTCGATTTACGTGAATACAACATTTGTCGTTGCCAAAAATAAACTAATACAACATTTGTTTTTGTCCTCCTTCCCTCCAAGCCCTAATCAACTTTCTTTTATGCGAATATATTAACGTGTAAATATGTAATGGGAGTATTTTTACTTTCTATGATACAAAGATAAATTTAATTAATATTCATCATGCAAGTACAAGTACATCAAAAAAATTGATTTAGAATTATGCTGTCTTTGTGACCAATAAATGCCAGGTCGTCGTGCAAGCGTGGAAACTGATTATTGTTTTCCTCCTTTTCCATGAGTGTTTGCATTTTCTCTGGAAATAATATTTGGAAACCAAGTAATTTAATACATTCCAATTTCCAAGTGAGAGTATGTATTTGTTAACCCCAAGCTTAAGTAACCAATACACATCCCAATTCAACTCATCTTGAAGCTTAGCTTCTAAAGGAAAGAAAAATGAAATATTGATTCTTGATAGGTAGTGTAATCAAGTCCATTTACGAAAATTTAAATATTGATTCTTCAGATACATCGTTTATATTATTCTAATATATATACTAATATACACATGTGTAATTTAGATACAGAATAAAGAATCAATTTGGCTGTTTTGCCATCTAAGATATTCCATGATTCAAATCTCCATGGTGCAGAAGAGGTTGAATATTATTTTTTTGGTTCAGACGATATTATTGCATGTGATAATGACATTATTTCGCTGCCAATCTTTTTTATTATGGTTCTTTCACCAGAAAAGAAGGTGCTTTATAATGTTATTATACATTCTGACGAGCTTTAACTAATTTAAAGATAAATTTAATTATAATAGTAATACTTTTAAGTCCAAGGAAATGACCTACCACGAGGGCTGACTTGCTTGCCCAACCTTTATCTACAAAACATCTATGTCACTGTTTCCACATTAAGGCAAACTCGAGCTTTGTCCACAGAGATTGTGCCATGTGTATCGTGGCTTGTAACGGCTAGATTGATCTACAACATGTATTTTTCCAACTATTAAAACGATGGTCCTCGTTTTTGAAATTTTATTTTTAATTCATTAGTATCTAACGGCCACTACTTTCACGTTTTTTTTTTTTCCGTCAAGTTTTTTTTTATTAAATATAAACGGGTCTAGCCCAATAACCTTACAAAATAGCATGCCCACGGCCCGATTAGCTAAACAAACACCAAGATAAAAAAACGGGCCTTAAGCCCAACAGCCCAAAACCGACACTGCCCAAATCCAACGACACATGTCGGCTTAACTTCTTCTTGTCTCTTTCCGGCGGTTCGGCCGACCGGTTCAGAACCGACGAACTTGTAACGGGGGGCTTCATCGGACTAACCGAAAGCTCATCCCCAACATCAGACGCCATCTCACGACCATTAAAACCGAGACTCGATACCTCAACTCTCCTTCTCTTGTCGTCGTAACCGATGGTGGAGAGCGTCATCTTCGACCGAGAGCTCATCCTTATTCCGAGCATACACCTTGACGACAAGATCCATAACACCGTTTCCACCAGAACCCAACTAGTACCCAAACCCAACAGACAACAGGTCCTAACCCGACCGCGTAGAGCAAACGTGAGCCTCTACCCTCCGGAACCAAAACCGACAGCGTAGAGCTGTGTGAGCCTCTACCCTTCGGAGCCAAAACCGACGAAGAAAGAGCATAGATTACCTCATCTTCCCGGGAACTTGAACCGGCGTCGGCGAAGCTGAAGGAGCCTCCACCTCCCGGAGAAAAGCCGGCGTCGACGGATCTGTGGTAGCCTCCATCTCCCGGAACCACCACTCGAAACATGCAAGCCGATCTTCTCACGCCATGGCCTCCACGCGAGCGCGTCGTCCCTCCAAACGAGGAAACCACCTTCGGATGATGGCTCCAATCCAGAGCTCCGACAAGGCACTCAGTGATAGGCGACGGAGAAGAAGCAAAAAGAAACATTTTGACGGAAAGAGGAAGGATCCGGCGACGGCACGGACGCTCACGCGCCGGCCTTACGCTGGATCCGATCTCAGATCTCCTTTCTCTCTCCTTTCTCTCTCTTATTTAATTGTTATGTTTGCAATCTACTTTCACGTTTTAACCTAACAATTTTGAACAAATCATAATCTTACCCTACTAAGGCTTCGAATGTTATAAACCGCCCTGCCCCGTCCCACAGTTAACAGTAACAAAAATCTCTACATATGTCATATATTTATACGTTTTTATAACTGTTAAAACCGCACTGCAGTTGAACCGATTGTCCCGCACCGTTCAATCTGCAGTTACCATTCGGAGCCTAAATGTGGAGAAATTTCGATTCTTTTATGGTTCAGTTATTGACACAGAAAATGCTTTAATAAGCACGGTATATACATAATACACGTTTATATATCTTATACTGTATAAGGCAGTGAATCGTGAATACATTTATTTTTTGTAGAAAGTGTTGCCTTTACAAGATTCTCGAATTTATAACCAATTAAACCTTCACGAGATTCTGAACTTTTTTTTTCTTCTGGAAACGAGATTCTGAACTTGAGCATTTAAACCGTTACAAGATTCTAGCTTCAAATTTTTTGGAAGTGGATACAAAACCTATAAACAATGGACAACTAAAGAAAAAGCGTAGTATCTTTTCTTTTACAAAAACCTGAACCAATTAAGACAAGGTGAATCTTGTAAAGGATACGAATAGAGTCGATAATTAGGCATTTAGTCTGTTTCCCATATTAATACTACAGCTTGTTAAACCAGCTTTTGTAACGAGGACTACACCAAATTTAGTCGACGGTTGCCTAGCCATTTTATCACAGACAAACAGCACAAAGCTCAGCAGCGTATTGACACTCTCAAAGAACAAATCAGCTGCTTGCAGACAACTCATGCGGTATATTTTTTGGACTTCATTCAGTTATTGAACAAAACGTGGGTCGGTGGAAAACTCTTACCAAGAACCTTCTTACTTCGAGATTGGTTAGATATTCGAGAAACCAAGACTATAGAATCTAATGATCTAAACTTTTTTTTTCTGTTCAAAACTAATAATCTTTTTTTTTGAGCTAAACTAAAAGAATAAAATGGGAAACTGATATATAACTTGTCACATAATTTTTAGTTGTTGGGCAGCGAGATATTAGGCCCATTTTGTTATCCTCACCTTTGAGTTGCTACCGTTTTAGTTCGGTGGTATAAGCGACATTTCATTTTTGGGCTATAGTCTTAATGGGTTCAACTATCTCTTTCTTATTTCAGGCCACTTGATATATTTTATCGATTTATAAGAGCGAAACTACGACCGTGACAAAAAAAAAAAAAAAAAGAAGCGAAAACTACGATGAAAGAATAGAAGATCGAACATGGTTGGTCGATTTATGTCGGCTTGCTTAGCCTATAGTAAACATTGCACCACATTATCTCTTTAAAGTTTCGCAAATCATACGTGCATGAATGTGTGTTACCTTTACGTTTGATTAAAGTCTATATGCACAGTCCATAATCATCTAAACTTCTGAAGCAGCAATAAAGGTTCGGAGGCGGGCCCATACGGAAGTTGATAAATTCATCTCGACACATCTCCCAAGGGCCAATATACAATCAATTCACGAGGGCATATTCTCTGGCCTATGGCGTTCACATTAACCAAGCACACGTGGAAGCCAACGGGTCATCCACGTCATCCAAAACCATACTAAACCACTTATGAGGTTTTGGTAAAAGGCCAAGAGAACCGGATAAGGAACCACGACTCCAGTGACGTCCCCATATATTCCTTTCCTTTGTTTTCTCCGTATTGCAAAATACAATATTTATTTATGTCTTTTGTCGCCCTTTGTCCTTGATTTTGTTATTTACAAAATATATTTGACAATATCACCATCGTGGGTTCAGCTTATCTTGAACTTTCTTGGGAACCTGAATTCAGATGACATTGTTGTATAATTTATCATGTTGAGCTAAAAGTCTTGCGAGTTTTGAAGGTGTAGGTCGTGTTATACCACAGTCGGAAATGATAATGTTAAAAAACTACATGTAAATCGGATTTAAATGAAATATATAAATGATAGATTTTCAAGAAGCAACAAAATAAAACAAAGCTATGTTTATATCTTCGATTTACATAGCATAGAATAGTTTAAATTCTAAGATAAATTTTCTTCTGTTTTGAAGAGTTGACTTTATCTAAGCATTCTTCCACCTTCAAAGAAAAGATAGATTATGTTAAACTTGAAAATGTGATGTTAATCAAAAGTGTAACCATTTGCATCGGATCAATAATTGTCACATTTCCCATTAATTAATATAGATAAGATACTCCATCCGTTCCATAATATAAAATGTTTTGGAAGAATTTTGATGTTTCAAAATATAAAATATAAGATGTTTTGATATTTTTAAAGTACTTTATCTTTATTAAAAATTGGTTAACCAATAATATTTTACTGTATTATTTATGTTTGTTTAACTTATTTTTATTTTATATTATTAATAACATTATCTTCTAAAAAAATAAGTTTCTTAATTCTTGTGTATTCATGTAAAATATCTTATATCATGGTACAGAGGAAGTATAAATTATCCTTTACTTGAATAGCAATTGCCTCAGAGCTTCTCCAACAGTAAATATTTTGTTAGTATCATTAGTTAAAGAAAATGAAAAAGAAAGTTAATTAAGTGAGAGAAAGTTTTTTTTTTTTTTGACGACAAACGGCCATTCTATTACTCAAGCTTGAGGTGGTCTGGGTAACCAGACCGGAATAGAACAACCAATGAAAAGTAACTCCCTATGAAAGCTCCTAGCAGTCTTAGCTAAAAAATCAGGAAAATGATTGCGTAGCCGTGGTACATGAGTGATCTTGAAGTCCGGAAAACAAATCTGCAGCGTCTCTATCTTCTCCAGCTCTGTCGCAAATCTTGGCCACTTCTGGGGTTCATTTATCATTGCGATCAACTCTTTGCAGTCCGTTCCAAAGCTCTGGCACGGCGAGTGTTGAAGCATGTTCTCCATCGCCCATCGCAGCGCTTCTACCTCCGAATGCAACGCTGATTCACATCGAGTAAAGTTTCGTGTTCCCAAAAGTTGTATGTCCTCCCTACTATCCAACCAGACCTATCCACATCCACTAAAGCGATCAGAAGCTGTCCAAGATCCATCTAACAAGCAGATATTACCCAAGCTTAAGACTTGGTTTACATCATTGTTGCTGGCCTGGACTTGTTGCGGTATCATCTCATTTGCGTTGAACCAGGCTTGGCATTCACTCTCTGCGTATCGAACGAGTTCCAAAGGATCTCTATCTATACCCCTGAAAAGCTTATCATTGCGAGCCTTCCAAATATACCATATTATCCAGGGATAAGGATCCCTGTCTTGGTCTGGCACAATGATATTATTTTTCCTCCAGAAAAGATAGTCCATGTTTGTGTAGACGCTCGCCACTGGGAATATACCAGGACTTGTAGGAGTTACCGATAAAGACCATACTTGCAAGGCTGGAGGGCATTCAAATATTGCATGAGTTACAGATTCCTCTATTTCCCCACACCTTGGGCAATAATTATCGCACCTCATATTACGCCTTACTAGATTCCTTGTTACTGCTACCTGACCTGTGATCAATTGCCATATAAGATGGCACATCTTCCTTGGTGCTTTCAACTTCCAAGCAAAGGCTTGAAGTTTAGTGATACTTGGCTCTAATATTTCCTTTTCCTCTTCTTGCTGCAATAGGTTCTGAGCAACCCAGTATCCAGACTTGACTGTGTATTGGCCATTTCTCGTGTAGTTCCAACAAAAGGTATCTCGACGGTGAGTAGAGCTTATAGCCATACTACAGATGAGAGGTATATCATCAGGATGGACATAATCATCTAGCAATCCTACATCCCACTCCTTTGATTCCTGATTAATGATGTCACTGACTCTCATGTTTAGGTTCATCACAGGGGCCATAGGTCTAGCCGGTCTAGCAGGTGTCGTTGGAATCCACGGATCCTCCCACACCCTGACGTCATAACCAGAGTGAATCTTCTGTCTGATCCCTAGCAGTAAAAGCTTCCTCGCTGCGGAGATGCTTGTCCACACATATGATGGGCTGCTAGTAGAGGTCGCCCTCAATGGCGAGGTCATCCTATAATATCGCCCCCTTAATACTCGGGCAACCAGTGAATCAGGGTATTGGACCAGTCTCCATAATTGTTTTGCCAATAGTGCTAAATTGAACTCATGAATTAGCCGGAAGCCAATACCGCCCTCCTCTTTGGGTAAACAAACCTTGGCCCATTTTGCCCAGTGTATCCCTCTCTTCGGAGGATTCGAGCTCCACCAAAATTGTGCAATGGCACTAGCGAGATTTTCACAAATCTCCAATGGAAGCAGAAACGTCGACATAACGTATGTCGGAAGAGCTAATAAAATGGATTTGATCATTACTTCCTTTCCTCCTTTCGAGAGCCATCGACCAGTCCATCCATTGACTCTGTGCATCAGATTTTCCTTTAGAAATGCAAAAAGTTTACATTTAGAGCCACTAATATCCTCTGGGATCCCCAAATACTTTCCCATCCCTCCATCATTGTGAATTCCAGGTGTATCTTTAACCTCTTGCCGGGTGGCTGCATTAATCCTCTTACCAAAGAGTAAGGAAGACTTGTCAAAGTTTATACATTGTCCAGATGCTTTGCCATATTTCCTGACTACTTTCATCACTTCTTCACATTCACGGAGCTCCGCCTTACAGAAGAAAAGGCTATCATCAGCAAAGAGAAGGTGGGATACCGAAGGACATGCGCGTGTGATACGCATCCCCGTTATCTTCCCTTGGTTCTCTGCATGATTGAGAAGGCTAACGAGCGCTTCCGTGCACAGAATAAAAATGAAAGGAGACAAAGGATCTCCTTGACGCAGACCTCTACCTGGAATAATATTTCCTCTTGGCTGCCCATTCATGAGAACTTTGTATTTGACCGACGTAATGCACCTCATAATCCAGGTGATCCATATCTCAGAGAATCCCATCTTACGCATCACAGATTCGATAAACGACCATTCCATCCTATCATATGCCTTACTCATATCTGTCTTGATGGCCATCCTCTTATTACGTCCACTCGGTTTTGTTCGTAGAGCATGGAACATCTCTTGAGCAATCATGATATTATCTGATATCTGTCTTCCAGCAACAAAGGCTGACTGGGTTTCTGATATCAAACCTGGCAAAAATTTCTTTAGTCTCTGGCATAAGACCTTCGAGACGATCTTGTAGCTAACATTACACAAGCTTATGGGTCGGAACTTAGCCATATCATTAGGCTTAGTTGTTTTCGGGATAAGGCATATGTTTGTATCATTCAAACCATTGGCTACATGTCCTTCAAACAGGAATTTATTCACCATAAGAGTTAAATCCTGTTTGACTATATCCCAAAACTGTTGGTAAAAAAGCGCAGTCATCCCATCTGGTCCCGGTGCCTTATCTGGATGCATAGCAAAGAGAGCTAATTTAACCTCCCATTCTGAAACAGGAGCAGTGAGACTGTCATTCATTGTTCCTGTGATCGTCGTAGGAACCTCAGATAACGCCTCTTCAATATCCTCTGGTGTAGATGACTCAAAGATTTGTCGAAAATAACTAGTAGCAATGGCTACCAGTCCTTCCTCATCCTCAACTACATTACCATTAACATCCAGAAGCTGCGTGATTTTGTTCCTTGCTCTCCTTTGCTTCGTTAAGGCATGGAAAAATTTGGTATTTTTATCTCCCTCTCTCAGCCAGAACACTCTACTCTTTTGTTTCCAGAACATTTCTTCTGCCTTAAGAGCATCAGATAGTTCCTTCAACGCTGCTGCAATTTCCTCCGTCGTCGCATTGTCATCTGCATATAAACCCTCAACTTTCTCCTTTAACTCCTCCACTAGCTTTGCCGAATTGATGTTGTGTTGTTTCCTCCACTCACTCAAAGCTTTCCGACAACTCGAGATATGTTCCATTATAGTAGCATTGGGGGGTAAATCAGGAGATTTCCATCCCTCAAGAATGACTTGCCTCAGTTCCTCATTGTCTAGCCGACTCCTATCAAATTTGAATTTCTTTGATCTTCTCGTTGGCTTTGTCAGTATGTCTGCAAGAATCGGACGATGATCCGATCCCCATAATCTCAAGTACTTGACATTTGAGTGTGGGAACTTCTCATGCCAATCAGCATTGCCTACTGCTCTGTCTAGACGACACCGAACAGTTACACGTCCAGCTCTCTTCCCTACCCATGAAAGCATGTCCCCCGTAAAAGAAAACTCTAACATCCCGCAGTCTGTAAGCATTTGCTTGAAGGATAGGAACGAACTATCTGAACGCTGTCGCCCGCCTTCCTTCTCATTGTGCCCCGTAATTTCATTGAAATCTCCAATCATGAACCAAGGTCCAGCTCTAGTTGTTGAGAAACGCGTAAGACGTTCCCAAACTTGATCTCTTCGTTCCAAAACAGGGTCACCATAAACAAACGTCATAAAAACTCTTATTCCATCAATGACTGCCTCAATGTCAATCATTCTGTTATTCGAAAATAAAACATTAACTTGAAATTCATCCATAAAAAATAAAGCTAAACCTCCGCTGAGACCAAGTGGCTCAACAGTAAATAAATGATCAAATCCTAAATTGGCCTGAATGTTCTGCAACAGCGGCCTTTTATTCTTCGTCTCAGAAAGAAACACAAATCCTGGGCGATGCTTCTGACACATCTCCGTAAGGCGTCGAACTGTGAGGTCGTTTCCAATCCCCCGACAGTTCCAACTGAGCGTCCTCATCTATAATCCTGTGATGAGTTTTTGGAACCCATCAACCCATCACCTTTGGACGCACTACCTCTCTGTTTCTTCGAACTCTGACTATGTTTCCTTGACCTAGTCGAGTCTCTAGCCGTATGAGCTCCTTGAGACGAAGAGGAAGGCTTCCGAGGAGATCCCCGACGGAGAATCTCAAACTTCTTGTTGTGAAGGCCCAAAGGGACATTCACCTTAGTACCTTGTCGACTGTTCTTCAACACGGTAGTAACAGTCTGTGAGGTCACATGCCCCGACGTTGCCTTGCTCACAACCTGGAGCGCCTCTCTCTCCTCCATATCTTTGAGATCTATACCAAGTAAGTCCTCATCCATCCCTTCACATTCCATCATTCCATCATCCTGATTATCCTCAATCTCCATATCATTCAGTGCACCAATAATCTGATTATCCCCAGCAACAGTTACCGGTTCATGGTCACTAAGGTCCGTGAAAGAGAGAGAACGAGTAAGCTCCTTTGCCCGCTTTGTGACATTCTCCTCCATATCGTTATGATCACCAACGTCAATTCGGGACGGCGTTACGATGGTGCTAGCCAATCTCTTAGCGCCTCTAGCGCTGTTGCTCTCTTCTACCCTCGCAGTCTGTTCCACCATCCCATTTAAATCATTGTTACTTATGCCGGAAGATTGCTCATATGGAACAATCTGACGAGAATCAGTTGCTGGTGCCACTGAGGGTTGTGACATTGTAACTAGACGCATATTAGTCTCAGCTTTCTCTCGCCACGTCTGCCGCTTGTTGCGGTCATATGGACCCTTAGAAGCTCTCGAACCTCCATATCGATCACCCCGAGTAGGATCATTGCGACGTCGCATTATCCTATCTGAATGTGTAGCATGTAGATCAGCAGGATGATATGTCCTCTGAGCGTATTTCCTATCGTCCTCATAATATCTCGAAGATGCAGCTTGTCTGGCCGAAGACTCCAGTCGTGAAGCATAGGGCTGGCGTTCATGTAACTTTAGCCCCTGCTCTCTGTTGAAGGTATGACGCTGTGCTAACTCCTGTGGAGCTTGCATTCTCGTAAAGATACCAGGACGCTCTGGTTGAGGCTGAAGGCGCGATCGCATATCCACAGAAGGACAATGATCCTTCTCATGCGTAAGCATACCACATGTAGAGCAGTGTTTAAATAACTTCTCATATTTGATCTCGATAGTGACTTCATCTCCATCTTTCGACTCCACTTTCCTTGAAAATTTTAGTGGTTTTCGAGAATCCACATCAACGAGCATACGGCCCTCCGCTACTTCCAGAGTATCAACATGAACATGGCCTAATCGTGCACCAATGTTTCTGAGATTTATGTCCGTCCAGAGATGCAAAGGAATGCCAATCACTTGGACCATAAAAGGAACAATCCACGGGTAATCATCATGAACAATGGGTTCCCATCTTACCAGCACGAACATACAAAAGTTGAAATGGAAAGGACCCTGTCGAAGAACAGAGTTGAGATCCTCTTCCGACGTAAAATTAAGCAGGAACTTCCCGTTGCCCAAATCATTGGCCGTAATGCGATCTTCCATACCCCATTGTGATGGCATTTTCCGAAGTAACTTCTCGACATTTTGTTTCTTTGGATTCAGGACCTTCCCAATAAGTGACAAACTAAATTCGCTAGCAATCATTGTATCATCCTGATCCATCAGTTTGATCGGTGCGTCGTCATCCTCGTAGAGGATACCCTTGCCTTTCATGGCCGCCTTATGGCTAGATCGCGTTATGTAAGAAGACCCCATACGATGATATGAAGCTTGGTACACAGAGAGCCTGAGGAAACGGTTTGATTCGAATGATCAGATGGGATCAAGAAAATGATCGGGGCGCGCCTGAGGAAACGGTTTGATTCGAGTGATCGTGACAACGATTTAGATATCGAAAGTGACGATGCAGAGCCCGGCGAGCGCAGGATCCCAGTTCGTATGAAACCAGAGCAGCTACCTTGTGAAAGACGCCACGAAGAAAACCAGCTCCACTACAAATGAAAGCTTCCACAAACGAGAGAGAAGAAGATGATGGCCAATCTAACGTCAAAGAACGTATAGATCAGAGGGAGATCGACACCCAAAGAAGGTCTCGACCTTAAGTCTCGCCGTCGCCTTCAGATCGCCTTGGAGCGGCTAGGGCTTTTACATGTCCTAGTGTTTTTTTTTAAGTGAGAGAAAGTAAAAGTATCTAAACTAACAAGTTTTTTTAGGAACCGTTAATATACTATGGTGACATGTTGTGTGCAATTAGTCTAGATTTAATAGGACTGATAAATTTTAGTTAGATAATTATGTTTTATAAAAAATAGTCATATTTATCACTTTAGATTTTCACTTTTAGATTTTCACCCATGAGGGTGCTGTAAGTCATTTTTTCATATATGAAATATTCGCACAAAATATAACTTTTCTTTCTTTAATAAATACGTGGTGGATAGTTTAAGAAAAAAATTATATATTCCTTAATTTTCCGCCACAATAAATGACTTTTGTACTACTTGGTTTCCAAACATTTATCTGAAGAAAATAAAAACAAATATAAGAAAAAACGATAACCTTTAAAATTCCCCCCAAATTATAAAAAAAAAAGGCTTTAAAGCGCAAAGGCATAAAGACAGAAGCCATTTATAAATAGGCGAAGCGAATATTATAATTATCTTCATCACCATCTCCTCGTTTTGTTAAATCTCTGGAAGTCTCTCTCTCTCTCTCTTTCTCAACTCTCATCTCATCAACCATGGATCCCTACAAGGTACGACTCTCCTTCATCTCTCACCTATTCGTCTTCTATAGAAACTGGTTTCATAGCTTTGTTATTGCACCCGGATTTGTAGCTTTTGGAACTGTTTGATTGGTGTTTATGTCGGATCTTGACTTTCTTCTAGTCGAATCTGTGAATCTTGATCCCTTTGATGATGAATTTGATCTTTTTATGATTGCAGTATCGTCCAGCGAGTTCTTACAACTCTCCGTTCTTCACCACCAACTCTGGTGCTCCTGTATGGAACAACAACTCCTCCATGACCGTTGGACCCAGAGGTATATCTTTCTTCTCAAAACGATATCGTTTCGTTCATGAGTATGTGTACTATGGATGTGAATGTTAAGTGTTACACTTGTGATGGGTTTTGGCAGGTCCTATCCTTCTTGAGGACTACCATCTCGTTGAGAAGCTTGCTAACTTCGACAGGGAGCGTATTCCAGAGCGCGTGGTTCACGCAAGAGGAGCCAGTGCAAAGGGTTTCTTCGAGGTCACTCATGATATATCTAACCTCACTTGTGCTGACTTCCTCAGAGCTCCAGGTGTTCAGACTCCAGTCATTGTGCGTTTCTCCACTGTCATCCATGAGCGTGGAAGTCCCGAGACCTTGAGAGACCCTCGTGGCTTCGCAGTCAAGTTCTACACCAGAGAGGCAAGTCACTACTCAAAATTATGGGGGCTATAGATAATTTAATAAATATTTATATACGGCTATAGTTCGTTTAATAAAAAATTATAAATTTTTTTTAACAAATTTGGAGACTTGTAAATAAATATGTAAATGTTTTTAAGTTTTTTAGGACATAAACCAATGTTTAGCATTAATTAGCCTATGCTCAGAACCAGCCATGTTCATATATGCTAAAGCAAATGATCATATTCTTTTTGAGCAGGGAAACTTTGATCTTGTCGGAAACAACTTCCCTGTCTTCTTCATCCGCGACGGGATGAAGTTCCCTGACATGGTCCACGCTCTCAAACCAAACCCCAAATCTCACATCCAAGAGAACTGGAGAGTCCTTGACTTCTTCTCCCACCACCCTGAAAGCCTCAACATGTTCACTTTCCTCTTCGACGACATCGGTATCCCACAAGACTACAGACACATGGAAGGCTCAGGTGTCAACACATACATGTTGATCAACAAATCCGGCAAAGCTCACTACGTGAAGTTCCACTGGAAACCAACTTGTGGAGTGAAGTCTCTACTAGAAGAAGATGCAATCCGCGTTGGTGGAACCAACCACAGCCACGCAACTCAGGACTTATACGACTCCATTGCTGCTGGTAACTACCCTGAGTGGAAGCTCTTTGTTCAGATAATCGATCCAGCTGATGAAGACAAGTTCGACTTTGACCCTCTCGATGTCACCAAGACCTGGCCTGAAGATATCTTGCCTCTCCAGCCCGTTGGGCGTATGGTGTTGAACAAGAACATTGATAACTTCTTTGCGGAGAATGAGCAGCTTGCCTTCTGTCCTGCTATCATTGTTCCGGGGATACACTACTCTGACGATAAGCTGCTTCAGACACGTGTCTTCTCCTATGCTGACACCCAGAGACACCGTCTTGGACCTAACTACCTCCAGCTACCAGTTAATGCTCCAAAGTGTGCTCACCACAACAACCACCATGAAGGCTTCATGAATTTCATGCACAGGGACGAGGAGGTAATGTTTTTTTTTGAAATGAACGTTCAAGCTAGAATATCGTTTTCTTACAAGAGGTGGTTTGGTGCAGGTTAACTACTTCCCTTCGAGGTATGACCCGGTTCGCCATGCAGAGAAGTATCCAACTCCACCTGCTGTCTGCTCTGGAAAGCGTGAGAGGGTCAGTAATCAAATGAGCTCTCTCTTTCAGTTTCCTTGTAAGAAACATATGATCTAAAAGTTAAAAATATGTTTTGCAGTGTATTATTGAGAAAGAGAACAACTTCAAGGAGCCTGGAGAGAGATACCGTTCCTTTACACCAGAGAGGTACTCACTGTTCTTTTTTTTTTTGGGTGATACTCAATACATTTACATGTTCTTATTGTTTTACTGTCGGTTTTAACTTCAGGCAAGAACGTTTCATCGGTCGATGGATTGATGCTCTATCAGACCCTCGCATCACACATGAGATCCGCAGCATCTGGATCTCTTACTGGTCTCAGGTATAAAAAAAATCTGACAATTTCTTTTACTGGCATTGTCTGTTTCCTTTAGCCTTTTGTGTAGTTTTGTAATATTTTCTTACACTGATTGGTTAAATATGTGGTGAAACAGGCTGATAAGTCACTGGGACAGAAGCTGGCGAGCCGTCTGAACGTGAGACCAAACATCTAAAACGAGTGAACAAGATTCTTGATTGGTCGTTGTGTGGTAGGCAAGAGAAGAAAGATGGGAAGAGATCAGATGTGCCATGATATAATCTTCATCATGTGGATCTTGTGTGTTGTGTTGTAATATTATTTGTTTTAAGACCAAAACAAAAAACTTTGTTGTGTTGTGTAACGTTGGTTTTGTCTCATGTTCTTCACAAATAATAATACATTCAAAGATTTATAATAATAGTCAGTGTCACTTGATGAGAGATCCTGTTTCTTTGAAATCTTCTTATGAAAATGTGACACCTTGGAAGATATATAACCACATGACTTACCGACAAGGACATGGTATTGGTACAAAAGTTCAGGACGAAAGGGCAGAGCAAGTATGAAACGAAAAAGACAGTAAAGGACATAGAATCTTTTATTTGCTTTGTGTGGGTATAGAAAATTTAGAGTTGCTTTCAATATGTGCTGTAGATTTGGCCACATTAGATAAATGTTGTACCAAAGTTGGAGTAGTCTTTAATTCTGACATTATTATGAAACAAAATTTGGATTTGACATTTCTGGTTTAAATTTGTGACAAAAATCTATTCAACTTATATAAAAACTTAAGTTTCTCTTTTGTTGTTACAAGGACTGTAGTTGGAAGCAAGATGTGAAGCGTATTTCCTTGCATATTCCAGATGATTTGATTGACATCTGAGACATTGATAATGATGACCAAATACGCAACGAGACTTGTGCTGAGAGGTATTATTAATATTCCACTTTTGAAGCAAATATGTTCACTCTTGGATGAAAATTTGAAGCGAGATGTTCTACCTTTTTTTCACTTTTGCTCAAATACTATTCACTCTTGGATGAGAACATACATACATTAACATTAACCACTACAGAGAAAAGGTATTCACTTTCTCTATACAAAGAGTATGATTCTAGTAGTTACTCTGTTTCAATGGCTACTATGTTTCAGTTTCCGTATATAGAGTTTGAGAAGTAGTTGATCTTCAAACATCTTACACTAAGGTCAGAATTCAAGTTTCAGAAGTAGATTATCTCAGTTAATGACATCACACATTTCCGAATGTTTCAGATTATGAATCCTGCCGTATGCAAAAACAGATTCATGGCTAGTCTATATATCCTTATGCGATTGTGTTAATGCATGTAACGTCTGCACTATTACCAATGCATGGCTAGTCTATATATCCTTATGCGATTGTGTTAATGAGCGATTGCAAAGGAACATAAAGTAAATAACACATATACATTTTTTAACGAGGTCCATCTCCCGGACTACATCCAAAACTCATTTAATAGAAAAGAACACAAACGACTTTACTCTATGGTAACCACTCTTAACTAGATTTATAATAAAGAGCAACTACTATCTTCTCTGACAAATATAGTTTTCTATAACAAAACTACCAACAGATAGGACGTCTCACAGACATCCATTTGCATCTTCAATAAACCCTAGACCTGTAACTGATTTTCTGTCACCGTTTCGTTATCTTTATACTCCAATCCAATCGAACAAACCCTAAAGCCTACTAATCTCAGTTAGGCTTTTGCTTTGTAAACAAGGTCTAATTCTTCTTAGTAATCAAGCCCACGTGACTCTTTCCTATCACCATGGTTCAATGCCACATCATCACATTGTACTCGAACCCAACTTGTATGTCCATGACACCTCGTGCCATTCCCATACACCAGATCAGACGTTAGAGATCTTGTGTAACACATGTCATCATATCAAGTTATTGCTTCAGCGAAACACCATCTTTGGATCACTCTTGTGCGTTTCTTCCACTCTCGCATTTGCGCCTTAGTACACATACTGTGTACGCAACATGTTCTAACAAGTTCCTAAGTCAGTCATCAATATAACTCAGTCAACACAACTCTTCACCCTATAATATATGTAAACTGGATGGAGTTATAGGTTCAGAAAAAAATCTTTTCTCTTGACTTTAATTACATGTGGATGGAACAAGTTAAGTTTTTCTTCTTCTTTTTTAAATGTGGAACAAAGTTTTGGACCTCAGTGCTTAAGCCAATATGCAATATAAGCGAGACTAAAATATAAGCGACAGTTTGGTCTTTAGTTAAAGTTGTGGTGATATAACTATATAAGCAATACTATATATGTTGCGAGCTTTTTGTTCCGTGGATCATGTTGCTTCTCTAACTCAATTTCCCTTGCCCATAACTGCAACACGTTAAGGATCTCTAATGCATAAATACAAAGGAAGAAGAAACGGAGTTGTAAAACATACAGTACTGTATTACCTTGAGCATTGACCTTTATGAAACGTGAGGGCCAGAGGCTTGCGTTTCTCATTTACTGTAGTGTGACAGAGTTGAAGAAAGACTATTAGTTAGCTTTGATATTATTTAAAGCATAGACTGTGAGGTTAAATGTGAATTTGCTGATGAATCCTTATTGAATTATTCATACTGGCATTCAGACAGACACACACACACATACACTCATTGCATATTTGTTCAAATTGTTATGGTCATTATAATTGTATAATTCCACTTGACATGAGTTGTAAATGCACTTGAGAACTTGTATTTTGTGAAATGAGTTATAATACCAGCATGGCCTTGTTGATGATCAAAACCACTTTCGGCTAGGACGTCTTTTTGCTAGGTATGGTGTTATCTTCCCCACAATTTGGCTTCAGCCTAGCTTTTTTCCTCTACATAAAAACTGAATCACTAACTAAACTTCAAACATTTTTGCACTGTAAGTGTTACAGTTTTTACTTGGCATAGCAAACTTTAACTTTGTGTTCAAGTGTCAGACATGCATTTACTGTGTGGATGTGACAAAACAAATGGAAAGAGTGTGTGATCAGATAAATATGTACTTTGGTTGAACATAGTCCAACATGTTTTTTTTTTTTAAATAAAATGTTTATTTATAAGTTTTCCTTTTGTCAGTGTAATTCATAACCAGCTAGCTTCTGTTGGCTTTGACTGTAATTTATAACATTATATGGGGTTAAACTGTAAATAACATGATCTTTTTACATGTAAACTCTGTTTTCTTCCCTTTGACTCAACTTTGTCTATAAGTCTCGTTGTTCTTGACTCATTTCTCTTTCAAACATAGTCTCTCTCCATGTCTGAAAGTGACGAAGATGTTGTTGATCTTCCCCGTTTCTTCAAGGTCTTCCTCCCAGAAACTGCTTCTGAATCAATGGTAAATCTCCTCCTCTCTTTCTTCCATGTAATAGAAGTAGAAAGTATTAGTGGGGGAGAGTTATGTCTTAGGAGGAAAGAATCTTTAATTTCTGGATTTTGATTTAGTATGAGTTTTCTGATGTTTATAATGCTTCTATGTTTGGTGATCATGATTATCAGGCAATTCCAAAGTCTTTCAATGAGCATCTTCAAGACCCACTGCCACATGAAACAGCTAAGCTCCAAGGCATTGGAGGTGGTGTTTGGACTGTGAGTTTCAAGAAGATACGTGGCGGTGCGTATTTCACTTCAGGGTGGTCCAAGTTTGCAGAGGACCATGAACTCAAGCACGGAGAGTTCTTGACCTTTGTCTACGACGGTTCCCACACTTTCGAGGTCAGCGTCTTTGGTCGTTCGGAATGTAAGGAGATAAGAGCTGTCGTGGAGACAGTCAACCTCTCTGATGCTAATTCTGACTAAGAAGAAGAAGATTCTTCAGTGGTTGCTGCTGATTCGAATGAGGGTGATGATCCTTCTTTCCATGCTGGTGAAGATGATGAGGTCAGCCAGAGTATCAACCCTGTTGACAGTGATGACACAGTATCTGTTGCTGAAGGTAAAAAGTTCTTTCTAGTACTTACTAACTAACACACAAACTTGTTGCTGAAGCATGTTTTTTTTGTCTCAATTGTTGCAGGGTTTCCTAATTTGGAGGTTGAGTCTAATCCATGCTTTACTACTATCCTCAAGAAAAGGATCTATGACCTGGTATAAGAAAAAATAACTTAAAAGATTTGCTTACTGTCTTTATCCTTCTCTTAATATGGCTGGTTGGCTTATACATTTGGTTTTGTGTGTTATGCAGTTGATTCCTGCAGATGTGGTGAAAGAACATGGACTTACATTTTGTGACCGCATCAAGTACATCGATGGAGAAGGGATCTTGGATGGGGTTAGAGTGAACTGTTCTTATTATGGCATTTCCTTCAAAGGATGGGGCAGGATTTGTAGAAGGAACAGGCTTAAAGAGAATGATACTGTCCATTGTGAGATGCTTCATAAGGAAGAAAGTTCATTCAATCAAGATCACAATCATTCGTGGTTGAATCACTCATCATCATTATCAGTTCATCACCACACCCTTCATCAATCACTTATTCACTATCATGAGTTCTATTGCTTTTTGTTTGTTTTAGGTGTGTGGTAGTTTTATTCTCAGTTTTTATCCTAGTAGTACTTTCTTTATTTGAATTCTTATTATGTAATGCATCTATGATTTTTAAGTATGTTTCCAAGCTTTAAAAAAATCCAACAAGCTTCATATAACACAGAGAGTGAAGCAAAATGTGGAGTTCTTCACTTTTGCTCAAATATTATTCACTCTTGGATGAGAACATACATGCATTAACACTGCTTTTTCTTCTTTGTATTCCCTATCGTCTATTGGCTGCACAAGATAGATATGCTCTGAGCCTATGAAAATGTTGCGCTGCCATGTTGTCAAGAAGAAGTCGCAGCAGAACATGAGGACACCATGGACGAGTGCATGTGTGCGGTCCAACAACATATATGAAAAAATAATAATGGGCCGCCCCATGAGTCAATTTATAATTCACATAATTCCACACTCTTGTTTCTGTGAGCTTTGAGGAAAGTACAGACAGCCTATACCAAAGTTTAGATATAGATTCTTCGTTAGGTGTATAGCTTTTAAGTTTTAACAGAATCTTATTGCGTTCTTTCTGACAAATTGAAGGTTACATTGTGTAGACCTATTGTAGATGCTATTATACAACTAGATTGCTTATTTTCGTAGGTATTAGGGAGGATCTAGAAAACAACATAGGTAGCACAGATTTTCCCAAATAAAGACTGAGAATCTATAATGGAAAAAGGCTCATGTTTCTGTTTAGATAAGCGCGAGAACTCAATCCTATGGCAGGCCAAACATAAGTTTCTCTCTTGTTTTACTTTAAAAAAAAATTGTCAGAAAAGACACTGACTATATTGATTTCTCTTGTCACCGTACTATATGATAAGACCGTATTACATAAACTACGGAGAGCTGAATATTGTAAAGAATAAAATTGATAAAAGTATACCAAAGATTAAGAAAAGGATGATACAACTGCAGAGGCGAGATATTATCTCTTTCCTTAACTCAAAATACGTCCCGTAGTGCGACGGTTTGATAACGTAATGAGTCCCAAGATACAACTGCAAAAATCTTCTGATTTGCGTCACTCTATCAGAAGCCTGGCGAAACTAGTTTTGTGTATACTCTCAGACTCAAAAGAGAATCAAAGAGAAAGATAAAAGAAATATGAGGGATTGATTTGTTTTGTTCGTATGTCTGAGAGTTTCACATTTCACGTATTGTTTTATAACTTGAAAAGTCAAAATGTACGTTATGTGATCTTGGAGTTAACTAATGGAATAATGAGAATTGATTCTCCATTACTCACGTTAGTGACCAAATTAATAAATGGTTTGACCAAGCAAGCCAAATATAATTCTTATGGGTTTGCATTTCTATGTTCCAATAAAACATAAAAGATCATCATAAATAAAATTTGAATGGTTAAGTTAATTGACATATTGTCCAACCAACAAAATCAATTTCAAATTCAAACCCAAACATCCAAAGTGATCAATTTGCTAAATATTTTATACTTAGTCAAATTTAAAGCTTTATAAGCTTTGCAAGTTACTCACTTTGGACCTCCATTTCTCATTCAACACAACTCTGATTTTGACCAACAAATACACTAACTCATAGTGTTTATGGTGACGATTACATCGTGTCCAAATTTCGGTTCTTCCGACAGACGTCTCCATCGAAAAACTTATAGGAAAATTGGTCCGCACCACTTTGTCAAAAACGAGTTCCAACAATCCCCCACATGAATAGAAATGACTCTATACACATGACTCAAGAAAGAAAAAGACTTTTGAGAGTATAAGCGAAAAATCCACTGCATGATGAGTTGGTAGCAATTTTTCAGCCTTGAACCAGTCATTGTTAATAGCTATCGGATTTACTCGAACAGGAGGTGGCCATGATGTCTTGAACCCCCCGGACTTTGGTGTAAACCGAGACAATAGCTATAACACAGTTTCATTCTCTCACAAAACTAATTTCTCTATTGTGTTCATTTTGGCCGTGAACATTCTTGGTAATCATGAGTGAACTTGGAGAATATAGCCTTTCCTTCATTCTCCTAGAAACGGCCCCATTTCACACTCACAAGGTGATTTGCCATTAGTTTTGTTTAGAGGAGTATCATGTACTACTCCATTCATATCTCAAAACAATGGACACAAATCATTAAAAGCTAATGCTTATCCTATATTCCTTACATGTAGCACTGTTTAATCATCCTAAGAACTGGGTATAGACCGAAGTCTGACAGTGCTTTGAGCAGATTTAGTTTGACTTAGTTGTCTCCTTGAACCTATTTCTTGGGATCTCCAGTCAATTAGGTAGAGTTACCGCCAAACCTCATCTTAGTTCACAGGCTTTAAACCCATTCCTCTTGATGATTTTTCTACTTGATCTCGTGACAAACCTTTAGTAAATGGATCCGCAAGGTTTTCATTTGTTCTGATGTAATCAATCGTTATTACACCAGTTGAGATCAAGTGTCTAATGGTTTTATGACGTCTTCTTATATGACGAGATTTACCATTATACAAACTGCTCAGTGCCCGGCCTATTGCCGCTTGGCTATCACAATGTATACGTAATGCCGACACTGGTTTATCCCACATAGGAATATCTTCCAAAAAATTTCGAAGCCACTCTGCTTCTTCTGCAGCTTTATCTAAAGCTATGAACTCAGATTCCATGGTCGATCTGGCCAAGAGAGTTTGTTTGGAAGACTTCCAAGAAACTGCGGCACCACCAAGTGTAAAAACATATCCACTCGTGGATTTAGAGTTTTTGGAGTCGGAAATCCAGTTGGCATCACTGTATCCTTCCAAAACTGCTGGTTCTTTACCATAGGTCAGCCCATAAGTTTTAGTATGACGTACATAGTCTAATACTCTTGTTATGGCATTCCAGTGGTTATGCCCTGGATTACTCGTGTAGCGACTCAGTACATTGACTGCATGTGCTAAATCAGGTCTAGTACAATTTGTCAAGTACATCAAACTTCCGATGACACGAGCATACTCTGACTGTAACACTGCTTCACCCGAATGTTTTGTCAAGTGAAACCTAGGGTCTACAGGAGTTTTTGCCTTTCCTTTTGAGTAGGATTTAAACCTCTCAAGTATCTTTTCAGCATAATGAGTTTGAGACAAGATGATTCCTTCGGAATTGCGAAAGATCTTAATCCCTAGGATAACATCAGCTAGTCCCATATCTTTCATTTCGAACTTGCTACTTAGCATGTTCTTTGTTTGACTGACCATGTCTTTATTGCTACCAATAATGAGCATGTCATCTACATACAAGCCAAGCAATACATATCCATGTGGTGTATTTTTAAAGTATATACACTTGTCACATTCATTAATGCTGAAACCATTTGACATCATAACATTGTCAAATTTTTCATGCCATTGTTTTGGAGCTTGCTTAAGTCCATACAATGATTTTACTAGTCGACAGACTTTGTGTTCTTGTCCTGGGACAACCAACCCTTCAGGTTGTTGCATATAAATCTCCTCCTCTAAATCACCATTTAGAAAGGCAGTTTTGACATCCATCTGATGGATTTCTAGGTTTCTCAATGCTGCAATTGCAATCAGCATTCTGATTGAAGTTATTCTCGTTACCGGAGAATAGGTGTCAAAAAAATCCAAGCCTTCTTTTTGCCGGAAACCTTGCACCACAAGTCTACACTTGTACTTATCAGTTGAGCCATCAATATTCAACTTTCTTTTGCAAATCCATCTACACCCTAGGGCCTTAAACCCTTGGGGCAAATCGGTCAAATAATATGTATGATTTTGCATAATGGAGTCGATTTCACTATTGAAAGCTTCCTTCCATAAATCAGCGTCTGGTGAAGACATAGCTTCAGCGAAACTTCTTGGTTCATTCTCAAGAAGAAAGACCATAAAGAAATCTTCACCATAAGATTTTTCCTTACGAGCTCTTTTGCTGCGTCTAGGTTCATCTGCAAATATTTCTGCATCATCAAAAGATGTGCCAGAAGTACTTGCCTCATTTGTAAAGATGTTTGCATCTCTTACTTCATGAGTTCTTTTAGGATTATCTCTATTCTTACACGGAAACACGTGTTCAAAGAAAGATGCATTCCTTGATTCCATAATTGTATTAACATGAATATCTGGTACATCTGATTTATCTACCAAAAATCGATAAGCACCACTATTATGGGCATATCCGATGAAAATACAATCCACGGTTTTAGGTCCGATTGAAACCTTCTTGGGAGGTGGTACTGCTACTTTTGCAAGGCACCCCCACACTTTCAAGTATTTGTACGAAGGTACAACACCTTTCCAAAGTTCATATGGTGTTTTACCAGTGACTTTGTTTGGTATTTTGTTGAGGATATAATTTGTGGTAAGCAAAGCTTCCCCCCACATGTTCTGGGCTAACCCAGATTCCTGCAACATCGCATTCATCATCTCTTTAAGAGTTCGGTTTTTACGCTCCGCAACTCCGTTAGATTCAGGTGAATAGGGAGCGGTGGTTTGATGAATAATGCCATGCTCTTTACAGAACACATCAAATGGTCCATCATACTCGCCTCCTCTATCACTTCGAACTATCTTTATAGTTCTATCGAGTTGGTTTTCAACCTCGAGTTTATATTCCTTGAATTTTTCCAAGGCTTCATCTTTGCTTCTTAGCAAATAGACATAACAATATTTTGTACAATCATCTATGAAAGTCACAAAATATTTTTTTCCATTTCTAGTTTGAACAAATTTTAAATCACACAAATCTGTATGAATTAGACCAAGAGGCTCAGTTGTTCTCTCAACATGAGGGAATGGAGTTTTTGTGAGTTTTGCTTGTACACATACTTCACATTTCTCTTTGCTCAATTTGCATTTCGGAATTAGGTTTAAATTAATCAATCTTTGAACAGATTTATAATTTACATGCCCCAATCTTTCATGCCAAACTTTGAACGGTTCAACCAAATAAGCATTTGGTTCATCTGCGAATAAGACTGTCTTAATACACATTTTGACCAGTCCATCCTCAACAAATCCTTTGCCTAAGAAAATATCATTTTTCTTTAGGACAAGTTTATCAGACTCGAAAGTTACTACAAATCCAGCTTTGCTTAATAGCGAACCGGAAATAAGATTCTTTCGCATATCTGGGACATATTTCACATTTTTGAGAATTATCTCTTGTCCAAAAGTTAGTGCAAGTTTCACTTCGCCACAACCTTCAATAATAGACGAGCTGGTGTTACTCATTAACAACCGCTCCTCATCATTGCATTTTTGATAAGTACAAAACATGTTTTTATCAATGCATATGTGAGTGGTGGCACCTGTGTCATACCACCAGTCTTTTGAATTATTTTCAAACGTATTGACTTCTGTGACCATAGCACACATGTCATTTTCAATCTGAATGCTCTGATTAGTTTCAGCAGACATCTCAGTTTTTATAGTAAATGGAATCATAAATGGCAGACCACTCTCAAACTTAATTTGAGGCGTCGACTCATTCAATCCATTGCCGATCACACCATTTGATCTATCAAAGATTGATATATTTGTGTTGTAACTCATCCTTGATTTTCAAATCTGCTCACAAAGACTAAGATACAAATTAGTTTATTTCAATAACACTCACAAATAAGTTCAACAATTTGAAAAAATATCCGATTTGTTCAATTAAAAAAAAACAGAAAAATAAATTCTGAGACCTTAACGTTACGCAAACGATCAAATTTTAACGTAATAACAAATCAATTGAACGTCTAATCAAACACACAGACCCAAGATATTTAAAAGTCAACTTATAAATAAAATAATATTACTTACTTTGCCACTAGCAACGATAAGCAAATGATAATATCAAAAAACAAAGAAACGATTGATTGCTGATTGGAAATTAAATTAAACCAGGAACGTAAACCAGGAACGTAAACCAAATAATTGAACCACTACGCAAATCAACCTTTGACAAATAAAAAGACAGCAGTAATTTTTTTTTTTCTTTTTTTCTTTTTAGCTTGACGTTAAACAAAAGAAAGCGACGAGGTTAAAGAAAACGATTTATATACTTAAGACTTTTAACCAAATCTGATTGAAATCCCGTTTAGAAATATCAACACAGAAGCGTAAATTGCAGAAATATCAATAGATCCTGCAAAATAAAAACGTTAGACCAAGAATATGACTTTAACGCTGACACCGAGAGCAATCGGAGCCCAATTCCGATTCCAACACCTTTTTAGAAAATATCAATCAACCTGTTCTTAAACAAAAAACTTATACAATAATCAGTCCGGTTAGTGCAAAGCAATAAACGGATATTTTGAGTTAAGACTGATAAGACCGTATTACATAAACTACGGAGAGCTGAATATTGTAAAGAATAAAATTGATAAAAGTATACCAAAGATTAAGAAAAGGATGATACAACTGCAGAGGCGAGATATTATCTCTTTCCTTAACTCAAAATACGTCCCGTAGTGCGACGGTTTGATAACGTAATGAATCTCAAGATACAACTGCAAAAATCTTATGATTTGCGTCACTCTATCAGAAGCCTGGCGAAACTAGTTTTGTGTATACTCTCAGACTCAAAAGAGAATCAAAGAGAAAGATAAAAGAAATATGAGGGATTGATTTGTTTTGTTCGTATGTCTGAGAGTTTCACATTTCACGTATTGTTTTATAACTTGAAAAGTCAAAATGTACGTTATGTGATCTTGGAGTTAACTAATGGAATAATGAGAATTGATTCTCCATTACTCACGTTAGTGACCAAATTAATAAATGGTTTGACCAAGCAAGCCAAATATAATTCTTATGGGTTTGCATTTCTATGTTCCAATAAAACATAAAAGATCATCATAAATAAAATTTGAATGGTTAAGTTAATTGACATATTGTCCAACCAACAAAATCAATTTCAAATTCAAACCCAAACATCCAAAGTGATCAATTTGCTAAATATTTTATACTTAGTCAAATTTAAAGCTTTATAAGCTTTGCAAGTTACTCACTTTGGACCTCCATTTCTCATTCAACACAACTCTGATTTTGACCAACAAATACACTAACTCATAGTGTTTATGGTGACGATTACATCGTGTCCAAATTTCGGTTCTTCCGACAGACGTCTCCATCGAAAAACTTATAGGAAAATTGGTCCGCACCACTTTGTCAAAAACGAGTTCCAACACTATATAGTATTGATTATTGAGCAATCCAACAATACCTACAGCCTCTCAAATACGCGTGTCTACTGACTTGACTCTACTCCCACCTCTCTCCGCCATCTCGCAACATCTAAACAAAAATACTAGTTAGATAACTCCATTTTTTTTTGAAATTATGTTGGTTTCATACCAAAATAATATTTTAGTTTTAAATATAAACTTCGAAAATATTAGTGATAAATGTTTTAAATCAGTTGAATTACGCTTAGTTCATAACTATTTTTGAAATATTTTTCAGTTTTGTAATTATGAAAATATACTGTAAAATTGTTTTAACTTTCTCCATAGTCATTTTTAATGAAAATTGCATAAAAATATATCCAAAATTCATTAGATAAGGGAAAATATGACTATGTTCTTTATATCCAGCTGGATTTCTTCTTTCCCATTGATGCAAAAGAAACAAAAGAACAAACAAAATAGGAATTTACTTCTGGATAACTTTCCTAGTCTACCTTTCCTTTTAAGTTTTAACCCCTACACTTTTCAGAAAACACCAAATCACCCTGCCACGTCATCTCCCGGAGTAAAAATCTCTCCGTTCTAGAAAACAGAGGCCTCGATTCTATTCTTCTTGGGTGTATTACAGATCGGACAAAGAACTAGACCGTCCTCACAACCCGTGCAGCAACAGAGATGCCTACACGGCAGAAACAACACTCTTGTCTCACCATTCAACCCACAGTTCAAGCAACAACTACTCATCGGAAAATTATCTCCACAGAAAGACCCTTCATCCTCCGCCGCTGTAACGTCGTTGCGACACGTGGCGGCTCTCTCTCGAACCTGTTCAAGGGTCGAGTTGAGCGTTGCGACCATCGCTTCGTTCTCACGAGCCACTCTCTGCCAAGTTTGGTTCTCCGTCTCCATCTTCCTCAACAGATTCTCGAGCTCCATGTTCTTGCTCAACGCTCTCGACATCTCTTCTTCCTTCTGCGCCATCAAAACCAGAGCTTTCGCTTCCATTTTCCTCAAGATCGTCTCTGTTTCTTGCTTCCTCTGTTCTTGCAACGCGTATCTCAACCTCTCGCTCTGTTTTTAGAAAAAGATCGAAACTTTATCAGTGCCTATGTTGTAAAAATCAAATCTTTCGATGAGATGATAAGATTACGAACCTGAACTCTGATGAACTGATCAATCTCTCGCCTCTGTTTCTCCATATGAGCGTCGAAAAAGCTCTGAGAACGGTTCTGTTGGGTATGAAACAGAGCTTGCTGGTTGTTCATATACGACTGATTGATTCCGATACCACCATCGTTGTTGATCAAAGAAAGCTCGGAGCCACCAGTTCCGATGAACGGAGCGTTGTAACTCAGCTGCGCTTGTATTGCCATCTAAAACAGAGGAGAAAGGTTTGTTTTTTAACAAAGAAAGATAAAGAAGAACAGAGAACAAAGTAATAAAGATGGATTGAAAGGCTCTGATCCGCTTGCTTCTCGAGAAATAAACTTTGGGTTTCAATACAATGCATGTAACGTCTGCACTATTACCACCTTACCAATATATAAATATGATATGAACGGTGAGAGACTTTTATGGGTTAATATTTTTCTGACACTGTTGTTATATATTAGCACTAAAGAAACGACGTACACATGCTGATTATGTGACTGAACTACATCTTTTATCTTTCCAAGGTAAGAGATTTCGCCAGAGCCGTTTTGTCTTTTATTTAGTTTTTTTTTAGTGATTTTTTCTTGGATTTTTCGATAATGTGAAAAAAAAAATTTAAGTCCAAGTGGAATTTTAGAGAAGGCCAGAGATTTTTTTCCTTTTGATTTACTTAATTTCCTCTGATTTAAGATTTATTGGTGACTCTGATTTGTCAGTTGGGTCATCGGGAAAGCCTGAATTATATTATATTGTCTATTTTCTTACCACTATTTTCAGTCATTCTATTTATGATCACTGAAAAAATTCTTTTTGGTCAAAGATGGCTTAGATTTAAATTAAAAATCTTCTTAACTAAATAAATCTTCTTAGTCGGATAATGAAATATGCGACAAATGAATGAAGTCTTATAGAAATAAATATAATCAAATCTGTTGGAACGTTACCTTTGGGGGCACCACGGAAATTTGAATTTTGAATATAATATGTGTAATGATCAACGGTCTAACTAAGCAACAATAGGTGATCTCCCTGCTTTTGGATGACTAGATTTTCCGTTTTATATGAATAAATGTGTTCAATTTGATCGTATTTACTCTGAAATGATAAGATTTTTTCAAATATTATGTTAACCTTTTTAAAAAAATAAGTTAGCATTTTGAAGTAATTCGCATACTGACAAAAATGAAGAACCTCTTTTTACAAACGTTTTTAGCTAGTAAAAGTCTAAAAGACAAATATACTAACCTATAGGAGCTAAAAAAAATAAATTAACCTAGGAGCTTAATACAAGCCAGTAAATTGAAAACATGACAAACAATATTGTATTCTAGAAAGAAAAGGACAATTATAAGATGTAACATGTAAAAAGACAAAGTAGCGCAAAAATATTCAGATGCCTATTGGTACGTCGTCGTCATGCATGTAACTGTCTAGAGCACTGGAAATACACGTTTCTTGAGTTACATAATCATTTTTGGAATATTTCAGTATATCGTTTGATTCATATCTAATTTGATAGTTTAATTAGAAGGAAGATTCTTTGACGGAAACCAAAGAATTGGTTTTCCAACTTAACAGGCAATATCGAGAAGTGTCATATATAATATATACACGTTGTAGACTTGTACTTGTAATTTAATTGAAAATAAATATTTGTTTAACGGCAGATTAATGTGTATAGAAAACTATATTTTGTCAAAAGCATTTTCAATAGTAAGAGCATCATAAAAGAGAGGTTCTAAAAAAAATATTGAAATATAAATATAAATGGGATTCTCAAAAATTCAAAACTCATCCATTAATTTCTCAAATTTGGAGAATATTTCTCCAATATTAGGAATGCATATGCTCTTAGGGTTGCCTATAAATGATATACTAATACAAGGCACTTTAATTGTAACTGTATATTGGCAGACGAAATCAGACACGCCAGATTTAATATAGAAGTATGTATAGGTTTGACAAAAAAAAGGAGTATTGCGTGTAATCCGTGCAAGACCTCAACCTCAAGTTACAAAAAATAATAAGAGTCGATTACCATTTAGGACACTTTTTTATCTTTTTTAACACTTTAAGACACAATCCGCTGGAGGGACACTTTCCTTGAATCTGAGAGCTGTTTTGGACAGAAATGCCCTTGCTCAGAAGAAACGGAAGATGCGCTTATGTTTGGGTAAGTATAAATTGTAACTTGTTTTTCTTATTTCTCTTAATGTTTCATTTACTTTTATTTCAAATTCTAAAATATATAAAACAAAAATAATTATCACATTAAATTATGTATAAAATTCTCTATCTTTTAACATCCATTTTCATATATATATATACTAATATATATACAAAAAAAGTATGGACATGGATATCATAGTGTGGATAATATAGTTATAAATTAATTGTGGACATGGACACAAAACCATATTTATTCATACACTATTTCAGTTTCTGATTAAATAAATATATAATAACCATATAAAAACATGTTTTTTTTTTCTTATTATTTTGATATCCATATATATATTTTTATATTTTAATGTCTAACTAAATTGCTAAATTATAATTTATTGGACATATGTTTTATGGATGTGGACACAATATTTTTTTTTTACAAAATTCTTTGTTTTGTTTTCTATTTTTTTATTTAAAGATGTATATGACCAAAAAAATTAGTATAACAAAGTGATATATATTTGTTATTTAATGATATATACTTTTATTGTTTTATCTAATTTTCTATATATATTTTTTATATATAACTTATAAGAATGTATGGATATGGATTATAAAAGTGTGAACGTAAGATATGTGGACATGGATATAAATGTGTAAAAGAGAATATCTAGACATATTAGTATGACACACAAGTTGTATCCACATCAAAGTTTCTGAAAGAGATCATGTTAAATGATGTCCATTATCGATTTTTTGTGAGCTAGTAGGTGTGGACATGGATTAGGATATATTTATATGGACATTGTAATCATGAAGAACATAATTGCATAAAACATGTCTGTGGTGTATACTTGAAAATTTTGATACTAATTAGAATACAAATCTGCACATTTAAAAATTGAGGGTGAAAACAAATACTTACATAAATATAAGGACCAAATATGTAAATTCATCATTCTTATTGCAGATCTAATCGAGCTTTCACCCATGGTGATACCAAGCTCAAACCACTGCAGCTTCACCTATATAATGGATGAGACTTCGGAAATGAGTTGAGCAAGGCGAGGAGTCAACTTGAGCAGCAGATCTCGTGGTGGCGGAGGATTTCGACGAGCTCGAACCCCCATGGCTTCACTGAGCCACCGAGCTCACCGATGCGATGTTGAGCTCGAAATCCATGTTGAGGCGTTTTCTCTTTCTTTTTTTTATCCGTGGATTCTGTCATGATTCGTAATAAAAAGATAGAAAAACAGACAAAAAATAGAGATAGACAAAGGAATAAGAAAAAGTTGAGAAGAAGGAGACAAGCCAAGAGGATTAAAAATTAATTGTTTCTTCGATTTGATGAAGGAGAGTTTATCGTGATTATTGGATTTGAGTATGCGTTATGAAAATAAATAAAAAGAAAAATAGAGTTTAATAAAAGTGAATCTGAACTTGAATTTTGAAATTCTAAAATAAATAAATTTTTGAATGATTTAATAAAAAGACTTTTGGATTTAGTTATATTTCTAGTTATTGTTAGATAAGGTTGAGGGCATCTAAGACATTGCACATAGAAATTGTGTGCTTCAAGCAACAAGTGTCTAAATATGCAATTCCAAAGACATAATGTGTCCTAGAATGTAAAAAAATCAAATAATAAGCCTATACCTCAAGATCGTGAACCTTTTATGTAGAACCATGATTCTTGACTTCTTGTTTAAAGTTCATATTAAAAACAATCTTTTAATGTTTAGAGTTCATGCGTCAAACCATAAGTTCTTGCTACTAGTTAAAATTACGTGATCAATGTGCGTTTATCTCTCACGCAAATTTAGAAGCATTAAACACACAAGGTAAATGCATTTATATATTGATTAGAATAACTTTCTATTTCAATTTATTTGCTGCTTGGCTTTTGGACGGTATGAAAAGAAAACATGGAGAGAATGGTCCATGTTTCTAAATTATGACATAATCCATGAAGCTAGAGGACTGGAGAAAACCATGTGATATATGCTGTCGATTTTGGATGAGTTAGAGACACTTGTTGGCTATAATTGTTATCATCTGAGTGTGTGTCGCCTTTTTTCTTGGGAGTTGGGTGTGTTGTTTTGTTCCCCCCACCAAACAAAAATGAAAACCCAAAAATTAATGAAAGTAAGGACAAAAACAGACTACACAAAAGAAAAATTATAGCCCAATACTTACATACCAATAGTCGCCAATTTGCTCACTTGTAATCACTGATTACTTAAGCCCGCTTGATGCAAGTCTGATCCGGACGACCTATAGACGCTGCTAGACTCAAAAACACTGAGAGGTCAAACGCTTTTTACCGAATGTTCGGGGACTCAAGAATTGTATACTTCATACATTTGACAGCAAAATACATATATATGTAAACACATCATTATGATGTAATTTAATATTTTCGTGTAGACAGACTTGAATACTACACCAATATGATCGGTTTAGTCGGATTGAAATTGAATATGGGTAGACAGACGTCAGGAAAATGAACATATGACAACAAAGTGGTCACTAATCACAACTTTTAATTATGGGATCTCGGAGTTTTCTTCCTAACAAAAGAGAGGATCTCGAATATTTCGTGGTTTGCGGTGAAAGAAGACATTAACGTAATTTACTTTTGAAGATCCTTGCACAAAACGACACCAGTCGATCCGACAAGTTTTCTTTGTTTCATCCTTCAAGATATTTAAATATCTAATAATAAGCTCGTAGTTTTCCTTGATAAAGTATGTGTTGCATTTTATGTAACGTGTACTCGTTAGTTCAATAACATACAACGGCCTGCACATAAAAGGCTTTAATTGCGTTCGACCAGAATTGGTCACATACGCATCGTGAGACACCACTAGTTCCACTTAAGACTATCCCCTATGGTTTACACTATTTTTTACTCTAGAATAGAGTTAAAGTTTACTCCAATGGTACTCTATTTTATAGTAAAAAATAGAGTGATGAATAAAAAATAAACAAGTTACTTTATATTTGGAGTAAACCTATTTTTCACTCAATTTTAAAATGAGAAATAGAGTTTTGCCTGTGTCGAAGAGTCTCTACCCGAAGCAGAGGGTCTCAGCTGGTCGTTAAGGAAACAGTAGTTCGCACAGAGAGCTCACGTGCGAGACTTAACGGTATTAAGGGGCAACAGAGTAATTAACCATGCCTCCCTTATCGCTGGCATTTGTCTTCTTCCTCTGTACGGTAAAGCAGAGTAAAATAGAGGAGAGAGAGGAGCGTGGCACCGCCTCTTCAAATGCTATAAAGCGGACACAGAGCTGAGACATTAGGGTTAAGAGAGCAGTTGAGAAACACAGAGAGCAGCCGCAAGTCTAGCGTTTGTTCGGTCTCTAAGGATTAAGTGTAACCAAGCTTTCTAGTGGATTTCCGAGATAACCTCGGACCAGACGTAACGTCCTCACACTGAGGCGTGAACTGGTTAAATCTGTGTGTCTTTACTTTCCGCAAACAAACGTAATACACACGAGTGAAACAACGTGAGAGGTGAGAGAGATACCGAAATCAAAGAGAACGAAACAAAGTATAAAACGATCCTTTTCTCAACAATTGGTATCAGAGCCAGGTTGGCTGGCTGGGAAGGAGGAAAGGTTGAAGCTTTGTAAAGATTGAAGCTTTTCTGTAAAGCTTTGTCCTTTGATGCGTATCATGACTTCAGTACGTTCAGAGGTTGAGAAGTTCGACGGAGAAGGCGATTATGTTCTCTGGAAAGAGAAGCTGTTGGCTCATCTGGAGCTACTGTGTTTGTTAGAAGGGTTAGAAGATGAAGAAAGCGTGGATGTTGAAGACTCTACAGCAGAGAAAGGGATGTCTGCGACTGAAGCTTCTGACAAGCCGGAAGAGAAGATTCAAAAGGAGAAAACCCTCAAGGAGAAGAGAGGAAAAGCTAGATCTACGATCATACTAAGTCTGGGGGATCATATTCTCAGAAAGGTCATCAAGGAAACGACCGCAGCTGGTATGCTCAAGATCTTAGACAAGTTGTTCATGGCTAAGTCGTTACCCAACAGGATATACCTTAAGCAAAGGTTATATGGGTACAAGATGTCAGATAGCATGACTATGGAGGAGAATGTAAACGACTTCTTCAAGCTTATATCTGACCTGGAGAACGTGAAGGTTACAGTTCCAGATGAAGACCAAGCGATTGTGTTACTGATGTTTTTACCGAAACAGTTTGATCAGTTGAAAGAAACTTTGAAGTATGGTAAGACAACGCTAGCACTGGAAGAAATCACTGGAGCTATAAGGTCGAAAAGTCTAGAACTTGGAGCGAGTGGTAAATTGAGCAAGAGTAACTCAGAGGCTCTATATGTTCAAGAAAGAGGCAGGACAGATAGAAGAGGAAGGAGTTCAGACAGAGGAAAAAGCCAGAACAGGTCACAGTCAAGAGAGAAGATGACTTGTTGGATTTGTGGTAAAGACGGTCACTACAAGAAGCAGTGTTTTGTTTGGAAAGAAAGGAACAAGAAGAACGGCAGTTCAGAGAAAGGTGAAACTTCGAATGTTGTGGGTCAAGTTGTCGATGCAGCTGGTTTGAATGTGGAAGAAGAGTCTAATGCAGTATGTGAAGGACAAGAAGACGAGTGGATCATGGACACAGGGTGCTCATTTCATATGACTCCAAGGAGGGATTGGTTTGTTGAGTTTGATAACTCAAAAACAGGAAGAGTGAAGATGGCTAATCACACTCATTCTGAGATCAAAGGCATTGGCAGTATACGGATTCAGAATGATGATCAATCAACTGTCCTGATTTCAAACGTCAGATACGTTCCAAGCATGACGAGAAACTTGATCTCAATGGGAACATTAGAAGATCAAGGCTGTTGGTTTCAGTCCAGGAACGGTTCTTTGAAAGTCACCAAAGGTTGCTTAACGCTGTTGAAAGGGAAGAAAATAGGAACTCTATACATCTTACAAGGAAAGGTAGTTGCAGGAAGCGCAAATGCAGTAGTGAGTTCCAAGAACGAGTCAAAGCTGTGGCATAGCAGACTATGTCACATGAGTAAGAAGAACACAGATTTATTGATCAAGAAAGGATGCCTAGAAGCAGATAAGATGAAAGGTTTTGAATTCTGCGAAGACTGTGTGTATGGTAAATCTCATAAGGTCAGCTTCGGTCAAGGGAAGCACGTTACAAAAGAAAAACTTGAATACATACACTCAGATCTTTGGGGAGAACCGTCAGTACCAAGTTCTCTGGGAAACTGTCAGTACTTCATGACATTCATCGACGACTACAGCAGAAAAGTCTGGATATATTTTCTGAAGAAGAAGGATGAAGCCTTTAGAACGTTCGTCGAATGGAAAACGATGGTTGAGAATCAATCAAGCAGGAAGGTTAAGAAGTTGAGGACTGACAATGGGCTTGAGTTTTGTAATCTTGAGTTCGATGGTTACTGCAAGCAAGAGGGAGTTGTAAGACACAGAACGTGTGCTTACACTCCACAACAGAACGGCGTTGCTGAACGGATGAACAGAACGATAATGGAGAAGGTTAGGAGCATGCTCAGCGAGTCTGGTTTGGACAAGATGTTCTGGGCAGAAGCGGCTTCAACAGCTGTGTATGTAATCAACAGAACACTAGCTTCTCCGATCGATTATGAGATACCAGAGAAAGTGTGGACAGGGGTATTACCTGACTTGAGTGGTCTGAGAAGTTTTGGATGTATCTCCTATGTACATTCAGATCAAGGGAAGTTAAATCCAAGAGCCAAGAAAAGAGTGTTCCTTGGTTATCCAACAGGGGTAAAAGGCTACAGGGTGTGGTTAATTGAAGAAAAGAAAGTGGTAATAAGTAAAGACGTTGTGTTTAATGAGGAAGTTATGTTCAAGAGCTCTACTGGACAGACTGAAGAAAGAACAGAAACTGAACCTGAGGTTACTGTAATAAGTACTCCTACTGTAACTACAGAAAATGAAGTAACAGAAGAAGGTGGAGCTAACGAGCAAGACAACATTAACCAAGGAAACGTGCCTACAGAACAGCAACAAGGATCAGAGTCTGAGACAGATTCGGAGGAGGACTATATGCCACCAAGTCTTGCTGACTACCAGTTAGCGAGAGATAGAGAAAGAAGAACTACAAGACCTCCTAAGAGATATGATGAACTAGGAGACCTTGGTTTTGCATTTAACTTAACTGAGGATGGTGGAGATCTTGAGCCGCAAAGTTATGCTGAAGCAATGCTCAGTCCAGAGAGCAAAATCTGGAGAGGATCAACAGATGAAGAGATGTTATCACTTATCAAGAATCATACATGGGATCTAGTTGAGAAACCAGTGAAGAAGAAAGTAATAGGCTGTAAGTGGGTGTTCAAGAGGAAAGTTGGAATCCCGGGTGTTGAGAGACCAAGACACAAATCTAGACTTGTTGCCAAAGGTTACTCTCAGAGGGAAGGAATTGATTTTCAAGAAATCTTTTCACCCGTAGTCAAACACGTCACGATCCGTCTAATGCTGTCTGCAGTTGCTCATTTCAATCTAGAACTAGAGCAAATGGACGTTAAGACAACATTCTTGCACGGAACCTTGGACGAAGAGATATTCATGGATCAGCTTGAAGGATATGTGGACAAGAACGCACCTGAGAAGGTTTGTCTGTTAAGAAAATCGTTATACGGCTTGAGACAATCACCAAGACAGTGGAACCAAAGATTCGATGCTTTCATGAGGTCTACAGGATATTCGAGAAGTCTGAAGGACAGTTGCTTGTACTTTAAGAAGACCAGGGAAGAGCAGAGGACTTACCTTCTCCTGTACGTGGATGATATGTTGATTATATCAAAGAACAAAGACACAGTATTGGAGTTGAAGGAAAGTCTAAGTGCTACTTTTGAAATGAAAGACCTTGGTCCAGCCAAGAGGATATTGGGAATGGAGATAAAGAGAGACAGAGAAGAACGAGTTGTGGAACTGTCGCAGAAAGAGTATCTTCAGAAAGTACTGAGAACCTTCAGAATGGTGAACTGTAAACCGGTGAAAACGCCCTTGGGGGCACACATGAGACTCAAATCTACAACTGATAAAGAACTGGAAGAGGAAGCTGATCAGATGAAGTCTATTCCTTACGCAAATTCAGTTGGTAGCATCATGTATTCGATGATAGGATCGAGACCAGACCTCGCTTATCCAGTTGGAATGATAAGCAGGTTCATGGGAAAGCCACTGATGGTTCACTGGCAAGCAGTTAAGTGAGTACTAAGGTACATACAAGGATCGCATGACACAAGACTAAAGTTCAAGGGAGAAAGAGAGTTTGTAGTAACAGGATATTGCGATTCAGATTACTCAGCCGACCTTGATAAGCGAAGGTCCATTACAGGATATGCGTTTACATTTGGTGGTAATGTTATAAGTTGGAGATCAGGTTTACAGCCTGTGGTGGCATTATCTACAACAGAGGCAGAGTACATCTCCCTAACAGAAGCAGCAAAAGAAGCCATTTGGCTAAAGGGTTTGATGAACGAGTTGGGGTTTAAGCAAGGAGCAGTGGAGATTCACTGCGATTCTCAAAGTGCTATAGCATTAACAAAGAATGCTGTCCACCATGAAAGGACAAAGCATATACAGAGAAGGTTTCACTTCATCAGAGACACAATTACTGATGGTGAAACGAAGGTGTTGAAGATATCAACAGTCTACAATCCGGCAGACATGCTTACTAAAGTCTTGCCGGTGAACAAGTTCCTGAGCGCAATGGAGAAGCTCAGGATTACCAGTAACTGATAAGAGTATCAGGATCCGAGGAGGAAATCAAGTAACACTAGAAAGTAAGCTAAAGAGAATGATGGAAGTTGACACTACAGCAAGATGGAGTTTTGTTGAGTTTTGCCTAAGTGTCGAAGAGTCTCTACCCGAAGCAGAGGGTCTCAGCTGGTCGTTAAGGAAACAGTAGTTCGCACGGAGAGCTCACGTGCGAGACTTAACGGTATTAAGGGGCAACGGAGTAATTAACCATGCCTCCCTTATCGCTGGCATTTGTCTTCTTCCTCTGTACGGTAAAGCAGAGTAAAACAGAGGAGAGAGAGGAGCGTGGCACCGCCTCTTCAAATGCTATAAAGCGGACACAGAGCTGAGACATTAGGGTTAAGAGAGCAGTTGAGAAACACAGAGAGCAGCCGCAAGTCTAGCGTTTGTTCGGTCTCTAAGGGTTAAGTGCAACCAAGCTTTCTAGTGGATTTCCGAGATAACCTCGGACCAGGCGTAACGTCCTCACACTGAGGCGTGAACTGGTTAAATCTGTGTGTCTTTACTTTCCGCAAACAAACGTAATACACACGAATGAAACAACGTGAGAGGTGAGAGAGATACCGAAATCAAAGAGAACGAAACAAAGTATAAAACGATCCTTTTTTCAACATTCACCATACTACATACTTATTAAATTATACCATAAAATATGAGTCATATGACTTCAACTGTAAGAGCAGATCTTGCATTGTCGCATATGTTGTAAACACATGATCCATCGTCCCAACTGATTAAATATACGAATATGTCTATACTGTCCACGCCGATAAGTGCCCATATGTAATAATTAATTACACCGATACACAAAGAAATGTCACGTTACAAAACTAATATTAGAAGGACAGTAAATGTTTTACATTTTGAAATCAGAGAGAAAAAATAAAAAAAAAACTTGGATAAAAGGGATACAATTAAAGAAAAATATTTAATCAAAAAGATTAGGGTTTAGAAAGTGGAGGTGGTTGTAAATCGTTTTCTGATTTCAGCTTCCGACCGACGACGGTGGACTCCTTAAGTCACGTCGTCGGTCGGATTTTGTTTTTGTTGTTTATTTTCTCATTGGACATCGGTGGTTCTATTCTCGTTTGGAGCTGCATGTCCGGTGTTCTGTTCCAGTATCGCACCTACCGTGGGGTGGATGACTGGCTTTTGACTCTGGGGCCGTGCCGTTTCTTCTTCGGTGGTGGTCGCCGGCTATCGTATTCTCGGAAGTGCTCGAGCGATGTGACGGTTTCGTTTTCGTGTTTGGTGACCTGAGTTTGGATGAGATCTCGATTCTAATCGGTTGAAGCTCTCCAAAGCTCAGTTGTTTGCGTGATAGTTAATGAATCTCCTAAACCTTCAATACAGTTGTTGGAGGTGGTGGTTCGGTGGATGTGGTCAAATTCCCGGTTGTTTCCGGAGGTTAAATGATCTGGTTTGTTTAAGTTTGTCGATGAAGACGTTCGTAGCTCGTGTTCCGATATGATGTCGGTGGAGTTTTGTTTACAGGTCCCGGCGGTGAGATCAAACTGAAAGAGATGGTGACGTTTCAACCCTTAGCCACGTGTCTTTTTTTTGTGTTTGTGTGCAGCACATGGAGTTGTTGAGTGGTTAAGAGTGGATCACTATCTGTTTTCTTTGGGTTTGAAAATAGTTGATGGCCTTGTTGGCCTCTGTTGTTCTTGTTTGTTGTACAGGCTGGTCTTTTGGGCCTTGTCTTTCTGTAGTCTCTGAGCCTTTATAAAATATTATTATGGGAAAAAAAAAAAGTGGAGGTGGTTTCCCGTGGATTTGTGAAGGTGTCAGCTTCGTGTCACAGTCTATGATGGACACCGACACACCAAACTCATGTGAACTGTTCTTTTTCTTTTCTCTTTGTTTTTTTGTTCACTTTCTCTTCTGTTCTCGAGTAAATCAGCATAAGGGCCAAGGCATAACATTGTTAATTCCTCTTTTCATTTTATACCGAACACTATTGTTTACGGTTTCCTCACAAAAGGACAAGGAGATTCATTTAATATATAAAAATTTCACAGCAGAAACTTAAATTATGTGCAACTTTGACTGACGAAACATGATTCATCATCATCCCTCTGCTCTTTATTTTCTCCACATTTAATTATATATTTATTTTATACTTATATGATACACATTCTCCAGTTAATACATTTCTTTGAAGACCAGTAGACCACAATGATTTTTAATACGTGAAAGACCGATTTGACACGGCATAATTGACACGAATAACAATAACTTGACAAATCAAGTAAAAATATATTTATATTTGATTGACTTGCATTCTCTGTCTAATTGACTGATTTAAATCAATGGACGGTTTGGTAACGTATAATCAGGTTATGTCTATAAGAAAGAACTATTATAATCAAGTAGCACATTATCACAACCATTAAACTAGAAGTGAAATGCAATGATAGTTAACATCTAAGACAATACCAACTACAGACAAACATCGAACAATAGTAATTCATTTGAATGTAGTTTTCAGCCAACGAACACAATAAAAAACGGAGACAAGATGGAAACAACAAAACATGGCTTGAAATCTTACAAAAGCTAGTCTTTGACAAGAGTGTCACCATCAAAGCTCTTTCCTTTCTTATAAGAGCATGTCGGCTTCTTCTCTTGCCAGGCTGCTACGTGTGTGGGATTGAAGAAGACAAAGATAATTTGTCTCAGACAACGAGATGAAACGATCAAAATCTCCAGTGAAGACATGCAATCAGTGATCTCTTTGTATCTCATCAAACGGCGTTCCAAATCAGAATGAATTTGATCTAAGTGATCCGAAACCCGCTAACCAGTCCTGACCCAATCACCCGCAAACCGCTTGGGTTAGATTCACTGATTACATGGACAACAAATTACTTGTCCAAGCCCATCCCGTGATGGGTCTATATGGGCCAGATCTGCGGACCAAGGATTGGGTTGATATCTCAAGACCTAATATTACATATTCACTACTTCATTAAAAAGAATTGTAATACAAAAAAAGAAGATATATAATTATTCAACATGGTATGTAATTTCTTAAGATAAGAGAAAGTTAAAAATATAAATTGTATTGTGGTAAATTGGTTATGTAGTAAAGTGTATATAAAAATAATTTTATTTTTGGAGTGATCAGCATCTTCAAATATTACCATAACTATGCAATTTAAAAAAAAAACCACTGTTGTGCTTTATTTTAAAAATGGATATATGCTTAGTTAAGCAAAAAAAAAACTATTAGGTAAGAGTTTGCAGAGTATCTCACAAAAAAAAACAATAGTATTATTTTGGAGATCAATTAGTCTGGTTCATCTCAGTTTGGAGATGATCATTAATTACATTTGGGACAACAAATCTCTCTATAAAATTTGATAATATTTCAAAGTAAATATTCATTATATAGCTTAGCCATAATATCAAGAAAGTTTTTATCTCCAAAATAAATTATGATAGAAAATAATCCAGCTTATCAATTTCACAATCTTTCTATCTTTTTGTGTGGTTCTTTTGGCTACATGAATTATTGGAAGTTTGTAATTAGATCAATATATCACAACAAATTACAAAATTATGTCTCAAGTACCATATTACATGGTTAAGAGATTGTCATGACTTTTCATGTTCATGAATCAAAAGTTTTGTGAGTTAAGAAAAAAAATGGTTCTTTACTTTTGTTGGTTCTTGATCTCGGCATAGGCATAAATATGTATATTATGGTTTAAGTTTTTATCTTAAAACAAATCTTATGGATTATAATCATTACGTTATATTCATATTTTCAATGACAAAATGAAGAGAACAAATCCAAAATATGGATTAAAAAAGGAGATAGCGCAAAGACAAAAAGAAAATATGCACAAATTACGTTCAACTGGCTGTCAAAAACGAATTCTTCTCTTCTACGACAAGACCTTCTCCAAAGCATTTAGGAGCTTTAGGAGTGACTGCATGACCAACATGAAGCTGCATTCGTTGACTCATATCTTCTTCGAAGTTGCGAGTGGTCAAGAGTTTAAAGAGATTCTCAAAACAACACGTGGGATCCCACAAGAATAACAATACATGTTTCCAATTGGCAGCTCAAAAGTTGAAGTCTCAAAGGTAGATATATACATATTTTATACAGTATTGTAGAGATATGATTTTTCTCTTATAATAACTCATCGTCATCTTCAGTTCTCGTTTAGAGCTGCCGCCTCCGTCGTCCGAGGTGACTCCGGTCGCGTCACCTGCGCCATCACCGCGTAAGGCTACGCCGTATCTGCGTACGGAAGAAAGTTAGTTTATCTTTCATCTTTCTAATCGGATTTGTGATTTTCTCTTATAATAAAAAAACTTCTTATGTTCTCGTTTAGAGCCGTCGCCTCCGTCGTCCGAGGTGACTCCGATCGCGTCACCTGCGCCATCACCTCGTAAGGCTACAGAAGAAAATTAGTTTATATTTCATCTTTCTAACCGATTTATGCTTTTTCTCTTATAATAACTCATCTTCATCTTCTGTTCTCGTTTATAGCCGCCACCTCCGTCGTCCGAGGTGACTCCAATCTCGTCACATGCGCTATCACCCTAGGTTACATGGAATCATAAGCGGCTGCGTGGAAGCGGAATCGTTTGGAAGCGTGGATTCGAGTTTTTGAAAAAAATTAAGGAGCGGGTATGTTTTGGAAGCGTGTATATAATATATAAATATATAATATTATTAAAGTATTTATACACAAGAAAACTAGATATCAAAAAAATATGATTAGTGTAAGTATTAAAAAATTTTGTAGCATACTATGATTTCAAATTTGTGTCTTAAAGTTCATGAGCTAAAAAAAACAAATGGCTACGCATAAAGTTTCATATTAAAATATTTTTTAAAGGGTTTCGTATATTATAAATAATTAGGTGAAATTTTTCTTTTTCTTAAAAGGTTCAGTATACTGTATGTCAAATGGATATTTCAATTGGGCCAAAACATATTTAAAGCCCAAGCTATGTTCGTGAAACTCTTCACTTTCTTCGTTATGAAAGCACCGATAATATACAGTCCGCTTCCGATCGACACACCGTCCGCTTCCGATTCTGGAACCTGCGTTTCTATTACGATTCCAAGCAGCTCTTTTCAAGAATTATGATTCCCATGCGATTCCAAGCGATTCCGAACGATTCCGGTTCTGCTTCTGGTTCCAAAGCGGGAATCTTAGCTCCACCAACGATTCCGTGCAACGTAGCTATCACCGCGTAAGGCTACACCGTCTCTGCGTACGGAAGAAAGTTAGTTTATCTTTCATCCTTCTAATCGGATTCGTAATTTTCTCTTACAATATAAAACTCATCGTCGTCTTTTGTTCTCGTTTAAAACCGTCGCCTCCGTAGTCCGAGGTGACTCCGATCGCGTCACATGCGCCATCACCGCGTAAGGCCACAAACGAAAATTTGTTTATCTTTCATATTTCTAACCGATTTATGATTTTTCTCTTATAATAACTCATCGTCATCTTCTTCTCTCGTTTATAGCCGCCACCTCTGTCGTCCGAGGTGACTCCAATCGCGTCACCTGCACTATCACCGCGTAAGGCTACACCGTCTCTGTGTACGGAAGAAAGTTAGTTTATCTTTCATCTTTCTAATCGGATTCGTGAATTTCTCTTATAATAAATAACTCATCGTCGTCTTCTGTTCTCGTTTAGAGTCGTCGCCTCCATCGTCCGAGGTGACTCCGATCGCGTCACCTGCGCCATCACCGCGTAAGGTTACGCCGTATCTGTGCATGGAAGAAAGTTAGTTTATCTTTCATATTTCTAATCGGATTCGTGATTTTCTCATATAATAAATAACTCATCGTCGTCTTTTCATCTCGTTTAGAGGCCGCCGCCTCTGTCGTCCGAGGTGACTCCGATCGCGTCACATGCGCCATCACCGCGTAAGGCTACAGAAGAAAGTTAGTTTATCTTTCATCATTCTAAACGATTTATGCTTTTTCTCTTATAATAACTCATCGTCATCTTCTGTTCTCGTTTAGAGCCGCCGCCTCCATCGTTCGAGGTGACTCCGATCGCGTCACCTGCACCATCACCGCGTAAGGCTACGCCGTCTCTGCTGACGGAAGAAAGTTAGTTTATCTTTCATCTTTCTAATCGAATTCGAGATTTTCTCTTATAATAAATAACTCATCGTCGTCTTTTGTTCTCGTTTAGTGCCGTCGCCTCCGTCGTCCGAGGTGACTCCGATCGCGTCACTTGCGCCATTACCGCGTAAGGCTACAGAAGAAAATTAGTTTATCTTTCATCTTTCTAACCGATTTATGCTTTTTCTCTTATAATAACTCATCGTCATCTTCTGTTCTCGTTTATAGCCGCCACCTCCATCGTCCGAGGTGACTCCGATCGCGTCACATGCGCTATCACCGCGTAAGGCTACACTGTCTCTGCGTACAGAAGAAATTTAGTTTATCTTTCATCTTTCTAATCGGATTCGTGATTTTCTCTTATAATAAATAACTCATCGTCGTCTTATCTTCTCGTTTAGAGTCGCCGCCTCCGTCGTCTGAGGTGACTCCGATCGCGTCACCTGTGCAATTACCGCATAAGGCTACAGAAGAAAATTAGTTTATCTTTCATCTTTCTAACCGATTTATGCTTTTTCTTTTATAATAACTCATCGTCATCTTCTGTTCTCGTTTATAGCCGCCACCTCCGTCGTCTGAGGTGACTCAGATCGCGTCACCTACACCATCACCGCGTAAGGCTACGCCGTATCTGCGTACGGAAGAAAGTTAGTTTATTTTCATCTTTCTAATCGGATTCGTGATTTTCTCTTTTAATAAATAAGTCATCGTCGTCTTTTGTTCTCGTTTATAGCTGCCGCCTCATTTGTCCGAGGTGACTCCGATCGCGTCACCTACGCCATCACCGCGTAAGTTTACGGAAGAAAGTTAGTTTATCTTTCTAAACTATTTATGTTTTTTTCTCTTATAATAACTTATCGTCATCTTCTGTTCTCGTTTAGAGCTGTCGCCTCCGTCGTTTGAGGTGACTCTAGTAGCATTACCTGCGCCATCACCGTGTAAGGCTACGCCGTATCTGCGAACGGAAGAAAGTTAGTTTATCATTCATCTTTCTAATCGGATTCGTGATTTTCTCTTATAATAAATAACTCATCGTCTTCTTCTGTTCTCGTTTAGAGCCGTCGCCTCTGTCGTCCGAGGTGACTCCGATCGCTTCGTTGTGAAGTACTTCCTCGTCTTGCTTTGCCTCTTTGTTGGACTCTTGAACCAGGTATTTGAATTGGATCAACCGTCGTATTGCCTTTATGTGGTTGTGCACGGATGAACTCATTTGATGGACGAGTTTCATCGTTAATGTTAACACGATATACTTCTTCGTTTTCTTGTGTGTCTGGATCTTGATCATCTGACATTTCACCATCATATGTGTCTTCATACAACATATCTTCATTTGCATCTTCATTCCTCATTTCTTCTCTTCTTTGCCTGGCCGAATATTGAGATTGTGACTGGACATTATATAATCTGAAACAACGTTCCATAATATCCCATCCTTGTGGTGGCTTTCGTCTAAATGCATGAACAATCTTACATGTCTATTAATACAATTAAAAACATATATTTTAGATTATATTTGTACATTAATCAATTATATATTTCAAATGTGAACAAGATTATGAATACTTACTTCACGATCTTTCCACCATGATTCAGAAGCGTCGATCTCAGACGTAATGGGATCAACCGATATACCAGTTGAATTTAGAAGCTCTTTGTATTTCTTGTACTTTTTTTTCATGGTACCAAGTTTTTCTTTGAAAAACTTATAAGTTATATCTAATCCGAACTCTTTTTTTTTTTTTTTTGGTCAAACATACTTTAATTAAAACTTGAGTCACAATGTTCAGACCTCCAAAAGAGGAATTTGAAACAAAAACAGAGCCTCTTTGGCCAAACGATCTGCGATCGTGTTACAGTGCCGAGGAATAAACTTAAAAGAGATAGATGACAAAGAACTACTCAACACGCTGATGTCATGGAGAATTCCTTGCAGAGCAATCACAGATGTGTTTCGTGTGATTAGATTAATCAATCCTTTTGAATCTGAGAAACAGATCAAATCCTTGATGTTATGAGAGATAGCAGCTTTGATTGCCGCCTTGAGAGCTAGCGCTTCTGCCACTATAGCTGATGCCACAAAGGGGCAAGAAGCCGAGCCTTGTAAGATTGTGGAGCCAGCAGTATCGGGGCAAAACCATCCCATTCCTCCTGCACCCGACGCACCATTCCAGGCTGCATCTGTAAAGCACCTCACTGCAGACTCTGGTTGTTGTATTTGAGGCACACTACCTGAGCAGTCTTTAGATGAAACAGAGAGGGGTAAAGCTTTTGTAGTCGAGTCTTGCCACTCTCTTGTGTGCTTTATAGCTTTTCCTAAGACCTCTGTTTCCGAGAAAGACTTATCCTCAAACACCAACTGGTTTCTGCTTGTCCATAACACCCATAAAATCCACGGGTACAGAGCTGTCGTTACTCCCACCGGTGGGAGATTGATCATCTTTGTGCAGGCTTTTAGTAGCTCCTCAATTGAGCTAACACTCGAAGGCCTTGGGACGAATAATGCTGGGATTTTCTCCCAGACTTTTTGTGCATATGGGCAGAGGAACATTACATGGGTAGTGGTTTCTATTTCTCCACAGCGTTTGCACTTACCATCTACCATAATACCTCTTTTCAGAAGCGACTCTCCCACAGCCATCGCGTTATTAGCCAGCTTCCAGAGGAAGTTCTTGATCTTTGGGGAGCAGTTAACGTTCCACACACACTTACGCCAGTTGAAAACTTCTTGTTTCTCTGTAGTATTTATTTTCGCAAGAGCATATCCGGATTTTGTGGTGTAGTTCCCTGATTTCTCTGCCAACCAGACTAGAGTATCGCTCATACCACAATCACTAGGAACCAGCCTCCTTATCATCTCCTCATATTGAGGTATCTAATCCAAACTCTTGGTTAAATTTTTGAACCATTAACTGTTTAGCAAATGGAGTAGGATCTTTAATACGGTAGTTATTCATATCAGCAGCTTGATCATATAGCTCAAGCAATCTAAGAAGACTACTAGATGTCCATTTGAAGTTTTCTCCTTTCCACAAATTTTCATAAATTTGCTATTTTTATTCAACCATGATATAATATATTATGATAAACACAAATATATTACTAGTGCTGATGTTTCGTTAGGAAGATTGATGTCTGCTTGCCTTTGAGAATTTAAGCTTTGCCGACGATTAGATGCCATACCTATGAATTTAAAAATACAATTTTCATTTCAATTTATGATATAAGCACTAGTTATATAAATATATATATATACTGTTAAATTTATAATGTAATTATATATATATATATATATATATTACAGATATTTTCATATAATAATAGTTAGTTTTACTAAATATTTATATTCTAAACTAATAATATAATTACATAAAATATAATACTACAAAACATATAACTATTATGTATTTACATAGTTTAAATAATTAATAATTTAATTATCAATTAAGTTAACTAACATTTTACTCACAAGTCAAACATCTATTTAAAGTGAAAATTAGAAAAGTGAAACATACGTACCTCACCAATTTCTCAGGAAAATTAATAAAGTTTTGGATTTTAATAGATGCTGATGATAGAAGGAAGTCTTGTGCTGATGTTCTGTACCAAAAAAAAAAAATCTAAGCACATTGTTTGAAATATAACTATTAACTATTTATGTACTTCAAATCATTTAATAATGTAATTATTAATTAAATTAACTAACATGTTACTTACAATTCAAACATCTATTTAAAGTTTAAAAAAAAAAGTGAAACATACGTACCTCAAAAATTTCTCCGGAAAATTAAAAAAATTTTGGATTTTAAAAAATGTTGATGCTGGAAAGAAGTCTTCTGCTGATGTTCTGGACCAAAGTAAAAATAGCTAAGCGTATTGCTTGAAACATAAAAGCTTTGATTCAGTTGTGAGTACAATAAGAAGACAAGTATTCTATTTATAGACATATATTGTTTATATTTTCGTGATATATATTTTTTTTGCCTTGGTTTGTGTGAATAGATAGATGATCCACTTGAATTACTCCATTTATGTGATAAAAGCGGTGCTCCCATCTTTTTCTCTAAAGGACAAACAATTTTTCATCCACTTGTGTATCTCTTACCTTTTTTTAAATATGTTGTTGAATCTGTGAATGGAGCAAAATAGTGGGCGGTCCCCAATTGTGTGTCATACACCTTTTTTACCGCCTCCCATTCTCAGCCTAAGACCATACCAACTACAGACAAACATCAAACAACAGTAATTCATTTAAATGTAGTTTTTAGCCAACGAACACAATAAAAAACAGAGACAAGATGGAAACAACAAAACATGGCTTGAAATCTTACAAGAGCTAGTCTTCTAGACAAGAGTGTCACCATCAAAGCTCTTTCCTTTCCTATAAGAGAATGTCGGCTTCTTCTCTTGCCAGGATGCTACGTGTGGGATTGAAGAAGACAAAGACAATTTGTCTCAGACAACGAGATGAAACGATCAAAATCTCCAGTGAAGGCATGCAATCAGTGATCTCTTTGTATCTCATCAAACGGCGTTCCAAATCAGAATGAATTTGATCTAAGTGATCCGGAACCCGCTAACCCGTCCCGACCCAACCACCCGCAAACCGCTTGGGTTAGACTCACTGATTACATGGACACCAAATTACTTGTCCAAGCCCATCCCGTGATGGGTCTATATGGGCCAGATCCGCGGACGAGGGATTGGGTTGACATCTCAAGGCCCAATATTACATATTCACTACTTCATTAAACAAAAAAAGAGTTATAATTATTCAACATGGTATGTAATTTCTTAAGATAAGAGCAAATTAAAAATGTAAATTGTATTGTGGTAAATTGGTTATGAAGTAGTGTATATAAAAATAGTTTTATGTTTGGAGTGATCAGAATCATTAAATATTACCATGACTATGCCATTTTTTTTAAAAAAACCACTGTTGTGGTTTATTTTTGCTTAGTTAAGCAAAAAAAAAAAACATATTAGGTAAGAATTTGCAGAGTATCTCACAAAAAAACAATAGTATTATTTTGGAGATCAATTGGTCTGGTTCCCCTCTCAGTTTGGAGATGATCATTAATTGCATTTGGGACAACAAATCTCTCTATAAAATTTGATAATATTTCAAAGTAAATATTCATTATATAGCTTAGCCATAATATCAAGAATGTTTTTATCTCCAAAACAAATTATGATAGAAGATAATCCAGCTTATCAATTTCACAATCTTTCTATCTTTTTGTGTGGTTCTTTTGGCTACATGAATTATTGGAAGTTTGTAATTAGATCAATATATCACAACAAATTTCAAAATTATGTCTCAAGTACCATATTACATGGTTAAGAGATTGTCATGACTTTTCATGTTCATGAATCAAAAGTTTTGTGAGTTAAGAAAAAAAAATGGTTCTTTACTTTTGTTGGTTCTTGATCTCGGCATAGGCATAAATATGTGTATTATGGTTTAAGTCTTTATCCTAGAGACAAATCTTATGGATTATAATCATTACATTATATTCATATTTTCAATGACAATATGAAGAGAACATATCCACAATATGGATTAAAAAAGGAGATAGCGCAAAGACAAAAAGAAAAAATGCACAAATTACGTTCATCTGACTGTCAAAAACGAATTCTTCTCTTCTACGACAAGACCTTCTCCAAAGCATTTAGGAGCTTTAGGAGAGACTGCATGACCAACATGAAGCTGCATTCGTTGGCTCATATCTTCTTCGAAGTTGCGAGTGGTCAAGAGTTTAAAGAGATTCTCATGACAACACGTGGGATCCCACAAGAAGAACAATACATGTTTCCACTTGGCAGCTCAAAGGTTGAAGTCTCAAAGGTAGAGATATACGTATTTTATAAAGTATTGTAAATGCTTAACCTATATTTTTTTAGGAGAACTATCTGGCAAGCTTTGCCACTTGGAAGCAAGATGCCAAAAACAATTGTTTCAAGATTGAAGAGGGGTGGATAGATATGTGGGATAAACAATGCAATGCCGTTCATAAAAAGATCTCGAGCTCTGATTGATCGTTCATTTCAAATGTTATATTGTCTTGTCTAATAAACTTTGTCAGATTGCTCTGTTTACTCTGTTTTCTTGCTTTGTTTCAGTAGACAATTAAGCTCAGAAGCTTTACAATCATCATTAGGGATCTAAGTAGATAATTGAGATTCAGTTTGTTTTGGAATGTTGTCACTTTGATTGTTTGGAGAAATTGAAAGGAACTGAAACTGTTTGTGTTGCATATATAATTTAGATCCTTAAAAAGTAATAATGTTGGTTCCTTTAGCTTAAACAGAGCACACTAGGTTCTCATTGTAGGAAGTTCAGCTTGTGAATCGATGATGTTCTACTGTTGTTTTTCTTTCTTGTCTATAAATTCAGCTTTCTTGTTTTATTGTTTAGTGATTTGAAGGACCAATGTGATCGGAGATCATAGAGAAACATGAATCTCAATGATCAACATGTGATATAGTTTGGACCAGTCACGAGTCTATAACTACCAACTGCTGGATCCAGTTTCCTCCGTTTATCGGTTCTTCAAAAACTTGGGAGCAAACCGGTGTATGAATGATCCACTGTGACTTAAATCAGAGAACATTCTTCTTTGTTCAACCATTGACCCTGCCAAGGACCCGTTAGATCCGGACTAACTTAATGAAACACATATGGTGGAGGTTCTTTAACCATGAATCTGATTGCCTCCGTTTACCGGTTCTTCAAAAACTTGGGAGCAAACCGGTGTATGAATGATCCACTGTGACTTAAATCAGAGAACATTCTTCTTTGTTCCACCATTGACCCTGCCAAACCCCGTTAGATCCGGACTAACTCAATTACTAGAAAAGCCTGAAGGAAACGCATATGGTGGAGGTTCTTTCACCATGAATCTGATTGAGAAGAAGTTAAAGAAGAGGCTTAAAAAGCGGTTACTAAAATATCATAGAGAAAGGTTTCAATGGTTGGTAGTAGTGCAAGTGGAGAAGCATCATCAAACACAGAGAGAAGTCTTGATGTGATTGATATGAGATGCAAAGTGGTTGACTTTGGTAACGCTTGTTGGGCTGATAAAATGTTTGCGGAAGAGATACAAACGAGACAGTACAGAGCTCCTGAGGTGATACTAAAGTCAGGATACTCTTTCTCTGTTGATATGCGGTCTTTTGGTTGCACGGCTTTCCAGCTCGTCATGGTGGATATGCTGTTTGCTTCTAAGAGCATCTCCAATGTACACCTCTATAGTTTCCTTTAAATTAGAGATTTCTATTATAGAGGTGAAAATGCTCCAATGTATGCCTCTATAATAGAGTTCCTCTATTTTAGAGGAAAATATAGAGGAAAATTACTTTTTGCCTCTATATTTAGAGGTAGAAATAGCATATCTCTATATTTTCCCCTATAAATAGAGGAACTCTATTATAGAGACATATATTGGAGCATTTTCACCTCTATAATAGAGTTTCTCTATTTTAGAGGAAAATATAGAGATAGAAATAGAGGTGGGTTGGAGATGGTCTAAAGAAGGGAATGGTTATGGAGAAAACGAGGATCATCTTGCTGAGGAAAAATGCGTAGAAAGGTATATTTTCTTCTTCTTTGCTTTTATGTTTTTTCAGAACCGGCCCTAAGACTTTTGGAAGAAAGAATATATAGATGATTTAGTAAAGATTTTAATAAAAAATATTTTTTTAGGGCTATGGACGAATGCTTTAGAAGCCTATGTCCATGACCGGCCATGTGTTTCTTGTACTCGGTTCTTGACATGGTTTGATTGTGCAGATTGCTATTGGTGGAGCGAGGTCGAAAGACTACTTTGACCGACATGGAGACGTAAAGAGGATCAGGAGGTTGAAGTATTGGCCACTTGATCGTTTACTGGTGGATAAGTACAAGTTTCCAGAAGCAGAAGCAAAGGAGTTTGCTGAGTCCTATTCTTGAGTTTGCCCCGGAGAAACGACCAACTGCTCAGCAGTGCTTGAAACATCCATGGTCCATGGATGAATGTAGTAAGTACACAGAACAATGCAGATAATGTAGAATCCCAAATGAGAAACTTGCACATCAAATGGTGAAGGAAACTCCACCTTCATCTTCTTTTAATTATTTTTGTCATCTCGTACATGCTAGCTTTCTTTTTGAACAAGTTCGCTATTTTTTGTTTAATTGGCGCTACGGATATGATTATTGGTTAAACATCGACTTCATTTGTTGCTTATAAAGAAATGCGTTGTAGTGAATGATTAAGTTGACCAACAAAGATGTTTCATTTTATTGTTTAAGACTAGTTAAAGTTTTGCGTCACCATCCCAGTTCATTACGTGCATGTTGACAAAAATCTTAGCACTTTTTTGCTTGCTTTGTTTTAGTTAATAATAATTCATACTATAAACGTATTGAAACTAGATCGCTCTCTCTCTCTTAAACGCTCCGACTTCTCTCTAGTTTTCTAAAAGTTGATATCGTTTCCGGTGGCCGGTGAGCAACTCGCCACCGGTCTCCACCCCTTTTCTTTTGTCTTTTGTTAATCTTTGTATCATATTATATCTATCTTCCGTTGCGGATAGTATCTTCGCTAGGCGATTTTGCAGTATTTCTCAAGTCAATCGGAGCTGTGTCTACTTGTTCTCTTTTATCTCTGTTTTGGCTTGAGAGTAATAAATTTTCGGTCTTTTTGATCGGAGTTATGTTAAGCTTCATCTCTCCTGAAGAATTTGGATTTATCCCGATTGTCTCTTCATATCTCTTTCTTTTAGCTGGGCATCCTTGATCTTTACGTCAGATGATATCAATCTTTGCTTCCAAATCTTAAGCAAAGTAGTCAAAAGAGGTTAAAGATTGAGTTTTACATGTTCGTCTTCGCGATCTATTCCAGTTAAAGAAGAGTTGAAGCTTGCCGTATGCGAGTGTTTCGACGAAGACTGGTTTGAAATCGATTGAAGCGTCTTGGAGTTCATCACATCTGGCGAGGAGGATTAGATCCGTGGAGGCATAGGTGGTCAAGAGAGTGAAGCATCAAATTGGTGTCAGAAATAGAAGCTTGAAGCTTCTGAAAGAAGGACAAATCCACGGCAAAAAATGAAGAAGATAGAGAAGCGTCATAGAGAATCCACGGCGGCAGAGCTTCACGGTGGTGAGATTGCTGTTTCATCCAAGATTGATGTGCGTCTCCCACGTGTCCAGTGAAGACCCAGCAGCTTGCACGTGGAAAAACATGAAGTTTATCACTACTGCTTTTCTCTAGTAGATTAAATTGTAATTTTGCTATTTGGACTTTTTTTTGACCCAATTTGTACCAGTGGTTTAATGAAAACCAACAAGTTGACAAAAAAAAAAAAAACGTATTGAAACTAAAGAAAACACAATTGATCTTACAGTCAAATGGTTTATTGAGTATTGAATGACTATTTTACTCATCACTGCGGTTTATTTTTTGTCGGCGCCATTCACTTTTTGAATTATTTTATGTACGTACTGTATACTCAAGTAGTCGTAGTTTATATAGGGACGCACATGCTAAATCAATGGTCCATAGAAAATATACAAAATATAATTTTGTCAACGTATCTATTGAAGTAACAAAATTACTGTATGTTGAACAAATTACTCAGGCCATAATTATTGGGGTTTGTTAATGGGGTTTTTTTACCAAAACTAGTGTGTGGACCCTCACCAAATTTATAAAATCGGTAACAGAAAGTCTGAGATAAGGATCTGCTTTGGTGGGATTTCTGCACTGTTCGCAGGCTCTACTGACACGTGGCGGCCCACAATTGATATAGTTTTAATTTTTTTTTTTTAATAATCAGAACCAAAAAAAAAAAAATTAAAGTAACCCATAAGGGTTATAGGGTTAATAATGCTCTCATATCATTCACTACCTACTTCCTCTCGCTTAAAAACAAAACACTTTTAGAAGTAAGAAAACACCCCAAGTGGTGAAACTAAAAAAATTAGTTTATAAGTACAACTGAAATAAAGATGACTTATTGGTAAATCTGAAAGCGACATGGCCAGATGTTTTTAACTTTCAGACCACATGTGCCGTGCATGACTGAGCTTTTGTTTTCATTCTTCACAGATTTGTCTACTCCTATTTTGCTTTCTAAAAATTGTCACCAAAAATTGTAGACAATCATGGTGACACAATATTTTCAACCTGGCTAGTTAAAATAATCCGTTATGGTAAGAGAGAATTATTTCGGTGTTTGCCCTCATATTTGACGAGAATAGGGCTCAAACAAACGTTAAAAATAGAAAATCAAAAATCAAAAAAGCAAAATAGGAGTTTGAAAGTTACGGTAGATTCTATTTCAGACCCGTAAAGATCTCTGAGACCTGAAACGTTGAGTTTGAAACATTCTCTTATATCATTGTCTTTTTTCAGAGCTTGTTATTTGAGCTCTCCTTGTTTCTTTTATTCCTCCAACAAGGACGAGGTTCCAAAAGAACTTCTTCTTGTTCTACATCACAAAATTAACAAAATAAATACAATAAAAAGAGAGTCCAATGAGAAAACCTTCTCTTGATCGTTGGCTCTTAGCGGCCTTTCTCGTGGTTCTCCTCTCGTCTTCTTGCGCATTCGCCTCGAAAAAGGAGGTGAAAAAGAAGACGAATAATAAGGAGGTGACTTATGATGGAACATCTCTGATCATCGATGGCAAAAGAGAGCTTCTTTATTCCGGCTCTATACATTATCCTCGAAGCACTCCTGAAGTATATACATTTCAACCAAATTATCATATCTATTTTTCTTATAAGATTCTTTGAATTGATATAGAGTTTTTTTGATCTTGTCTAGATGTGGCCAAGTATCATACAGAGAGCCAAACAAGGTGGTCTGAACACAATTCAAACATATGTTTTCTGGAATGTACATGAGCTTGAACAAGGGAAGGTAATTGCAAACTCAAATCGATTCATACAACATATAAAACATAACTATATAAAGAATTTTAGTAAAGTTTTCGTTTGTTATTGTTGTTTTCATTAGTTCAACTTTTCGGGACGAACTGACTTGGTGAAGTTCATAAAGTTGATTGAGAAGAATGGCATGTATGTGACATTGAGGCTTGGACCATTCATCCAAGCTGAGTGGACTCATGGGTAATAAATTAAATTTATTGCTTCTTTTTTATTCTGATTATTTCTTTCTTAAATGTTTCCCTTAATGTTTTACGTGATTTGTTTTTATATTAGAGGACTTCCTTATTGGCTTAGAGAAGTTCCTGGAATTTTCTTCCGTACAGACAATAAAGAATTCAAGGTATTATATTACATTTTTTTTTTGAAACACACTTATATTAAATCCTCAAACCAAAGTAGGTGGAGACATTAAAGCCAGTTCAACATGTGAGCCCTTTTATAGTTAAAGAGATTAACAAAAAAAAAACTATTGCAGGAACATACAGAGAGGTATGTACGGACGGTACTCGACAAAATGAAGGAGGAAAAATTGTTTGCTTCACAAGGAGGCCCCATTATATTAGGACAGGTCCTAAACAAAAACCCTAACACATATACCTAATCATCTCACAAACATGAACGGTATTATAATGAATATGAAATGCAGATAGAGAACGAGTATAGCGCGGTTCAACGCGCATATAAACAAGACGGAATTAACTACATTAAATGGGCATCTAAGTTGGTCGACTCAATGAATCTTGGGATCCCATGGGTTATGTGCAAGCATAACGATGCTCCTGATCCTATGGTAAAGTTATTATTATAATGTCTTATGTCTTATGATTTGAGAAAAAAATTAAAACATTGATAATAGCATTGACCTTGAAATAGATCAATGCTTGCAATGGAAGGCATTGTGGTGATACTTTCCCTGGTCCAAACAAAGAAAACAAACCGTCTTTATGGACCGAGAACTGGACTACTCAGTGAGTTTTTAATCTTGTTATCTTTAGTTAAACAATTTAGAAACTTGAGATTCAGTCATGAAAGTGAAAAGATCTTTGCGGATTTCAAGATTGATCGCCACTTATATTTCGTTGTTTTTTTTTTACTTAACAGGTTCCGTGTGTTTGGTGATTCGCCAGTTAAAAGATCAGTAGAAGATATTGCTTTCTCAGTTGCTCGATTCTTCTCCAAGAATGGAACTCATGTGAACTACTACATGGTATAATAATAACCCCCTGAATTCTCTACACTGCCTTTTAAAATGGGTATTTATTTTATTGTGTTTTAAATCTTGCAGTACCATGGAGGAACCAACTTCGGAAGAAACGGTGCACATTATGTAACCACTCGATACTACGATGATGCACCTCTTGATGAATATGGTTTAGAAAGAGAGCCTAAGTATGGTCATCTTAAACATCTTCACAACGCTCTTAACCTTTGCAAGAAACCACTTCTTTGGGGTCAGCCTAGGACCGAGAAGCCTGGCAAAGATACCGAGGTATTACAATAGCATGTAGTACTCATCAAGAATTATTCAGTGCTTACAAATTACTCAACTATATATGTTTTTAATATACAGATTAGATACTACGAAGAGCCTGGAACGAAATCTTGTGCAGCTTTCTTGGCTAACAACAACACCGAAGCTGCAGAAACCATTAAATTCAGGGGAAAAGAATACGTGATTGCACCTCGTTCCATTAGCATTCTTCCAGATTGTAAAACTGTTGTTTACAACACTGCACAGGTGAAGAAAACATTCAATTCCGTGTTATTCAAGCAAAAACAGTAACAGAGTCTTTAACGCGTTGTTGTTTATTTATATTGGACCAGATTGTTTCTCACCACACTTCAAGGAACTTTATGAAGTCTAAGAAGGCGAACAAGAAGTTTGATTTCAAGGTGTTCACCGAGCCGTTGCCTCATAAGCTAAAGGGTGACTCTTACATTCCCGTTGAGCTTTACGGTTTGACTAAAGACAAAACAGACTATGGATGGTACACAACAAGGTAATTAAATAATCGCTTCAAATGATTATATATAACGAAGTTAAACGATGAAGGGAAAACATGAAGTTAATTTTGGCTTTGCAGCTTCAAGATCAATAAGAATCAATTACCTAAGAAGAAAGGAGCTAAAACTACTGTGAGGATTGCTAGTCTTGGGCACGCATTGCACGCTTGGTTTAACGGAGAATACCTTGGTAAAAATGGTGTACATATGATGCAAAAATATGAAAATGAGCGATGATGATGATGATGTTATTTTTTCTCTACTACTAGGAAATGGACATGGAAGCCATGACGAGAAGAGTTTTGTTTTCCAAGAACCGGTCACACTAAAAGAAGGAGAGAATCACCTTGTTATGCTTGGTGTTCTCACTGGATTTCCAGTAAGTAACAAATATAATTCAACGTTTTTTAAATCAATATATAGATGAAGATATGTTTCATAACTGGTTGGCTTTTTTTTTCTGTTCTTACAGGATAGTGGAGCTTACTTGGAGCATAGATACACTGGTCCTCGTAGTGTTTCCATCTTAGGATTGAGTTCTGGAGTACTTGATCTCACTGAAAGCAGCAAATGGGGAAACAAGGTTTGAAATAATTTTCTTATTACGATCTCTAATTGATTTACAACATTTAGAAAAAAAATGTCCTTGATTTGATCCAATTTATTATAATCTTTAGGTTGGTATGGAAGGCGAGAGACTCGGAATCCACACCGAGGAAGGCTTGAAGAAGGTCAAGTGGCAGAAGTTCACTGGAAAAGCACCAGGACTTACATGGTACCAGGTAATGAAAACAAAACAAAACAAAAAAATCAGACTATATACAATGTAACTGGTAAGAAATGTAGAGATGTTCTAATAACCTCCTAACACATTCTAATGAATGTGAAACATATCAGACCTACTTCGATGCACCAGAGAGTGAAAGCGCAGCAGCGGTTCGCATGAGTGGAATGGGAAAAGGTTTGATTTGGGTGAACGGAGAAGGCGTGGGAAGATATTGGATGTCTTTCTTGAATCCATTAGGTCAATCCACGCAAATAGAGTATCACATCCCTAGATCTTTCTTGAAGCCCAAGAAAAACCTTCTTGTTATATTCGAGGAAGAGCCTAATGTGAAGCCTGAGATTATAGACTTTGTCATCGTCAACAGAGACACTGTTTGTTCTTACGTCGGAGAAGACTACACTCCAAGTGTTAGACACTGGACAAGGAAGCAAGACCAGGTCCAAGCCATCACCGATAACGTGAGTCTCACAGCTACTCTTAAATGCTCAGGCAACAAGAAGATCTCAGAAGTTGAGTTCGCTAGCTTCGGAAACCCTATTGGTACTTGTGGAAACTTCACACTTGGTACTTGTAATGCTCCCATTTCAAAGCAAGTCGTTGAGAAGGTAAATATGATCAGATTTGTGTTTCTTATTGATGTATAATGTGTAGCTTGTTAGAGAAGTAACTAACACAAAAAACTTCTACGCAGCATTGTTTGGGGAAAGGAGAGTGTGTAATTCCGGTGAACAAAGCCACATTCCAACAAGACAAGAAAGATTCATGCAAGAACGTTGTCAAGACACTTGCCGTACAAGTCAAGTGTGCTCGTGACAAGAAGAACTGAGGGTATTCTCTATCATCACTATCATATGGTTCATGTTCTGCTTTTAGTAGACCAATTTCAAAAGTGTTGTGGCAATATTGTTTGTATTTGGTTTCTTAAATTCAAACGTTGATTTCCGAAGTAAAATATCGGCATACGAACATTATGATCCTATCAAGAAACAATTACATCTTCAAAACATTATTTGATTGTTTGTAAACCCTGTTATTGAATGTTTCCTTTTTATTTTGTAGAAAATAACACATGGAGGAGCTGGTGAAGACCAAAAAATATATATTTCGTTTTATTGTAATTTATTTATTTATTTAATTCACTGTAAACTTATCAAAAAAAATAATTGTATACATTTAAAAAAAAAAGAAATTAACATAAATTTCTCAGACGTAACATACGTGCCGTTTTAAAGATGTACAAAGAAACGCATGCTGTCTATTCGTAAACAAAAAATGACACGCGAGTCCTACGTGGACAAGCGTATCTTAACAACCAATGAGGTCCACCGAAAGATGTGGCTGAGAAAAACAGCAGATAACTGACACCCGATCTGTTTCAGTTCGGTCCGAACAAAAAAATAAAAATCTTAACCCCTCCTTGACCATATTATTTTCCTCTCAATTCACCATTGACGATTAGGGAAGAAGAAAGCTATGGCGGCACCGATTGTTAACGCTGAGTACGTTAAAGAGATCAACAAGGCTCGTCGTGATCTCCGCTCAATCATCTCGAGCAAGAACTGTGCTCCGATCATGCTTCGATTGGCGTAAGTCTTCAATTTCTATTGTTTCTCAAAGGATCGATCTTTGATTGATTCAAATGTTGTTTTGTGAAGATGGCACGATGCTGGAACCTATGATGCACAGTCGAAGACAGGGGGACCTAATGGGTCTATAAGGAACGAAGAGGAGTACACTCATGGTGCTAATACTGGTTTAAAGATCGCTCTTGAACTCTGTGGTGTGTGTGTTTCTCTTTTTTTCGCTAGTCATGTGTGTTAGACTCCTCGTGAATCATTTTTTATCTTATGGTTTATGAATTATGATGAACACAGTTTAATATAAACCCTTGATGCTTTTTTGGAATGGAGTTTGAATTGTTAAGTTAAGAGATGGGTTCTTTAATGTTTCAGAGGGAGTGAAGGCTAAGCATCCCAAAATCACATATGCGGATCTATACCAGGTGATTATGATATTTAGCTTAACCTATATCATGTACTTGTTGTTGCTTTGCCTGCTCAGTTACTTTATGCTGCACGTGTCTCATATGCTCCTCCCATGTTTAGGCAAATTTCTGGTAATTTTGACATTGAGTTCCTTGTTTGCAGTTGTATTCGTTAAATTGTTAATCCATTTGTGTTATTCACTTAATATTTGGACTGTGTGTCTTGCAAAGGTCAAGACTAAAGGCATTCAAGTTTTGTATATGGATAATTTACTTTTGTTTCAGCTTGCTGGTGTGGTAGCAGTGGAGGTTACTGGTGGACCTGACATCAGTTTCCAACCTGGGAGAAAAGTAGGTTCTTTCTTCTTCTTCTTTTTTTATAATACAGTATGATCGTTACCGCAGTGAAGCAGCAAATAATAATAACTGCATGTTTCTCTCTTATAGGATTCAAATGTTTGCCCTAGGGAAGGAAGACTTCCTGATGCTAAAAAAGGTACCGTGGATCTTTATATCATGGAATATGATGATCTTTCTCTATTAATTGACCCTGTTTTTTTTTTTTTTTTTTTTTTGTAGATTTCCAACATCTTAGAGATGTCTTCTACCGCATGGGATTATCTGATAAGGATATTGTAGCACTCTCAGGGGGTCATACTCTGGTAAAACTCATCCATTTTTTTTAAAAAACAAATTAAAACTTTTCTCTGTGCTTATGACCAATGTTTTTGGGTGTTTCAGGGAAGAGCTCATCCAGAGAGGTCTGGCTTCGATGGACCTTGGACTCAAGAGCCTCTGAAGTTTGATAACTCCTACTTCGTGTAATTTTTCAGTTCTTTATCCTTTTAGAGCTTAAATTTTCTATTTTATTTTTTGATTATCAATGATTTTATCATCAGGGAACTGCTAAAAGGAGAATCCGAGGGCTTGTTGAAGCTTCCATCTGACAAGACTCTATTGGAAGATCCAGAGTTTCGTCGCTATGTTGAGCTTTATGCTAAGGTATAAACTGCAAACCTTCTTTTGTCTCTGAACCATTTCCTACTGATAAGAGCATAACTCAGTTTCCTGTATTGAGCAAAGTGATTTATCAGATTTTTTATGTTCTCGTGTTGTTAGCTTTTATTTACTAGTTCAATTTGTGGTGGCAGGATGAAGATGCATTCTTCAGAGACTACGCAGAATCTCACAAGAAACTCTCTGAGCTCGGTTTCAACCCCAACGCCTCCGCGGCCAAAGCTTGTTCAGACAGCACTGTTCTGGCTCAGGGAGCATTCGGGGTTGCTATTGCGTCTGCGGTCGTTGCCTTGAGTTACTTTTACGAGATCCGAAAGAAGATGAAGTAAAAAGAGCCACGAAGCAAAAGATTATCTTATCTTTGCATTAATGAATACTATCAATCATCTTATAGAACGTGTACTGCTGCTACAAAGATGTTAAAACTCTTTAATCCAGGTCATACTATGTTGTAGTAAAAAAGACTAAGTCAATGGTTTGGTTTCATGACTGCGTTACGGTTTCATTACAACGTTAGGGACACTGAAAATGATTATATGCTAACAAATGGTTTGTGGATATCTACCAAAGACCGGTCGATATCAACAAAGTGGGGCATACTCTGAAACTGGACCTAACATGTTATGTTAGGTTTTGTTAGGTAGGGAGCTTCTTTAAATGTTTATATTTATTGTGTGACAGTCACCAACTTACTAGATTGGCTTCAGATGGCATCTAATGGACGTAAAGCATTTTTTGCGTCACCGAATAGCTTTATTACACCGAATAGCTTTATTCTAAATTTGTTTCTGTTATATGTTGTTACTTACAAGAACTTTATTTTATGGAATGTGAAGATCTATATAACCTAACAGAAATATATCAAAGAATTAGAAATAATAGACATTTTAAAAATTATAATTCTGTAGAGGATAGTTGGGAGATATCTTAGTTAGAAAGTTGCACTCTGTATTGGTGCCCACTACCCATTTTGGGTAATGTATACGTTTTAAAAAGTCGTATATGTAAATATGTACCTTCAGTTTAAGATTTGTTTGGTGTTTGGACAACAAATCACATGTATACTCTATCCAAACTTCTTTGTTAGTAATTTAATAAATACTCTATTATGTCGGTAGGAGTTGAGAGTGAATGTACACCGGTAAATCTACCAAACTCTTTAAGATTGTCTTTCAGGTACCAAACAAACTCTTACCAATAAAGCTACTTTCCTTTTATATAAAAAAATAACTAAAAACAATTTTGAAAACCAATATTATTATTTGGCATGTTTTGTCGATGATTAATTTCAAAAATATCGAGATAGCTATTTTGAAAACAAATTTGAAACATACTATATATTGTTACAAAAGATCAATAATACCATATGATAAACTACATGGCAGCTTTTCAAAGCTGAGAAGGTGATGTCTTTTAATATTTGCTCTGGTAAATACGGGTATTTTCAGATAGTTATATGCAATCATGTTATTTTACACTATTTGATGTAGAGTTTCAACCGAATTATTACATGATAGGCTTCCGAAAATCGTTTTCTCAAGAAACCATGTTTTTCAAAATTAGTTGGACGTTGCTATAATAGGAAACCTTGAATTAGTGACGCGAAAACATGATTTAAAGGATATGTGTTTGGTAGTTGGGAAAAGTAGAAAGGTCGCTTCTTAGGGTAAAAGAGAAGGACAAAGCAGGTATAAACCAACTCTCTATATCTTCCACACTATATTTCTTAATGACACTTTTAGTCTTCTAAAAATCATTTTGGTTCAACTTGCTTTTAAATTCCTTTTCAAGTATTAGCGAAGGTTATGATTGTTGGAGAATACGTACATTGTAGGAACTCCACAAGACAATGAAAGACATCATCAGCATGTTTTCTGCAGGAAACCCTATAACTAACATTTTTAAATCTATTGATTTGAATACTCTACTTTGGGTGCTCAACCTCCTTACCAAACTCACTATGACAAATACTAGTATTTTATATTATTGTAACATAAATACCCATAACTCGATGCAGTACGAAACCATCACACGTTGTCTTGTGCACTGTGATATAATAATATGTTTACATAGTAAAATATAAGGTAAAGTGTGTGTTTATTCATCAACCAATATCGGTATATATACAAAGAGGATGCGGTAAACTATCTAAGAAAGAAATAACAAGATAATCCTAAATCCCTTAAACATAGGAATGTATTCATTCTATCGTAATCTCTTTACCCCCCTTCAAGTTGGTAATGACATATCTAGAATTCCCAACTTGGACAACAAGTGATGAAATGTCGGAGTAGGCAAAGCCTTGGTGAGCAAGTCCGCAGGCTGATTCTTTGTAGTAATGTGCTCGGTAGTAATAAATCTTTCCTGAACCGCATCACGAACGTAGTGGCAATCATTCTCAACATGTTTCGTACGCTCATGGAACACCGGATTTCTGGCAATGTGAAGTGCAGATTGACTGTCGCAGAATAAGCGCATAGGCTTGGGATGAGAGAAGCCAAAATGAAGCAGAAGGCGTTTCAACCATTTTAACTCACAAGTTGTATCCGCCATCGATCGATACTCTGCCTCAGCTGATGAACGAGACACAGTACGTTGTTTCTTTGTCTTCCAAGAAACAAGAGAATCGCCAAGAAGAACCACATATGCACTAAGGGAGCGACGCGTAAGGGGACATGCCGACCAGTCCGAGTCAGAGTAAGCTGTAAGACTCAAATCAGCATCAGAAGAAAGCATAATACCTTGGTCAGGACATCCTTTCAAATAACGAACCACACGTAAAGCTGCGATCCAGTGATCCTCCATAGGTTTGTGCATAAATTGAGACAAGATATGAACAATGTAGTTGAGCTCTGGCCGAGTAAAAGTAAGATAAATGAGGCGACCCACCAGACGACGGTATTTTCCTGGATCTTGAAGTTGCGGTCCTTTGGATAAGGCGAGTTTATGATTGAGCTCTGTAGGGACCGGTGCTGGTTTTGCACCGAGTAGACCACACTCCGTGATTATATCAAGAGCATATTTTCGTTGAGACACAAATATTCCTTCAGGGCCTCTTGCAATCTCCAAGCCAAGGAAGTACTTTAATTTTCCCAGATCCTTCATCTTGAAACACTTGTGTAAGTAGTTCTTGAATCGTTGTATAGTAGCAATATCGTTTCCTGCGATAATAAAATCATCCACATAGACCAGAATGTGCAGACATATATTGCCTTCCGTAAAAGAGAACAAAGAATAATCCTCATAGCTCTGCATGAAACCAAACGATTTGAGAGCATTGCTGAGCTTCGCAAACCAGCAACGAGGAGCCTGTTTAAGTCCGTATAATGACTTACGGAGATGACAAACCTTCGATGGATCACTAGATTTGAAACCAGGAGGAAGTTCCATGTAAATTTCTTCCTCGAGATCCCCATGTAGAAAGGCATTGTGAACATCCATTTGATGGATCTCCCACCTTTTTGCAGCTGCAAGTTTGAGTAAGAACCTAACCGTGTTCATCTTTGCGACTGGGGCAAATGTATCCTTGTAATCAAGTCCCTCTTTCTGTCGATTTCCACGAGCCACAAGTCGAGCTTTAGGTCTTTCGAGTGTGCCATCAGCTCTGTATTTATTTGTGTAAATCCACCCACACCCTATAGCCTTCTTCCCATGCGGTAATGAGGTTACATCCCACGTGTGATTTGCTTCCAAAGCTGTAACCTCGGATTTCATCGCTCCATTAAACCGAGGATCATTGACTGCCTCCTTATACGTTCGTGGAACGTAATCAGTAGTAATTTTCGCCAAGAATGCCTGGTGTTTAGCATTAAAAACAGAGGTAGAGGAGTAATCAGCAATGGGATAGAGTGTCGTACCTGAGACCATTGTAGGAGAACTCTGATCTTGCGTAGTGTGAACGTGAGGTGGGTTTACAGTCGCAGAATTAGTGAGAAAATTTTTCAAGAGGACCGAGGGTTTCTTGGTACGGTGACCGCGGCCTAGAAGATCAAGGAGGCCAGGAGACGAGCCTGTAGTAGTAGGTTCAGTAACTCGTGATTTCAATGGTGTAGCAGATGGAGATGCAGGAGCCGATGGTTCAGCTGTGACTACCGTCTCTGTTTCTGGTAATGGAGGTGTAGAAAGAGGTGATGGTGGTGTAGAAACCTCCATAGGTGTAGTAATTGTACTGGTAGTAGTATTAGGGTTAAGAGGATCTGTAGTGGAAGGTACGGGAGAAGCAGTTTTTGGTGCGTCATGTTGTTGTTGTTGTGTATCTTCATTTAACAACCAGTCGTCGAGAGGAAGATCAGGCTGCGGAGTTGGTGTCGTAATGGGGACAGAATTTTCAATTCCTGGAAACTGATCTTCAAAGAAAACGACATCACGGCTAATGATGAACTCATTTGTCTCCAAATCATACAAACGCCAAGCTTTCTTGCCGAAGGGGTAACCAACAAACAAGCATCTGCGACTCCTAGTAGCAAACTTATCTCTGTCTCGTGGTCTCTGATGGGCATAGCAGAGACATCCAAATACCCGTAGTTGCTCATATATAGGCAGACGTCCATGCAGTATTTCATAAGGAGTCTTGCCATTAAGGACATTAGTCGGTGTCCGATTGATCACATGAGCTGCAGCCAAGATACTCTCTCCCCAAAACTCAATAGGTAATCGAGACTGAAACATACATGCTCGAGCAACATTAAGTATGTGTCTGTGTTTCCTTTCTACTCTGCCATTTTGTTGCGGTGTATAAGTACATGAAGTCTGATGGACAATACCAGTTTCACGAAAGTAAGATGCAAGTGTCATAAATTCGGTGCCATTATCTGTTCGTATCATCTTTACTTTCTTGCCAAATTGCCGCTCGCTCATAGCACAGAAATTGCGAAGCAATGATGCAACCTCAGAATTTTCGAGCATGAGATATGTCCAAACAGCTCGTGAATAGTCATCCACAATGGTGAGAAAATATACAGCACCGCAAGAGGATGGTGTGCGATAAGGTCCCCACACATCACAATGAATCAATGCAAACGGAAAATCAGCTTTATTAAGACTATCCGGAAACACTTGACGAGTCTGTTTGGCTTTAAAACAAATATCGCATTGAGAATCACTAAAATCTATTTTAAAATTCTTAAACACTGGCAGAATAGACAAAGCTTTGTAGGACGGATGACCAAGTCGACGATGCCACAGAGTAGAAGTAGAAGTTTTCGTCTTTGAGACTCCATGACTGCGTGCAACTTTAACCCCCGTAAAGTAGTAAACCCCCTCACGTTCTTCACCTGCTCCAATCAGAGTCCTCGAAAAACGGTCATGTAAAACACATAGAGTATCAGTGAATATGGCGGTGCAGCCGGTTTGTTTCAAATGTTTGGATACTGATATATGGGTGCAATGAAAATCAGGGACAAAGAGGACATCTCGAAGCACGTAGTCTTTACTAAGACGTAAAGTGCCCTGTTTAGTCGCATATGATTCTCGTCCATTAGGAAACGTTACTGATGATGATAGAATGTCGTGAACATCATGTAGTAGTGTGAGATCTCCCGTCATGTGGTGTGAAGCTCCTGTGTCAATAATAACATCAGAGAGTGTTGTTTTACCCGATAAACGTTCCGAAGATAGATTGCTCTGCTGGTTTTGTAAGAGAGAGATCAATGAACTAATTTGATCCGAGTTGATTTGAGAAGCGCCTTGTGTAGCATTAGCTCTTCCACGCCCACGTCCTCGATTGTTATTTGAACGACCACCCCGTCCTCCTCGTTATGAATTGAAGCTGGAGTTGCGTTTTTGTTGTTCAAGATACCATTCGGGAAAGCCGTGAACCAGAAAGCATTCTGTAATATCATGGCCTGGCCGGCCACAATGAGTACAAGTACGTGAAGGATCCCTTGAGCGTGAAGAGGCAGCATCCTGATTAGCAATAGATAACTCTTTTGGAGACTCGGATTTGGCTGAAAAACCTAAGGCTTCAGTCCGCTGTTCTGTAGCACGTGTGGACGCCATATTTTGTTCCTCGCGAATAACCCGTGAGTAAACAATATTGAGATCCGGAAGTGGATCCTCATCAGTAATACGAGATCGTATAGCAGCAAACCTCGAGTCATCTAAGCCAAACAAGAACTTATGGACCTTAGCGTCTTCTCTTTCTTTTTCGATATCTATCGCAGCAGCACATGTACAGGCACGAGTCGTCTTCATGTTCTGCAATTCTTCCCACAACTTAGTGAGACGGCCATAGTAGTCGAGAACAGTTTTTCCATTCTGTTTACAATTTGTAATCTCGTCTTGTAGTTGATGGAGACGAGTTCCGTTTTTGACAGAGAAGCGGAAGCGCAAAGATTCCCAAAGCTTTTGTGCTTCAGGTACATGAATAACTGTTGATCTGAGTTTTGAATCAATTGACGTTCGGATCCATCCGACAATCATTGAGTTTGCTGCAAGCCATCGTGACAAGTCAGGTTCTGATTCTGGTTTTGGTATTATACCATCAATAAAACCCGTTTTCTGCTTTGCTTGCAACGAATTACGTAGTTCAGTAGACCATTCAGTGTAATTCTCCTGAGTAAGTAGAACAGAAGTAATGAGAGCTCCAGGGTTGTCAGAAGGATGAAGATAGTACGGAGACATATCCCTGGAAGTAGCCTGCGTGTTTGTAGGATTAGTAGAAGTAGTAGTAGAAAGCGGTGTGCTTTGTTCCGCCATTATGATTGATGAATACGATTAGTAGAAGTAGAATAAGGTCAATAGTAGAGGTCGAAAAGAAAAAAAAAATTTAGGTCATGAGATCTTTGGCTCTGATACCATAAAATATAAGGTAAAGTGTGTGTTTATTCATCAACCAATATCGGTATATATACAAAGAGGATGCGGTAAACTATCTAAGAAAGAAATAACAAGATAATCCTAAATCCCTTAAACATAGGAATGTATTCATTCTATCGTAATCTCTTTACATAGGATCAAATTAATCAAGTGGTAAACTACAACAAAACGCATGTCGCCATTTCAAATTTGAACGTGTCTATACTACGATTATTGTAAAACAAACATAAATGCGTCTTCCCATTGATATTGTGAACAAGATCATGTCAATATTCAATTATATATATTTATAATTTTGATACCAGAGCCCACTAGCCACTCCTTCAAACGTGTCTTACCAACTCTCTTCTAGAAAGAGTTTAGGCTTGTCCTCACCTCTCTCTCTCTCTCTCTTTTAAAACATCTCTCCATAAAACCCTAGTTTTCATCATAACAAGACCATCATCACAAGATATGGGGAGGTCTCCATGCTGCGAGAAAGACCACACCAACAAAGGAGCTTGGACCAAGGAAGAAGACCAGAAGCTCATCTCTTACATCAAATCCCACGGCGAAGGTTGTTGGCGCTCGCTCCCTGCATCCGCTGGCCTTCTCCGCTGCGGTAAAAGCTGCCGTCTCCGTTGGATTAACTATCTCCGTCCTGATCTCAAGAGAGGTAACTTCACCCTCGAAGAAGACGATCTCATCATCAAACTACATAGCCTCCTCGGCAACAAGTAAGAGTCATCAACAAAATCCTCTGTTTTATGCTCTGTTTCTCATACTCTGCTTTTTTTATTCAGGTGGTCTCTTATTGCGACGAGGTTACCTGGAAGAACAGATAACGAGATTAAGAACTACTGGAATACACATGTGAAGAGGAAGCTTTTGAGAGGAGGGATTGATCCCGCTACTCATCGGCCGATCAAAGCTCGACGAGATGCGTCTGAAGCTAGAGAAACAGAGGACTCGCTTGTAAAGGTTCTCTCTTTCGGTCCTCAGCTGGAGAAGGAGGAAAGTTCTAGGGAGGAGGGAAGGTTTAAAAAGAGTCTGACTTGCAAAACGAAGAGCTTGGATTTGAATCTTGAGCTTAGAATCAGCCCGCCATGGCAAGACCAACAGCAACGTGATGAGAGGAAACTCTTGTTTGGGAGAGAGAAGTATCTCTGCAGTGCGTGTCGTTTTGGGTTGGGAAACGGTAAGGAGTGTAGCTGTGAGAATGTGAGATGTCATATAGATGACTCTAGTAGTAGCAGCTACTCTTCAAGCGACATTAGTAGTAGTGTTGTTGGTTTTGACTTCTTGGGTTTAAACACTAGTAGTGTCTTGGATTATACTAGCTTGGAAATGAACTGAAATTAATTAAAGAAGATTGTTGAAAGATGTGATATTAACAATTTAACGTACTCTTCTCTTTTCTAATCTCATCTTTACTTCCCTTAAGTTTCCTTCATTTTTTCTGTAATATACTTACCCAAACAGAAAAAAAAAAAACCGTGGCCTTAGTTAAATACTACAAATCTTGCATGTTTCTAAAGTTCAACAATAAGTTAGCTTTTAACGTAGTTGTTCACATCTTTTAGTACACTAGCATACATTTATCTGTCATAGATTCATGCTAGCTAGACTATTCAAAGATGTGAAAATTTTAGTTTATAGTCTATAGTCTACAAGAACTGAATTTTTATAAGTTTTTCTTTGTTAGAGCATCCCCATTAGTGAACCCCATGAAAGGGGTTCACAAAGTATTTTTTTATTATTTATTTTTTTTGTTTGATTTTTGTTTTAAAAAAAAAAAATTAATTAATCGGACCAATCGCGGGCCGCTACGTGCCGTGGGACCCGCGCTACAGTGATGAACCAGGTTTACTAAGAAGAAGTGGAGAGAGACAAGTTCATCACTATTCCTTATTTTAATTTTTTTTTTTTTTTTGGAATCTGTGTGAACCCCCCATAAGTTCACTAATGTGTGTGCTCTTAGGGTTTATAGTTTTTACTTGAAAAGAGATATATCCTTAGTGCATTTTTACTCTAAATTGAAATCTTATGGAGTACAACGTAAAAGCCCAACCATGCTTGACAATTGTGAATGGTTATTATTCCTAAGAGATTTGACATTACAAAGAAGTAGATAAGCTATGCATGGATGAGAAGCATGAGAACGATTGAAAGGGTATTACTATTATTAGTGCATGTTTCTATTCATTGCACCCTTTCGTTTCATCAATAATTAATTCAAATCTATAACAGATACAATGTGTTAGTACAATGTCTTTACCAAATGAAAGTTCGTTTCACTCTAATTAACAATTTAGAATTTAACCAGAAGGTTCACCATCACCCTATTTCTAAAAACAGTGCGAATAATATCTAGGACATTGGTATATATGGTGTTGATTGTTCAAAGATTTTTCAACTTAAAAGTAAATAGCGGCCACACAAATGAAAAGGTAGATATATCCTAAACAGAACTTTGTATGTATAGTAGTTTGCATTATGCTTGTGATATTGATGCTCCTAAAAAGTTTGTCATAGATATATAAGATACATGGAACAGCGGGATATGAGAAACACGCCAAAGATCAAACGATATATGTATAAAAATGGAGATTAAGTAATCTTAACATTTTACCAAAAAAAATGCAGATAAAGTATGCAGATTGATTAAGATTTGGATGAATTATATTTTGTAACTTGAACTAATTCGATCGACTATGTCAGGAATTTAAATCCATGAAACTTAACATCATAGGTTAAAACTGTCGACAATAATGAAAGTCTTTACCTTCGTTAACACTTGAATACACCACACGTTTAGACTTGAGACAAAAATAAAATAGTCTTTCCTTTCGTTAACATTTCTATACACCACACGTTGACACAAACATTCGTACTGTTTTTTTAAATCACGATTATAGAACTTTGATGGCTCGAGATATCAAACAAAACATTTAAAACACTTATCTGAGCAAGAAAGTCATATGTTTTGGTTTGGCCTACTACAAAATAGAAGCTAGCAGCCCAATGATAGCTCCTATGGGCTTTTATATTGGAACTTTCTGCTGGGTTTGTGGTCGTCTGCGTAACCTATAATCCTAGTGCCTGAGTAAATTAAATGATAGCAGAAGCTGGTATGTATAGCCGTTGTGATTCACAGTCGACGAATATGGTAATATTAAGGATCGCAAAAGTTTTTGATGCCTTGCTTTATTTTCAGAATGCAGCTACTCAGACTATTTCTCCTGAAGCCCGCTCCTCCTCTTCACCATCAATATAAAAATAGATATCCAAATATTTCGAAATACTGTACATATCATATACTTTAAAAGTCTGCTAATAATATAATGATTACTAAACTTCTATGGCGATGAAATCAACAGCTTTGCAACCTGTTAGCAGTAGCACAGAATGTGATGAGTTTATTGAAAAAATCGACCGTTAGAAGTGGATCGTGTATTATTATTATTAAGATGATCTCACATGCATGTGATCATTTCTGGAGAAAAGAGCAAAAACAAGAAAAGGTAACGTCCGCAGTTCCAATGTCCACAAAGATTAAATAAAAGAGAAATATATATCGAGTCCTACTATGGTGTGACTCACTTTCGCAGTATCTCAGCAAAACACTGTCGTTTTAAGCAGCACAGTGTGCCCACTGCACAGTGTCCCACCCATCTCATTAATTATATAAGGTAACTAATTAAGGGCTGTTGCTAAAAAAAAGTAATTAAGGACTTAAACCAAAAGATTAGTTGTCCATCAAATCAAATAAGTGAATAACATATCTTTTCAATTACACATACCTGTTGTGAAGAATTATGTTTTGGCTAAAAGAGAAGAAACTAACTAAATTGTATTTTGTGATTTATTAATCCTATTATTTGTCCAGAATCATACAAGCGACATGGTACTAGGAATATTTGTGCAGGATGATTATCCAGAGTGATTAATAAAGTAATTAGATTTTATTAATTAAAATACAAAGAAAGTAAATTATTACTTTTTCCTTTATATTGGTCAGACAAGCACCAATGTCGGTAAAACCCCTCTCACTTCACTCTCTCCACTCCCCCATGGCTTCCTCTTTTCTCGCTCTCCTCTTCTTCTTTATCTCATCTCCGTTCATTTCCTTCGCCGCCGACGCCTCTCAGGCCGCGAAGACCTTCATTTTCCGCGTCGATGGTGGATCTATGCCGTCCGTTTTCCCGACGCACTACCACTGGTACAGTTCCGAGTTCGCCCAAGAATCAAGCATCCTCCACGTGTACCACACCGTCTTCCACGGCTTCTCCGCGGTGGTCACTCCCGACGAAGCCGATAACCTCCGCAATCACCCGGCGGTTCTCGCTGTTTTCGAGGACCGCCGCCGCGAGCTTCACACCACGCGCTCTCCTCAGTTCCTAGGTCTAGAGAATCAAAAAGGGCTCTGGTCCGACTCCGACTACGGCTCAGACGTAATCATCGGCGTCTTAGACACCGGAATCTGGCCGGAGCGGAGGAGCTTCTCAGATCTCAACCTCGGTCCAGTCCCCAAGCGGTGGAGAGGCGTTTGCCAGGCTGGAGCCAGGTTTGGTCCCAGGAACTGTAACCGTAAAATCGTGGGAGCGAGATTCTTCGCCAAGGGACAACAAGCCGCTGTGATTGGAGGAATCAACAAAACGGTTGAGTTTCTTTCTCCACGTGACGCAGACGGTCACGGGACCCACACAGCCTCAACCGCCGCTGGGCGTCACGCTTTCAAAGCCAGCATGTCCGGATACGCCTCCGGCATCGCCAAAGGCGTCGCTCCGAAAGCTCGCATCGCCGCCTACAAAGTCTGTTGGAAAGACTCCGGCTGCCTCGACTCCGACATCCTCGCTGCTTTCGACGCCGCGGTTGTTGACGGCGTCGACGTCATTTCGATATCGATCGGCGGCGGAGACGGGATCACTTCGCCGTATTATCTCGACCCCATCGCGATTGGCTCGTACGGCGCCGCGTCTAAAGGAATCTTCGTCTCTTCCTCCGCCGGGAACGAGGGACCTAACGGCATGTCGGTTACGAACCTCGCGCCGTGGGTGACCACCGTCGGCGCGGGAACGATCGATCGGAATTTCCCTGCGGATGCGATTCTCGGCGACGGGCACCGTCTCGGCGGCGTGTCTCTTTACGCCGGAGTGCCGCTCAAAGGCCGGATGTTTCCGGTGGTTTATCCAGGGAACGCCGGGATGTCGTCGGCGTCTCTGTGCATGGAGAATTCGCTCGATCCGAAGCATGTCAGGGGTAAAATCGTAATTTGCGATAGAGGAAGCAGTCCTCGTGTGGCGAAAGGTTTGGTGGTGAAGAAAGCAGGCGGCGTTGGGATGATTCTCGCTAACGGCGCATCTAACGGTGAAGGTTTGGTCGGTGATGCTCATCTCATCCCCGCGTGCGCCGTTGGATCAAACGAGGGAGATCGAATCAAAGCCTACGCTTCTTCCCATCCGAATCCGGTTGCTTCGATTGATTTCAGAGGGACGATAACCGGAATCAAACCGGCTCCGGTTATTGCTTCTTTTTCAGGGAGAGGACCAAACGGGTTAAACCCGGAGATTTTAAAACCGGATTTGATCGCTCCGGGAGTTAACATCCTCGCCGCTTGGACAGACGCTGTGGGGCCTACCGGTTTGGCGTCTGATCCTCGCAAAACGGAGTTCAACATCCTCTCCGGTACATCGATGGCGTGTCCTCACGTCAGTGGAGCGGCGGCGCTGCTTAAATCCGCCCATCCTAACTGGAGCCCCGCCGCGATACGATCCGCAATGATGACGACGACTAACCTCGTCGATAACTCTAACCGCTCGTTGATTGATGAATCCACGGGGAAGTCGGGTACGCCTTACGATTTCGGGTCGGGTCATCTCAATTTGGGCCGGGCTATGGATCCTGGTCTGGTCTACGATATAACCAACGACGATTACATTACCTTTCTCTGCTCAATCGGTTACGGACCAAAGACGATTCAAGTGATCACGAGAACTCCGGTGAGGTGTCCGACGAAGAGAAAACCGTCGCCGGGGAATCTGAATTACCCGTCGATCACGGCGATGTTTCCCACTTCGAGAAGAGGGACGTTGAGCAAGACTATCATAAGGACGGCGACGAATGTGGGCCAGCCCGAGGCGGTTTACCGGGCGAGGATAGAGTCACCGAGAGGAGTGACGATAACGGTGAAACCGCCGAGGCTAGTGTTTAGTTCGGCCGTTAAGAGACGGAGCTATGCGGTAACGGTGACGGTGGATACGAGGAATGTGGTGTTGGGAGAAACGGGTGCTGCTTTCGGGTCTGTCACGTGGTTTGATGGTGGGAAACACGTGGTTCGGAGCCCCGTTGTGGTGACCCAATTAGATGTGTTGTAAAAAAATCCGGGTCGGGTTTCTGGATGATCATGCGGTCATGATCGTATAACCCATATGAGGTGTAGTAATAACTGCAGAACTATTTTAAGTTAGTGGGCTTTATTTTATTTTAATGTTTTGTGTTTCTTTTTTTTTTCTGAATGAGACTTATCTTATCTTTTTTTTTTTGTTAACACACATGGAAATATCAAATGATGTCCAAAACTCATCGTTATCATTGTACTACAACGATTAAAGACCACAGATCTATAAATATGCAGACATTATGATAAAATGTGATTGATTACGACATGGGATAGACAAAGATGATTGATTTGTGCAAAGTGGCATAACTGTGGAGGTATACGTATTGTGTACGCTTTGACGTTTATCTGAGTTCCCACTTAAAATTAAATAAAAATAAAAGAAATGGGTGGTGAAGCCCTACTTCTTTGATTGGGTTTATTCGACTGTAGATTCTGCAGGATCTAACAATGTATATGATAAAAAAGCTCCATAGGCTTTGCATATCTACTACACACACACAATAGTCACTGGTACTACTCACTAGATTTTATATATTATGTAATGGACTAATCACAAATGTAAAGTATATCTGTATTTACAAGTTTATGAGAATTTGCCAATCAAACAACTGAATGAAAAGTTAGAACAGTATACAACTAATTAGTTAACGGTAAAATGAGTAGTTAGCGAATGGACTGAACACATTCTTATTGTGAAAATGAAGTTGGTAAGCTCAATGTTTGTAGTACATTATGATATCTACCTTCTATAGCGAAGGTGTGAAAGTTGGTGTTAGAAATTGTAATAACTCGTGAACTGTTGAAACAAATTCATCTACCTCGCATGAGCAATCAAAGAGATGTAAGAGGGACTGCAAATACACACACATTCCAGGATGGACCTAATTTTGTCGTCAATAAATGGAAACCATGTTTCAATAAGTTTCCCATGACTATATCAACATCCAACTAACCATTTCATATTTCTGGTCATACAAACAAATTACATTTAAAAAAGTGGTCTAGCCCATTTGTCTTTGAATTAAAAATATATATGTCTATAGACATGGCTGAGCCATTGTAAAACACATCTATCTATCTTCTAAACTAATGGCATGGTGATGGTGATCACATGATTGAAAATCACTTCTTTGTGAGATGAAAACTTGAAAGTTAATCACATGGTCCATTGTGACAGCGGGTATCATCAACAAAATTATTATTCACATAATCACATATATACCCCAATATATAAACACATAACTTTTTCAACCGTAAAAGTTGTAAGCTTTTTAAAAGAAGGGGACATTTCATATCATATGGTTTGTTTATCAAGCTAAAACCTACTATAAAGTTAAAGTAAAATTGATAACTTTTTTTTTTTTTTGAACAACAAAGTAAAATTGATAACTAATACTATATATACTAACACTTTTCTTGGTATAAATATCTAATTATAATGTTGTGTCTCAACTGAATAAGAAAAGCTACCTAAGTTTGAAATCATTAAAGGGTGTTTGTATGTTGACTACTTATTTACTAAGGAAACAAAAAGAATTCTAACATGATGGAGCGCATGAAACGGTGAATTGGGATTGAAGACTTGCAAGAGTTAAAAGTCTCTCCGCAATCAACAACGAAGATTTCATCATTTCGGTTTTCGAGGTGAAACTCGGTCGGTCCCAGCAAATATGCCTAGATACCTTTCTAGATATTTTTGTCTGGTCAGAAAGGTTAAAAGCAACAAAAGGAATAATGCTTTCGTTGAGAGTTGACCTCAAGACCTCCCGCTTACTAAACGGGTGCTCTAACCAACTGAGCTACGAGAGCATTTGCTAAACCAATATCGGGTAACTAATATAATCATTTATTATTAATTTTTCTTGGGCCGACGACCAAGAAAGATCCATTAGAAGATTTGTTTTACCAGCTATCCTTTATTCTTTTTTTTTTTTTTTTTTTTTTTTTTTTTGAAACACCAGCTATCCTTTATTCATTATCCCTTCCTCACAAATATTTAAAGATCAATTGGAAGATTTGGATCATGTGAGATTGTGAGGTAGGGTTTACCAATAAACTATTTAGGTTGTTTAAGATCCACAAGTGAATTTGTAATTGGGCCTAACCCAATCCGGAAAAGTTTGTAAACGTAACACTGCAAGCAAATATGAATACAAATTCTATCACCATGCTCGCCAGTCAATAGTTCATGTTTTTAAGTTTAACTAAATCTCTTTTTCTAAGCACCCTCTCTAAAGAAAATTAGTCTCACTCTTTTTCATAATTATAAGACTATTTAAATTGTACTTCCAGTAAAATTGATCACACTTTACATATGACGTTCAAGTTAAGCAGTATCATGCTTTGCTTGAATGACATTAGTTCCAATACAATTCAGATAAACTTAGGCTTTTTATTAGCAGCATTAGCGGCAGCAGAGGCATACATAACATTTAACATTAAGACTAACAAACATGAACCAGAAACAATAGTCAATACAACTCTTGTCAACAAAAGGAGTGCTATTCTTTTGTTTGACAACTAAAAGCAAATACGAAGTTAAGCACTAAACATCAATAACTAACATTAACAGATAATTAATTGCTTCCCATGACTGTTGTTAATAACAGCTACTGATCACTGAAGCATGTAACTCCGGTTAAATGGAATGTAGACTTATTTGGTCCGGTCCTGGATTTTGTCAAATCCCATCTCGGTTGGGTCGGTGGCTTGAAGCTCATAGTGAATGCCTACCAACACTCTTCTCAGCCCACTCTTCGACGTTGCATACATCATCTTCTCTCTTATTCTCGACGCCTCCGGGGACCTATATATTCACACAACAACAAATAAATTGCGTTTTGACCCTTGGTCGGATTGGTTCGGTTTCGGCTCAGATCGGTTTGGTATGATTGTGATTTCGGATTGGTTACGTTCAAATGGATTTGACCATCTTATAGAGTGGTAAAAGGATATAAGAATACGTTTAACAGTTTAAGAAGACTAAAACACTGACCAGGTGATGAAGAAGAGCTTGCTCATGCGGCAGTTATTAACGGTCACGTAATCGAAATCAAACACGGCGTAGCGACAGTCATCCTCCGGTAAGGAAGCGGCGAGATCTTGATAGGTCTCGCCGGCAGCACCAACCTTGTCAACGGTGACTTTCTTGGATTTCTCCTCGATCTTGAAAACGATGTATCTGTGCACTTTCTTCCATTTCATCTCCATGAACCATCTCTTGCACTCCTCCGTCATCCACGGTATACGATCTGTTGCACTCCTCCGTCATCCACGTACCGTTCATCGACGCCTCTAATACCATATTACTGAATAAATTATCAAATATGAGGTCAAAATCTATATATATAAAAATATGTTCGGGAGTAATTGAACCCAGCACCTCCAGCACAGGTAATTTCTCTTAGAACCACTAGGCTAAAGTCACTTTTTATAAATATGTGGTCGCGAAAATACTTATTATCGTGTTGGCTGGAAGTCCATGCTTCTTCTGCTTCTGGCCAGGGCCGGCACTGAACTGACGTCAAGATGAAGATCGTGAAGTTAAAAACTTTGCTCTAAACAGTTTTGCAATGTTTCCAACCTTTATAACTTTATGCATATAATATATATCAAAATATATTTGTTGTACACGCTTTTATTAGTTTTGCTTTTAAAAGAAGGTATTTGCACTTATAAATGTTTTGTGCCAGTGAAGTAATGGTTGAAAAACCTCTATACATATGTCATTTTAAAATAACACCCAACTTCTATATATAGTCAATACATATGTCCATGTTATATTCTAGACTAAATATTTTCTCTTTTAAAAATATAGAAAACAGTTTTTTTTTAGTCTACAAGCAAATGTTGTAGAGCAAGTATGCATTATATAAAATAATATATATTTAAAATCCATACGCAAAAACATAAAAGTTGATATAGGCCTCTTTTTGACACATGCAGACTCCACTATGAATAAGAATAAAAAAAAAACAGTATTGTCATCAAACTTTATCACAAATCCACATTTGTACGTCTATAATTATGAGTTGGACAATTAGTTTATTTGATACAATATCAAAGCAAGAATAATCGAAAAAAACAACTATACCACCGCATACTAATAAGTAACACATAACAAATAAGCAAATTCTTGAATCTTAAAACAAATTTCAACTCGAATATTTAGTGAATATCAAATTAACTAATATCCCGCCTGTAGGGCGGGCCGACCCTAGTGATAAATAATATGATTATTACCGTCTTCAAAGCCACTGTGAATATGTTGGTGAGCTAAGTTGGTGTCTTTTTTATCTTCTTCTTTTGTTAATGTTTCTAGTGTGGAAAGCTTTGTTCTGATGTGTGTTGTGGAGAGTGTAATTTGGAGACTTTATATAGAGAAAGGCTAAGTAAATGCCATTAAGGTGTCTCTTTAATTACAGAATTACCACCCTTTGCAACTGGCACTTGATGTATTTTATTTTCTCAAATGTATTTATTTTAGTATAGAAATAGTTTCAGTTTTTAGTCTAGTATTCTACAGTTTTTTATGAAAAATATACTAGGATACCAATATATATGTAACATCCCGAGTTGTGATATGTGAAAAGGCTTAAGAGAATTGATTTGGCTACCTATGTCACCAAAGTTGACTTACCTTTTCCGGAACACATCCTAAAAGAACTCCAGAATTAAGCGTGTTTGAACTGGAGTAATGGAAATATGGGTGATCTATCGGGAAGTGATTCGCGATAGCGTGCGAGTGAGACCAAAGCATGGGAAAATGTTGGGTGGTGATTGTAGGGTCAGTAAACAATGATTTCGAGCCTTTGGAAAATTAACGGACCGACCGTCAGACGGGATAGGGTCCACTGGCCGAGAGAGCGGGCGTGGATGGCCCATTAGCCGTGGACGGTCGGAATGTTACAATATAGTTCTTCTTTTTTGTCACTAAAAATAACCATGGTTAAAGTTTACTAGTTTAGTTATTTCTTTTAAATTTGAAATGTATGGGTTGACCAAAGCAACTAATGAATGCTAACTAATGTTTGCTAATGATAATATCAACTTGGCATACAAACATCATTAGAAGACGATCATAAATTGGGAAAGTCGCCTATTATCTTTTAATAAACCATTTAAGTGTTCTTATCTTTTTCTTCTATCCCAAAATTAATGGTATCAACTTTCGTTAGCTATTGGTCAAAAAACTCTCATTAGTAGCTAGCTGTATATTTTCCCTTGTGTACCTCAATGCAACGTAATTGTTGCTCTGATTTCTTCATATTTAGTTTTCAATACTATAAAACTTTAATATATCTTCTAAATATGCTTTATTTCTTAATAGTGAATTTATTTATATACAAAATGGCCAGTTAACTAGCAAAAAGAAACTCCTCCTTGAGTGCTTCGTCACAAACGCTCATACTGTAGGCATGGGCATTCAGGGTCCCAATCGAGTTTCGGTTTTATCCATTTAGGTTTCGGTTTTTCGGGCTTATCAAAATCAACCCCATTCGGGTTTTATAAAAGTTCGGTTCGGGACCGGTTCGGGTTCTATCGGGTTCGGGTCGGGGTTAGTAAATCTTCAAAAAACCGGTATAACCTATTGTACTTTCGGGTTCGGGTCGCAATCGGTTCTTCGGTTTAAAAATACATGATTTGTATCTATTTTGTAACTAAAACATAAATGAAATCGGTTCTTCGGATTTAAAATACATGATTTGTATATATTTTAATAGCCAAAACATAAGTAAAATCGATTCAAAAATAAGAAAAAATATCAAATGTGATCATTCAAAATCAAACGATAGATAAACATAGTTAGTGATAGAAAGAAAACCAGATAAATGAAATCATAAAACAAAAATAAGTTCTCATGAAATGAGAAACATTATTCAATAAAAACAAAATAAAAATCTAAAAACTTCATGCATCAACCGCCACATTCCACCATCAACCTTCATGTAACAGATAATTATTTTAGAAGTTCAATAATATCTTAAAGTATTTTGGATACATATTAAGAATTAACATCATATTTGGTAGAAGTTCTTTTTGTGATTTTAAATGTTTCGGGTTCTATCGGATATCCATTTAAGTCCGGGTTCGGTTCGGACAATACTCATAACCCACAATACCAAAAAACATGATCCATTCAGTATTTATATCGGGTTCGGATCGGTTCGGATTCATTTTTATCGGATCGGGTTCGGTTCGGATTTTCGGGTTCGGTTTATTTGCCCAGCCCTACTCATACTCTTCTCCCACCGTGAGGACCCTTCTTGGTGTCACGTCTTCTTACTCATCAACCCTACTAGCATTTGACCTGCAATATTTTAGGGGATCTATGCTACGTTCTAATTGCTCCTGCTCTATTTGTTTCTTGTAACCTCTACTAGGGATAATCCCTCACAAACTCTCTCACCTTGGCTAGGTCTGTATTTCTTTTTTTTTCTCATGCTTTAAATATGACAATCATTTACAAAAAAAAAAAAAAAAAACTAGCAAAAAGAAGAAAACGCGACGAATCGGGAGAAGCTGGTCCCATATAATAGGGTTGGATTCAATGCCCACATCCTTCATTGGTCTCTCCAATTTCGTGTTACTCAAAACTCGAGCGACCCTTTGCGTGGAAACTAAGGAATGGGACACGAAATTTTTTTATAGTATATTATTTGGATCACAATTTGTTTTAGCTCATTGACCAGTAGGAGGACAATAATAAAACTGTAAGAAATTTAACTTCAAAACTTAGTCTTTTTGGGCCAAACAACAAAAACGTGAAGCAATAGTTATAAAATTCAACTTGATCGTGATCAGTTTTAATTTTAACTACACTCGGGTTACGAGTTAATTAGCCCAATTTACACAAAAAAACAACAAAGACGTGACGCAATAGTTATAAAATTCAACTTGATCGTGATCAGTTTTAATTTTACAACTAGACTCGGGTTATGAGTTAATTAGCCCAATTTACATGGTTTTCAATTGAATATCGATCGTAACAGTTGGTCAGACCCGTTTCTAGGGGTGTGTCCAAGGTGCTTTTACACAAGGCCCAAAAAAATTTAGATAATTTTAGTTATAGTTTAGGACCCCGTTTTTAAATTTAGGATATTTTTCAAATAATTTTATATTATTCATGTACTGGGCCTTCTAAAACTTTGAGACGGGCCTGGTGTCGATAAATAAAAGATTCACGTAATACTCCCTCCGTTCCCAAAAAATGATTTTCTAGAGTATTCACGCATATTAAGGAAACAATTAATTTTTATAATTGAATTTATTATTTATTTTATTATATATTTTCCAATAAATATCAACCAATAGTATTCAACCAATTCAAATATTTTCAACTAATGTTTCTTAAAAATATATAACTTTTCAACATTAACTACTAAAAATATCTTAAATTTTAAAAAATCTATCATTTTGGAACAAAAAATAAATATAGAAAATCCTACTTTCAGGAACAGAGGGAGTATGCAGTTAGGCATAGGTCTTCATAAGTCATGTAGTATTGTCAGTTATCGAATCGTTTATGTAATCTTTCTCATATCATAGTTGTAAGATCATAATAAATCAGCATTAAGAAAAAAAACTCAAAACACTAAAATCTAAAGCTATATATAATAATCATGGGCACCGAAGATCGACGGGACTAACAGTTCCTGCTTCCCATTTAGTTATTTTTTTCTTCAACTTGATATCAACCTGATTCGATATCTCTGGATTAAACTTGTGATTTATAAAGTTAACAAGTATGTAATCAACTTCAGAAATAAATGCAGTTCACTAAGGTTATAAATTTCTTTTTTTTTTTTTTTGAAAAAAAAGGTTATAAATTTCAAAAGCAGAATTCACATCTGCATGTCCATTTACATTAAAACAAATCATTTTCTCATTACCTAACCTAAAAGAAATTTCCAAACCTACACGAAATTTCCTTCTGTTTGCGAAAAACACTATTGCTAACGCGTAAAAATGTCAGAACAAACAAACACTTAAGATCTAAATCATCAAAAAGTTATTAAAACAATCACACGCATTGAGGCTGAGGGGACATATATAACGATATCTGTAAAGATGTGTGGATAAGAATAGCCCATACATATACATGAGTTTTGATGAGGTGTAAGCAGGGCTGGGCCTGAGAAATTTAGGCCCAGAAGCAAACAAATTTTTTTTAACGCATTATCTTCAAAAATCAGAAATAGTGGCTAAAAAAGAGGTCTAGTTAATCAAACTCTGCACCTCTCATGCGCATCCCGGCGCTTTTACCAGTAGAACTAGTGTAACGTTTACATAATTGTTAGCACTTTAATTATATATATCTTGTATGGCCCCAAGCACATGCTTTATGTGCCTCTACTCAGGCCCGGCCCTGGGTGTAAGTAGATAACAGCATAAGCATGTGGCTATCTATACACATGTCTTGTGATTTCAATTGACTAATGTCTGCTCTGCCGTTTGTTTTTGGGAAGATTTGTTTGTAACATCTGGTGGCTTGTCTTCTAAAGTTGTTCAATAGTTAGGCTTTGACTTGTTGCGCCAATACTTGTGTTCTTTTCTTATTTGGAACCATCTTATCTTGACTCTTTCTGTATTTCGTCGTACCATCCTTTCATTTTTTTTTGTTGTTGTCAGTAGCGGCCATGATACCAAGTATTAGAAGTTGGAACTTCCGGTCCGAAACAATATATTAATTTTACCGGCCTTTTATCGAGAAAGTTTTTTGTAGCGTAATGGTAATAATTTAGACATGGTTTAGTCTAAAGGTAATAAGTTCGAAATTGCAGCCTTACAAAAATTTTATTTTTTCTGAAAAAATACTTATTATCACAGTACATAATTTTCTTTGAGCTTCTGGTCCTCATATTCAATGGGCCGGCACTGGTTGTTGTTGTTGTGTGTTTCATTATATTGTCATTCGATATATGGAGAATATGAAAGTTTAAGACTTGTGAAATATCAGGTCTTCATATGAGTGTCTACATGTTTAAGTTAAAGGTCTATATGATGAGATTAATTAGGACCAATTTAAGGAGAAAAATCAATGAATATAACTTTTGTTAAACTTTTTCATATACATAAAATCCCTGCAACATAAGCCATCTAATGAGTTGAAAATGTCTTCTAATACTCAGTCAACTATCACAAATATCAGATATCAGATATATAAATAAAGTCTAACTGAAATTTATGAGAAAAAAAAACTTAAGTGAAGAGCTACGTATGCTTCCAGCTTCAAAAACTAACTACATTGGCATAGTGTTCAGAATTCAGATAATCGCATCTGCAAAACTATAAATAAAAAGAGAGTGGATTACATAGGAACAAAACTATGGTTTGCTGAGATGTGTAAGTTCTATGTAGTGTTTTTGTCATCTTTCTTCATCCCATTTGTGTTTAGGGATCTCTCCGGAATCAGCAACCACAACTTTCTTCCTCGGTTTGCCACTGTAAGTACCAGCTCCACTTTCAATGGCATGCAAATACATTTTTCCATTCCTTGTATCACCTTCCCAACACAACATGTTCTCCTTCCAACCTGTGCACACAGATTTCGCCTATAAGTTACCAAACCTTATGAATGAATCTACATGTTAGCCCTGTTCGTTAGTTGATCGCAGCGATTGACATGAGCGGCTGGAAATTGTTCATCATTTTTTGCTTAACTTGCCGCCAGTGTTAAAACAGAGAACGCAGCGTCAATTATTCTGACGGAATCCGGTGGTATTTGTGTCGCCAAATTAAATAGCGTCACTGTTCCTCCTTTCTCACTCTTGGCTGCGACATGAAAACAAGGATTTCTTCCATTTTTCTTCTTTCTTTCCATTTAAGTTTTTCTTTTTTGCTTTGTAAAATCAGTCGCTAGACGCTACCGCGGAACAGGGCTATTATCTAGTGTAATGCTTTGTAAATGCAACTTGGTATGGATCCTAAAGAGTATAGTTCTTGATCTCATTTCCACTCCCTTCTCCGTAAAAAAACTTTTATAACGTCTGTAAGGCGAGAGAATGATGTTTATCAATGAGACGAGAGCATACCAGCTAGCTTTGACAGTAGCGATAAAGAACTGTGAGCCATTAGGGTCAGGTCCTGTATTAGCCATCGTCAGAGGCGGACCCAGTAAAGGATTGGGTGTGTCAGTTGACACAGGTTAAAAGATAAAATTAATGTTTTTTACATAAAGACTGAAGGAGAATCATCAGTCTAGATGTTAAACCCAAGTAAACCCAAGTTCGATGCTCCATATTGCTTTTCTTATTGTGATCTTTTTTTAAACAAAATATAATGACACAGGTTAATTTAATTGCTGGGTCCGCCACTGGCCATCGTTACAGCACCTACAATTCCACAATTGTTATTTTGACACAAGAATCATCATCAGATGAATCCATTTGCCACTTAAAATTCATCCGTTTATGATTCTTTCGAGGTTAAACCAAAATGAATAGCACACACGGACACACCAATAAGCCTCACTCGCAAACTCACAAAGAGAATTGTGATATGCTAATGGGCCTAAATCAAAATTTAACGGGCTTTATCTCAAACATATATGTAGGGGATACATATGCATCTGCACGTTATTTTTATTGGCGGGAGAGCTATGGCGAATATGGGCGGAGCTGGTTCTCAAAATCCGATTCATCCTCTGTCTTCTTCGTCTCTCTATCTTCTGTAACTTCCTCATCTCTCTTTCGTACTTTCTCTAATTTATCTTATTGATATTCAGTGTGATCAATGTCAATCAAAACAGAGAAGACAACCGTTCGTCGTCCTCGTCGTCACAGATCAAGCGGAATCCGAAGAGAAAGCTTGAGGACTACTTGGATCCAGCTCTTCTTCGTACGATCTCGTCTACGATCGGTCGAGCGGAGACGAAGAAGATGGAGAAGAAGGATGTCTTCGTGAGTTCGAATCAGAAAACGGAATTCGATTGGCCTGTTGACCGATTAGATCCTTTAATCAACAATCCGAATCACGATTCCGGGAGAGAGTACGACGGATCACGTTTCTTTTCTCCGATCATCCCGTCGTTGAATAAACGCGGTCGATGCGAACGATAACAAACACGGCGCAGGATAGTAAAGTTCGTTACAGTGATAGCGTGCGCCGAAAATGACAGAGGGAGTTTGATACGTCGCCGTTTAGTAAACAATAATGTAGACGTTATTTTTGAAATTTCTTATTTTTTTAAGTTGTTTTGCTTTGTGAAAAAACAATTCATTTCTTTTAGATTCATATCTTATTATATGCATTTCTCTCTCTGTTGAAATGACTATAAAGCAAAAGGGGACTGTTTCTTGAGCCTCAAGGTAGAACCAAAACACCCACTTTCTGCTCAAACATCGAGATTCCTTGCAACGATACCTTCAAATGTAACACCAGGTCCAAAAGCCAGAATCAGACCCCACTCATTTTCACCTTCATTCATCTTCCTTGCTTTCCTGCTCTCCTCCAACATATACTCCAACACGTAAACGATCGAATTGCTACTTGCGTTGCCATAGTCCATGAGAGATCTTCTGCTTGGACTCAGCTTCTCCGGCGACAGGTTAAGCCGCTTTTCCATTCGGTTCAATATGGCTGGTCCACCTGGATGAACCGCCCAAAACATCTGGTTATAGTCTTTATGAGCCAGTCCTGCTTTTCCTAGTAGCTTCTTGCAGAAACTCTCCACGTTGTCTTCTATTATCTGTGGAAGCTCTCTTGATAGTGTGAAGTTTATGCCTGATTCCGTTAGCCTCCCATCTATTGTCTTCTCCGTGTCTGCGACACGAAAGTTAATCCAGATCTAAGATTTATTGGATCATAATTTTTTTTTTGAGAAATTGTTTAAAATACCCTAAAGTGACCACCAACTTTTCAAAAATATACTCAATAAAAAAACAAAATATTTGAGTTTAAATGTGATTATTGTTTAGGGTTTAGTATTTTGGAAGTAGAATTGGGTTTATAAACTTATATAAGTGTTTTATAAATAATTTTTAAATATATCTTAAAGTATTTATGAAAATATTTGACCAAAAAAAAAGTATTTATGAAAAAATTTCTCAAGTAAATGTTTCATCCGATTGTGTCTAGAACGGTTCTGGTTATAGGCATTGTTGGATGCAAAAGTCTTGTAGTTTTTTACCAGGTAGAAAATTTTGAATTGCGGTGTGAAGCTCAAAGAGTGGCTTCTCACTAACCGGGTCTGGATCAGACCCGATGATCATAGCTCCGGCTCCATCACCAAACAACGCGACACCAACAAGATCGTACGGTCTATCTTTACTCGGCGGTTTGAAACCAATGATGGTCGTCTCTGACGTGGCAAGCAAGACTCTACTCCCCGGATTGTTCTCGGCTATGTCTTTGGCTACACGGAGACCAGCAACGCCTCCAGAGCAGCCGACGAAGTAGAGCAGAACCCGGTGCGTCTCGGGGCTGAGACCAAGCCCTTTGGCTAAGAACAAGTCGCCTCCAGGAAGACGAGCTTCGCTTGAGGAGACATAAACAAGGTGAGTTATGTCGGAAACAGAACGGCCCCAGTTTTTGATGCAGGATCTTGAAGCTTCCACTGCCATTTCGGTTACAGCGTCGTTGCATATGTCCAGACGCTGCTTCACGGTGGATCCTCCTTCGATGGCGAGTTCTGGATACTTTGTTAGTATCTCCTCTGACATTACAACGTACCTTGTCTTCACCGTGGTTGTCTTGCAGAGGCGAGTAAGCTTCTGTTTGAGTTCAGGGTCGTCACAGTTTGTGGTTTTGAAGTAGCCATCGACCAAGTACTCTTGCATCACTAGCTGGTGAGGAAAGGCTTTTCCGATAGCAAGAATGGTCGCTTTCCCAGGGTTTGGTTTCTTCTCTGAACCCAACTCTGTGGCATCGATGCTCCCCATTACAATCTTGTTGCTCTTGTGAAAAGACTCAAATCTTGTTGTGTCTGTAATAAAGAGTCAAAGTAAAGATATATATATATATACACTAACGCTTTTGCAGTTTATGACCTGCGTCTTGTGCGGTGTGTTCTGTCTAGTTGATATTTGGTGAAGATTAGGTGTGAGATTCAGGAGCTTCATGTTTATTGCATTGGCTCTTTCTAAAAAGGTTTCTTTGAGTATTTTTCTCTAATACAATTATCTTTAAGCTTAGCTTAGGCAAAAGATATGTGTTCATAACACAAGAGTGTGTGTGATTTTGCACTTCAAGAGAATGAATAGAGAAACTAACTAAAGCTTCTTGCTATTTCAATTTTTAAGCATGGTGTTAACAAAGAGCATCAACATTAGCTGCTCCAAGATCAGACCTAAAACTTTATGGGCTAGAAACAAACAAGTTTTGTATTTTAAGAAAATCTATGTGCCCACTAATTAATCTATTAGGCCTTAAAAATTTATGGGCCTATTAATTGACGTATTTAATTTTTTTTTATGGAAGTACAACAATTAAGTCATTGACTCCAACTTTTCTGTATTGAATTATTGATGTAAGAATCACAAACATCTTCTCTGTTAAATGAGAGGTACTATTTTTATCCACCATAAAAAAGTCACAGTAGGTCCATTTCATTAATAACATAATATAACATAATAATCAATAAGAATATTATAATAAATCAATTTTGACTATAAACTAGATTTCCACCCGCACAACCGTGCGGGTATATATTTTCACATTTATATATATAGATATTTGTTTTACATAATTATTACATATTTTTAATGTTACTCACATATTTAAATGTTTGTATAATTATGCAAAATATAATAATTTTATAGTTTTCATGCTGTAAATTAAAATCATCACATATATATGTTGCTTATTATATATTTGTCCTATTGAATTTGCGTTTGATTACTAAACTAATTTTTAATGCAGGAAACAACATATATGAAAATAATTTCGTATTTAATTTATTATAATCTTGATCCGTAATTCAAATCGCTAGATTTTTTTAGTAATTTTTAATGTTTATTAATTTTATATAATAAATTACTGTATATTAAAAAGTTTAAGATAAGATAAATTTTTATACATGTATTATATAGTTTACTAATATTAACCCGTTCTACCAACATATTATATTTTTAGCATAAATATTTTATATTTTAGAAAATAAAATATGTTAACTTATCAATTTAAAATAATTTTATCATATTTTGTTCAATACAACGTTTTTATTATAAAATGATAGATATTATTATAAAATTGATAAAATATGATATAATTTTATTCTTTTAGTAACATTTCATTACTAATTACTAAATTAGTTGAAAATATTTATATTCAATTTATGACAATTAAGATCTTATTATAATCTTTTTCAAGAGATTTGTTAGAATTTTAATTTTTTTTAAAAAAAATAAAAGATGTAAAAGATATTATGATTAAAGTAGTTCAAAATATTATATATATATTAGCATTAGTGATATACATTTAATAGAAAATTTAAATGATGGTCCAAATAAAAATATCAATCATAAAAAAATCATGATTTTTATTTATTAGAAAACAAATTTGAAAAAAAAATAAAATAGAAATAAATATTTATTTCTAACAAAATCTTTAAAAATTATTAGTAAATATATTTTTGAAATTAATTAATTTCATTTTATTTAAATTTTCGTTTATAAACCAAAACTATATTCAATTTTTATTTCTAATTGTATTTTATGATAATTTAAATTAAAACTAACTAATTTTCGAAAGTAAATTTAAAAAGATTCTAAGAAGATTTTAAAAAGATTTTGTTTAAACATTTTAAATATATTCATTTGTATTTCAAATAAAAAGATAAAGATATTAAAAGATATAATAATGAAGTTATGTAAAATATGATATTTTCTAGGAATGGTCCAAACTAAAAAAATCACACATAAAAAGAAGTCATGACTTCTGTTTTAATATATTAGATTTGAATTTTATTTTTAATTATAGAAAAATCTGTTGAGAAAAATCTAACAAAATCTTACTAAGCTTTTTAAATATTTTTTAATTAAATAATGTTTAATTAATTTCGTAATTAATGATATAATTTAAATTAATATTAATTAAATTTTATTATAAAACAAAAAATGATCTATGCTATTTTTTACAAATTTATAATTATAATCTGTATTATATTAAAATAGAAGTATTATATAAAAATATGAAAAAATATATTAAACTGGTAAATTAACTTATTTATTTTTTTAGAAAAGCTTTCATATAAATAAATTATCATTTACCATTAAACGGGTTAAAATAAGTTAACCACATAATATTTTATACCAAAATAAAGTTATTAACATATGTTGAAATTTTATTTCTACAGCTATATATTTTTCAAAATATCATATGTTGAAGAAGATTCTTAATTTGATTATTTCAAATTATATATTAACTGTACCAAACTTGAAAATGTAATAACAATTAATAAAAGAGTAAAAGACATAAACAAATCACTATATAAGTATTGTACCAGGTCAGTTAAAAAAAAATACTTCTTCCATTTTCGAAAATAAGATTTTTTAATTTTTTTTCTTATTCCACAAAAATAGATTTTTTATATTGTTAAGATATTTTTTAATACTTTTGAAGAACATTAATTGAGAATATTTGAATTGATTAAATTTCATTGTTGAAAAGTTATTGAAAAGTGTATAATAAAGTAAAAAATAAATTAAATTATAAACATTTATTAAATTCTTAATAAGCGTGCATACTTTAGAAAATCTTACTTTCGGGAACATATGGAGTATTTGTAACATTCAAGTCGTAACAAATAAACCCACATAAAAGTTGAAACATCAGTAAATACTAAATACTAAATACTCAACAGGAGTATTATTTTGACATGGAATTAAACTTGTAATTGTTCTGTTTAGCTAGGCAGCAAAGAAATAATCATCTTATTGGTTTGGATGCTCACAAATGTTTGTTACTTACATTTGATAATAAAATTTATATCCAATATAAATATATAATGTGGATTTAATCTTAAATATGTATTGTTAAAGACTCGTAGACTTAAATAAATTCTTCTGGTTCTCCATGTTTAAGAAAAACTAGATTTTGACCCGCGCTTTTAAAGCGCGGACGGGATCGTTTCTTTTTAAAATTTCATTTAAATTAATAAATACTTGTTGAATCTATATTTTAATAGATCTTTATTTGTTTATAGTCAATTTTTATAATATTGTCTTCTTTATTTTTTCAATTATTATTAAAATAAAAATGTTTGTCATATATTATCCTACGTAGATCCTGTTGGTTTGTTCGAAGGTGTGGGTTTGAATAGAAAATCGGTGTTGCCTATTTATAATATTGATTGGATTCAAAGCGAGGTGTTAGGTTTTAGGAGAAACTTGGGGAGAAAGTTGGGGGATCTTCTTTAAAATTGAATCTTTCTATATTTTAAGATTAGTTTTTGGAAAATTTAATTACTATGTCAAACAGTTAAAATATTTTTCTACGTGTTCCTCAAGTTGGGGGGTCTTCTTTTTATTTGATTTGATTTCGTAAATCTTTGAATAAAATAATGGAAATCCTTAAAATAAAACGATTCATAGCGTTTCAATGATTTAAGGGCATATAATGGGTTCTTTATTTCTCATGCAAGTTGTTTGACTTATTATCGTATATCACATGGCTTAACTCGTTCATCAAGCTTTCCAAGAAAAAAGTTCTCTATTCTTACTTATATAAAAAATTATGAATTATGTTGAAAATTCAAATATATTCTGCTCCTCTTCAACATTAAAGTGTGGGCTCGTTTAATAGATATTAACGAGTGGACAAAGGACTTTCAAAGAAGACAATGAGCGCAACTTGTCACATTGTATGAAATAACAATGAACATGAAGCAAAAATTCAGGACAAAGATAACCAGTTTGATATTTCACATCTAAGTATAGAAGAAATAATCAATTTGGTCAATCATGGGACTGGTTTTCTTCTGATAGCTAGATGCGAATATTCTTAGTTGGCAAAAATTTAAATATCCTCAATGTCTTGAAGCTGCAACTAACAAATCATTACATTTTGATCTTTGATTTCCTAAGCCGCATCTAATGACCCAATTCAGTCTCTAATCATATAGATGCGTCTTAGAATCATTCTTGATTTTATAGTTGGAGACTCCACATTTGTTATACGTGAAAAACAACATTAGACAAAGATTTCAGAACTTTTTATTGTTGTTGAAATTATGACAATTTTTGTGTCTACATGACTACATATTGATATTATAACGTCTTTTGGTTTTATAAGCTAAAGTATATTAAAAAATCTAAGTATATTAAAAAATTCATCATGAATTACACTATACATTGCTGTTATTTTGATTGTTATGCGCCTTGCGATCTGATCCTCAAAAGTAGTGATTCTTTTGTTAAAATGTCATTCTCTTTAACTTATAATTTATACAAGACAAAATTTCCATGATCCTATCTACCATGTAAAATCAAACTTCAAATATTTGCAAATCACATACCTCTAAATGACAATGCCAATATACAGTAGTTAATGCATCACAATAAGAAAAGGAAGCTTATGACGAAGACCTATCATTTGCCCATAACATGGCCAGTTCAATTAATTAAAAAGCTATGCTGTTTTGTTTAAAATAAAAGTTCGGATCCTTTATCTATTATTTCTCAAAATTCAAAATTTTGTTTATGAATAATTGAACCCGACCCGAACACCCATATGCCTAGAATTTGGTTTATTTAGACAAGGCTGATTTTTGCCACCGAAATATTAGTTAAACTGATATTGTAATTCTTTGTTAAGTTCTAGTACAGAGTTTCTCTTGCTCTAGGTCGCCCTAGTGTTCCAAGAACTATGCAATAATTCAGTAACGATGGTCTTTGGGTTTACCATTCGGCGGAAAATTAACCGGCAATCAAAGGATGAAGTCCAATACAGTGAAGCCACTAGGATTCGAGTCATAGCCACTAGTAAATTAAAAATTAGGTATCGCTAGAGACAAGGGACCGATATGTAGACCGAAAACGTTGGCCGCTAACACGTGACTAGTCTGGATTCACTTCAGTTGAGACCATGATACCTCTGTATAATTCAAAAAAACAGTTAGTGAATTTTTTAAATTTTTAATGATTTTCTACCAACTGTTAAAAAAAAAAAGAGTTTCTACAATTTGATTAAATCAAAATAATTAATTTATTCTACTGGTATGATCATGTAAATAATGGAATCGAATTAAATGGTAATGACTTTTTAAATAGTACAGTACATGGTAATTGGGGAAGGTTAATTCGTGTTTTTAATCTCTGAAACAGTAATTATTTTTCTTTTCTTTTTATCACTGATTCTTCTACCTAGAAATCATCAATCAAGCGAAGTTACTTTTGATATTCCGAAAGAATTTTAATAATAAGATTATTTTCGAAAACATGAAAATGGGTTTCATCAATGTTTTTGTGGAAGTACAAATAGTATAACCTGATTTGACTGGTTACACAACATATTTACAGGCTGATTCAGTATGTTCTCCTTTGCAGAAATAAACAAAGGGAACAACCAACAAAAAAATCCATAAAATGGAAAGAAAAAACTTTGAGGATTCCCAAAAAAAGATATCTCAAGTTGAAACAACACAACCATAAGAATTCAAAAGACCCACGAATGTTTCTTCTCTGCAAGGAATCGTCAATCCACCAATCGGATGATTGAAACCAAACTCTTCCTCTGCTCGATTTAGCAAACCCTGAAACGAAGGATGGTTCAAGTATGAAATGGGAACCACAAATCTCTTCTTGTTCTCCATCTCTTCTCCGACATAAACCGCAACATGTCCTTTTGGAACACGAGATTGCTGTTTTTGGGACGGTTTAGAGTTGTTAACACGTGACAATATAGCCATGTCTAAAGCAAGAGTTTTATAGAATCTATAAGAATAATCTGTTCTATGATAGCGGAGAACGATTACTGTTTTTGGTGGAGTTGTGTTTAAGTTACTTGTAATTTATAGAGTTCTTTGGAGGTAAAGGGAATCAAATTTCGAGTAGGGTTTACCTAGAAAATACAACATATTTTTCTTGTATTTAATTATTAGGAGTTTGCAGGGTTTCACATGGGATCGCTTAACAAAAATAAGGTTTACCTAGAAAAGCATCAAAGCTGATTCTGATTTCTCTGGGTGACTTAAGAATATAATCAGATAGGGACCACCAAAGTTACAGAACTCACATGCTCCTCTTCCACTTATTAAAATCTCTGGCCATTACATGAAACAGGTTTGGTCCTATTAGTTATGATGAATAAAGACTTGTCAAAAGTCATCATAAATGAAAATATACACTTTTGACAAGTCTCTTGTCAGCTCTTGAATATGGTGGCTTTTGGTCTATGTGTTACCCACCCCTAAAGCCCCACTCAACATGACTCTTTTGTGTCTTAAATAAAATTGACTTTACAAAACTTTATATCTATCTATTGTAATAACTATTACTAAATTTGTATTTATGATTATTATTAAATCTGTAAGAGGACCTTCATGTGTAATACTAAGATTGGAGTCGTGAAAATGGAAACATTGAACATGCATAGTTTCTCTGTGTACTTACAATGTAGAATCAACACGTTCAATATACCAGCTAGGTATAGAAGTTGTAGGTCTTAAATAATATGAGTTTTCTGGCTCAACAAACTCCGTTGGAACACCAGAATTTAACAACAATAGTTATAAATATCGTCATCACTAACATTATGATTTTTTAAAAACTCTATGTATGCATTTCTTCTTCTTTTTTTGACTAAATGTATTCAGATCCATGTTTGATCTCAAGGCGCATGGTTAAATATTTCTTATACCTCGCAAGTATTATGTAATTATATATTCTAAGAATATTTCAGTTATTGCGTTTCATTTGCATGATTATGATCACAATTATCTCTTCCTAATAACGGAGACTAACATGTGCTTGACAATCTAAATATGCAATGATTGAGCTATCGTATTTGTTATGATAAGTTTCACTATCAAATAAAATTGCGAAGTACTATTTCAATTATTTTTAGTAAATATTATTTATTTGAAGAAAATATGTCGTGTTTTGAATTATCAACGCGGTTACATTATCATCCCATACAACCCATTTTAGTTTCTTTAGAGTGCATGTGAGCCACCATCCTACTATATAAAAGGGACTAAATTCAAGGCTTTTGAGACTATCCACCTCAGCCAAAATATTCTCATCCAAAAAGAATTAAAATAATGTCATTTAGAAGATAATTAACTAATATAAAACTTTTGATATTTCTAAAAATTTCAAATTTGTAACTGCTAATTTATTAATAAAATCATATATCTATATTGAATTATGTTCTATTTTTAATCGTTACTTTAAAAGTAAATAAATTATTAATTTATAATATATATATAGTTTATAACTTTATATTGTAGTTATAAATAAAGAGAAAATAACCGGAAAAGGTGAAGAAGCTCATATAAAATTATGTAATTAAAATGGTAAAATGGTGAATATGATGAAGTGAATCTAAGAAAATTTGTTGTACAAATTATGGTGCTTTCTTCGTCCACTATAATGATTTAAAATAATATATATTCATATAAATAAGTCAATATTTGTTGTTTTTTTTGTAAGATGTTAAGATTATCATTTTCTGAAAGGTTACACTGATCCAAAGAGATTAGTTTGTGGAGCTAACCAAACGAGGATTATAGTGTTTACTTTGGAAAAAGTAATAGGTTGAACGATAGATGGCGTGCGTGTTTTTTCACATGGAAATCTGCACATATATTAAAATTGTAAGATTTGAATCATAGAGAAAATATAGTGTATATGACTGAAGTTGATTCATTCTGAAACTAAAGATGGCTAAAATTCTTCTTTGTTAAAATGCATAGATGTGAATCTTATATGAATAGAGTTCTCAATTGCTTATAGCAGTGTAATAAATTCCGTGTGTAAAGGAAAAAAAATGTTATATAAGTGAAAACAAAAATTATGATTTTTTTCTTGTGCCTATAGGCTCTTCGCAATTTGAAGAAGAAAGAACATATTGTGTGAAAATCTTTGGCTCGGTCAAATTTTATCGAGTTGTTTATAAAACTGTTGTTATATGATTCATGTAAATTTTCAGTGTTGATTTAAAAGCCCAATAAAACCCATCTATACTGACTTTTTGATTTTTTTCTGTGATTTAAATTTAAAAAAGATAAAACTTTCGATAAGTTATGTAAACTCAGAACAAGTATTTAACTTTAGAAAGCATTTACATGTTTCAAACTTATAATATATACATATATAATGTTTAAAATTATGTATATAAAACCTGTATAAAATGTGCTTAAATATGTTTCTCTTCTTTAATGTGTTAATTGTACTATATATAACATTATTTTAAAATTTCAAAAAGTTTATGTTACATACAAAAACCATCAATAAAAAATATAATTCTCCATCCACAACCAGAAAAAAGAAAAACTATAAACATATAAATTTAAATTAAGAAAAACTAACATTGGAAAAACAAAAAATTAATGTAAAAGAAACAAACCGACAAATAATATTATAAATAAAATAAATTTATAAGACACAATCCGCGCGAAGCGCGGAAAAAATCTCTAGTTTCTTTTAATAGTTTAAACTCCTGCAGGGGTTGACAAAAAAAAAAAAAACTCCTGCAGGAAGTCTTATTTATATTTTTAGGATACTATATTTATAACGCAAGTCAGAGCTGGTTATTAAAATAAATAAATGTAATTATGTTACAGAGATTTCCCAATATATAAAGCTTCCACTTTAATAATAATTTATTTTTAGATGTATTGTTAGAACTATATCATCTAACCATGTCACAGTAGGTATTGAAAACGCTCAAAATATTATCTTCGGAATTCTAAATTGTAACTCAATCTTTTAAAGTTCCTAGACAACTTTTAAAGCTTTAAATCCAATCCGCCTCTTTATCTTGAGATTTTAATGGTTTATGTATGAATACTAGCAAAGAAAATTGTTTGAGAAAAATACCAGCAAAACTTTTACAATCTTATTCAGTTCAAAAAAAACTTTACAATCTTATTTCGGAACACGAGCTTTAAACAGTCATATACACACAACTAAATTTCCTGTAATTCTCCTCGTAGAAGGTGAGAACAAGAAGCTTCATCAAAACCGTCAATACTACTAATCTTATATATTAAAACAAAAGTCACAACATTAATTTATGTGTGATTTTAAAAAAAATAGACCTAATGGATATATTCGTAGAAAGTTATATTACATTTAATATATAACTTTATCATTTAAATTTTGTGCTACCATAAATTTTTATCGGGCTATCAATAATTAGATTTAAACAATAGATGATCCATTGGATTTATAGATAGTATAAATTAAATATATATAATTTAATCTTGTAATACTATATTTCTATATGCTAAATATTTAAATATTTGTCGATGTTAACTTTTAAAATTATAAAGATTTTTTTTAAATAACAAAAATCATATTATCTAACAATGATTAATCTTTACTACCTTAAACCAATGAAAACAAATTTTAAACTATATAGTTTATTTTAAAAATTAAACAAAACTAAATGTTTAATTATTTACTCGATAATATAAATCTATGAAGCGAAAAGTTTAATTTTTTAAAAACTTTCTAAATTTGTGAAATGTTGCAATATATTTGAATATGACAATAAAATAATATTTTATTAATCTTTATATATATAATTACGATTTTAATAATAAAATAATAATCTGAAAAATATATATAGAAGAAGATACAAATACATGTGAAAGTTTGAAACAATCTATTCAATGAAAAATATACTAGTAAACTTATTATGTTTTAAAAATTGATAGACACATATACATTATAATATATACCTATTTAGAATTGAAAACAAAATATTTATATAAAAATAGATAAAAACAAAAATCCGCACTGTTGCGCGAATCGAGATCTAGTTAAATATTAATTATTGTGTCCCTCAATCCTCAATGCAGCTGATGAGAAGTAATGAGTTGAAGAAACGCTTCTTCTCGACAAGGAATCGTTAAACCGCCCATTGGGTGATGAAATCCGAACTCTTCCTCTGCATGATTAAGAAACTTTTTTTTTTTTTAATGATTAAGAAACTCTCTGAACAAAGGATTGTTCAAGTATGATATTGGAACCACAAACCTCTTCTTCTCCAATCCTTCCCCAACGTAAACCGCTACATGACCTTTAGGAACAAGCCCTGAAGTTGTTGTTGATGATGGTGATCCTTTTCTGTTCCTCATAGACTGTAATTTGAAGATTTGATTTGCATTTGGAAGTATCGACCGCATTAAACCCATCTTCTTCTTTATGATCAATGCAACTTATCAATTTGATGACGTAAAAGATATTTGAAGCAAGTGACTTGATAGTCAAGGAGTAGAAGTTTTTATTTATAGTAGTAAACTTAAAGCATGTAAGTTTAAGATAAAGAATAAGACTTCAATGCTTAAACTAACAGTAAGATGCGGTATATATCTCTATCACTAAAAAAACCCCAAAAGTTGTGGGCTCTTGGGCCCTCCGTCATCCATCTGGCTCACATGGCTTAGCTCATCTTTCTGTAAACATATCTTTATATATAAAGTACAGTTCTCTCAATCCTGGTGCCTCCACGTCACCCGCCAGCTAGATAAGTCGTTCTTTCTACACACGACACGTGTCTGAAGCGCTGCGTTTCATTAAAGCTTACCGTGATGGGCTTTTTCTGTTTGATGCGTGTTGGGTTCTGAGAAAGGAGGCTGCGTCCAGCCCAGAAGAGAGGTGCTTCGCGTTGTAACCCTAATTGCTAGATCGAGACTGCGTATCGACTTTCCTTTCTTGCAGAGGAGATGAAATTCCTCAGATTCTGAAAGCCATAAACGTGGGGAGCTGATGGGCTGGGTATGCTCTTACTGGATTCAAGGGTGATTATGTTCTTAAACTCATGTTCATGGTAAGATTAAACTATTTCGGTTTGTAATCTCAACATTATCAAGCTTTTGAATTTTAGATCTTTATTAAGGTGATTTTGCTTTTAAAGTCATGTTCAATATGTTCTTAATTTTGCTTTCAGATCCACTGCATTGAACATGTTCTTAATTTCTTTATCCACGATCTACACTTCAATATGTGTTAATCTTCTTAGATGTGGTGTTTCTCCGAGTATAAAAAAGTATGCTTTGCTCCCCTCCAAACCATCTTCTATATCTCTCAAACTATACTATCTTCATCTTCAACATTTGCTCGAGGTGATTTTTGAATTTCATCTGCTTCTGATTTTGAGTATTTTAGTTTGATTCATGGATTTTGATTTTGTGTGTAGTGGACTATGATATACATCAACAACTTCGAGTTGATGAGAAATAGAGATTATAGGCTCAAACCGAAGCTGTCAATCTTCTCTGCGGTGCCAAAACCCAGGTACATTCTATTCCATTAGAGCTTTTGGATTGTCCTTTTTATCTGTGATTTAGGGGATTTTTCGTGTTTTGCCATTGCAGATAAAGGAATTAGAGTCTTGACTACGCCTACTCTGATTTTGATTTCAAGGAGTTAGAGTAAAATTAAGATCAGTCGGGTTCATGAGAGGATTATAAAGTAAAAGGATTTTGATTTCAAGCAGAGTTGCGGATCTCTGTTTAGATCGGCAGTTGAGTTTCCGACAACTAAACAACGTAGCAGAACGATGAACGTGTCTTCGTCTTCTTAGAACTTTCGCATTAACTCTTGGTAGGTTTATTTTAGTTAAATTGATTTTTTAATCTTATTTGATTTGATATGATTAGATTCTTTTTTCTGTTACAGATTGGAGTGATTTGTGGTGTTGATCATGAGGATCTAAAGAGCATAAACATTATATCTAAATCGAAAGAGGAGCCGTAAGTTCCACTATATCCATGATATCTTTTCTCATTTGATTGTTTATAATATTTACTATTGCGAAATTGACTCTCTAACAGAGTTTGATAGGAAGATACGTTTTACATACACCAAACCGAAAAAGACTACCTTTTTAAACCGACACCATCGTTTGACCAAGTTTAAGAGGAAATAGCTACTCTCTAATGTTTTGTGGCTTTGTTTACTTGAAAATGATGGTGATTATTTATGTACATGGTTGGATTTCAGTGGCTAAGTGTTAATACACGCCTTTCCTCTTCCTGGACTTGGAAAATGATTGGATGATGAGGAGAAGGAAGCCATTCTTACAGGTGTTTAGCACAGGTACTTGCAAAACTGTAACACCAAGAATCAACAGCCAAATGATTATTGTTTTTCCTGGAAGGTATTAGCTTTCTTGCCTATTGTTCTTTTTTTTTTTAAGCTATCTGATGCTTATGTTGCGCTTCTATTTTTTTAGCCCAATCAAGTATGAAAAGAATTCCTTGGAGGAGGTTGGGAAAAAGTTCAAAAAGAATAGTGTCGCTCTTCGCATTGTCAATTTTTGAGTAGATAATGACGAGGAAAAACCTCAGAAACTGGAGCCCCTCCTTTCAGCCGTCAATAACAACGACGGTAGCCACATTGCTCATATTCCTTCTCAAGCCAATGCTTTGTCGATGTCCTTCTCAGATATTATAAACAGAACAGTCCAGACATTAGATCTAGGTTGACGACAACATTGGATGTGATTGTATATCTCTATATCATTGATACACATTTTATTTTCTAAATAATATTGAAATTTTTTTTGAATTATAAAACCACAACAAAAGCCATATTTTAGACTTAAAAAAAAAAGAAAAACAAATACAGAGCTGAACTAATATTTAAATTTTAAATTAATAAAAATTTATATTAAATATTTATTTTAACTATTCGAAATAACATCCCGCCCGCAGGGCGGGCCGACCCTAGTACGTATATAAAAGGAGAATGCACATAAAAGTACGTTTTTTATATGTTGCCAATATAAAAGTTGGAGCCTCGATGTGGTGAATAGTGTGACCTGGGTTAGGCTAAGTGGGTCCAGTTCTTGAACCACTTTTAGCATTCGTATAATAAGTTCCAAGTCTTGAAGTAGATTTTCATTCGCTCTCAATCTAGGGGCCGTACTGTTTGGGACAAAGAGATGGTTTTATATATGAAATAAAAAGTCATAAACTATTAGCAAAAACTACCCTAGTAGCAACAAGTGACTTAGAGTGAAATAAAAAGTCATAATGGTTTTTAAATAAACTTATTTTTTCTATAATACACAGCTTTATAAATAGTTTGATGAAGTTATTAGCCGTTGGATAAGATCTGACTATCTCTGCATGTGTGGTTATGATGATAATGATTGTTGCTACGGCTGAGTTTTGAATATACAACATACTACTGTTTAGTGATCGAAATAGATCGAAGTCAAAATAGTCACATATCTTTTTCCTTATGCCAATTAGTTTGATCGTGCTATCTACTTCGCTTTTGGACCTAAAAATAGTAAACTAACTTGATGTATATGGACTAGTGATTCTCTATATGTTGAAAGAGAAGAGTTGCAGATAGAAATTCGAAAACAAAAACAAAAGAGCATGGAAGCAAATAAAATTTTACTTACGCGTCTTCGCGTGAATGATTAAAAGACGTTTTGCGTTCGTTCTTATAAATATGTTCTTCTTAAATTTTGAATCAATTTCATGTTTCATTTATTTTAGCAATCTTAAAATAATCTTAGGTTAACTTAAATTTTGAATCAATTTGAACCAAGAATCTAGTACGTAAATATACGGGGTTTTCAGATATTAGAGATGGACCACAATGAATTTTCGTGACTCTTATAAGATCAGTGTCGAAATCATACGGATGATTGTCTATGATTATCTAATAAGTTTAGGCGACGATTGATGCCACCGAATGATTGTTATGTGTGAGTCTTCTGTCATAACTGTAGCTTAACCATTACACACATTTGATAATTATAATGGTATTTTTTTTTTTTTTTTGTCATCAGCATAAACAGACTCATACAGACTCTGTGAACCAAACTGGGAGATGTCGATCCATGTGAACGACGAAAGACGGCTGCTTCCTGACACTACGTGCTAGGCTATCCGCCTTTGTATTTTGCGTTCTTGGCACATGGACAATCTCTGAGCGGGAAAAACTCTCTTTCAGGACTTTAATATCATCTAAATAACTTGCAAAAGCTGGCCATTCTTCTGGTTCCGAAACCATCTTCACCAATTGAGAACAATCCGTTGCAAATGTAACCTGAAATTGTCGTAAGTTCCTCATACACTCCATTGCCCAAAGTAATGCTTCCATCTCCGCATGTAGAGGAGATAGACTAGCCCTAACATTCCTTGCTCCCATCAAACCCTCAAAACCTTCTAAAGTACTAAACCACCCCTGACCAGAGAAACCGCTATCCTCCTTCCAGGACCCATCTGTGAAACACCATCTTCCTTGGATTAACGGTGCTGCCGAACCCTCTACATGTGGCCCTGCTCTCTGTTCCTTCACTATCTGCGCCTCAGCCCATAGTGTGGACTCTGTTTCTGCCAGTTTAATAGTCTCCCTTGGATCCATATCAAGGTTACTAAAAACTTTATTATTCCTTCCTTTCCAGATATACCATAGAATCCATGCAAACTGATGATCATCTAGCTGCGGAGAAATTCTCCAAAAAAGATGATCCATGTTTGTAAAAAGAGCTCCTGTTGGAAAGATAGCGGGATTTGATGGTATCTTGGATAGCGCCCAAACCTGTAATGCTGGAGGACATTCAAAAAACACATGATTAACTGATTCCTCATCAGCGCCACATCGTGCACAACATAAATCACCATTTATCCCTCGCGCTTGTAAATTCTTCTTGACTGCAATACAACCGGTCACCAATTGCCACAAAAAATGTTTCATCTTCGGTGGACATCGAATCTTCCAGCAGAACGACTTTAACGCATCCACTGTAGGTCCAAACATTTCTGGTGGTTTATCTCTATCTGGGTAAACCCGCTCTACCTGATATCCTGATTTGACCGAATATTTCCCATTGTTTGTGAAATGCCAACCATCTCTATCAATCCTCTGGATCCTACTCAAAGGTATACTTTCGATAATTTTCACATCCTGTGGGTCCACTAGATTCCGAATCACCTGCATATTCCAATTTCGCGAATGAGGATCAATGAGAGCATCCACTGTGAGTTCAGGGTAAAAATTGTGTTGGTTTTTATTTGCTGGTCTCGGGCGAGTGGTTGGGAGCCAGGGATCATTCCATACCGAAATGGATGATCCTGATCCCACCCGTTTAATTAGTCCTTTGCTAACCAGAGATCTAGCAGATGTGATGCTCCGCCAGCCATATGACGGAGAGTATGAACGGATCGGTTCCAGGGGTGATGCATTCCTGTAATACCGACCTTTGAAGACACGAGAGAATAAAGTATTCGGCTTCTCAATCAGACGCCATAACTGTTTACCAAGCATCGCTGTATTGAAATCAGTGATGTCTTTAAAACCCAAACCTCCTTCCTCCTTGCTAACACATACCTTATCCCAAGATTTCCAATGCATTCCTCTTGTACTTCCACCTGGACTCCACCAAAAACGTGCTACCGCATTTGTCAATTTTTTCGCGGTTGCCTTCGGTAATCTATAGCAAGACATCACATGATTTGGCAATGCCGTAACTACTGATTTAATAACCACTTCTTTTCCACCCTTCGTGAAAAATTTGAAAGTCCACCCATTAACCCTTCTATTAAGTCTATCTTGCACAAAACCGAAAACTTGAATCTTTGAGCCCCCAAGATTTTCCGGTAATCCAAGATAAGTTCCCATTCCTCCAAGATTCTGAATACCCAAAATATCTCTTAATTCCTGTCTGACTGATTCTTCAATCTTGTGCCCAAATTGGATTGAAGACTTATCAAAATTAATAAGTTGACCTGAAACCATCTCATATTCCTTTAAAATCCGGAGAATAGATTGACATTCCTCTCTTTGTGCTTTACAAAAGAAAAGGCTGTCATCCGCGAAAAGCAAGTGAGAAATGGATGGACATGCCCTAGCTACCTTCATACCTGTCAACTGTTTTTCTCTTTCCGCCTTTTTAATATTTGTAATCAAAGCCTCAGTACACAATATAAAAAGATAAGGTGATAAAGGATCTCCTTGTCGTAATCCACGCTGTGGAATAATGAGACCCCTTGGTTGGCCATTCAGTAAAACTCTATATTGAACCGATGATATACATTCCATCATTAACTTAATCCAGTGAAGATCAAATCCCATTTTTTCCAGTAAAGCCTGAATAAAATCCCATTCCACTCGATCATACGCCTTGCTCATATCCGTTTTAATTGCCATATACTTTCCTTGACATGCCTTATTAGTCCGTAACCCATGAAACATCTCCTGAGCAATAAGAATGTTATCAGTTATCAACCTCCCCGGCACGAAAGCCGATTGAGTCTCTGAAATAAGGGACGGAAGACACCCTTTCAAACGCTGGCACAAAACCTTCGAAATAATTTTATACCCAACATTACATAGACTAATTGGTCTCAGTTCCGTCATCCTAGTTGGCCTCTCCGTCTTTGGAATCATACATATATTAGTAATATTTAACCTTGGATCCATTTCTCGAGAAACCAAAAAATTGTTTACCATTTCTACCAGATCCTGCTTTATAATATGCCAAGAATGTTGAAAAAAGAGAGCCGTCATGCCATCCGGTCCTGGTGCCTTTTCAGGATGCATCATAAACAAAGCCTCTCTAACCTCATTCTCAGTCGCTAGCCTCAGCAAGCGTTGGTTCATCTGAGGAGTTATTCCCATCGTTACCTCTGCAAGAAAAGCATCGAAATCTGAAGGTGAAGTGGTAGTAAACAAATCATGGAAATAATCTACAGCCACTTTCTCCACCTTATTGTCTTCTGTAATCCAATTTCCCACAGCATCATACAAACCAACAATCCTATTTCGAATTCTTCTTTGCTTAGTTAAAGCATGATAAAAATTAAGTATTAAGATCCCCAGAAGAGTACCACATATTCCTACTTTTCTGCTGCCAATATTCTTCTTCGTCCTTATATGCCTCTTGTAATTTCCTAGACACCTCCACTATATCCTCCTGCGATCTTGTGTCATCTGATTGTACCTCTTCGAGAGCTTTCTGTAACTCACTTATTTTTTCCTTTCCGTAAGGTGGATTATTTTTCCGCCATCTCGCAATTTTATGTCGACAATTCCCAATTTTTGCCACTATATCATCCTTCCTTTCTACACTCTGATCGGACCAGCCCATGGAAATTGTTTCCATAAGACCTTCCTGTCCAACCCATCTCTTATCAAAACGAAATTGTCCCTTCCTCCTGGAAATTTTATCCTCTAAAAACGCTACCACGGGTCGATGATCGGACGCCACCATCCCTAAGTATTCTGTATAAGAACAAGGAAAAAGAGTATGCCACTCCTCATTTGCCAATGCACGGTCTAAACGACATCTAACCGTGAACGCCCCTTTTCCTTTTCCTCTACGACCTTGCCATGACATTTTGTTACCTCGGGCCGGAAATTCCAATAAACCACTATTTCGAATCATATCATTAAAAGAAACAAAAGAGTCCGCACTTCGCAGGGCTCCTCCATCTTTTTCATGATTTCCGGTAATCTCATTTAAATCACCAATAATAAACCAAGGTTCATCCCTTGCAAGCCTATACCTAGTTAACCGTTCCCAAACCAGATCCCTCATTTGTTGGACCGGATCTCCATAAACAAATGTCATAAATACTCTTTTCCCCAAAACCACCGCTTCCATATCTATCATCCGGTTACTTGTATATAGAATCTGAACCTGAAAATCATTATTATAATACAATGCCAAACCTCCACTCCTGCCATTTGGATCCACCGTTACCAAATTATCAAAACCCGAATGAAGTTGGAACCTTTGTACAAAATCAAACTCCTGCTTTGTTTCTGATAAAAAAAAAAATCAGGTTTATTTTTATGCCATATTTCCCTCAAATAACTCATAGTCCATTTGCTTCCCATTCCTCGACAATTCCAACTTAGGACTTTCATTAAATAAAAATTAAGGATCTGCACCCATAATATAAACCGCCAGGTATAAAGAAACCCGGAGTTATCTCTTTCTCCAAAAACATTTCCAGTCCTGTGCGGACACATAATAAATCCTTATTATAAATATACCAACCAACAAAAAGGAAGACATTGGAACTATCCTTATATTCTGTAGTCGTGTTACTCAAACCAAAATAAACAGCTCTAAAGCCAATATCCCTTTCAAAAGAAAAAACCATCATATACGCATACTCCACTCGTATTGCAAATAACCAAGGAAATTGCCACTGCTGCATTTTATTACCAACACAATAAAACACGTAACTCCAGAAACACTGTCTTTGCACTCGACCAATGTTTGAGTATGCTTGGTGTGAAGAAACCAAACATACCCACCCCGTTGAAATTAATGATATCTCCCGAATTTGCCTCCCATAAGCTGACCCAAACTCATGCCATAGAAATAAATTAAAAGGGAGTTCTTTGTCTCCATTAGTAGGCATACCATAATAATGCTTTTGCTCATACTCTCTGCAATATACAGCACATAACATACACTGAAACCACCAATAACACTCTAAAAAACCATGTTTATTCCATTTAGAGATCATAATGCAGAACCATTCCACAAAACAAACTAAAAAGAGACAATCATAAAACCAACAAGAATCCAAAAAACACCAAGTATAAATGCTCAGAGAGCTTATTAAAACTGAAATAAAACCATAAATCATAACCTGCCCAAGTGACTTTTCTATCCATATGCTTGTATTCATGGATCTTTTACTTGCTTTGCAGAGTCATGTTTTGGACCTGATGTACCCTTATCCTCCCCCTGCTTAGAGTGATCACCATGACGAATGCCTGGTTTGGCTACCACACGTTTTGCCGTCACCAACTGAGCCATCTTCAATTTATTAGAAGCTGCAGCTCCTACAGACGGCTTAACCACCTTTTTACGAACACCTTGTCTCTTCTCCACCTCCCCAGCGACTCCATCCTTCCCATCCATGTCCTCGAACTTCTTCTTCTCCTCAAGCACCTCAGTTATAACCACCTGTGCTTTAACCTCTTCCTCTATCTCTTCCTCAATAAGCATCTGAACCTCGTCCTCTCCCATACTCTTATGATTCCCAAAACTAGCATCCTCAATATAGTTTTCCGCTAAACCCAGATTCCCATCAGTCTCTACATTATTCCCGTCTACTATACCCAAATCCATATTCTCCACACCTAGCTCTACACCTAGCTCTTGTTCTCCACTAGAGGGGTTCGGTAATACCTTAGATAGTTCTCCTTGTGTCGCCATTAGCGCATCAAGGAATGCTTGTGAGGGCTGCGTCCGTTCTGGTACCTTCTCCTCCATTTGAATTGATCGCTCCATCTCTTTCTCTTTGATCTCACCCTCCTCCAGCCCTTCCGGTTGAAACCCAATGCGAGGTACTCTCTCACCTCTCGTTCCTGCAATATTTCTTGAGCGATCGTCTTGATGATGAGTCCTGGTGTGCTCCCTTCTTGAGTTCCTGTAACGAGAGTTTCCTTCATCACCACGGTGGCCATTACGATGGTTTTTGTGATTAGAAGCTTTAGACTCCCTATCTGCAGCCCTGACCCACTTTGAATCCGTCTCCTCAAACATTTTCCCCTTGCCTTTCCCTTGATACTCACGTTTCTCTCTTCCCCGATCTTGTTGCCCTCCATTTCCGTTTATGACCACTCCTTTGTAGCTGCGAGCGCGATCATTTAAACCACACTCAGCATCATCCCTTATCTCCACCGCCTTCTCCGTGGTAGCTATGGTCAGTGGGCACTTCTCCATCTTATGACACAGGCTGAAGCATGTTTCACAAAAACCAAACAGTTTTTCATACCGCAAGGATACTGGAGCCTCCTCTTCTTCATAGTACTCTCCTCCCTTGAAATCCACCGTCGTCTCAAACGTGAGTTCCTTATACCCATCAACCACCACTTGGACTCTACCATAATCCAAGTCAACCTCCTTTGTGACCCCAATTGCATCACCTATGCTCCTGAAAGTTGGAGCTTCCCAGAACTCCAAAGGCACTCCCAAAACCTTGATCCAAAAAGTGATCTCTGAGGGATAGTTTTTAGACTTCCTTGGTTGCCAACGAACCAGGGAAATCATCCAGTAGTCGAAATGAAATGGCTGCATCTTCAGCACCGTTTCGATGTCTTCCTCTGCATCAAAGTCAAACTGAAACCTCCCAAGCCCCAAGTCAGTACCCACTACTTTTTCCTCCAATCCCCAAATTTTAGGAAGCGTCCCCACCAAGAACTTGACATTTTGCTCCGCAGGGTTCATGCATCTTCCAATTAATGTTTTGGAATAGCCCTTGATTAGATCCGAGTTGTTGAAATGAGGGACCGATATCTTCAATCTCTTTCGCGCCCCTTCACCATTTTTTATATCTCCAGAACTCCCAATAAGTTGGCTCTGAGACATCACCACAAGCCAAGAAACCAAACAACAAATAAGAAAAAGAAAGACGTATGTAGAGAAACTTTTGAATGTTTTGTTAAAATGATGAAACCCAACACCCATTATATAGTAATCTCGGAGATACTTTTTTCCTTGGGATAGATTAATCCCATTTATACCACATCTTCCGCAATCAACCTTATCAAATGAAAATCGAAAATCAAAACCACAATCCATAATTTTCCGAATCTCCCTTATACCGTTATCCCATAAAATGAGAATCCTTGCTTTCCAAATTCCAACTATCTTCAAACGTGATAGAAACGAAGTCCTCAAAGAGACAATCCGAAAAGATTCTGTTTTGATGATAACAGAGATCATACCTTCGGTTTGCGAGGGATTCGATTTAGTGAAGATTGAGATCGCAAATCGATTTCCAACTTGTAATGATTCGCCAAAAACCCTCGCAGATCCGATACGGATCTTTTTCCCCAATTCCTTCCCTGGTTCCCAAACTTTCCATCTTGATTATAATGAGCCGATACCGTGTCGATCTGGAAATCCCGGTCGATTTCAGGTTTCCACCGTCGTTGAATCATAGAAACCTAATGTGTCGCCATCGCAGTCGCCGCAGAGCGTTTTTCTCTCTTTCTTTTCTTAATTATAATGGTATTTTCTTTTATGATATATATACTATTATTTAAAAATTAATTTTGTTGATATGTCAAGTTTTCCATGATTTTAAGTTGAATCATTAGTTTCAATCTCTATAATATTATTTGAGAAGTCAGTTTCCTATGTGTCGATCTCATATTAACTCTCACAATGGTTGATTATACTGATACCCTTATTGAATTAAAATATTAAATAATATTTTTTATTTTTTATTTAGTTTCCTTTAAAAAAAATTTCAAAAACATATACCTATAATAAAAAAGGAAATTTTTTTATAAAGTTAAAAAAAAAACAAATTGAAAACGAAAATATATGTATATATAATATGATTTCAAAAAAAAGGAAAGTTCACAAAATAGTAATATTACATTTAAAAAATATTTTTAAATAACATAAAATATACTTTTGAAATAATAAAATACTTTATTTATATCTATATTTTCTTAGATGAAAAACATAAATTTGTATATGATGTGATTTCATTAAGAAAAATTTGCACAGATAATCTTGATATTAGAAAAAGAAATAACATTTCTTTTAAAACATAATTTTAAACAATACAAAAAAAAATTCAAACTAATAGAAGTATTTTTATATATCTATCTATTTTCTTAGAAGATTACATAAAATAATTGAGAAACATAAACTGATGTATGTTTAATTGACTAAAAATAGTTTATAATTAGTATTATTGAATTGTTTTATTTATTTTTCATATATTTTGTCGACTATAATATCTTCCAATTACATCAAAAAAATATCGATAAATTAAATTTTACTTATATAATATTATTTTCAAATAAAATCACAATTTTGTTTACTGCTTATTTTTAAGAGATATTAAAAACAAACAAAAAAATCGTTTGATCAAATAGTTACAAAATAGATATATTATATTTTATCATTCTTAAAGTTATTAATTTTCTTAATATTAAATTTTCTTTTAAATTTTATGTTTTTGGAACTTAATATAACCATAATCAAAATATCAAAGCAAATCTGAAGTCTCATTTTTAATATTATTTAAAATAAATTTTAGTTTCCTTTCAATAAATCAAAGGCATAAAGTTATTTAGAATTTATATAATATTTTAATTATTGTAGATATTAATATGTGTTCATGAGCTTTCAAAAATGCAACTACTTATGTATGTAACTTCCTATTGAGCATCACTTTATTTTCTAATATATTTTATAAAACATCAATATATAATTTGATAAATATTATGAAAATACATGCACGTTTAAACGATAAATAAAATTGATTTGATTTGACTTGGTTATAATAAAAAGTAATTATATTTCATTTGAATTTGAAAGAATAACAGTAACTCAATATACTCACAGCATGAATGATTCGACTAATCTAACTTATATCTAAAATCATAGATTTAACTATGATAAGAATATATAATTTAATAACAATAGTAATTTATTTTATAAATATAAATCATAGAACAACTCAAAACATATTAAAATGAAAATAAAATATTAAACAACTGTTCCAATTTAGTTTTTTTCTAAAATTTATATATATGCATGAGACTTGAGAATATTATCGTTATATTAATTTATGTAATTTAAAATCAGACACTTTAGTTTATTTTATTATTTTTTATTCTAAACACAATATATCTGAAGTTATAAATAATTTTCATAAAATATACTTACATATTTAAGACAACAACCACATAAATGCAAATAAGAAATTAATCAAAATTTTAATATATTTAGAATAAAAATATTATAGTTGAATTCAGAGATGCAATCCAAATTACGCAAATGATAACTGAATTGATTGTAAGAACAACAAAACCGATTAAATATAACATATATAAAATCATATGTATTATTAAAGTAATATAATATTATAAATATAAATGATGCATAAATTTTATAAATAAATTTAAAATTAAAAGTAAATAGCAATCAATTATTATAGTATATTTACTTCAAAAACATTTATACCCGTGCATGAGCACGGAAAAATTACCTAGTCTGTACTATTATTTGCGAAGTAAATTTTAACAACGGAGCTCTCACGTTGAAAGTTAGAGCGGTTAATATATATACTACCCTTAATGAATTTTATATTTAATTTATTATATAATCAAAAACGAATTTCTATTAATAATATTATTATTATTTTTTAAAAAAATAATTCGTATATATTTTGTTGTTATCTTAAACATATTTTTAATTATAAAATTTAAAAGTAAGATATAAAACAATTTATAATAAATTAAGTGTTTAAAGTCAATGTTTATTTGCGACATAAATTTTAATAATATTTAAAAAAACTAAAAAATTCTTATATATTTTGTTGTTATCGTAAAAGTTAGGAAAATAACATATAAACCATTGATAATTAAATATTAATCAACTAAATTTGTATAAAGATATTTTTTTAAATATTTCTAATATGTGAATGTTTTCTTTTTAAAATTCCTACACAATAATAAACATATATATTTTAATTAATATTTTCGACATATATATATATATATATATTTATATATATATATATAATTTGATGTTTGATTTAATTTTTGGAAAACATAATAATAAGTAATTATGCTGGTTTTTGAATTACTAGAAAATAAACTAATAAATATTTGTAAAAGGATTAAGCCGGCTTGTGCGGGCAAAACACCTAGTAGTATTATTATTTGAGATTCTATGTTAATATAATATTTGTCATGATATTTGAAAGAATTAGTAAATAGATATTAACAGATTCTAGTAATAATATCATAATTATATTTATATTATATTTAATGTTCTTCATGATTTTTTTTTGTCATCAATAATACAGACTCATACTGACTCTGTAAACCAAATCAGGTGATCTGCATCCATGTGAACGACGAAAGACGATTGCTTTCTAGCACTGCGTGCTAGACTATCCGCCTTTGAATTTTGCGTTCGTGGTATATAGATAAGCTCTGATCGGGTGAAGCTCTCTTTCAGGATCTTGATATCTTCCAAATAATTTGCAAAAGCTGGTCATTCCTCTGGTTCCGAAACCATCTTCACCAATTGAGAACAATATGTTGCAAACGTGACCTGAAATTGACGTAAATTCCTCATGCATTCCATTGCCCATAGTAGCGCTTCCATCTCCGCATAAAGAGACGAAAGATTAGCCCGGACATTCCTCATGATTTTAGGATAAGTAATTAGTGTCAATAATAGTATTGTTAAATCCTTTATCTATTTATACTATTATTTAAAAATACTTTTTATTTGTCATATTATATTTGATTTTAGGTTGAGTCATTAGTTTTAATAATACTATTAATAAAAATATATCTTAATATATGAATATATATCTATCATAATATTTATAATAATTAATAAATAAATATTAACAAATTCTATTGATAATTTCATAGTTATACACTTATACTTATCTTATCTCTTGTTCTTATTAGATAAATATTAGCTTGGATAAATATTAGTTTTAGACTTTTAGTAAACAATTTAAGGGATCTAGCTGATGATTTATCATTTTCATGTTTTTAGGAGTCCTTGGTTAATTTAATACATCATGATTTATCTTTTTCTCGATGATTTTATAAGTCCGATATTGAAGTTAAATAATTTTAGTATTAATTTAAAATTTGTATCCAACTGAATCGATCTAAATTAAAATAACAAATAACATCTGATCATATATATTAGTTTACCTACTCAATAAATAAAATGCAAGATTCAGAGTGTGGTCTTCTAATATAGCAACCGTGATACAGATTGTAATCGAGACATCCCCCAATATATTAAAAGAGAAGTCATTTTAGTGACGTCTGATGACGTGTCGCTCACAGGTGAAGTTTCAAAAAAATTGTTATAATTTGATTGGTTGATTGTTAAGTCTAAAAATATTTAACATCACTTGCCATATAATCTAAAAAATATTACAAATAATAATTTATGGCAACTAATTCTCGAAATTATAGAAAGATTAATAATGTTATATTTATTACTTTTAATATTTATAAACTATAAAATATAATGAACGAATTTTTATATAAGATAATTATAATAGTTTTATACTCTACTTGATGAATTGTATTCGAATATAATTATATAATAACTATTTTAAATATTACAAAATCCAAACATGTTTATTAATATGATTTTAAAATTATTTATCGTTGTTTACATAATAAATTTATCAGAATTTTAAAATAATTTATATAGGTTTATAAATTATTTATAAAAATATAAATCCTACTATATATTGATTGAGAAGTCACATAAGTGATTTTTTATTACGTGTTGATCATAAATGAACTCTTCAAATTGTTATAATTTGATTGACCGATGATTTTTAATTTTATTTATTATAATTATATCTAAAAGGAAAGGATAATTCAATTACCACTTTCTAAATAATCTACGTAATATTAGAAATAATTATTTATGGTAACTAATTGTTGAAACTATGAAAGAGTAATAATGCGATCAATTGTTTTTATATATTTATAAATTACATAAAATAATAAACAAAAGTGTTTGTTTGAATTGATATAATGATTTTATATTCGTATAGAAAGAATTATATTTGTATATAAAGTATCATAATAACTATTAATGTCTAATAATTCAATGCATGTTTTATAAATCATTTATAAAATTATAAATACATTTATAAAAATCAGACGTTTTAAATTATTATAAGAGGTTCTAAGTCGTTTATAGAAGCTTATACATTAATTTATAAAATGTATTTTGAAAATTTATCCTCCTATTACAATATTTTGAATTTTTTTCATTTTTAATGGTAAAATTCATCAACTATATTTACTTAGTGTAGAAACCCCTAAACTAAAGATTTACTGGTAGTAAAATGTATTCTAAAAATTTATTAGAATATATTCTATCTCATAGCTGAATTAAAATTTATTAGAGGATATTCTATCTCATAGTTTTTCTTGAAAACTAGGTCATTTAGAAACTTAAACTAATTTGATATATAAATATCACGCCACCCCATTAGTTTCGCGCATGTATCTTTTAAGTTTTCATATGTTTTTGATCGTTCTAATTTAAATTCTACTTTTGTGATCTTGCGCAGGTGTATGATAATCAATAAGTAACTCATAGACGGGAACACCATTACTGGTAATTTTATGGGAGATTCTTCTTCTCCGTTTATTTTTGTTCTCTTCCTCTCCATGTTGTATATCTATCTATATTTTTGCATCAGTAGTGATTCAACTAACAAAAAGAGACGACTCTGTTTATCCAGGAACTGATCATCCCTTTCGAAAAAGGTAATTCTTTTTTTTTATAAAGTTAAATCACTTATCAAGAATATAATATAAGATGTGTATGCTAATCAAGTGCAATTTATTTATTGTGCGTGATCCTCTTCGGTACATCTGAGAACCAAAGGTAATCTCAAAGCTTTTTAAAAACTTTAAAACTCATTGACGTTGTCCTATCAATTATATAATATGTTATCTTTTGGGGATTGTTTACATCTTTAAATATTTTTGTTAGAATTACCTCTTTTCTGACTCAAGGCTTAGAGAAGGAAACCATAAATCATCTCTACTGTTACAATGAAACTAATGATAATAAATCTCAAGTAATTCAAATCTCTCTTTTATATTTTATGGCTGATTTTTATTGGGGTCATGCGTGAAATATTTGTTTTTTTTTTTCAATTATATTTTTCTGATGTTTTAAGATTAATGTTAAATGTGATCGTTTTCTAAACGTTCTAATGTATTCTTTGTTCATATGAACATAATATAAATATCAATATGTAACATCGAATCTTTCATATTAACCATATATATGTAACATAAGTATTATATAGTTGTATATATGTAATTATTAATTTAATATTAATGTTAATGCCCGCACATGCGTGCGGGCAGTCCACCTAGTTTCTATTAAGTGAACATGTAAAGATCATTAAAATATATTAATGTGATATGTAGAATTCAAAAATTTTGTTTTAAAAAGATGTATATTTTCGGTTTTCTATACATATTTGGTCTGAGTTTGTCTGTTTTGTCCTTACTTATTATTATTTTTGTTTACGATAAAATAAACACAACTACTAAAATTGTACACGGAAAAGAATCTTATTCAACACTGTAATGCTTCGTTTAAAGTGAAGTCAAATAGACTACTGATTATTATATCTATGTAAAAGTTCTAATCGTATTCTATAAAATTACTTCTTTCTAGTTATCTCATAAAAAACTCTTTTTCCTGGATTGTCTGAATCAGCTTCAGGTATTGAGTGGGAAGCGGTCCAAAGACGGACGGTACGCCTAAGTGTGTCGCACACATTGTGTTTTCCCATTCAACATTATTTTCAATTATCACTACAAACGTTTAATTAATGTGGAAGAACCACATATGGTTCAAAGTTGCAAACAAACACACCGAACTGCCATCTACAGTAGTTATGCTGCAATGTTGAAGTGTTTTTGGTGGTTCTTTTGTGTTCCATCATTATTTAGTTTTTTTTCTTTTATTGCTCAAGAAAAAAGACAAAATAATATATGTGAATTTTAATTTTAAAATGTTTGGGTTATCTAAAAGTTATACAAAATATAATTCTATCTAGAATCAAAAATATAAATATTTGAGATGAGCCAAATACGAATGGATATCCGAACGTCCACCCTTGTTCAAATGAACAATATATATTATTATTTATCATAATACTTTATTTTCTTAATAATATTTTTTATTTAGAAAAACTATTAAATATATTAAATTGATGTCCTAGTTAATATTAAATCTCAAAAATGTTATACCACTTTACCAAAAAAATTAAAATCATTCAAAATTGTAAAGCTCAAAATAATTATACATATTAATTATATTTCATATTATTATTTTCTAGATAAAAAATAAACAATAATAACAATACTATTTAGTATTTTCACATTGCTATAACTATGTATATTTATAAATAAAAAATAAAAAATAAAAATGTTATAGAACAATTTAGATAAAAAGTATAGTTTTTTTTGATTAAAAGCAATAGAAATTTAGTAATAGTTATTTAAAATATATAAAATAGTAGAATTTAAAAGAATTAAAATAAAATTAATTTAAAAATATTTTAAAATATCTAATATTATAAAAGAGACTAAATATAAATTTATTTAAATAACTATAAAACCTTAAATAAACTATTATAAATATGTACAGTATTTTGAACTGCTTTTATCCGCTTTCACCATTCATACATATATTTCAGACCGCTCGTTCCGCTCGATCCACTCTTGTACCGCTAGATCCGCTCGATCTACTCTTGTTTTGCTAGATCTGCAACGCTTGATCCGCTATTTCCATTCGAAGCCTCAAAGGAATTCGGCGGTGTATTGTTTAAATCAAAAACGAACTCTCTGTCTCCCTCACAACTCATAATATCGTGAGGAAAAGCTGCTACTCAAATATGCATAGCTACAATCCATCGTATGCTTCAAACATATATAGTGGGGCTTATTGGATTAGGGATTTCATAAAAATTTAGGTTTTTGCCAAATCCTCCCTTATTGGATTAGGTATTTATAAAAAGTTTTACAAATCCTCCCTTATTGCATGTATCATTTATAAAAACCCTATTAAATCACCCCTTATTGGAAAATATGGATTTCATCAATGAGATTCATGAAAAGTTATTTTGGATTATTAAAAACTATCATTTACCCTTCAAATCTAATAGAACAAAATACCATCTGAAGAGATGGAATTTAAGAAAAAAAAGATTATTTCATATTTACTACGATCTCCACGAGATCTTTGTGACAAATCTAAACTATCAGAGCTTGTAGCCACAACATTGTCCACAAAAAGGTCTGAAAATGAAGATGGCGTTGAAGGCAGGGAAGAGTTATAAACAAATTGAGTGCTGGTTTCGACTGATGGGGACATAGACTGAGAGAGGGAGGTCACAACATCCAGCTATATATCTTCTTCTAACATGGCTAGATTAACAAATCTGTTTGATCCTTTTGCATCACTTAACTGTAAGCAACTATCTGGAAGGCCATCTACACTGGATTTACATTTCAAATCCACCACAGGGATAGACAGTGATAGTGTACCTGCAGCAGCAAAGACTAAAGGAGCAGAAGAAGTAGGTGAAACAGAAGTTGATGTAGTGATGTTCCCAATGAAACCAGAATCAGTGTTAAATTGTGTAGTTTCCGGAACACATACTATATCAGATGGAGAAGCGCTAATAGCTGTGGAATTATCTGCTGGTGAGCTTATAGGAGGGACAGGATCAGTTTCCATTGAGGCAGAATGAGTTATTTGGAGGGTTGAGACATTTGCATCAGTGTTGTATGCAGTAGCTTCAGATGGTACATGGAAAGATACCTCTTCAGCTAACAAACCTTACTTCTCTTGCGGTCTTCAACATCTCCTAAAACAATATATCAGGCAAAAGATGTTGACGTAAAGTAGCTGGTATTGAACGGGAACGTATCAGAAGTTTGCGATCTGAAGAAGCGGCCATGCTCCGCCTCCAAGAGCTAGAGCTGGTAGAAAATCTCTCTTGAGTTTTTCTTTAACTTGAGATGTGTTCTTGCCCGTAGCTTATCCCATTATGTGAAGAATATAAGTAGATCTATGGGGCCAAAGATAAGACCATCCATTGCCACTTCTTCTTTTTGAAAGAAAATCCATCCATCCAGCCATCCATTCATCCATCCATTGCCACTTCGGCTGCCACTGTGCCACAAAACGTGTTGACTTTGGTACATATCGAAGCTTTAGTTTTATGAATTTATCAAGACCTCCGTACCTGCGATACCGCAAGTATAACAGTTTTGCTGGATTAGGTGAGATGCAAACATGGGGATTTATAGCTAAATGATTATGAAAGAAGCAGGAAAGAAACCAGAGTGGCCAACATTACCGACAAAACCAAGTCCAAACATGCTTGTGATAGCTACTCGCTTCCAGTTGAGCTTGAAATCTGCATCTTTATTTGTGTCATGTTATATGGAAACATAGATTAGCAATATATTAGTACATCAATTCATCCGGCAACCTATATATATGTCAATACTTTAGCCACAAAATCAGAGCAATATATAACAACCGTAAATATAATTTTTTTCCCTACCAACCTATATCCATAGACCTTAGATACAAATAGGAATAGAAGGTTGTGGCCGAAACTATTATTAAAATATTTTAGAAATATCTTACCAAATCCTATCAAAAGTCTCTTTTTAAATCTCCATCAAAATCCCTGAATTCAACAAAACCCTCCATCAAAATCATAGAATTCAACAAAACCCTCTAAATCTTAAAATCTTGAAAACCTTCTCAAACCCCTAATTCAATAAGCCCCCCATAGTCACTTAACTTTTGGTACTAAAACCAAATTTTGAGTTGTTTAAAAATTTTGGCTCCAAATTTTTTTTAAAAGAAGTTCGCATTATGCACGTGAATTAGTAAGTCAAAAATGTAAAGTTTCATCATTGGAATGTTGACTACAATAAATATGGAATATGGAGATCTTAAATATGGGGAACGGAACATAATGAAGCAAAATAATGACACAGTTAATCGATCACTTTTTGTTTTAATTTAGATTTCTTTGTTACGATATTTTTTTAATAGTAGTGACAAAAGGTTAAAATAGACATTTCAACAATTTTCTTAAAAAATAAAAACTGTGAAAATTCTAGAATATGCAATATTAAGGAACAGATGGAGTAGATTAGAAACAAATCTTACAGTTTCAAAAAAAGAAAAGTCCTTCCGAATTTCCTCCATAAAGTAACTTCTGAAAACAATCCGCTATATACATCGAAAAAGTAAACAAATCTACATAGAAACAATCTTAGATTATTTTTTTGAGGAAGTAAGTTCTTTACAAATGGAACGGTTAGAACTTAGAAGAACTCACAAGACATCCAAAATTGAAACAAACGCCTTAGTATCTCAATCTCGAGTTATTTTCTTTCCACTTCCTTAAATAGATTTAAAGAAAATACACAAATATATATGTATAAAGAAACTTAATGAATATTGTGACTCTCTTATCACGAACCATTTAAAATAGAAGCTACAGCAGTGAAGTAATCTTCAGTACAAGGGATGGTTAGACATCCCGTGGGATGATCGAACCCAAACTCTTCTTCCGCAAGGCTCAACAAATCTTGGAACAATGGATGGTTTAAACATGATATAGGTATCACAAATCTCTTCTTTCTTTGATAAGTCTCACCCACGTAGACAGCCACATGACCCTTTGGGACATTATTAGTACCTGACATTGCCAAAAAGCTCGTGATTTTTGCTGATAAGCTTCTTTGAAGCTTTTGCTTGGCGTTAGATAGTCCAATCAATTGAATACCCATCTTATAGGATTAATGCAAGTAACCAAAAAGGGATATTGACACGAAAAATCTGAAAGTGATGAATATTTGAATGTTTGTGCTTCTATAGAAATGGATCAGGTTTAGTTTGTAAGCAAGTTTATCTAAGTGTCTAAAGTATATATAGGGAACTAAAAGTAAAAGAGTCACTGGAGAGTAGATAGTCTGGGAAACATATCAGGTGGAGGTAATGTATGAAGTCCACATGTTTCTGCCTTGTCTTTTCAAAAACAACTTTTTTCTTTCTTTTTTTGTGAAACATGTTTATAAGACCCTACCATTCACGAAGATGAATTATAACAATCTACCATCTCTTATATTAATATAACCAAAATAATAAAGGAGAAACATGTTTACAAGCACCTTGTATGACATTATTACTTTTGATAAAGATGTTACATTCGATATATAATGCTTTGCTAAAATCATACAATGCTTTGCTAGATACTAAACCTGAGTGATTTGACGTACCATATTAAGCAAACTGTTTCGAATTAGGTCTTTTTTGGTTTGTACGGTGAGGTAGACGAACGATCATAGTCACATATTTTCAAATAGGCCACAGCCCACATGCAAGAGGTAGAGAATAAATCACTTTTTAAGATAGGATTATGAGTATCCCATTTCTCTATACAAGATTTAATTATATCCACAATACAAAGTATTCGATCATTTTAATTCGTTTCACGTTTAAGACCGTTCGTAAACCAGCTATGAATATGAGACGATACGAACAATTTGGCTGCTTGTCGAAATTATATTTCCTAAAGAGAAAAGAAAATGAAAACAAGATCCACCAAATTATTTGGGAACAAAAGCATCTGCATTTGTTGCAACCACTGTAGATAATGGCTGTATGTATATAGATGAACTGAACGTACCCGTAAAAGGCAATAACGAAGAAATCTAAAGAACAAAATCCAAAATTCTAGTTGTTTCTCATTACCAGCAAAAAGATTGTCCATATATATGCACCACCTCATATGTCATGCTTTCTCTTAAAAGTGGTTATTCTGCTAAAAATTAAATAAAGTAGATGATATATACTTAAAATAATTCCATATGAATAAGATATAAATGTTTTTAATATTGTATCTAGTAACTTTTTCCAGCTTACAAAAAAAAAAAAAACTTTTTCCAGCTGAAACATAGATCACCGTATCGAACTTGTACGCGTCAAGTGGTAATCTCTCTTTTCTTTTAAGGAACAATTGAGTTTTTTCTAAACTCAATAAGATTACAATGAAGTGTTACAAATGAATTAGTCAAAAGTGTTACAACTGAAGTTAAAGAATCACATGAAATAGTGTTTATTTTATCTGTCACTTCAACATCCATTCCAATATCTTGAAATTTACAAAAAAAAAAAAAAATCAGTTGAATAATATGGTTCCAAAAAAAATTCAGTTGAATAAACATATGAATTTAACAATTCAAACGAGCAAAAATTCACATGGAACATACGTGACTTATCAAGATGCATCTCCAACTTAACAAATGTGCATGCAAGCTCTCGTTTTATCCAATCATATATAAATAAATTTCATACAAAATAGTTAGATTATAAAAGAAAACGAAATGTCCAATTGTTATTGTTGTTATATCATTGTGACCGTTTGACCGCATTTGTCATAAGGAATGTCATAAAGTCGAATAAAAAATATTGTGCTTCGAAGCTTTATTAATTGGGTGGATTTGAGTATGTTAGTGTTTGGCAGCTACTACATACAACACGAGGGATTAATCATCAACTCACTGACTCTTGACGTTTGACCAAAAAGCTAAATGTTATTGGAAGATCTTGTGACAGTCCATTCATGGATATCCATGTTTCTGCGATTTCATTTTTGTGGCGTTATACCCTTTCGGATAATGACTTTTCATATGAAATAATTAGAGAGCATGTGATTTGACCCACCAAATTATAGAGCGAACATTTGATATACGACAGCTTTTCAAATAAGAATCAACAGATATGAGACTTTTTATCGACTTTTTATTATTGTGTTATCCACCAATAACCAGTAAGAAGAAAACAGAAATTCAGTGTGCGGAAATCGATCAATGTTTTTTTCATTGTTACTAAGTTACTATTAACGCAGGTGCATATATATATAACTATGTGAACATACATCTGTATATATTCGATAAAAAAGTTCATCACCTAATCTTTCACAAATTTTCAGCTTGTTTTTCAAATTTTATTAATGCCATATCGCATCATATAAACGAATAAACAACAACATATTTTGACGTACGCCTTCAAAGTACAAACATTAGCTGGAAATATAAACACTGACGCGTATGCAATGGATGGGTCCTGAATTAGCTGTCCTAATTCATTTCAATCCACTTCAGTAAATGCTTTGATTGTCTTTTGATTGATGCAGCGGTAAATATTCTCAATGTTGTTATTCACATATAATTGAATTAACCAACGAGTCAGCTTTAGTGACAAAGAGGTTGCGACTGTAATTTCCGCCATCCAAATTTGTTTCGTGTTAAAAGAAATTATTTACAATATTTGGGTTCCAGATAAAAAAAAGTGAAAATACTTTTTATTTTTTACACCAAAAAAATGTTAAAAACTAAGAACGTTGTTAACTCTGTTAATAGAAAACAATGAAAGCCAAAATATAACAATTTAAAACGATGTTGCATTTGAACATTTGTATGACCCTGAAATAAATATTCAAATGCAGTACTATTTTTGTTTTTAATACAAAAACCGTTCTAATTACTTTTACGTCCATTTGTCAATAGTAAAAAAATACACGCAGGTTATGAACATAAGTACAAAATTAAACTCAATACGTTTTATATAGTTAACAAAATGGGCTCTGGGTATTCTAACACTAAAAATCATATATTTCTGAAACTTAAATATATATATTTATTTATAGTTGGCGATTCTTTATCGGATTTTTATCCTATTAATCACGATTTAAACTATTTATTTATGTTTTTTTTAGAGGAATCAATTTCACACACTATACATATTTATGACAAAAAGTTATCCAAGTAAATAAAAGGGGCGAAGGAGTAACATGGTGTTTCATGTGATTCCACCGACCCTAATGTCCATCAAACAACACCACCAACAAAGAACGGCAATATTCACTATGCAAAATAAACCATTCAGCCGATTAAAACACTAGCCAATATAATTTAAGAAATAATATACAAAAGAGTATTATTAACTAAGAAAACACTATGGGCCATATGCTCATGGTCATCTTGTTTCAGTCACGTATTCCCATGATCCATCGACACAGAACATGCAAGGCAAACAAATAAAATGTATGACTACGTATCCCTACGCCTAGTTAATTTTTATTTCTGAGACTACGTCTAGTTAATTTTTTCTACTAATATATATTTCTCTCATCCTATTGATTTTGTTTTTGTGTATTTGGGTACCTTTGTTGTGATTCTAAGTAAGATTTTTTTTTCTTTTTCTAAGTGAGATTTAATTTACACTAGACCGAAACTTTTTTGGTTGAAAAAACCTTAAACCCAACGCCTCGAATAGAAAGTCCATCCGTGGACTGTACTTATTATTAGAGCTTAATTTGAGTCATTTTATAGGTTTAGAATACCTCCAAATTAATTTAAAAAATACGCCAAAGTACTCTCGTGTGATTAAACTATGTAGTACACTCCCGATTTCCCTTAACCAGCTTACTATATAACTTGTACCGGTTATAACCACCTAGCACAGATTCTGACATTGCCTTTAAACTACATGAATTTTAAATATTTAACTAAATTTTGACATGTACATCCGTGCATATATTTATTTGACTTATATATATATATATCTTTATTGTCCATATTACTTGAGGAGTGTTCAATCCGGCAAAACCGAACCAATTAAAATCAAACTGAGATAGAAAAAGTAGTTTGGATTTAGTAGTACTGAATATACCGAATGTATATTATTTTTAATAAACTGCAGTATATAAATATAGTTTGGTATATACACTGATTAATTAAAATAGAGTAGTATAATTATATTTAGATTATATAATATAATGATTGGATGGCAAAAATAAAGAAAAAATATATAATTATTGATATGATTTTCATATTTAAAATGTTAATTTTACTAATTTAATATTTTGTTTTAATTTAATAGTTATTTTTCCTTTTTATTAAATTAAATAAAACATATTTTTAAATTTTTCGTAGACAAATATGTGTGCTAATATTTATTAATTTAATAATATTATGGTATTACTAATTTTCTTATATTTACTTTATGGAAACTATTATTGTTTATAAATTAGTATATGTTTACTAATTATTTTAAATAGTAAATAAAACAGAAAAATATTCTAATTAAAAACTGAAAATATTTATTTATTTGTAAAGCCGATATATAATTATATAACATAAAAAAAATTAGTATAAAATAAATATATTTATGGGTTTTGATATAAAATCAAATAAACCAAAAACTAATGGTATATAAATCGAAACAAAAAAAAAGTAAATATTTTTTAACATGGTAGATATATTTCAAAAAAAATGAAGTACCAAAAATCCAAACCGAACCGAAATTCATAATGAACACCCATTCAATAACGCTATATTATCATTAGATTATTATTTGTATTGAATGTTCTTTTGTTGTTACTATATACAATTTATTTCTTGTAAGTATAATGTAATATTATGTTTTTAAATAAATCAAATTGATTGCATATATATGCTAATCTATCCTATTAATGGTTAAGATTGCAAGAGAGAAATACGGAAACTAAAAGAAATATGGAAACTATTTTTTGAATTAGTTAAAATAATAGTTTAGGAATAATTCAAGAATAGTGATTGGATTATGTTAGTTCAAATATGAATATTAATTTATAATTTATATATATATATATATACAATTAGTTACAGTTTAAATAAATTTATTGTCTCGTTTCTTATTGAATACTGATAAAAGTATTTTTTAAAAAGTAAATAGATTGTTACATAACAATCCATTAGAGCATCTCCAATGTAAAACTCTATTTTTTCTTCCAAAATAGAGTAAAAGTGAAAATAGAGTAAAATTGCTCTAACCCTACTTCATTTATCACTCTATAGGGGCATCTTCATCCCTACTCTATTTTTTTTTCTAAAATGGAATAAAAGTGAATATGGAATAAGGAATGCTCAAACTCAACTCCATATCTCACTCCATAATAAAATTTACTCCATAAATGGAGTAATCTATTTTTTGTTTGTTCATCACTCCATTATAGAGTGAAAAATGGAGTAGGGTTGAAACAATTTTACTCTATTTTTACTTTTACTCCATTTTAGAGGAAAAAATAGAGTTATACATTGGAGATGCTCTAATGGAGTGATGAACAAACAAAAAATAGATTACTCTATTTATAGAGTAAATTTCATTATGAAGTGAGATATAGAGTTGGGTTAAAGCATTCTTTACTCCATATTTACTTTTACTCTATTTTATAGGAAAAAAAGGAGTAGGAATAGAGATGTCTTTATAAAATGATTTTTGTTTAGAATTATAACATCAGTATTCGACATCGGACAACTAAATTTCATTAATACACAAATAGAAAATTATGTATGTACGTAAATTAAGATCATATTTATGATTATTTTAAATGACAAAATTATACTTAATGCTAGTATTTAAGATTAGTTAGGTTTTCAGTGGCATTCTTTTGTAAATAAATGATAAATTTTATGTTGAAAAAGTCTCTCGTCGAAAATAGGTTGAAACTTGAAACATAATGTCCAACTACTCATTTGTTTTTCAAACAAAACAAAACAGTTTAGCTTATGTTAAAAATGACTGAAGAATTTAGATTATCTTCTATATTTACTACCTTTTGTTTCAATATCATAGCATTTATTTATTATTGTTTTTGGTGGAACCTAAATCTCTCGTTGACTATGTGAAAATTCCAATGAAAGGTTCTCCTACTGAACGACCTACGGGTTATGCTTACGAGTATTTGATATATTTTAGACTTATATCCGTTTTCTAATTAGGAATTTTCACTATTTATTCTTGAATGTTGAACTCATGGTGTATATAAAAATATATATAAAGTTCTTGCTTGGATCAAAATTTGAAGTGATTCCTTGAAATGCCTCGCATATTATCTCTTAACACTTAAAGTTGAAGTTTCAAAAAAAAATTTTGAAGTGATTTAAGATCGACACTCATATTCAAAAGTAAGTACTATAAACATGCATGCATCATTTTCTTTACCGGTTTAACCGATTTCTAATAATCGGAACTAGGATCCAAATCGAATCAGTTGAATCTAGAAAAACATGCACAAGAAGACAGTCCACCATTAACCAGTGGATGAACCCCCACCCAAATTAAGTTCCTTTTGCAACAAAAAAAAAATATTTCCGTTTAGACAACGTCGGCATAATTGTACTTGAGATGCAATTCCGACATCAAGCTCTGAAGTGAACTAACTTCAAGGGAGACCTACGTTCATCTTTTGTGTGTCCTAAACAGTTTACCTTTTTTCGTTTGTAAATACCAAGACACATTTTTCAGAGTATTCTAAAAGATTTTATTTATAAAAAAAGGAAACGGAAAAAGGTGGAAGGCCAGGGATTAACTGCAATCTATAGTTGGAAAAGAAAAACGATAAGAAAAAACAGAAATTTAATTAAAAAAGAAAAAAATTAAGAGAATTTGTACTCTCTACACACCACTTTTCTCCTATTTGCACTCCATACTCTATATCCCTCCAATTTTCTTCTCCCCATCTTTACCATTTTCCCCCCATTCAATGATATCCCACCTTTGTTAGTATATTGAGCTAATTTACTCAAAAATTAATCAATTATTAAAAAGAATAAAAGAAAAGGAAAAAAAATATACTACAATGAAAGAGGCATGCACATGGGTGTCTGCGAATAAAAGGAAAAAGAAATTTGTTTGAAAGTGTCACAGGCACACTCCCTCGAATCACATTTAACAAAACTCCAAAAACTCTTCTGCTTTGTACTCTTCAGTACATTACTCATTTCAAAGTCCGTGAGTTACGCTCATCGATGACACCTCTCAAGAGAAAGAGAAGATAGGTGTGCATTTTCTTCTGCCATTCACATTTTTAGCCTTCGATGATACATATATTCTATTTATTATTTTTATCAAATATTTCTATTTATTCAGAACTACATAATCTAACGCAAAATTTTACTTTTGATAGGAGAATATTTTGTCTTTCATATTATTCTCTTTAAGAATCAGCCCAGAATATTGGCTAATGTAAAATGTGTATACACTTGGGTAGTTAGTAATATGCAGTGCCGGCCCTTGCAAGAAGCCAAGGAAGCACACGCTTGCGGCCGTATAATTTATAGAGTATTTTCGGCCACATTTTGCAAGTATGCTCTTTAATCTAGTGGGAGTTTATGTGACTAATCTCCTTTTTGTTGTTGGGTTCGAACCCTAGTAGTTCCAATTCATTTTCTCCTGATTTTTCTTTTAAAAAGTGGTCATATTTTTTCGTCTTGCTTCCAGCCCTTACAGTTCTAGGACCGGCTCTGGTAATATGTACATTGTATTCGTATACATAAGGTGGTTTATCTAGCAACTGTAGCAGTTTCTAATTAATTGTTTAACAAGTATATAGTTAACAGTCTGCAACCGTTTAAGTTACTTCTATCTTCTTAGCTTATTTCTATCAAAACAAAAAAGTTAGTATATCAAATTTTGATAAAGAGTAAAATATCATCATAAGTGCCAACAATATAATCGGTTATATTGACATTTTGCAAGTTGTATCATGTAGCACATGATAACATGTTTTCATATCGAGAATTCGGCCAAAAAAAACCTCGACTTTGCACGAATTACCAAAATAAACATGAACTTTTGGACTGGCCAAAAAAACACCAAACTTTCATTGACTTTAGAATTAATTAAGAATGTTTTCGTTGACTTGCCAATTTAGCACGCCGTCAACAAATTTAACTGAAATATTTGACGTCGTTTATTGTTGGTGTTAAGTAAAACGACGTCGTTTCATCTCATTTGAAAACGACGTCGTTTTACATGATTTGAAATTAAAAACATGTAAACCCCTGGATTTGAACTCAGGTTGGTTGGTCAAATGGCAAGGTATTATACCACTGGGCTACTCGCACTTTCAATGTACATACTAACATGTTTATTTTTATTTGGTACTCATTGAATATAAAAAATTCTCTAAAAACTTAATAAGATCTTTAAAATTCCAAAAAGTAGAAAAATAAAGAAGATTTATAAAATTCAATTAGAAATTAAAATTAAATATGAAATTTTATTTTTCTTTTTAAAAAATAAAAACTCTTCCAAAATTTTCTAAAAAATTTAAACGATCTTTAAATTCCAAAAAACTGAAAAATAAAGAAATTTTTTATAAAATTAATTTTGAAATTAAAATTGAAAATAAAATTTTATTTTTCTTAAAAAAATAAAAAAAATCTTCCAAAATTTGCATAAAATTAATTTTGAATTAAAATTAAAATATTTTTTTTCTTTAAAAAATCAAACAATTTCCAAAATTTTCATTTTTTTAAAAAAAATCCAAATTTTTTAAAAATTATAATAAAATGCAAAAATTAAAGTTACAATTATCAACTTTTTATGTGTGTATAATTAATTTCAACTTTTAGCAAATGTATTAAAAAATTGAAAATTTTGGAAGATTTTTTATTTTTTGAAAAGAAAAAATGAAATTTTATTTTCAATTTTAATTTCAAAATTAATTTTATAAAAAATTTCTTTATTTTTTCAATTTTTTGGAATTTTAAAGATCTTTTTAAGTTTTTAGAAAATTTTGGAAGAGTTTTTATTTTTTATAAAGAAAAATAAAATTTTATTTTTAATTTTAATTTCTAAATTAATTTTATAAAAATCTTCTTTATTTTTTTTAATTTTTTTGGAATTTTAAAGATCTTATTAAGTTTTTAGAGAATTTTTTATATTTAATATGTACCAAATAAAAGTAAACATGTTAGTAAGTACATTGAAAGTGCCAGTAGCACAGTGGTAAAACACCTTGCCATTTGACCAATCAACCTGGGTTCGAATCCAGGGGTCTACATATTTTTAATTTCAAATCATGTAAAACGACGTCGTTTCATCTCATTTGAAAACGACGTCGTTTCACTTAACGCCAACAATAAACGACGTCAAATATTTCTGTTAAATTGGTTGACGGCGTGCTAAATTGGCAAGTCAGCGAAAACATTGTTAATTAATTCTAAAGTCAATGAAAGTTTGGTGTTTTTTTGGTCAGCCCAAAAGTTCATGTTTCTTTTGGCAATTCGTGCAAAGTTGAGGTTTTTTTTGGCCGAATTCTCTTTTCATATCATACATATCACATTAATATTCTTTTGAGGGATATATTACATTACATTAGTACATGTGAAATATTTTTATGTAATATGGATTATGAATACTTTTATGGTTCTTTTAGTGAATATGTTTTCTAACTTTATACGTATGTTTATTCCCAAGAACAACCTTCTCAGACTCTTTTGCCTTCCCCAGAGCAAATTTGATATTATATGCCTGCAGCCTGTCTATCATCCTCCTTAAATATTACATATAGATATATCAAATATTTCAAAATAATAAAATTAACAGGGGTGGTAGTCACTTAGAGCATCTCCAACCCAACCTCAAATTCCCAATTTTTAAAGTTTTTGTCATCTCAACCCAACCTCAAATCTTCAAATTTTGAGATTTTGAATAGTGACACCTCAAATTTGAGGTTTCACTGTTCAAAACCTCAAAACTACTATTCATTTTCTTTTTAGTTTTTACAACTATTTTCTTTCACAATTAGATCCACTAACTTTATTTAGAATATTTTAAATACACCAAAATAAAATAAAATAGAATAAATATTACATAACATTAAAATAAAATTCACACAAATAGAAAAATACATAAATTAAATCTCACACAAAATAAATTCACACAAATAGAAAAGTATATTAAATAAAGCTCAGACAAAATAAAAATGTATTAAACAAATTTAACATAAATTATAATTTTCTAAAATTTGTGTGTATGTGTGTTGTTTTACTATATATGTAATTTGTATTATTTTTATTATATATTGTAATATTGTACATTGTATAATATTTAAAAGTATGTTTTATTACGTATTTGTAAAGTTTTATTCTTATTTAGTAACTTTTGTTAATGTCAAGGACTATAATGTAAAAAAAAAAATTTAAGATTTTTTTGAAGATTCATGGTTAGAATAACCACCCCTCAAATTCTCATTTTGCGGTTTTGCTCCATTTAAAATGAGGTCTTGGGTTGGAGATACTCTTAGCTATTGGAAGATGTACTAAGCTCAAATTAGAGTTACATTGGACATTGCAAGTCTGCAACTAACATTACACATTGTATATCTCCGAATCAAAATTATGGTCCAAAGAAACCAAACTTCTTATTAAATTATCAAGTTGTCATAATTTATACTATTTTTTTAGTTATTGGTATGTTAATATAATTACAAAGGTGATGCAGAATTTTAATGTTTATTACTAATGATCAACAGGGATAAACTATAATAAATTTGGCCATTATTATATATAGTGAAACGATTCAGGTTAGCTAGTATATAGATATATTCCCTCTCTAGATGAAAGTAACTGATTTAGAAGGTTGGAGTAGGGTGGATATCACGTATAGGCATAGCTTAGAGTATTGAGAAAAAATATGTCTCTTTTGTTTCCGATTAATTAATTCAGGTAGTCATACATACGTGTTTGAAGTGAATATTTAAGCGAAGAAAAGGGAGATAGGAAATATATATAAGGATATATAGTATATATGGTGTATCCTGGTAAGGACCAGGAGATCAGAAGGGGCCACAATGTCACAAAGAGGACCAACAATGAAATTAAATCCTCAGCTGGCTTTGCCATTTTGGCTCCCACCTTCTCCTTCTAAACATATGCACATGTCTTCATATCCTTCTCTCTCTACACACACAAGAGTATGTACAGCCACATACATATACAAAATCTTTATTTATAAATATATGCACCTCAACTCCTCAATAACCACCCATCTCCTTCCCAACTCTCTCTATCCTTCAAACACAACCAAAAGCTTTTCTCTCTCAATAACCCAAAGACAAATGGCCATAATGAAGAAATCTTCAAAACTAACTCAGACAGCAATGCTAAAGCAGATTCTAAAGAGATGCTCGAGCTTAGGAAAGACGAATGGAGGAGGATACGATGAAGATTTCCTCCCACTAGACGTACCAAAGGGGCACTTTCCTGTCTATGTCGGAGAGAACAGAAGCAGATACATTGTCCCAGTCTCCTTCTTGACTCACCCTGAGTTCCAATCTCTCTTAAGACGAGCTGAGGAAGAGTTTGGATTTGACCACGATATGGGTATCACCATTCCTTGTGATGAACTTGTCTTCCAGAACCTAACTTCAGTGATCCGATGAAATTTTAAGTAAACCATTTGAAGAAGATGGTTGACGAAGCAGAAGCTTTCTTACGAGAAATAGCATCTCCTCTCTTTTTAAGTTTTTTCTTCTTCTATTTTTAAGCCTATCTAGGGTTTTTACGAGCTGGTTTACTCGTCTAATAAGAAAGAAACCTGAATGAGATATAGATTCCATGGGTTTAATTGGATTTGTAAATTAAAAAGCTTGTAATGTTTTCCTCGCAGATCTTGATTTTGTGAGAGAAGTTGATTAATGCAGGAAAAAATATTCCTCTATTTGTTTAACGATTCCCTAATTTTTTTTATTGATTCTTGTGCAACTTAATTTGTACTATTTTTCAGAGGCTTCAACATTTTAAACATTAAACAGAAATAAAGATGTTTAACTTTGGACTACAATTTGCTATAAACATTATTAAAAATGTAGTTTGAGGCTAAATTTTCATGTGATACATAGATAATTAGGGCTCTAAAAAGATTATAAGTCAAATCGTATGAATGATACATAACATTTTGAAAGTGCATGCTTGAACATGGTTTTGTCAGAGAATGTGGGATACATTATCAATTTATCATGTACGGAACCATACAAGATTTTTTCTACATTCGTTTGAGAAACTGGTTTCAAATACTAAGGATTGAAAATTTTAAAACAATAAGATCCATTCTGCTCGATAACTTCAGCATATACTTGTCAACAGTCGTCTTTAACGGTGTTTGTAATGAAAATTAGGCCACCAATGTTCTTAAAAGAAGTTGGTATATGTGTAAATAATGATAGTTCTAATTCGAGAAAACATCTATACAGAGCAATGTTCAAAAAGTAACTAGGCGCCTAGGCGGTCACTAGAGGTTATATAAGGGATTGCTAACCAAACAATTACATTTTCCACCTTACTCACTGTACACAATGTTTATATCACCGTGAACACTCTACTATGCTCTATCTTATATATTCCAAAAGTACAGTATTAATCACTGATGATAAATACCAATTGTGCTAGAAAATTTCAACACTAATCTACATTAAAAATGGGGGAAATTCTAAATTTTGATCATTGTTAACGTCAGCCGACACCGTCTAAGTGTTGGGAGATATAATATGTAACAAACGGTGTGGCTGAAAATTTTGAACATAAAGACGTAGAACAGTTGCATACAAAAATTTTGAACATAAAAACAGAAAAGTTGCATATGAATAAGGGTCACAACACTCTCGAAATTTTACGGATTCTTCAGTTTTATTTTGGTTAATTTAAGACGGCTTATTTTTCCAACCCTTAAAAGTTAGAAGTTCATCTATCTAGTATAGTCAGAGCCGTGCGAGCATTTATGGTTGCCATAAACGAATCATAAAATTTCATACTGTAAAAACAATAATGCATATTATGATAGAGGAAACCCATATAATAAGTAATTAATCTAATAAACAAAATAGTGATTATAAAACAAGATTTTTATTTATTAAAGATATTAATCAAGTATTTATCATTAAATTTTATAACTAATTCTAAGATAAAATAATTCAGTGACTCAATGTTTTACTTTTATGCCATAATCAGAGAAAAGTTTAGAAAAAACTACATACTTTAATTTTTTCTAAAAAAATTTCAAAAATGTAGTCACAACTATAATCACCAATATCTAATTATTCTAGTTCTTTAATAAATTTTTACATTGGTTGTTACTTAGGAAACCCATGTATTAGTTAATTATAAGCTCATATTTTTTTAATCCAAACCATTATAACCCTTCCATCGTGTAAACTCAAATTTTTGTGATTATATTATGCCTATGGTAGTAGTAAATGATGCCTTTGATCTTTAATTTTTTTTTTGCTGCCATAAGCAAAGGTTTCTTTTTTCAATACTGCCGCACCGCGATGTTTAGTTTTAAAAATATGTACAAATCTTTTCCTATATCTTCTTTGGGGTATAGTACTATAGTATCTTCTTTGTATCAAAGAAAACTTAAAAGAAATATGAGTTGTATCCAAATGTGGCGTCCTTTAACCATTCTTAAAGTAAGCATTATTTATTTGGATTGCATAGGCAATTAAATGATTTTTCGATGGCTTTTCCCTATTCCGTACAATTAATTAAAGCTGTAATTAAACATGTATTGAATTGTTCGAAAAGGTTAGAACTCCTATGGCCCAATATTAAATCATTAGTATAACTGCTGTATAATTAAAAAGTTAATGCAAGATTTACTACGCTTTAATATATGTTTAGTTTTGAATAGTCATTAACTTTTAGAAATTGATGCAATCGCATTCCCTAGTCTATTGATTTGTACATCATTAGTAAAGCACAAATTACGAGATACACTTGCCAAAAAGAAATTAAAAAGACTACAAAATATGATACTCCTCTGTTCCTTAATATTACATTTTTTAGAAAAAAAATTTGTTTTAAAAAAATCTATTTTTTACATTTTCAAGATATGTTTTATTAACTAATTGCAAATTTTATAAAACTTAATTGCACTTATTGAATTTTTATTGACTTAAAATTATAGAACAAAAATAAACACAAAAAATTATGCAAATTTAATATGTTTTATTAAAATGTGTAAAAAAACTAGAATATGTAACATTAAGAAACAGAGGGAGTATCAATTAGTGTTACTCTACAATTGTACTATAACCATAGTATTATAATGCTCATATCAACACAATCAAACAAATATTGAAGGGTCTATCTATTAAACGAAAAGTGAAGGAGATTCACTTCGGAATACAATCCCATTTTCTATCAGAACTCTATGATATTCCTTCGTAAAGAGTTTCATGACCATTTTTTCTTTAAAAAGCATAATTATATATTTTTGGTTCGTTTTTTCGTAAGCTTTAGAAATCTCAACTAAATACTAATATAAATATTTACATACAAATATATGTATTTTAATAACATTTTGGCAATGGTGGAGGTGCTCTTATGATAATTATAATTTATGATGATGCTTAATATTCAACAAATGATCTATATAGCAAAGGGTGTTTTACTTTTGATAGGTTATGAAATCTCAACTTAGTTTGGTCATTAAAAAAAACTCATTCCTAATGTAAATATTGACTTTTAGTTTGAGCTAGATGATTTTATTGGTCGAAAGAACTTGAAATGTCTATATCATAATTATCGCTTTAGTGCATTTTTCCAAATTAATGTACATATTCTACATTAATTTTTCAAGATTTTGTTTCTCTCGGCCTAGTTTTAGGCTTTCACTAAGCGTGGTAGAACTTCATAAAATATTAGTATACTTAATTATATATTTGCAATCATTTGTATGTAAAATTATTATCTTTTGAAGATAAAAATATTAATTGATTTCAGTGGATATTTCTAACTATAATAAATAGAAACATCTGATTTATATAACCAATAAAAAAGTCTATAAGCCAATAGCATATTCAAAATTTTAATCGTTTACTCGTTTAAGATCCAAAAACCTGAATATATTATTGATAATAGACATAAGAAATAAATAAGGATCTTTTTATCAAAAAAAATCTAAATTAAAAACTGAGTCTTTCTTTCTAATCTAATATCATTAGATATTTTAACTGTAGAATGAAATTAGTCACACTGTACAAAGAAAACACAATCAAACTCTAATTGTCAAACTAATGCTTTAAGTGAAAAGAGTTGTCGATTTAGATGTTTATTGTAAATTACGTTGTAAATATTGAAATTTTATATTTTTATCATGACTGATTATTTTATTTTTAAGTAGGATTTTATGGTATATTTGATAAAATTTAATGATTTAATCATATATCTTCTAAAGTCAATATGTAAATGTTTTAAATATCTTGAATTTTACAAGCAAAAATAAGAAAAATGAATAAATGTAGTTTAGTTTATTTAGATAGAGCATGATTGAAAGAAAAATTATGCTTTAGAAAAGATTGGTTGTAGAAATCATCTAAAACACTTACCAATCGTATATACTTTAAAACATTAAACTAGCAACAATAAAACAAGTCTTAGATGAAAGATTGAAAATTTCTTTATAACTAAGCTTTCAGACAATTTTTCTTTTTCCTTAAACTGTTTATTTCCTCGTGATGTAAAACATTTACTATTTCATGCAAAGTATGACTAATCACAGGCTCGGTAAGTCCATCGTCTCCATACTTATGAACGACTATTCACATTATTGAAACTAAATTAATGCTATTTCAAATCACAAAAACCAAACACTTTCTACGTTCGAGATCAACATCATCAAGCTTGTTTTTCAGACAAATTCAGTTTGCAAAGTTCTAATTTTGATTTATTAAATTTTGCATTGTTTGAATCATGATCGCAATGATCTCCTTTAAAACGATTTTGTTTGATAAACTCTTCACTATATTAAATCAAAAAATTTTGAATGATGAGAATATCAGATAAGCAGCCCAATTATTCAGATATCTGATTCATGCATATGTTATATACTCCCTTTGTTTTTAATTGTAAGTAGTTTAAATAAAATTTGTTTGTTTCAAAATATAAGTATTTTTATAACTTAAAGTAACTTCTAATTTTATTGGGTATAGTGAAACCAATCAAATAATATATACTAATTTATGATTGGTTTAACTACACCTAATTTATATATCAAATGCTACTTTTGGAAAAATTAATAACTTTCTTAATATTTGTGCATTCACCTAAAACTACCTACATAAAAAAAATAGAGGGAGTATATCTTTTGAGAAATCTCTTATAAACTGTTTTAAAGTTTTACTAGTTCATTAAAATTTGAAAAGCAGGGCTGGCATTAATCACGAGTATATCTTAAGTATGTATCTCTTTAATAATTTTAAATCTTAAACATTTTTTAAATCTCAGGCCAAAATAAAAGGAAAAAATGAGAATAAACTAAAAAATCAATATTTATGTCGAACAATAACCAAAGTGACACGAAAAAGAGAAAAATATCAAAGATAGATAGGATTAGCACAGAACATAAACTTTTCATAACCATAATTAACTTTTAAATTGCTAAATCATGATATAAAACCGAGCTGACATAGTTTCATTGTAACCAAATAGTAGGCATGAGATTCTTCGGCCTAAACGGTTAGGTTTTTATGCCATAAATAATTTTTGACCTAAAATATTTTTAAATGTGAGATCAGTTCATTAGTAAACAAATTATGTAATTAACAAATATTTTTTAAAAAAATTGTTAAAGGGCCAAATATGTTAATTCGATTAATAATATAATTTTTTTTTTCATACGATATTTGTTAAATAATTGTCATATAAATTTACATGCGCTTTATGTCTAGCAATAATGTATTTGAAGAACAAATTCTTTTGGCGGTGCCCTCAAATCCTCCACCATGGCGGCCACTTCCACCTTCTCACTCTCCCTCTTCTCAATACCAACCCCAATAAACTCTCTAAACCTCTCCGTAACCCCATACACCTCTTCCCGCTTCACTCTCTTAACCGTTACTTAGCACTCCACGCGCTCCAGCACCGAGGCCAAGAAGGTGCAGGTTGTTGGGCCTAATTATTAAGCCTAATGGCTCAAATAATATATGGCAAAATGTGAAAACGAAATGGGCCTATGGGTTCTTATAAAAAGCCTTGTTGGCTTTAATGAAACGAAGTTAAAAACATCCCACATCGGTTGGGAGAGTTGATCTTGAGGAGTATATATATGTCTTCATGACATGAGAGGTTAAACAGCTCAGAGGAAGAGAGAGCTCCCCACGCGCGCGACGCCGCCTCTGTCCGGCCGGCTCGGCGTGGGCTTGGGTTTGGGCTTGGGCCGATAAGAACTATTCTTTTTGGACCAAGTTAAGCTCAACGCTTTGCCATTTATTTCGGAAAAAACAGCATACAATTTTATTTAAAACGACAAGTAGTTTGTCTAAAAAATAAAAACGTCATGCATGTTATCCTCTCGAAAATTTTAAGCGAGATAAGAAAGAGTCTTGAGGAAGAAGTTTCGGAACTCAATTTCCCTCGATCTCCGCGAGATTCTCGTCCACGTGCAGCAGCTGTTGCAGGAAGTGGGTCTTCTCCGGCTCTTTAAATATCGTCTCTCCTCTTCCTTCATTTCTTAACTTTTTCCAAAATCGAAATCCAAGAGCAAAAATCCCTCTGCGTAAGTCTATATTGCGAGAGTGTTTCGTAGAGTTTATAGTTCGATAGGGCGATCACGAGTGAGGCGTGATTCGTCTGCCATGGTTTTATCCTGAGACTCTATATTCGTACAGTTCCGTCTCACTATCGGAGCGAATATTTTGAGTTAAAAAAAAAGATCATATCTCGACTCCATGTCTCTTAGCGAATACGATTTCTTATCGTTCTTGTATTCGTTTTTACATTGGTCTAATTTCCTTAACATCGCTTTTATTTTATCGTTTATGGCTTCTACACAGGTATCGTAACCGTTAGCAAAGACAAGGTCCTCCAGACAATAATAGGTGTCGGTTTGGTCTCCGAGGTTTTAAACGAGTCAAAACTCGACCAGTTGCCCGGCGACATAGCCATCGGTCACGTCCGTTACTCCACCGCCGGCTCCTCATTGCTCAAGAACGTCCAGCCGTTTGTCCCAGGTTACCGTTTCGGCTCCGTTGGCGTTGCGCACAACGGGAACTTAGTCAACTACACGAAGCTGAGCCAATGCAATGCATTTTCGAACACATTTACTTCGCGTTACACATTTTCAATGTTATAATTTTTTGGTACTAATGGAGTTATATGACAGACGAAAATCTTGTTGAATTTTTTATCCATTTGACCTTATTACTGCATTATTATTGTGTGTCTGAGGTGGACATGGACGAGTTGTTCTTGTCTGATGCATCTTTCAAAGGTTGTTGTTCTGGTCTGATTCAACAATCAGGTTTATATCCGGTTCAGTTTAAATTTGGTTTTATTCGGTATCGGTTTACGTGGATTCAACTCAACCACGTCACCGTTAATTAAATAAATTACAATAATACCCTCATATACATCTCCACTGGATAGTGTTCTTGTTTCGTTACTTTCTCTCCTTTACCCTCAAGAACAGAGGAATCACTGCGGCGATGCCTAACGTGCTCCACGCCCACCAGTCTCACTTATTCTTCCCTCTCCATCCGCCAATCTCAGCCGTGCATTGCAAGACGGAGGCTTTCCACTTCCCGCAATCGATGGCTCCGGTTAACCTCCGTACGAACCTCTCCGTGCGCCGGACAGTAAAGTGTATGGCGAACCCGAGACGAGTTAAGATGGTGGCTAAACAGATAATGAGGGAGCTCTCAGATATGCTTCTCACGGACACTATCTTGCAACACGCCGTGTTGCCCGAAGCTGCACTTGGAGCCGACCGTTACCTCTCTTCTCTCACCACCATCAGTGATGTCGAGGTCTCCAATGATTTGCAGGTAATAATGAGGTAGAAAGTTAGTGTCTTTCGAAATTTTTGATTCCAAAACTTTATCTCCTTTTGATTACACTTAGTTGTTGACATAAGCAAATTCATATGGTTAGGCGTTGTTGTTGTAAGTTATGAACTTGGGATATTACTTAGAGAGATGTTAAAGGATGAAATGGTTTGTTTTTGGGGGTTTGTAGATTGTGAAGGTATATGTATCGGTGTTTGGAGATGATAGAGGGAAAGACGTTGCAATTGCGGGGTTGAAATCTAAAGCTAAGTACGTTAGGAGTGAGCTCGGGAAGCGAATGAAGTTGAGATTGACGCCTGAGGTCAGGTTTATTGAGGATGAGTCCATGGAGAGAGGAAGCAGGGTAAGCCTTCTGATCTATCTTTCACTACAAAAAGAAACTAACTATATTATAAAAGTTGGAAGATCCTTAATGGTGCTGATCATGATTTCTGAGTTTTCGATCTTGTGGTTGCTAGTAGTTACTAGTTATATAACCATCACAAGAGACTGAAACTGGAGTTTTTTTCAGGTAATTGCAATACTAGACAAAATAAAAGCTGAGAAAGGAAGCGAAGGAGGGTCAGAAACATCTGATACACCAGAGGATGACCCCGACGAAGACATCATCTATGTAAAGTAAATGGTCTGAAGCAAGTTTTAGCACCAAACACGAGTGCATATTACTCTGTTAACACTAGGTTTCAGTCATCATATGTTCAACTCATCTAGGAGAGATCAGTTCATATTTTGTGTGAAGTTTAGACAAGAGTATAAGGAAGATGTTGATGTCACGGAACTGAGAATCAAAGAAGATGCGAACCAATGACAGTTTAGCTCACATGGCTTCTACTAGCTCACATGACTCCTTCCTCAGTTTGTTATCTTATTGCATTTTTGGATTAATTAGTGTAACAGTGTGGTCTACTGTAATGTGTTTGCTAGTAGAAGTTTTAAACCGATTTGAAACTCTTTCAAAGTCGTACCAAAACTGTAAACCGGATTGGAAAATGTTGAGATATTTAAAAGTGGGGTCTAAGTGAATCACAATTAGGCCCAGGCCCAGGCCCAGGCCCAGAGTGACGTGGTCGTCTCAGTGAAAGATCAAGCTGCACGTTGTTCCCTTCCACTCATCCGAGAGAAAAAAACAAAACAATAACAAATAAATAAATAAAAAAATCAGAGCGATATATCCATCCACATCTCTCTCTCTCTCTCTCTCGCCAGATTCCAATCATCCAGCGACCTGATCTCAGATCCAAATCGCAAACGTCGACATGTCTACCTTCAGCGGCGATGAAACAGCTCCTTTCTTCGGCTTCCTCGGCGCTGCAGCCGCACTCGTCTTCTCCTGTAATCCCCCTTTTCTCCATTCCATATCATTTTGTTTTGATCTGAATCGTTTGTCCGTGATCGTCTTCCTGGATTCTAGGATTGACGTCTGACATTTGTAACTAAGCTAGATATGTGCTAACTTGCGCATAGCTCTTCAGATCGCGTGTATGATTGATTGACGAATGAGTATTTAGGTTCCGATCTGCGTCCATAGACAAAAGAATGTGTGATCTTATAAGATATTGTTTTCATTTGACCTTGGATCAGCTGATTCAGCAATGTTATTCGAGCACCATTGAATTGTAGCTTAGTCAAATTTTTATCTAGCTGAAGATCTGCGAAGAGATTCATTTCCATTTTGTTGTGCATTCCCTTGAAATTTGGAGCCCACCGTGTGCTTCATTGAGTAGCTATTGGATCTTGATTAGTGTTTGACCTTGGAAAATCTATTAAGCAATGCGTTTCAATCACCATTGTGTTGTAAATCTGAGATTCGATTCGATTCATTTTTGACATTATGTTATTGTTAGAGTAATCTTGTGGGATCCTATGAGGATTATTTTATATTTTTGACATTATGGTAATAAATCTTTGTTTTTATTGGGTGGATAGGTATGGGAGCTGCTTATGGAACCGCAAAGAGTGGTGTTGGTGTGGCGTCTATGGGAGTGATGAGGCCCGAGCTGGTCATGAAGTCCATTGTCCCCGTTGTTATGGCTGGTGTGTTGGGTATTTACGGCTTGATTATTGCTGTTATCATCAGTACCGGTATTAACCCAAAGGCCAAGTCTTACTACCTCTTCGATGGATACGCTCACCTCTCCTCCGGTCTTGCTTGTGGTCTTGCTGGTCTTTCTGCTGGTATGGCCATTGGTATTGTCGGTGATGCCGGTGTCAGGTTTGTTATTCCCTCCTCCTGCAACCTATAATACTTCACACGTGAGTGTGTATGTGACATTGGTGTTTGACTTGTTCGTTTGTAATTCTTTTTTCAGGGCAAATGCTCAGCAGCCTAAGCTCTTTGTTGGGATGATTCTTATCCTTATCTTCGCAGAAGCACTTGCTCTTTACGGGCTTATTGTAGGAATCATCCTCTCCTCAAGAGCTGGCCAGTCTAGAGCTGAATGAGATATGTAACCCACAAGATTTTCCCCCGAAGGTACTTTATTTTCTCTGTGTGTTTTGTTCTATCGTTCATTAGTATGTATCCTCTCGGGAACTGAAAAAAATTATTGGACGCTCTCCTATTTCTCTCTCGGTGGTTGCTCTCCGATGTAGGGATTTTTATTATTTTGTTCTGTAATAAAGAGCTCTGATGGAGCCAGAGCCGGTCCTAAGGAATCCCATACCGGATTCAAATTTAAAAAAATAGGCCACTTTTTTGAGTTTCGAACCCAGGTTGGGCCAAGAGAGTATGCAACATTCATATGTTGCCACCAGACTAAAGGTAATTTTTGAAAAATTGTGGCCGAAATTTCATTTATAATAATGAGGCCGGAAGCCACTGCTTCCTTGGCTTGGCCCAAGGGCCGGCTCTGGATGGAGCTTGGTATGTTTTTGTATTCTTGTATTGTCCTGAGGAAAGTTAAATACATTTATTTGTAAAGAAGTTTGCTTTCTGAAACCATCACGAGTCTCTCTGATTGCTTTTCTCTGGTGTTTGTTTATCAACTTTGTTGTTGTGTTTTCTTTGAACAAGTTCCATTTGACTTTGATTTTATTTATAGTTTCTATACTATGAACATTCATTTATGCTAAAAGTTTTTGTGACCGAAGCTGAAAGAGAAGTTAAGCGTTGATGTTTGACCCTTGACATAGTCTTGATTTCCTTATCGTTTTCTTTTACACAAAACTATTTCTCTGTGATTTTGTTTTTTTATATCTTGAACTTCAAGCTTTGATGTTTAATAATAAGCTAGGAGCACAAAAGCTTAACATATCATTTTACGCGAGTGAAAATTTATCAAGGCTGCAACCTTTATCGTTAGGTCACACCACTAATTAAACATCCCTTATATATTAATTGAGGAACATTTGAAAAGATGTAACCTCAATTTTGTATTAATTAAAAGAGGCCCCAATGCATAGGTGGCATTCAATTAGGCAGTCAATTACATTCAATTGAAAAATAAGTAGGTCCACATTCGATTTTTATATGTTGTTAGATACATAAGTTGGTCAAACTATATGATATAATGATATGATATGATATTTTCTTTCCTTAAATAAAATCTACGGAATTACCATAAATGATTAATATATATATGACAATTAATGAGTTTAATAATAAAGATTTGATAACAATGTATATCTCCTCCATCATTTTTTGTTTAATTTTATATTATTAAAATAAATTAAACAATCAAATTAGCTATAAAAATAAAATTTAGATTTTTTCGTATATGTTATATTTTGAATTTTTAAAAACGACAATAAATGACTAAAACTATTAAAATTATTATGTTAAAAATTAATGATCAATGGTTTAACATTTTTATTATAAGAAGATACACATGATTTTAAAACCATATGAGTAAAAAAATATCATTTAATAATAAAATAAATAAATATATATATATTAAACGGGGAAATTACATGTTTACCACTTTTATGCTACCACTTTTCATTTTTACCATCACTAATGAGACATTTTCAAAAATACCTTCTTCATTAAGTGACAAAAGACTCTTATGTCCTTGTTATTTATATATATAATAAAGTATTATTTAAATAAAAAATAAAAAATAAAAAATAAAAATAAAAAATAAAAAATAAAAAAAAAAATAAAAAAAAAATAAAAAATAAAAAAATAAAAAAAATAAAAAAAAATAAAAAAATAAAAAAAATAAAAAATAAAAAATAAAAAATAAAAAATAAAAAATAAAAAATAAAAAATAAAAAATAAAAAATAAAAAATAAAAAATAAAAAATTATGTTTGAAACTATTTTTTTTTATATTTTTTAAGTATTTATATATTTATTAGAATCATAAATTTCACATTCCAAAAACCCTACCCCACTCCTCAACTCTAAACCCTAAGTCTAGATTAGTTAACCCTAAGGGTATAGTTGTATTTTACCCTTCATTAAAAGTGAGGGTAAAAGTGGTTAGTGTAAACATGAAAAGTGGTACTATGAATGTGGTATTTGTGGCAATTTCCCATATTAAACACTATATACCATAAGATTACATAAATATTTTAATATTAAAACTTTCAATGAATTTTCAAGAACATTTATAAATTATAAACTTATTAAAAATTTCAGACTGAAAATTTTGTTATCGATGATTTAAATATTTTGTTATAAAACGATATGAACGATCATAGAACCGTATGATTATAAATTCTTATTTAATAAATAACTATACAAAATATACTATTCCTAGAAAAATAGGTTGGTCCATCTTAACTTATATTACACTTTTTATTAAACTAACTATCGAATTGATAAATAACGTACCAAAAAATGTTTTGCACTTTCCTTAAATAAAAGCTACGAAATTACCTAATATGATTAACGTATATGTGAAAATTAATTATAATGAATAATAAATATTTGATAACAATTTTTGTATCTTAGTTCTTTTTTTTATTTTATATTATTAAAATATATTTAAAAATCACATTAAATACATAATAAAAACATTTATAATTTTTCTTATATGCTATATTTTGAATTTTTCAAAACGTCTATAAATTATTAGAAATTTGAAGATCCCCAATCTGAAAATTTTGTGATCAATAGATTATTTTTTTTGTCATAATAAGTTACAAATGATCATAAAATTGTATTAATATGAACTTTTATTTAATATTATAAGAAGATACACATTATTTTAAAACCATATGAGTAAAAAATATCATTTAATAATAAAACATATATATTTACATATATATATATATATATAGATTATACTATATACCATAAGATTACATAAATATTTTAATATTAAAACTTTCAATGAATTTTCAAAAACATTTATAAATTATAAACTTATTAAAGATTTCACATTGAAAATTTTGTTATCGATGATTTAAATATTCAGTTATAAAATGATATGAATGATCATAGAACTGTATGATTATAAATTCTCATTTAATAAATGACTATATAAAATATACTATTCTTAGAAAAATAGGTTGGTCCATCTTGACTTACATTATATTTTTTATTAAACTAACTATCGAATTGATAAATAATCTACCAAAATTTTTTTTGCACTTTTCTTAATTAGAAGCTACGAAATTACCTAATATGATTAACGTATATATGAAAATTAATTATTATGAATAATAAATATTTGATAACAATTTTGGTATCTTAGTTCTTTTTTTTTAATTTTATATTATTGAAAAATATTAAAAAATCACATTAAATATATAATAAAAACATTTATATTTTTTCTTATATGTTATATTTGAATTTTTCAAAACGTCTATATATTATTAGAAATTTGAATATTCCCACTCTGAAAATTTTGTGATCAATAAATTATTTTTTTGTTATAATAAGTTACAAATGATCATAAAATATAACGCATATGAATTTTTATTTAATAAATATTCAAACTAAATAATATATATATATATATATATATATATATATATATATATATATATAAATACTAATGATTTAAAGCAACAAGATTGGCTGATCAATTTAGGGTCTGACTGGTTCAAACGCAGCGGTTGCGGTTGCGGCTGCAGATGTTTGCGGTTGCGGGTGGTTGCGGTTTCTAGCGGTTTTAAGAGATTTGTACGACTGGTTATGCGGTTAGAAATTGGTGCGTTTGCGGGATACTTATGACTGGTTAACTACCAAATACAGCTGCGGTTAAATAATAAATTAACAATATTTACATTTTATATAATTATAAAATTATCAAAAATCATAATATTATAATAAATATGTAAATTATATTTTCAAAGTTATAATTTAAAATTTTTAAAATTATAGAAAATATTTTTATTTTAAAATTTTATAATATTAATAAAAATATAATATATATATATTTTAGTATGTTCATAATTTCATTTTAAAAATTTATTGAATATTTTTATTTTTGTATTTATATGGTTTTTAAAAAAAAGAAAAAAAAATTATCCTCCCGCAACCGTCCGCAACCGCAAAGGCTAGCTGGAACCAACTTTTGATTTTAAGAGGTTCGGAGCGGTTTGAAACGATTTGTAGCAGTTTATATGATTGTTTTGAAACGCTATCAACCGCTACCAACCGCAAAAGCTGCGTTTGCGGGTGGTAGCGGGGAAACCAGTCAAGCTCTTAGTCGTCCAGTTGAAATCTTTCAAAAGTATGTGAAAGACTAAAGTCAAAATAAATATGAATTTAGAATAGTAGTTATATTTTACTAACCAAATACCGAAAAAACCGAACCGAACCGAAACCAACCCGATATCCGGGTTGAACACCCGTAATCCAAATGAAGCCAAACTATTGTTTCATTCTCCAAAATATAATAAAAATAATAACTTAATCCCGCGCAAGGCGCGGGTCTTATCCTAGTATTATATTGTTACCACTCCAAATCTTGTACCACTCAATTCCAAATAGCACCTTAAACGTAATGAGTTTATCCTTCAGACCAAAAAGCTTAAATCAATATGACAATATGTGCTAAACTTTTAAAGTAATACTAGTAATAGTTTTCAAATAATATTTTCCCACTTTTATTCATGTGTTACTTGAAAGACTATGACGACGATTTCCAGTAATTGGTTTAAGATGGAAGTTTTCTCATGTGATATAAATCTTTCTAGAATTGTAAACTTTCACAGCTATTTTCTAATTACGCATAAACGTGTTTAGTTGTTTAAATATATGGTTGGAGAGGTGGTAGTGGCCATTTATTTCAGGGCCACAAACCAAGACCTCGCCTTTTGGATCCTCCCTTAGACTATGAAAATCCATATTTGTTGTCTTATGAATATATTATGAAAAGGGAAATTAAACCAAATGACCACACAAAAAAATCTATAATTCACTAAATAACCAAAACTCCACCTTCTCTCCTCCTTTCTCTCCTATCTCTTTCTACCTTTTTACTACAAATCTATTTTTTTTTTATGGTTATCCCCACATATAAGCCCTTATGAAAAAGTAATTGTCTTAAATAACTTTTTAATCTGATGGAATTCTCTTAGACCATGTGATGTGCTCCTTAATATCAGTGCTATGTTTGAATCTGAATATATTGTTTTACATCCTAACATATTTCTAGAGGTTTACCACATGGTCTTCTCTTAATTGCTCGGACAAGAGCCTGTGGTAATTCACTAATTCCTAAAATGATAAATAAGACATTAAGAAACTAACAACACACTACTTCTCTTTAGTAGTGATAAAACCACTAAGCTTTTTCTACATCGCTTTGTAAGAGTAATCTATAAAAATTAGGTTTTCTACGTTAGCAGAGAGAAAAAAAATTAGGTTTTCTACATCACTTCGTAAAAGTATTATATAGTATCAAATAGACCTTCAAAAGGTCAAAAGTTTCTGATTTTAAGGGACCGCTAATTACTTTGTATTATTAATTAATTTGTTTTGGTTATGTATTGCATTTTGTTTGTTTAGCCAAACAAATTTGAGATGAGTGGTCTTTACGTGATATTGCAGCGAATCCCTTATGCATGAAAAAATTGAAAATGAGTCAAATCTATGGACGAGAAAATCAAATACGCCGACGTCTGTCATATTTGATAAAATACCAAAGAATTGAACATAAACTAAGGTTAGGAAAACATCTTTTCATAGAATGATTTGTTCAGTTAATATAGAACTGGACTAAATTTTCTCATCAATTCTATAGGTTTTGAATATATACTAATCCTAAAAACATTTCTATAAAGTAACGATATGATTAATTAACCCCCCCCCCCCCCCCCCCCACCCCCCCCCCCCCCCACCCCCCCCCCCCCCCCCCCCTTCCAAATGTAAAACGAGAGAAACTACAAATGGTTTGAACTACCGGACGATTTACATTAGCAACACAATCCGCCTCAAATGTGGTTTTGTGTATGGCATGAAATTAAATAGTTTTGTTAATACCATACTGATTAGAACCTTTCAAAAAGAAAAGTTGTTCATAAACTTCAGATGAATTCATATATGATAAGATAAATAAAATAAATAGGGTAAACATAAAACAAGAACGCTAGAATTAGTTAGCCGGGTTGGACACGCACATTAGAATGCATTATCGAGAGTATCAAAGTCTTTTGCGTAGCCTTAATATGACCATCACAACCACATGACAATGAATCTCCAAATCACACGTCACGTAATTAAGAGCTATATCTTTCGTACGATGGGCGATGGGATATTGGGATGTACTACCACACTTTAAAGATTATATAATGTATATGACTCATTACGAATATCATTAAACTAAAGATAACGCGAATATTTTTTTGAAATAGAATAGTGGTATGAAAGATGAATTGAAAGAGCACTATTTACGATAGCCACAAGAGTTAGTAGTGTACGTGTGGCGTCCGCGTTCAGTAAGCGGCCGCTAACGCGTTTTCTTTTCCTAGTCTATTGCATATTCCAAGTGTAAGTTGCTCAAATTCAGATTCAGATGCTCATCTGCTCTTAGTTTCTCATGATAAAACAGAAAGGTATTATGGTTTTAATATTTGGTGCATACTTCAAGTATGTTGTATATATGGTGTTTTTGCGTTTGCAAAACAATTCACGTATATATACAAAAAATACGATAGAATTACAAACAATTTAATAGAGAAAGAGGAGGTTGAAGAGCATTGAAGTAATACACAATTATAGAGAATGGGATGACTTCAATTAGAAAATCAGAAAATTTAATAGCATTCATCAGCCCACTGGGATACATCAATGTACCGTTATTTATTAGTCTCTGGACAGCATTCGCTAAATTAAATGTAAATTTGAATCATTACACCAGATTCATTGCGATAACTAAACAATTAAAGTTGCACAAATAAAAAACCACAACTCACTCCTTGAAACACACAGCAGAAATGTTGCTTGATTATCCACGATAGTCTGTCCGTTTCATAAAAAAATATTACTCCCTCCGTTCTATAAAGTTACATATTCTAGAGAAAAAACTTGTTTCAAAAAAATCCATTTTTTATTTTTTCAATGCATGTTTTATTAACTAATTGCAAATTTTAAAAAACTTAATTGCACTAATTGATTTTTTATCGGCTTAGAGTTATTAGAAAAAAATAAACACAAAAAATTATGCAAATTTATTTTATTTTATTAAAATGTGTGAAAAATATAGAATATGGATCTTTTAGAAACACAGGAGTATCACTTAGACATACTATTTTACACATATTAGAAAATAATGGATATGTATTTATGTTTTCAATAATTACATTTATTTCACCAGTAGTTGATATCTTGCATATTTGCATTGTTTTAACCATCCATTTTGTATACATTAATCATATAGATTAAAAATTAAGCATTTTTAGGATCCATATTGCATTCATATGTCTTTATCAGGTATTAGGGTGTCATATGGAGTGATTGGAGGTGTTTAGAAGCATTGTGGTTCAAAAAGTAATGAAGAATGAAGATTGGTTGGTTTGGCCGAGTGCAACACGGGTTAATCCACACGGATTCACTTACCCGCGTCGACTCATCAAGAAGAAACAACGACGTTTCAACACAGAGAGAAGAACGCGGGAAGCCATACCCGCACATGAAGATGGAGCTCGACGGCGATATCATGCGGGGAGTCGTACCTGCGCGCATGGAGAGTGAGCTTCGTCGACGATCCAACGCGGGGTGTTGTACCCGCGCGCACGGAGAGACAGCGTCGACGGCCTGACGACGCGGGGTAACCAACTCGGGTTGTCGCCCGTGATTTCTACCAGAGTCGGATCTTTTCTTTAGTCGAATTTAGACATTTTTAAGGGCATTTTAGACGTTTTAAAGGAAGCCATTAGGTTTTCCAAAGAGTTATAAATACTCTTGTAATCTCAAAGTTGGATCTTATCTTGTTTTCTATCTAATCAAAAAACACTTTTAGGTGAAAGATCTAATCTTTATCATTATCTTTTGTGATTGCTTAATTATCTTGATCACTAATCATGATTAACACTAAACCATCATTGATTCTTGGGTTTATCATGGCAGTTAGTGAGTAGTCATCTTTGGATTCATGGGTTAGGATGATTAGGATGATTAAGTGATGATTTAGAACGTTTAGAATATATTAATATGTTTCCTTGTTTGATTGAGTGATCTTAATGCTAATCTAGAGCTGGCCATCTCATATTAGAGATCTAGACATTTCATTGCGTGAAAGGTGTTCGATGAAATGTCTGAGCCAACTCAACATGCTCTTAACTTACCCTACCAAAGACATTTGATGTTGGGGGAGTTTTGATAGTTGAATGATATGTTCTTAATGATTCCTAGCTAGACACAAACCAAAGAAATTTGATGTTTGATCTATGAGAGTAAATGAGCTTTTGTCTTGATAAAGAACTAGCTTAAAAATGTTGAGAGTAAATGAGTTTTTGTCTTGATAAAGAACTAGCTTAAAAATGTTATCTAGACTTAGGGGAATGTGTTGATTGAAGCTTGCATTTTAGATTAAAACTTAGTCATCTAAATTCAAATTCCCATACCTATGGCTCCTCCTTAATCCAATTGCTTGAAAGCTGCTAGTTAGTTGTATTAGAACCTTGTTAGCTTGATTGAATCACCCTATCACTTTGATTGCATTTAGCTTAAGTTTAAGTTTGAACCTAAATTCTCTCTGCATTAAAACTTTTAGAAATGGATTGACATCTTAAATACTACATGATTTGAATTAGGACCCTTGAAAAGTCCATTTCAAATTTGGCGCCGTAACATAAGACTTAGTCTCAAGTAAGGAACAAATCTCAATGTCAAAATCAACTTAGAATTGTGTATGGAAAAACTTGTCATCTACCAGTTGAGCTTGAGTACAAGGCATTGTGGACTGTTAAGTTGCTGAATTTTGACACCAAGAGTGCCAAGGAGAAGAGACTTCTCCAACTCAATGAGCTTGATGAAATTAGACTGGATGCTTTTGAGAACTCAATGATCTACAGGAGAAAACCAAAGCTTTTCATGACAAAAAGATCTTGAAACTTTTAAAAATGGATTGACATCTTAAATACTACATAATTTGAATTAGGATCCTTGAAAAGTTCATTTCAATAGTATTTCAGATCAATGTATTTTACAATTAATATTCAGCTGAAAGTATAAAATGCATTGAAATTTTAAAACGATAATTTTTGTGTAATAAAGAAAAAATATTTTTTCATTGTAATTTCAAGAAAATTTATATGTTGAATTGGTGATTTTTGTTAAAAAAAAAAAAGAAGAATTGGCGATGTAATATTCTTATTTTTCTTAGGAGAATATAATGTCTACTCAACACCAAAATAAATCGATTGGACGAAGACTATTATTATATGTATAGGCTGCTGACAAATTTATTTACACGCTTCCAAATAAAGCATGGTCCGTTAGCAAAGAGGAAACTTCATAACACAACTACTCCCCCACGTAACACCACCACGCGGCGACTCGTAACTGAATGGCCGTGCCAAAATGGAACCTTGTTCTCATAAATTTGAAATTGTTTTTCTTTGGTCAATTATATTGTCTGTTTATTTATAATCTTTCTGTATAGGAACTGTATCATTGATAACATGGAAACTTTTATGAAACGATAAATACCTGTTTTGTATTTTTTTTAAATAAACACTATCACGCACGAATAAATTTTGTTAGAAAGAGGTAAAAATTGGTCCATTAGGTACATGCGCCCCTATAGCATTTATTTGCCATGTGTCAGAGTGTTACCTACACCACAAAGCAAAGACACAACAGTCGGATCCAATCTCATTGCGAGTTCTAATTTATAAAACACACGTTGCTTTTACCAATTTAGATATTTTCATAAAGACTAGTGACAAAAAAAAATTCATAAAGACTACTCCCTCCGTTTTTTAATATAAGTCGTTTTACAGCTATATACGTAGATTAAGAAAACCATTAATTTCTTATATTTTCTAGACAAAAATATAATTAATTATTTACCTAACCACAATTCAACCAATAGAAAAATAGAAGATATATTACCATTGGTCATACAACATTAATTATTAATAAATTTTACATAGAAAACCGAAAACGACATATAATTTGGAACAAAAAAGTTTCTCTAAAACGACTTATATTAAAAAACGGAGGGAGTACCAATCTTTTTTTACTTTTGAGCAAAGACATTACCAATCTAAACATAAACTTTTACCAAAAAAAACCTTTTCAAATCACGAGCACCAAATGAGCTGCAAGAAAGATTATTAATTTTAAAAAGTAAATAAAGATGATTTGTAAAATAAAATCAGATGTTATTAAACAAAAAAAGATGTTATTCTATAATCGAAAGAAATTTATTTTCACTTCCACTGTTGTCCAGTAATAGTCCAATATCATTATAAGATTAGTTGTTATTGTCTTCTAGACATTCTCCAAAACCGAATCGAAAATCTTTCGCATTTAAAACTTTTACTAAACGTTACTATATGATTCAGTATCCTGCTTATTTAATGGATAAACTTTAATTAAGTTTTCTTTTAATGATAGTAGATATAAGGAATATTCTCGATTTACTCCTAAATCCTAACCTTGTCGCGAAAAATTCTTGAAACGTATTTTGAAATTCGTAAAAATATATTAATTTTTAGCAAAGAAAAATTTGTGTAAATATATGAAATTTGTATATACTAATATTTTCTTTGCTAAAAAAATAGTATATATTTTTATAAATATACGAAATTTGTTATAAACAAATATTAATGATAGTATATATTTATATATCCATGGGCCAAATTTGTATAAATATATGAAATTTGTATAAATATATTAATTTTTAAAAATAAAATGAAACGTATTTTATTTTTGGTAATCCAAAAGGAACATCTTTTTTCTTCACCAAAAGGAACATATCATCTAAGGAATTGTTTGGTACAGGCAATGTGAATAAAAGTTGGGCCAATGGAGAAGAAACAATCAATATGTACACGCAATGTTGTTTTACTTCTTTTTTTTTACAGTTGATACATGAAGTTCATTCCACGTAATGGCATAACCGTAACAGTAGTGTAGACCAGCAAGATACACGATTAAATTTCGAAATATACTTAAAAAGACTAGCGTTTACTTTTTTTTAACAGAAAAAACACTAGTATTCACAATTGTAAATGAACACTAGTTAAGAGTTTTGTAAAAAAAAAGACAGTACTGGGTTAATATGTAAAAACACCACCTGAATAATCACTCACTGACGTAGTCAGTCACGTAAGATTTTTTGCAGTTTCTTTAATTAGTGAAAATGTAAAAAAAAGGTGAAAAGAGAAAAAGAGAAATGGGGAAATGGGCCCCATGGGCCGAATCCAACTTGCCTCAGTCATCACCTTCTCCTAACTAAGCTTTTCCTCCTATATAAACAATACCACTTCCCCTTCATCAATCTCACACCCTTCTCCCTCACTTTCCGCTCTGTTTCTCTTTGCATTTTCCCCGAGAAACTTCACATTCTCGTCCCCCTTCTCTCCATATAAATCCATTATCTCTCTCTCTGCATGGTCGGGGAATAGAATCTGTTGTTTCTCAAATTCGTAAAAAAAAAACCCTGTTTTTTTAAATTAAAGTCTCCACCTTTCTTCTGAAACATTCACCGTGGAGATTCTCGGATCAGGCCGCGCTGCTCGTGGTGGGTTTCACGGCGGCGACAGATACATCTTCTGCCTTCTCCTGAGGGGGTAGCCGAGGCTCCGGCCTCGGCGGTTTTCAAACCCCTTACCTTCACAAAATCTGGTAATCAAAAAAATCAAACCTTTCGAATAGATTCGTCAAAAACAGAGTATTGAATCAAGATGCCTGCTTTAGCTTGCGTCGACACCTACACCACCGACGTGTTCATCCCACCGTCACCACAGCCTTCCTCCACCGCCGCCGTCGTCGACACGTGGAGCCCCTCTCTCTCCTCCTCTCTCTACCGCATCGACGGATGGGGAGCTCCTTACTTCTCCGCCAACTCCTCCGGCAACATCTCCGTTCGCCCTCACGGCTCCAACACTCTCCCTCATCAAGACATCGATCTGTTGAAACTCGTCAAGAAAGTAACAGATCCGAAACAAACCGGCGGTTTAGGATTACACCTCCCGGTTATCGTCCGGTTCCCTGACGTTCTTAAAAACCGCCTCGAGTGTCTCCAATCCGCGTTCGATTTCGCGGTACAGAGCCAAGGGTACGAGTCTCATTACCAAGGAGTGTACCCGGTGAAATGCAATCAAGACCGGTTCGTCGTGGAGGACATTGTGAGATTCGGATCTCAATTCCGGTTCGGTTTGGAAGCTGGATCTAAACCGGAGATCCTCCTCGCTATGAGTTGTTTATGTAAAGGCAACAACGAAGCCTTTCTTATATGTAACGGCTTCAAAGACGCTGAGTATGTCTCGCTAGCTCTGTTGGGAAGGAAGCTAGCGTTGAACACTGTGATTGTGTTGGAGCAAGAAGAGGAGCTTGATCTTGTTATCGATCTTAGCCACAAGATGAACGTGAGGCCTGTGATTGGTTTACGAGCCAAGCTTAGGACTAAACACTCTGGTCACTTCGGTTCAACTTCGGGTGAGAAGGGGAAGTTCGGTTTGACCACTACTCAGATAGTTCGTGTCGTGAGGAAGCTTAGTGAAGCTTGTATGCTTGACTGTCTCCAGCTTTTGCATTTCCACATCGGCTCGCAGATCCCATCCACTTCGTTGCTATCTGATGGTGTCTCAGAAGCTGCTCAGCTCTACTGTGAGCTTGTCCGTCTCGGCGCGAACATGAAGGTTATAGACATTGGTGGCGGGTTGGGGATTGACTACGACGGGTCTAAGTCCGGAGAGAGTGATCTCTCTGTGGCTTATACTCTCGAGGAGTACGCTGAAGCTGTTGTAGCTTCTGTTAGGTTTGTATGCGAGAGGAGATCGGTGAAGCATCCTGTGATATGTAGTGAAAGCGGAAGAGCTATCGTCTCTCATCACTCAGTGTTGATCTTTGAAGCTGTCTCAACGGTTAAACATCAAGCTGATCATGATGATATTCAGTTTTTGCTCGAAGGTGATGATTACGAGGAGCTGTACTCTGCTGTGATGCGTGGGGATCAAGAAAGGTGTTTACTTTACGTTGACAAGCTGAAGCAGAGATGTGTTGAAGGCTTTAAAGACGGTGTTTTGAGCATTGAGCAGTTAGCTTCTGTTGATGGGTTATGCGAATGGGTTTTAAAGGCTATAGGCGGGTCGGATCCGGTTCAGACTTACAATATCAACCTCTCGGTTTTCACCTCGGTTCCTGATCTTTGGGGGATTGAGCAGCTGTTTCCTATAGTCCCCATCCATAAGCTCGACCAGAGGCCGGGGACTCGTGGCGTCTTGTCGGATTTGACGTGTGATAGTGACGGGAAGATTGATAAGTTCATAGGCGGCGAGTCCACCTTGCCGTTGCATGAGCTGGAGAGTGGTGGTGGGAGGTACTTCTTGGGGATGTTTCTTGGAGGGGCTTACGAGGAGGCGCTCGGTGGAGTGCATAATTTGTTTGGTGGGCCGAGTGTTGTGCGTGTCTTGCAGAGTGATGGGCCTCATAGCTTTGCTGTGACTAGAGCCGTGCCGGGGCAGTCCTCTGCTGATGTTCTTAGGGGAATGCAGCATGAGCCGGAGATGATGTTTGAGACGTTGAAGCACCGAGCAGAGGAAGTGATGCATAGAAAAGGTGGTGAAGGAGAAGATGATGATGAAGGGGAGTTTTGTAATGTGGCGGCTTGTCTTGATCGTTCGTTCCACAACATGCCGTATCTAGCGACCGAGGAGGTATTGTCTATGAGTAACTCTCTTTCGGATGCGGTCAGTAACCTTGGCTTTTACTACTGCGATGAAGACGGGTTTGACTACCTCTCTGCATGAGGAAAGGTGGTCGTGTGGTTTGCTGTTGTTGCATTCTTGTATTGTCGTAATGTTTCTTTTTAATAAAGTAGTAAAATAATCACAATGATGAGATTCATCGTTGTTTAATGTTTTTAATTAGAGGATCCGATGATGAAAGTCTTTTGTGAAATTCGGATCTTTGTAATGTTATTTGATGTTTGAAATGTAACGTTCTTGTTTCAAAAATTAAATATAATGGATGCATGGTGCTACAAATTCTTTTCATTACTGTAAGAATTTAATGAAATGGTAGAGACTTTTGTTTAGTAGTCCTTTATTACATAATATACACACGTTTCATTTGTCTAGTAGTCCTTGTATCAGTTACGTATCGCCGCATCTTGAAGACATGAACGGCGACGTGGGCGATTGTGAGTAAAAGAGAGAGAGTGTGACAACACACATTACATAATGCTAGATTCTGACATTTATGTGTTGCTACTTACTCACTTCTTTATTTAATTATGCTTTGGGAAGCGGTTCAGTGAACGACTGATTGATATGCGTGGCTCATGTTTTGTGTGTTTTTGGTAGTTGCATCATTCAATAATTTCTGTATTTTTGGGTTATTGGACCGCTTGTTGGAATATTTTTCCTTTTACTTGGAGGTAATTTTGGAAAAAATAAAATAAAAGATATTCGAGATAATGTGTTGTTTTCATTTAGTTGTCTGGTTGTTGGCTATCATGCTAAAAAGCATATAATTCTCCTAAAAAGAAAGATTAAAATTTAAAGGTAAAAAAGTTTGACGAATATGGTTTAGTATCCTATGGTTCATGTTCATGTTTATCTGCTTGTAGATGATGGTGTCACTTTGTGGTGTATGTTTGTTGATATATTATACAATGTTGTACTTATAAACATAGGAATCATATTTCTAAACAGAGAGTGAAATTAAATAAGCATAAGAAAAAATTGTCGATTTCTTATCATTCTAAACGATTTTTTAAAAATCACATGACCCATATAATGATCACACGAGAGTCTAACGTAGAAGTTAGAACCATCATGTTATTGTTAGTTATGCATCCCAGTAGTGGTTCTTTCCCTTCACTTTAGAAGACAAGTGTTAGTATGGATTCGAAATCAGAATTGGTTGTAAAGATCAATCAAGTACATGAACATATAGCTAAAGAAACAGATGAAGATGTATATATAAGAAATGTAAGAAGTTGTACATTAACGTGAATGTGATTATACACTGATATGCATTCATTTTGCACCATAGCTTTTAGGAAAGTTAAAATATCACATAATTGTATTTTTTAAAACTGCAAGCTACAAAGTAGCATATTATAACTAAATTTATTAATTAGCAAAATGTAGTGCAGCTAAACGGATTAATATACTAAATATCTTCTCCATTAAAAGAGAAGTACTATTTTTATCCACCATAAAAAAAGTCACAATATGTCAATTTCATTAATAACATAATATAACATAATAATCAATAAGAATATTATAATAAATAAATTTTAACTATAAATTTGAATTTTATTTTTAGTTATAGAAAAATCTGTTGAAAAAAATCTAACAAAATCTTACCAAGCATTTTAATTTTTTTTTAATTAAATAATGTTTAATTAATTTCGTAACTAATGATATAATTTAAATTAATATTAATTAAATTTTAATATAAAACAAAAAAAAATCTATGTTTTTTTTTTAAAAATTTATAATTATAATTTGTATTTCATTAATAGAAGTATTATATAAAAATATATTAAACTGGTAAATTAACTTATATAATTTTTTAGAAAAGCTTTCATATAAATAAATTATTATTTACCATTAAACGGGTTAAAATAAATTAACTACATAATATTTTATACCAAAATAAAGTTATTAACATATGTAGAAATTTTATTTCTACAGCTATATATTTTTCAAAAAATTTACGTTGAAGAAGATTCTTAATTTGATTATTTCAAATTATATATTAATTGTACCAAACTTGAAAATGTAATAACAATTAATAAAAAAGTAAAAAACATAAACAAATCACTATATATTAATAAAATAATAAGAAACCTAAACAATAAGATTTAATAGTTATATAATACATAACACTAAAATATAAATCATATATTTAAAAATTGTATGATAATGTCAAAGTTTATAAAGTAAAAAATACCCGCACGAATGTGCGGATTAAATTATAGTATATTCTATTAAAATAGGATCATGCCCTATTGATAAGGTTTAGTACAAGTATTTTTCTATTTATTTAAGGAATCTACATATATAATTTTTTTTCTCAACTGAATCTAAACACAATTGAATAAACGTACTCCATTTCGTAACATTCAATTTAGAGTTCGAATGGAGGGTGGGAAAAAGACGTATGACACACTTAGATGTGCGTACTGCACTCAAAGTTCTCATTCATTATTTGTTTTTTAATTGTGGTTCAATTCACTGTATATAGTAATGAACTGCTTATGGTTCAAATTTGTGAGTGAAAAATTATGAACCACTGCTACAGTACGTACACAACAATACTTGAGTGTTTCTAGCAGTTCTTATTCTTCTTCTTTAAAAAAAAAATATCTATATATATTCTTTTACTTGTATAATATGTAGCTAAGCTAAAATAGCTTTAATCTTATAATGCTTACAAACGTTTAGTCTTAAACAAAAGAATAAGAATTATTTTGATTACATATATTTTACTATTAGATATCATACTTTATTTTTTTACAATATTTTTTTTTCACGGCGATGGCGATAGCGATTTACTAGGGCTTCATGGATTTGCAAGGTTGGGATCCCGGAGATCAATGGTTACTACGGGGCAATTGGAAGGTTTTAAGGTACAATCAGAAGGCAGATCTACATCCCTATGACGTTTTCTTTGGTGGATGGAAGCTAAAAGGGGTCGACTCTCGAACGGATCTTTGGAGTTTAGGAAAGTTTCATCCGATAAGGCGAGGAGAATCAAAGGGATCTTCAATATCGTTCCGGTTAAGGGAGTTCCCTTCACGCATCCTCCAATCACGAGATCTCGCTCTCATTAAAGCGAGATCGCAAGTTCTAAGTGGTTCAAGGTTTAAGGGGCGTCGAATGGATATTATAGGATCGGCTTTACAAGGGAAATGGCGACACATGAGGCGATCTTGGCTTTTCAGGATCTCACGACGTTGGGATTCTGGGGCGGGAGGCACGGTTTGGTGGGGTCTAGTGGATTGGCAAAGAGTGTATCAGGGGAATGAAAAGGAATTGCTTTTGTTTCTGCAAGAGAACAAAAGGGAACTGCTTTTGTTTTGTTTTTTGGCTCATCGGGTGAGTCTCTTCACGGTTACTTTGCAGGTTTATTTGGGAAATTTAGGGATGCTTGGTTTGTATGGAGGTATATTCTGGAATTCGTGGGAAAGATGGATCAGAGACAGATACAACAATACCACTACTGCTTGTTTTTTTCTTAATATTATTTTGGTATGGAGTGTAAAAATAAACAGATCAGTTAGGGTGTTGGAGATGGTAGTAGAGGATATAATATTCTTGGTATCAAAGTGGTATGAACAAATGATAGATTTATTTGGATTCTCATATCTTGAAGTGAACTCCAGGGAGAAGCATTATACGTATACTAAGATGAGGCTTGGTGTGGGAGAGTTGATAATACAATTTAATATCATTGTCTGGTCAGGAAATTTTGTTGTTGTTAGTTTGAAATCTTTAAGCTTTAGTTTGAAAGCGGTTTCTCTTATTAGAGAGTCCTGGAGGTATTGGAGTTTATGGTTATTGAAATATAAATTGAACTTGGCTGGTTTAAATAATAAACATATGTGGCCGGAATGGATTCGTGGTGAGGTTTGGTTATGGATACAATGGTATACTAATTGGAATCAGCATGTGGGATTGCGACAATGTGAGCGAGGGTTTGGCAGGTGTGTGTGGAGGTGTAGCATTGGTTGGTTTCTGGGTGGCATCACACCTAAGCCTTTCCGCTTAAAAATATATTTTTTTATATGAAAATACTAAGCTGGAATTGCAGAGGACTTGGAAGTCATTGGACCATAAGTTATTTACGGGAAATACGGCAAAAACATAAACCAGACTTTTTGTTTTTATCGGAAACGAAACAGGATTTTGAATTTGTTCAGAAATTTCAATCTCACTTTGGATACGATAGCCTGGTTACGGTGGATCCGAATGGGAGGAGTGGTGGTTTAGCTCTTTTTTATAACAATGAGTATCAAGTAAAGATTCTTTACTCTAGCAATAGAATGATTGATATTGAAGCAGTGAGCAATGGAAAACAAGTTTTCCTTACCTTTGTTTATGGAGATCCGGTTCAAGAGCTAAGAGAACATGTATGGGAAAGATTGACTAGGTATGGACTCGCAAGGTCTGATCCTTGGTTTATAATTAGTGATCTAAATGAAATTACCGGGAATCATGAAAAGGATGGGGGACCTTTACGAAGTGCAACCTCTTTTATTCCTTTTAATAATATGATAAGGAACAGTGGTTTATTGGAATTCCCAGCTCGTGGTAACAAAATGTCATGGCAAGGACGGAGAGGTAAAGGGAAAGGAGCTTTTACAGTCAGATGCCGACTGGATAGAGCCTTGGCTAATGAGGAATGGCATACACTTTTCCCATACTCTTATACAGAATATTTGAGGCTGGTGGGCTCAGATCATCGACCTGTGGTAGCTTTTTTAGAAGATAAATTAACAAGAAGGAGAAGAGGACAGTTCAGGTTTGATAAGCGATGGATTGGCCAAGAGGGACTCATGGAATCAATTGTATCGGGTTGGACAGAAAATCAGGAAGGATCATCAGCAGATTTTATTACTAAGATTAATAATTGTCGGCATGAAATATCTTCATGGCGAAAAAACAACCAACCATATGGAAAAGACAAAATTCAGGATCTCCAAAAGGCACTGGAAGAAGTACAAACAGATGACAATAGAACACAAGAGGATATTATTGACATTTCCAAGAAATTACAAGAGGCCTATAAGGATGAGGAGGAATACTGGCATCAGAAGAGTAGGAATATGTGGCATTCATCTGGGGATCTTAATACTAAGTTTTATCATGCTTTGACAAAGCAACGTCGGATCCGAAATAAAATAGTGGGTCTCTATGATGAGGCGGGTAATTGGGTTACAGAAGAAAATGGTGTGGAAAAGGTGGCGGTAGATTATTTTGATGGTTTGTTTAGTTCAACTAACCCGGGGGAGTTTGATAGTTTTTTGGAGGAGATAGGACCATCAATTTCCCCACAGATGAATCTTATGCTACTGCGAGTAGCAACGGAGGAAGAAGTCCGTCAAGCTTTATTCATGATGCATCCAGAGAAGGCGCCAGGCCCAGATGGAATGACGGCTCTCTTCTTTAAGCACTCCTGGAATGTCATTAAAAAGGATGTGGTTGAGTTGGTAAATAATTTCTTGGTTACAGGAAATATGGATTCACGGTTGAACATAACTAATATCTGCATGATACCAAAAATAGAAAGACCTACAAGGATGACGGAACTGAGACCGATAAGTCTATGTAACGTTGGTTATAAGATTATCTCGAAAGTGTTGTGCCAAAGGTTGAAGAATTGTCTTCCCCATCTAATTTCAGAAACACAATCGGCTTTTGTGGCAGGAAGGTTAATATCGGATAATGTTCTTATTGCACAGGAAATGTTCCATGGTTTACGAACCAACAAATCCTGCCAAAATAAGTTTATGGCAATTAAAACGGATATGAGTAAGGCATATGATCGGGTAGAGTGGGATTTTATCGAGGCTCTTCTTCAAAAAATGGGATTTGATTCTCATTGGGTTAAATTAATGCGAGGGTGTATATCTTCAGTTCAATATAGAGTTCTTCTTAATGGGCAACCGAGAGGCCTTATAATACCTCAGCGGGGATTACGTCAAGGAGATCCATTATCTCCTTATTTATTTATTATGTGTACTGAGGCTTTAATCACGAATATAAAAAAAGCGGAGCGGGAGAAACATTTAACTGGTATGAAGGTAGCAAGAGCGTGTCCACCAGTTTCTCATTTGCTATTTGCAGATGATAGTTTGTTCTTCTGTAAGGCAAACAAAGAAGAGTGTCAGACTATTCTTAGGATACTAAAGGAGTATGAGACTGTATCAGGACAACAAATCAACTTTCAGAAATCCTCAATTCAATTTGGATATAAAATTGAGGAATCCAATAGGCAAGAGTTGAGAGATATTTTGGGGATTCAGAACCTAGGAGGTATGGGTTCTTATTTAGGTTTGCCAGAAAGTTTAGGGGGATCTAAGGTTCAAGTGTTTGGTTTTGTACAAGATCGTATGAATAATAGGGTGAATGGCTGGACTCTTCGATTTTTTACAAAAGGGGGAAAAGAGGTGATTATTAAGTCGGGTATCACGGCTCTGCCAAATCATGTGATGTCGGTGTATCGACTACCGAAAGCTATAGTGAAGAAGTTAACGAGTGCAGTAGCTCAGTTTTGGTGGAGCCCAGGAGGAAGTACAAGGGGTATGCATTGGAAATCATGGGATAAATTATGTGCCCATAAGGATAATGGTGGGCTAGGTTTCAAGGATTTGACGGATTTTAATACAGCAATGTTGGGAAAGCAGCTGTGGAGGCTGATTGAGAAGCCAAATTCTCTTTTCTCGCGAATCTTCAAAGGACGGTACTACAGGAATGCTTCACCCCTGGAACCGATTCGCTCATATTCCCCGTCGTATGGCTGGAGGAGTATTATCTCTGCTAGATCTCTGGTTTGTAAAGGACTAATTAAAAGGGTTGGAACAGGGTCATCTATCTCAGTATGGAATGATCCCTGGCTCCCATCCACTCGCCCGAGACCAGCAAACAAAAATTTTCACGATAGCTACCCGGACCTCACAGTGGATTCCCTCATTCATCAGGAATCCCGAACATGGAATTTACAGGCAATTAGGACTTTGGTGGAACCCAATGATGCAAAAATGATTGAAAGTCTTCCTCTGAGTAGAAATCTGTTGGATGATAGAAATGGATGGCATTTCACTGAAAATAGAAGATACACGGTACAATCAGGGTATCAAATTGAAAGGATATATCCTGATAAGGAGAAACAACCAGAATTTTATGGACCCAACGTGGATATTCTTAAGGCATTCTGCTGGAAAGTGAAGTGTCCTCCAAAGTTAAGGCATTTTCTATGGCAGTTGTTGACAGGTTGTATAGCAGTGACCAAAAATTTAAAATCACGTGGAATACAAGGAGATACAAGATGTGCAAGGTGTGGTGATCCGGAGGAATCAATAAATCATGTGTTTTTTGAATGTCCTCCGGCACGACAAGTGTGGGCACTATCTAAGATTCCATCGAACCCAAATATTTTCCCTTTGGGCTCGATATTTGCTAATATGGATCATCTGTTTTGGAGAGTTAATCCAAAAATGGAGGATCATCAGTTTGCATGGATTCTATGGTACATTTGGAAGGGTCGGAATAATAAAGTTTTTAGTAATATTGATGTTGACCCGAGAGAAACGCTAAACTTAGCTGAATTGGAATCAACACTTTGGGCGGAGGCACAAATTGTTAATGATTCCTGGATGGCCCCTGAAGCGCAGTTCAGAGTTAACTCACAGACTACAGGAAGATGGTGTTTCATTGACGGTTCTTGGAAAGACAAGGATTATTTCTCAGGACAAGGCTGGTTCAGCACGCTTCCGGAGTTTGAGGGTTTGTTAGGGGCAAGAAATGTAAGGGCAAGTCTTTCACCTCTTCATGCGGAGTTGGAGGCTCTAATTTGGGCAATGGAGTGTATGAAGAACTTACGACAGTACCGAGTCACGTTTGCAACGGATTGTTCTCAATTGGTGAAGATGGTTTCGGAACCAGAAGAATGGCCGGCATTTGAAAGCTACCTGGATGACATTAAGTTTTTGAGAAGAAGCTTTACCAACTCAGAGATTGTTCATGTTCCAAGGACGGAAAACATAAAGGCGGATCGCTTGGCACGTAGTGCTCGGACACAACCGTCTTTCGTCGTACACATGGATGCGGAGTTACCACATTGGTTTACAGAGTCTATATGAGTCTGTAAATTTTCTTGCTGTCAAAAAAAAAAAAAAAAAAAAAACAATATTTTTTTTTCTTTCAATTTTTTATTTTTTTTAAAACGGATGTGTTAATTAATATTAAAACTCAAAAATTATTATACTATTTTACCAAAAAAATTATACCTATTTTAAAATCATCAAAATTTGATATATATTTAATTTACACCTCTTTTTATCAAAATATAATTATTTTTAGTTTATCCAATTCATATACATATTTAATTCTAAAACTAAAAATAATAGTATATATGTTTAAATAATTTCCTATTATATTTTTGAATACACTTTTATCATTTCACTTATAATTTTTTTTTAAAACTCCTTTAATTTATGACAATATATATATAGTATTATAAAATTTTATATTAATTAATTTAAATTTGTACAGTAATTTGGACCATTTTTTATCCACTTTCACCATTCAAACATATGTTTTAAACCGTAAGATCCGCTAGATCCATACTTGTACCGCTCGATCCGCTTGATCCACTTTTGTTCCGCTCAATCTGCTTGATCCGCTAGATCCGCAACGCTTGATCCGTTTTTTCCATTCGGAGCCTTAATGTAATCTCACAATACACGGGATTCACTTCTCTCCGCTACATATTATTTGTCATTTTTAGATATTAATAATTGTTCTTTCATTTGCTTTATACCAAATGCAGATGCATTGGGTAAACAACGGTTACAGTAAATTGTATATATCAAAGTCTATAACAAACAATTAACAAACAGAGGAAGTAGTACATGTAATTATTTATTACTCTATTAAAACAAGAATATGATATACTGATATAGGTTTAGTCCAAATATTTTACTACAATTATTAAAACTAATTTTTTTTTACAAAAGAAACACAAATATAATTTAAAACTAATATAAAAATTAAAATTTATAAAAATATAAAATAAAAAATATATATGTCCTTTGAAAGACGGGTCAAAATCTAGTAATTTAATTAAAAAGCAACACTAATATTACATATTGCTATGCTAGTAGCCTTGTAGGTTACATACAAAAAGTTCATTTTATAAAAAAGATTAAAAGCTCATAGCATATTCTTTTTATTTATGTTTTCTTTTTGGGGTTAAGGATACAACGTAAAATTGATTCTTAGACAAAGAAAAGTTGTGTTTGGTGGTGTTTTGTCTGCGTTAGGATACTTAGACAAAGAAAAGCTGTGTTTGGTGGTGTTTTGTCTGTGTTAGGATACTTAGACAAAGAGAAGTTGTATTTTTTTTTGTCGCAAATATACATATGACATTGATACTATGTTCTGTATTTGATTTATTTACTAGGTGTAAGTCATCATATCTTCAAAATATGATGGTAAATTGGGAATCTGAACTATATAATAAATTTTAAAACAATCTTTTTTATCATCAAGCTCTATTTTCTTTGGCTAAAATTGAAACAGTATTTGGGTAGAATCCAATCCTATAACATATATGCTTTGAGTATTTATCAATTTGGGTTTGGAATCAGCATTTTTGCTATCAAGTTGATCTTTTACATTTCTCGACCATGGTCCTTAAAAATACCCAAGTGGTGCGTGACGACATAAGTGTGCTGGGACCGGTCCAGATTCCCAGGTTGGATATACGATCTGTGATCTAATACCATTCCTACCTATCCAAACTTTCCGACCTGTGGACAATGGTTCAAGATTGAATATCCAATAGATTTGGAGTGTGTTGATACTCTGCGTTTTTGGACAAGTTGATTGTCAAAACAAGTGACAGAAGAACAAACAATTTATGAGCCATTGTAGGTAAAACATAATACACTTTTGTTGTTTACTGATAAGTTTTCATGAACTTCCATGATTCATGATGACATGCTTGTTTTAGATTGAAAGAAATATAAAACAAGTTGAAACAACAAACAAGAGTGTCTTATTGAAACGAAACATCTTTTGAAAACTACAATTTGTTGTCACTCAAAGTTTCAACTTTTGAAAGTCTTGAATTTTATCCTCTGAACCATAGCCACCGGATGATGCTTCAATCTGCAATAGATAACAAACACCATCGAAACTTAGCAACTTTGTGGTACTGCTGCGGCTTTTTTATCACAGAAAAGACGTAAATGAGACTGAAACGAAACTATTTGGTAGGTTACATTAAGCATCTGGTAGCTATCCAACTTACCTTTATTGATGGATATGAAAACAAGAAAGTTAGGTTCATGGGTTGTCTTCTTGACCATAGTTGTACACGATCTCAATCTACATCAGTCAGAAGAAAAAAAATCAGCATTTGTGAATAAGAGAGTGAGATCATGACATTGGAAAATGCAGAGAAGAAAAAATTACCCCAGCAGGTGGAGTGGGGTTTCTACAGAACTTAGAGCCACCAGGAGCCCATGGAACTACAAATAAAAAAGTGAGTTGTTAAGTTCTTGTTCTCTAGCCTGAGAGTGAGAGGGATTTCATTCATGGGTCGAGATGCTTACCGATGTAAGGATCAGGGTGCCGCCACTTGTTGTATTCTGCTTCACCATGAGCAATCAGTTTGTCGATTCTGTCAACATCCTCCTACAAGAAGCCACAATTAAAGGAACAAACAATGAGAAACAAAGACGATATCTTCAAAAGGGTAAATACACGCAACCACTAATGTTGTTATCTAGTTAGTAGTTGGAAGAATACATAATTTCACTGTAACTTAAGTAGATGAAATTAACATGGAGCTAAATGCATCGCCAAAAGCAGCACAAGAACTATGGAACACCATTTCAAGTTTTCTCTTTTCTTGTAAGTATGTTAACACGAGTGAACCAAGCTAGCACATTTCAAGTATTTTATATTAGAAGGAAGCTGAACATCTAAGTCTAGTAGACAAGAGTAATCAAAAACACTCCATCCACAGCAAAAAGCCTTCAACTTTCTCATCAAAACACTCTATTCACATCTAAAGCCCCAAACTTTCTCATCATTACACTCTTACATAGCTCTAACGTCACTCTCTACCAAATTAAATCAAATCAAAGAGAAACAATACCACATCTTGGTTGGCGTTGAACTTCTCGCGCAGATCAGACGCCTGAAAATGAAAGTAAGAGATCAATGAACCCCAAAACGCGAAGAAAGAGTCCAAAGTCCGAATCGGAGATCTGATCTGAGGAATAATTAATAGAACTTACGTCTCGGTAGAAAATGTGACGATGAACAGCCCAATTGAGAGTATCCTTAAGGGCACGTCGATAGAGGATTCGAACCCTCTCCTTCTGCGCCGCTCGCCGCGCGAAATACGCCGCCGTTGAAACTCCGCTCATTCTCCTGCCTTCCGATTGATTTTTGCGAGACCCTCTCTCTCTCTTCCTCTATCTGATTTCTCTTTTACAACAGTCGAAACCTTCTGTCTGAGTTAGAGGGAATAGAGAAAGAAAAAAACATTCAAGTGGCCCAGGGATTGGAGTTTGAATTTGGCCCATCGTTAACGGGCCTAAACCAATTTAATGAAAAAGGAGGAGAAAAAAATGTTAACTCCGTTGCCGGGACTCGAACCCGGGTCTCTCGGGTGAGAGCCGAGTATCCTGACCAGCTAGACTACAACGGATTGTTGGTTAGTTAGGTGATATTATATTTCTATTTACAAATGACTTGTTCTGAGAGTTGCTTCGATTGTGAGAATCTTGTGTTTCTAGTGGATACTTTTGACTTTATAATTCGTTTTACTCCATACTGTCATTACATTTCTTCTGGTTGTGGAGATTGTTTTAGGAACAAAGTACTAATTTTGTAGGATTCAATGGTTTTTTTTCCTCCTTTTTCATTGAAGTATTGTGAATTTACAAGTATGATAAACAAAGTATTTAATTTGGTTGATGACTTGATGCATTATTAACGATTATAGTTGGGTTTGGGGAAGATCAGAAAGAGATAGCACGTGATAAATTACCTTTTCTTTTGGGATCTAGTATGTGAAAGAACACTTATGAAACTACTGACCAAAGGGTCCATGGAACTGTGGTCTTTCTATTGTAAGACTTTGTGTAGCAATTGAGATATAAATTACAACTTATAGCTAGAATATTAAAGGCGGTAAATGATAATGTGATATTATGTTTGTGTTTAATCATGTTGTCCCCAGAGCCTAAACATGAATATTTTATGCTTTCCAAAAGTTATATTGTGTGTTGTGTTGCTATGAAGAACAGTTTATTAATGTATCAAAACTTGAAAAGTTATCACTCTTAACTCTTCTTGGTTCTTTGTGAAGGAGAGAAGTCATTTTACTGTTTGCCTGAGACAGAAAACTGGCAATATGCTGAATATGCAAAAATAGAACTAGATTTGAAATCAGCTTTGTCTCTCTCTTTTCTAGTATACCATAATATTTATGGATTTTTCAGAATAATTGTACCATTTTGCATTTGTTTTCTCAGATTGTTTTAGCTTTATAGTTTACCAAATACTTCAAAAAGTCTACACCACTTCACATGGACCGAAATCATTCTAAGTAGTAATGGTGGTGGTCTCACATCACTAAAAAAATACATAATCTAGAAGAAACCTTTTTTATAGACTAATTCCAAAACAGCTTCCAATGTTATGGAGCAAGTTGCTAGATTAAAACACTAAGGATAATGTTAAAAGTAGGTTTAGTTTTACCTAAGTCTTATCTACCATGTTAATGGCAAATTTGACTTGGTCTGATTTAGTAGTAGCTTCACCTGTCTCTTCAACCAACACTTTACTCTTCCTCAGCTCCATAACCTTCCTATGAAGATTTGAGTGGATCTCATTCGAGAAAGTCGGACTAGCCGCCGGTCTGTATTCCGGACATAGTCGACCGGACTTAAACCGGACTCCACATGCATTACATAAGGTTTTTGGACCGACCGGACCGGTTCTCCACTGAGGTGTGTTGTTTGTGCCACAATGGCAGCATCTTCTTTGAAACACAACAGCCGTTTCTTGCTTCTTCTTCCTCCCCTGCTCTCCTGTTGCATGTTGCTTTGTTGAAACGAGTGGCCAAACCCTGTCACCGGTTAAGCTGTTCCGAGACCGTTTGGTTCTTGGTTTAACTGGAACTGAAGATGAGAAGCTTGCTTTGGTTTTGTGGGTTTGTGTGAAGAGAAGTGAGACCTCTGGTGATGAACAATCATCCACAACACGAGATACCCATTCAAGCTCTTCCACATATTCATCCTAAATATCAGAAAATAAATATCAAATTTTAAAAAAAAAATTAAATAAGTTTCTATTAGTTATAAGAATATATACCGGCAAAGAAGGAAGTTGATCAAACATGCAAGGTTGTGAACTATAGATACAACAATCTTGTTCTTGTTCTTCTTGTGAAGAAGTAACTGAGACAAGTTCTTCTTCTTGACCTTCCTCTGAGAAATCTAGAAAACACTCAACGGAGAAATCTTCAGCAGAAGAAGTTCGGCTTAATTCCTCAGATGACACAGTCACCTGATGCTTTATAGCTTCACCTCTCAGACTTGCCTTTAGGGCTCTAGCTTCTGTCCACAGCTCCATTCACTCTTTCTTTCATACATACATATAAAATATTTCAAGTTTCAAATTATCACTTGACATATATAACTTTTAACTATTACAACAACCATACAAATAAAATAGCTAAAAAGCTAAACCTTATGATCTACATAACCGTCTGCGCATGCAAACTTCAGACAAGTTGTAAAACTGAAAAGAGTAAAGAGAGGTATGGTTGAGGGATATGCTCATCATAATTCTTTACCTGATAAAGAGGAAGATGAGAGAAGAGCTGACTAGAGAAGGCGAAGAAACAGAGTAGAGAGATATGGACAAAGTAAGAGGGCACTGAAATTAATCCATGATTCTTGAAGGGGTTAAAAGGTAAAATAAAGACTTTATGTTTGGGCTTCTTCCGATTCCAAAAGTTAAAGCTCTTTTTCTTCTTCTTTCTTTTCCCCTAACTTATTTTTCTTAATAGTTTCTAGTTTGTGGAATATTACATATCTTATTTCATGAATGATCCTACATTAGTATTTCAGAATCAATGCTTTACTCTTCTTTATTCGCCTCTTCATTTTGTTGTAAAATGAAGTGTCCTTTCTTTCTTTCTTAGTTTTTTTTTTTTTTTTGAGAAAGGGCTTTCTTTCTTTCTTAGTTTTATGCTTTTTGTTCTTTTTTTTTGATAAGTATGTGAATTATCATTAAAAATGAGGCAAGTTTGTACATGTACAAAAAGAAATAGAAGAAGCAATTTGTTGCCAAAAAAAGGTCAAAAACAACAAAGAGCTTAAGTGCTGGAATAAAATTATTCCAACAAGCTAAAAGAATCTAAGCCAATGACTCATTAGATTCCTAAATTTCCGTCTCCTCTTCCTAGCGTGGATTGAGTTGCGAATAGTCCTGTCAATGTCTTTGAAGATGATCATTGGAGTTGAGGACCTGCTGTTATGGAGTCTGTTATTGCGCTCAAACCACAGCTTTGAAACAGTTGTGTGTACAGCAAGCCGGCGGAGAGTAAGAGAGGAGGTCCTGTCTTTAAGGTGGAGCCAGTCCAGGAGAGCAGTCCAAGTGTGAAAGAGGAACGGTCTGTAGCCAAGGCGCCTCGTTACTTGTTTCCAAATCTGTTCACTAAAAGAGCATCTTAGGAATAAGTGGTCTCTGTCTTCATCATGGGTACCACAGAGAAGGCAAGACTTGTCTGGTACCGGTGACCACCTGGCGAGGCGATTCCGGGTAGGAAGTCTGTTCCATTGGGCCACCCACATGTGAAAGGCTTGACTGCCAGATTGCTTCCTCCCACTCTTTTTTATCCCCATGGTTTCTAATAGAGTTCCAAGTTTGAGCAGCAGAAAAAGAGGTGAGAGATTTACCATCGACTTCCCAGTAGTAAATGTCTGTTCTGTCCGAGAGACTGGGAAGTGGAGTGGAGCAGAGTAATATATGGAGCTCCTCTGCCTGTGGCGACCTAGCAGGTCGTAGGATCCAACCTGTATCCGTACAAGCCTCACATATTTTTGCGTTGATGGCTATACCAATATGCCTTGGACCATCAACTCCAAAAAATTTTATCAAGGGTCCTAGATGGTTCCACGAATCATACCAGAAGCTAGCTAACTGGCCATTTCCCACCTCACATTTTATGAAGCGTTCAGCCAAGGGTCTCAGCTTTAGAATCGATTGCCAAATCCATGAGGATTGCTTTTGTTCGTCTATGCTCCAAAGGGAAAGATGCTTAAGACGGTGCTTTTTAGTCCATGAAGTCCAGAGGGACTCAGATTCAGCGTGTAGCAGCCACAAAAGCTTCAAACAGAGGGTCTTGTTCCAAGAAGCGAGTTCACGCAGGCCAAGCCCTCCTTCAGATTTTGGTAAACAAACCTGCGACCATGATATCTTTGCAGCGGCTCTGGTGGTGATGTTTCCATTCCATAAAAACCGCGAACAAAGAGATTCAATAGTCCTGATACATCCCTTAGGAAGAATGAAGGTAGAAAACCAGAAATTAACAGTACCGAAGATGACTGAGGAGAGAAGCTGCTTACGACCCGCAAATGTTAGAGCACGAGAAGACCAAGATGTGAAGCGACTCTTGAGTTGGTCAATAAGGGGCCTATAGTCACAGATTCGCAGCTTTCGATGCATAAGAGGTAATCCAAGATACCTGACCGGAAGCGAGCCGAGAGAGAAGCCAAGATTGCATAAATCAGTGGCCTCCATTTGGCTCATTCCCGCAACAAAGAGCTCAGTTTTGGATCTGTTCATGTGAAGACCAGACCAAGAAGAGAAGCTGTCTAGAGTGGACGCAATTTGCTGAAGAGATCCTTGAGCCCCGTCAAAGAAAATCATAATGTCATCCGCAAAAGCCAAGTGTGTGACAACTGGATCAGACGCTAGCGGATGATAGCCAATTAAACCAGTGCTGTAGTTTTTGTTAAGCATTTGACCCAAGACTTCCATAGCCAGAACAAAGAGATATAGAGATAACGGGTCTCCTTGACGAAGACCCCTTGCTCCCTTGAAGTAGCCACCAAGCTCACCGTTCACAGCAACAGAGAAGCGGGTGGTAGTGATGCACTGAGATATAAGATTGATAAAGGAAACCGGGAAGCCAAGTGCTCTCAAGATCAGAAAGATGAAGCTCCAATTAATAGAGTCAAAAGCCTTTTTCAAATCAACCTTCAAGATGGAACGCTTTGTGATATTCTTCCAATTATATCCTTGGACCAACTCCGTTGCCATGAGCACATTTTCAACTAAGAGTCTCCCCGGGATGAAAGCCGACTGAGTGTTGGAAATAACAGAAGGAAGAACTTGCTTCAACCTGTTAGCGAGAAGTTTCGCAATCACCTTGTAAACTGTATTACAACAAGAGATTGGTCTAAACTCATAGATCTTATCAGCATTCTTCTTCTTGGGTATCAACGTTAAGATCGTAGCATTCCATTGTTGAAGGAGGCGGCCTGTGGTAAAGAATTCCTGGATTGCATCAATAACCTCCTGACCCACTGTGCTCCAATGTGCCGTGAAGAATTTTTGTTCTTGAAATGTTTTGTTTTGGTTTCTGCTTTATTTGTTTATCTACGCACACGAATTATCGATTTAATTAACATATTTTGTGTATAAAAGCCAAACAAAAGTAATGATTTACTTGTCCATACGTCAAGATTCTTTGTTTTTGTTGCCTTCATTTTCTTTGGACCTAATCAATGGGTTCGCTACGTGTATGTCTAGCTTGGGTTTATCTTTCGTCAGAAATTGATAAGTCAGGTCTGTTTCACATATTACTCAATACAATTTGATTGATTTTTATAATATCTTTTTTCTATATATATTAATATTATTGTGAAGGGTTAATATCATGCCTCTTGTCGATGGCTATCTAGCTTGTCTTGTTATAAGGGTTGACAATTTCTTCTTACGAAATGCTGAAAAGTATTTTACAATGGTGAATTTGTTAATCAAAACTAGTGTTATAAAAGTTACTCACTGGTTATATATACCGTCCGATATTTCCCGATATCAACATGGGAAGGTCAAGGTGACTTCCTCTACTATAGCCTTAAATACATTTTTTACGTTATATAATACTTGCATTTTTTTTAGAGATGTAAGTATAGAAACGTTTTTATTTTTAGAAATATAAATTAAATTTTGATTACCAAAAAAATAAAAAAAATAAATTTTACAATTTGTAGTGTGACAAACAAAGTTTACGCCATTATACAGTGAACGTTCCCATGCAGCTCCGAAAGGCCAATATAAAAGCCTCCCCAACCCTCGTTGTTCTGCTATAAAAAAATTTGAATATATAAATTCAAAGCAAATATTCAAATTCAAATTCGATTAAAACACTTAATTTCTCAACAAAAACAGCATAAATAAAGTTCAATAGAACGGTTTAGCAAAAAAAAAAGTTCAATAAAACGAAACCTAAAAAAGCAATTTACCACTGCCAGAAAAAAGGGAGAAGCGTGGTAGGTTTTGGTAGTGATGGGAATGGGGAAGGTGCAAGCCACCGTTGGAGTGGAGCTTCATCAAAGCACCACTATAGCCAAATCCTTTTAAGGATCTAACAATAAATTTATTTATAAAAGACAAGAGTAAGAACTGTGAAAGAGGAATAAGAATAACCCAAAATACAATTAAGCAGCACAAATTTAATAACAATTGGCTAATGGTAGTGTATTAAAGCACAAGTAAAATTCCAATTTTAGTGTTTTTTTTTTGGCAATCTATACTATTGAAAGAAAAGGAGTTTTGGAAAAACTACCTATGAAAAGTTGTTGGATTATTTCATTAGACTTAGCTATTTTTTTTGTCTCACTTTATATTTCTCTAATTATCTCTAACTATTAAGGGCTTGCTATATATTTCTCTAACTATACATCTACATTATGAGTCGAAAAATCTACCTACTCATTATTAATTATTTCTATTATATATAACTAAAGTTTATAAGTACATTTTTAACACGTATATTCTTTCGTTCTCTTTCTGCTGATACAAATTTTTCATTCAGCAAAAGATACCTACATAAAACAGACTCACAAAATAAATATTTATTGCTTCACTGTATCTATATTTATAATTCTTTGAAGCTTGGTGTTACAAAATAAATATCTACACGACTTCAAATGGTAAAAGCGATGATTCTGACAATGGCATCATGTACTTGGTGCTTCGAAAATATTATCATTTACTAAATTATATACTCTTCATGGATTATCGGTTTAGGTAGAAAAATAGTTATATATATTTTCAAACTTTCACATATTAACATTCGGTGAATCTTAAATATGTATTATAATTAATTAAAATGTAAAAAATAACATTTTAATAAATTTTCTATTTTTCGACTTAACAACTTTAAAATATCCAAATATTTTTATGTCATTTTGTTCATTCAAAATATCTAAGTCAAATAATTAGCTCAAAATATAGTAATATACTAAATCATTTTCTAGATTTTGCATAAGATAGTAGATCAACAATTGTCAAATACGGAAATTCATCGTTACGGGTGATATGATATTTACATTATAATATATTGAAAATCAGTTATAACAAATAAAAGCATAAACTTATTTATGGAACTTGAAAACATATTTTATTGACGGGAGATTTAGTTGAAATTGCACATCAAATCTTTACTATTAAAAGGGAAATATTATTAAAAAATCTACTTAAACAAGATTGTTAGACCATTTCATTTGACTTAACTATTTTTTGGTCTTACCTTATATTTCTCTAACTATAAAAATACTTTACATATTTTTTATAATTTAAATGAACTCATTTATTATTTCTCATAATCTATTATATAATTACTCTAAAAATAAATCCTTATGAATATAGACAGATTATTCAAACATGTTTACACATGACGTGATCATTACCACATATAGTTCAATTATTAGTATAAAATTTTCAATGGTTTAGTTATGTTTAATATAGGCTGTAATGGAGAATTCTCTGGTTTGTAACAATTTTTTTTTATTTTTACGTAAATTGAAAACTAAAAGCCTTAATGTTAACTATTCTTTTTTTAGCAAAAAATGTTAACTATTCAACTCTGAAACATTAATTTAATTAATTACATGCAATCAATCATTAAGATTTGATGTTGCATTCTTATATATGAACTAAATGATTAATCTTATCATAGAAAAATCAAATGGGTCTAAACGAGTTAGAGATTTAAATGAAACTAGATTTTGATCTGCACGCCTGTGCGGCTGTATTTTAAAAAAAATATGATGCTATTTGCTTTTTATGTCACTATTTAAGGTTGGGCAAAAAACTCGAATTCGAAGAATCGAACCGATCCCAATCCAAATAAGTAGTACTAAATCCGAATCAGAATTGGTTAAATATCCGAATTATTCAAAATTTTGTTATTTGAAGAATTGAAACATAATCCGATCTGAACCGAATTATTTTTAATATATATAAAAACATCCAGAATATATATGATACTTTTAAATTCGCATAAATGCTTGAAAATATATATAAATAATTAAACATAAATATCTTAAATAGTTAAAAAATACTCAAAACTCCAAAAATACTTAAATAATTATTAATTCTCTATCCAAATATTTAAACCAAACCTATTTAAATTGGTTATCCAAATCAGAACCAAATCTTCAAAGATCTGAACTGAACACGAAATCCCAAAAAAATCAGAAAACGAACCCGAACGCCCACCCATAATCACTATATATATAATCCATATATCTGTTATCATAGGTTACAAAATATGTGTTATCATATAATTAATCGTATTTTATACGTACCATCAAATAAGTTTTCTTATAATTAATAATATTTTATACGTACAATCATATAAATAATCACATATATTATATTTTAAAATTTAATGTGAAATATAAAAACCATAATTTAAGTTGTTGTTTGAAATTGAGCTTTGTATTGTAGTTTTATTACATATATTGAAAACATTTTTATAATAGTTACTGGAAAATATGTTAGTAAAAATCAAATTTTGAATATATGTATATTTTTGAATGAATTTTTGATATAAATCAATTTTAAATTATTATTTTGATTTGAATATATATATATCAAGTAACATAGACCCATTACTTTTTAATATAATGTAATGGACTTTCAATTTTTTTAGTAGCATAAGCCCATTATTTTTTTTTCTAACTTACTACTATCCATGTTTCCAAACAATACTATTTTTTTAACTACTATCCATATTGCCAAATAATCTCATTTTGTACTTGAGTTTTAATAAGATAGATTTCGGCAAATAAGACTCACAAACAATGAAACTTTGTTGTAGACTGAATACAAAAAGTCTTACAAAGTTATAATGTATACTCTATATGATATATGTTTTGCATATATCAAATTGGTTTAAGATTAGAACAAAATTGAGAAGTCTTAAATTAAACCGGATTAAACCATTTTAGCTATAAACAGGTCTACGTAAGTATATAGATGGTTTCATTGTCCAAATGTGAAATAGTCAGAATACTGATTTTTTGTAAAAAAAAATAAAGCTTTTTGTGTCAAATAAATTTTAACCGGTTTGGTTTGGTATATACATATAGCTATTATTAGGTGATAAAAAAGATTCACTTTCTAAAATAAATACTATAAATCTTATACAATAAAGTTGCCTTGTCTCTCTCCTCCTGCGTCCACGTCATCAGGGAGATAGGGGCTTTCCTCGCCACGTGTCGTTGCGCTGATTGGTTTGTGTAAGTCACGCGTTTTGGTTTCGTTGGGTTTTCTATAATCTTCATCGTCGAACCAGAGTAATGGAAGCAGTACGATTTTTGCTCTAGCCATAAACTGAGCATTTAATCTCAGTTAATTCTTCCCCCACGACTTCTCATTTCACTAGATCCTTCGATCTCTTCAGATTTTTCATGGATTGGATCCTATAATTAGGCGTTCCTTGCTTCGCGAAAGAAAGCTCAGTGGGCGATGAAGTGGATCGACGGATCTCAGACCTTCGCGGAGAGGAGCATCGCCTTCGCCTGCGCATAAGGGATCTTCTTCTCCGGTAGCTTCTGCTCGATCTTCTGGCTCAAGAAACGAGGGCTTATGCCTGGTTTGACCTTCTCCAACGAGTTGATCTCTCGAGACGATGGCTTTGCACTGCGTGAAGTCGATCGTCTGGTTTCGCCTGCCTGATCTACACCCTCTTGAGGACGAATCTCATGGACGAATCTCTCTTCAGGGTAAAACAAACTTCTTCGAGAAGAGAGTTCGTGATTACCAGAAGGCTTGTGTTATGTCGAGCGTTAATGGAGGCGGCGCGTTTGATAATCATGTGCTCTCTCTCAACAAAGACTTTTAGATTTGATATTTTTTTTAGACTAATGGATGCACAAGATCAAAACCCATGAAATTTAGTTAATTATGTATTGCCACAGCTCTCCAACTCTACTCACTTTGCAATTTATCATCAATATTAACAGGTATGTGTCATAAGAAGACGCTTCTCAGTATGTTTTGGTTGTTGTTTTGCATAAGAACATAATCTTATGATGATGAAAATTTTATAGCCTCTGGCGACATGTATGCACAACTTTTAGCAAAGGAAGATGGCTATTAATCTGTAAATAACAGAATCGTGGCTACAATATCAGGTATCTTTCTTTGTCCTAATAGATAGATCATTGGCCGAGAGGTGTTGTTGAGACCATTAAAATTGGAACATGCCTAAAATGCAGTTGCTTCCATTAACAACTCGCCCTCACTTGATTCTTAGCGGCATCAGAGTCTCTACCACTTGTCTCCAGACCTCATTCTTCTCTTATTATTTTCAATAACAGAGGTTTGTTGTTTGATCTCTATTTCAAAAGGTCTTCTTGAAACCATATCAATCCATCTGTGGGCCAACGTTGAGAAATTTGACAGTCTGCATAAGCCTAATACAAATACAGTCGGCATTGCATTGTAAGTTAACAACTCCATATCTGGGCCAACATTGAGAGTTTTTACTGTCTGCGTAGGTCAACAGTCAACACTAATAGATTCTCTCTATCATATGGTTGAGAGATATAAATGAGAATTAGGTCAACAAGCCTAAGAAGCAAATTTGTTTCTGAGTTTATCTTAGTCGTTTCGTATAACCTTCACATAGTTGTGCCTTTCCTCCACTTTCCGGCGATGAATGATTGGGTGTCAATGGTGGAATTCACTTAAAGCTACTCATCACTTCCTCAACCTTTCAGCTTTCCTGCGTTTTTTGACCCGTTTATTTTATTATATATACGAACAGATGTGAGGACCCCGAAGATTTGGTCGTCTCGCAATCAATCTTTTCTTACAAACTATCTGTAAAAGCAGGTACCATAATGACCAATTCTCAACTTCCTCTCTCTCAGTTGAAGGCTGGTCGTTCTAGGACGACGGCTGTCAGACGGCTTCTCTATTTTTGGGAAGCTCGGGATGTGAAGAAAGTAATAGAACTTATGGAGATTGATACAGTTCTGGTAGATGAGGAGGAGTTGCTTCTCCATTGTATTTGTCTTTTCTGTAACTGTTTTCAAAATTATTTTTGTTTGCTAACGCTTCATTGTTTCTAAATGGTTTGCAGTCTGATCCAGGGATCTAGCATACACCCCTTAAACGCATTCCACCACTTACTCAGAGAGGGGTCTGTATGAGCTCTGCATTTGATGTTACCAGGAATTAAATATTTGTATTGTACACTCCCATGGTTGACTTATACAATTTGTTCACCTTTTGCTAAATTAATTTTAAGTTTCTCTTTGTCCCGTGTTTTTAAAAGAATTTGTTAAGTTTTTAAATTCTTTCCACCAGCTTCACAGTTCAGCCCATTCTAAGTTTTGTACGTTACAATTAATTAACTAAGCACAACCAGAAGTCCTACAATGTTCACATTTGACTGAAAGACAACATTACTAGCCTCTTCATGTGCAACATCCAAACAGAAACAAACAAAATTTGTGAAGAGATAGAAGGTAAAGCGGACACAAGGGGGTGTGACTAATATTGTCTACAACGAGTATTCAACAACCTACAGCCTCAGTACGTAAGAACAAACTCTCATAAGTTCCTCCCACCTGCCAAATGCTTGGATGTACTAATGACTCAAAGTTTCTTTTAGGACATTGATTATTCCCCTCATGCTATCTATAAGTTTCAAACAATTTGTGGAGCCCAAAATGCAATAAAAATACAACCACCTGCAACATAGAATATTTGATAAATATTCACAAGTACAGGGAGAAACTCAGATCAAGTATAATCAAGCACCATATTTTCTCTCTTACTTGCGGCTGTAATTTACATTTTAATTGCATTGATTAGTGGCTTCGTACCAAAATAAGTTGTCCGGTTTGCAGAGAAAGTAATCTATGGTGCTTGCACGTCTTACAATAGTTTGTGGGTTCTAATTTCCAATAGCATTTTTGTTATCTTCTTAACTTTGGAATTTCTCTCTTTTTATTTAAAATCTGCTAAATTATTTGTCTTCATCTAATTATTTTCCTACTTAGCACTCTATCATCCAAAAAACAGCAACCAACACTTCATACGTAGAAATGTAAATTATATAAAAATTAAAACATCAACCATAGACAACTATTATTACAAAACACAATGACCTTCCAATAAATCTTCGCTACTTTACCTAGCTGTACTTTTTTACTAACACTCTTATACAAAATTGAATAGGCCAAAATATGAATACATCAACTTAACGTGGTTTACAAATTCAATCAGAAAATGCAATTCCAGCTTATTAGACAACACAATATACGAACCCGGCGCGTAGCGCCGGAAGACCACTAGTGAAAATATATAATGTCAATCAACGTTGCCTTTACAACCAAATGAAAGCTAGAAGGCTAATTAACAGATTACAAATATTGTTCCTAAATAATAGCTATAGATTAAATGTCAATGGCATTCAGTGGTAATTATTTAGGAAAATTCAGGGTTAAGTACCAAATGTACTTCAGTTTTAATAGTTTAGATTAGAAAAAAACTGGTATAAATTAGAACATGTTTATTTACTTTACAAATTGTAACAATGCATATGATACGTTTTATTGAATTTTCACAAATGTAAAGTATCGTGTACTTTAAATCGGGTCGTTTAAGTTGTTTGGAAAAAAATATATAGGATAAATAATTAACTATTAATTATTTGAATAAAAAATATTCGAATGATTATTTGTTTTTTGCATAATTTGGTTTATAAATAGTATTTATAGGATATTTGGTTATTTAGAAATTAAATATAATTAATATTTGTAAGTATATAATTTGTATTTTAAAAATCTAAGTACTCATTTGGTTATCAGTTCGCTTTTTATTTTTTGGTTCCAAAAATATATGTTATGCTTGATTATTTATGAAATTCAGCTTAACTTTAATTTTGTTTTCCAGTTCGGTACAGTTCAGTTCACAGTAAATGTACTCAAACCTATACATTATCTAGTAATTCATTTAAAACTGTGAGATCATATAAATCTTTTGGACAACTTATTGTCTACAAAACAAAATTTCATTGTTCTTTTTTCCGAACAGTTTAATCAAATCCAGGAATGAATAGAAATGAGGTACTTAATATCAAAACATGATAAAAACAGGAATCCATCAAAAAACGAATACAAAAAGAGTCGCACTGAAGTTGAAGTTCTCTCATCAAAGAACTCCACATCAATGGCTACATAACGAAAAAAAAAAAAAATCTATAATCCTCTAAGCTCCGATGATTTCGGTTGGTTCCTCAGCTACTGTTTCATCTGGCCTGTCTACTTTCACACCAACATCCTCTGCTGTGTAGTCACCATGAACCTAACAAGACAAAAACAATGTCATATATGATTGTCTGAATGGCTAGACTAAGAGAGATGTTGATGACAAAAACACGTTTCAACTCACCTCCATGAGCTTGCCGAGGTCAAACTTGGGAGCCTTGAGGATCTTGACTTTACGGATGAACACGTTCTGCAACGGGTAGATGTTCTGAGTGGCCTTCTCAATATCTCTTCCGATGGACTCAGGGATGAACTTGGCAACAAGCTCCTTAAGGTCACAAGATGAAGCCTCCTTCACCATAATCTCACTCATCTTCCTGCGAATCTACAACAACACAACAAAAAGACCAAGTCAAATCTCAGTCACTTCCTACACAAATGTTTTGATATATATATATATGTCATGCAGTGCAATTACCTGACGAATTTGGCTGGACTGAGCATAGCAAGTACGCTTGACCTGGTTAGCACGCCTCTTGGTGAAAGCAATGCAGAACAACCTCAAGGTGTAGCTGTCTGTTGTCTTCACATCGACATGAGCTTCAATCAAAGTCTGCCACTTCTTCACCAACGACCTTAGCTTATCTGTGGTGAAATCCATACCCTACAAGAACGTAACAAAAATGTTTACATCATTCGCAAAAAGAGATAAAGGTCCTTCCTTTTAGAAACATACCCAGAACTGGGTCAAGACATTCCTGCCCTGAACATCTTCAGCTCTGAGACGGATCTTCCTGTAAGAGTGGTCCTCATCACCTTGGAGATCAGCTAGAGAAACCTCGAAAACCCTGTGTTTCAAACCCTCGGAGGCAATCTGTTCCCAACATTTTAAAAGAAAAGGAGCAAACTTGAGACTACCAACAACGAAACCAATCTCTACAACTCACATTCAGACATTATTGTTACCTTGGTACCCTGAGTTCTGGAAACAAGAGTCTTGCCTACATTTCTCTGTTTGAAGATAGAGGGAGCCTTGATGTCATACCAATCCTTCTTGGAGAAAGGATCAACACTGCATTATCAAATTAACTTCAATACACAGTCTGAATATAAAACCTATAAATTCAATCTAGGGAACGTGTTACATACATCTTCTTCTTGCCTCCTTTACGACCCTTTGAGATCCTCTTGTTCTTCCTATACATTCAACAATAACTATACGTTAGAAATGGATACTCTTAAGATAGCTATGGAAGAGGGATGCAAAGAAGAGTATACCCGACAGCCATGGTTAGGGAGCTTCAGAAGCTGCTGCTGCTGACGACGACGAGCAACAGCGAAGAAGATGACGATGAAGAGAGAAAGCTTACTTCTGCCATCAGGTTTCATATATCTAGGGTTTTGTGAGGCCTAGATATAAACTGGATTTGATCTTTGAAGCCCAGTGGGCCTTTTAATGATCATTATTTTCACTATCTGCCGTCCAATTATTTTCACATAGTGATTATTATTTCAATCATTGGTCTTACAAATTTCTGAGTTCATTTCAGTGTTTGTTCAATTTACACAAATGATCATACACTCAAAGTTGGAATCTGGTGCTTGTACTATATTGCCTTGCAATTCCGGTATCGAACTTACTCATAATCAAGGGAGATACATGAAGAAAAGGTACGATTGTTCAAACTACAGATAACATAAAATAAGAGTGAAGAATATATCACCACTCACCACTCATGAGCTTGAGAGTGACCCAATCAGAGTTTGCACCAAGGACGATATCGAAGAAGGTGAGATTTTGATTTCTGATGGTGGAAAAACAGAGCATACAAGTCGGGAGGGAAAGGTTGGAAAACCGATCCGATCAGCGAGGGTTGAGAAACGAGTAAACTCTCAGACTGCTGCTACCACAAAGGACTCCAAACCTAGTGGTACCAGCAAAAAAAGTTTCTCCAAAAAACATTAATATGTCGGGCTTCTTTTGGAATGTTCGCGGCTTAAACAAATCAATTAAACATTCCGTAATAAAGAAGTGGTTGGAGGAGAAGCAGTTTGATTTTGGCTGTTTGATTGAAACTCGTGTGAAGGAAGAAAGAGTTCCAGAAATGGTGGGAACTATGTTTAAAAATTGGTCGATCCTAACAAACTATGAGCATCATAGGTTGGGTAGGATCTGGATAGTCTGGAGAAACAATGTGAGACTCACTCCTTTCTATAAGAGTAGTCAGCTGATCACATGTTCCATTAAGTTGGAAGCGATGCAAGAGGAGTTTTTTTGCTCCTTCGTCTACGCATCAAATCTGGATGAAGGCATAAAAGAATTATGGAGAGATCTCTGTGATCATCACAACTCTCCGATAATTGGTACAAAGCCTTGGATGATACTAGGTGATTTTAATGAAACTTTGGACGTGTCCGAGCACTCGAATTTTGATAGCTCGCCGTTAATAACCTCTGGAATGAGAAGGTTCCAAGACACTGTAAATCATTGTTCCTTGACTGATATGGCTTATCATGGCCCTCTTTTCACTTGGAACAATAAGAGGGGAGCTGATCTTATATCAAAGAAGCTGGATAGGGTCCTTGTTAATGAGGTTTGGAATCAGGACTATCCTCAGGCCTACTCAGTCTTCGACGCTGGAGGCTTTTCGGATCACTTACGCTGCCGTATTCAAATTAACACGCCAGCACTTTCTTCAAGAAGGAAGCCGTTTAAGTTTGTTAACGCAGTTACCACACTTGCGGAGTTTCTACCCATGGTGAAAGATTTTGGGGCAAATACAGAACCTATTTTCCTCTCAACGTCCTCCCTTCATAGATTCTCAAAGAAGCTTAAAAATTTAAAACCACAGATACGGGGTCTGGCGAAAGACAGGATGGGAAATCTGGTTAAAAAATCTCGAGAGGCTCATGAAGAACTCTGCAAAAAACAGGAATCAAATCTCTATTCTCCATCTTCTCAACATATGGGGGCTGAGAATGAAGCTTTTACGAGATGGGAATTTGTAGCGGGTCTTGAAGAGAGTTTCCTCAAGCAACGATCGAAGCTGCACTGGCTGAACAATGGTGATCAAAACAATAAAACATATCATAGTGTTATCGCTGCTCGAGAGGCGGTAAATGGAATCAGAGAAATACGGTGTCGAGATGGAACTCTGGTAAATGATGAGAATGGAATAAAGGAGGAAGCTGAGAGTTTCTTTCGAGAATTTCTCCAGCACCAGCCTCCTGATTTCACAGGAATGGATGTCGACCATCTACAGGATCTTCTTCCTTTTTGATGTACAGATCATGATGCTCAAGCTCTGATTAAGACAGTTACTCCCGAGGAAATCAAAGCTGTGCTGTTCGCTATGCCTAGTAATAAATCACCGGGACCAGACGAGTATAATGCAGAATTCTATAGATCAACTTGGGAAATCATTGGTCATGAGTTTGTGGTGGCAGTTCAGTCTTTTTTTGTTAAAGGTTTCCTTCCGAAAGGAGTCAACTCCACCATCTTAGCTTTGATACCAAAGAAAACAGAAGCAGTTGAGATGAAGGATTATAGACCGATATCTTGCTGCAATGTTCTCTAAAAAGTTATTTCAAAACTCATTGCCAACAGGTTGAAGTTGTTGCTGCCTCAGTTTATCTCAGCAAACCAATCTGCATTTGTTAGTGAGCGGCTGTTGATAGAGAATCTTCTTCTCGCTACAGAAATTGTGAAGGACTATCACAAGGAAAGTATATCTTCTCGGTGTGCCATCAAGATAGATATATTGAAGGCATTTGACTCTGTCCAATAGCCTTTTTTGCTGAATGTTCTCCGGGCGATGAACTTTCCGCAGCAGTTCATTCATTGGATTTCTTTGTGCATCACAACACCGTCGTTCTCTGTTCAGGTTAATGGTGAATTGACTGGCTATTTTCAGAGCTCAAGGGGCCTCCGTCAAGGCTGTTCTCTTTCGCCATATCTGTTTGTAATTGTTATGGACGTCCTATCTAAGCTTTTGGACAAGGCGGAAAGTGTTCGAAGTATTGGATATCACCCTCGCTGTCAGAACCTGGGTCTGACTCATCTAATGTTTGCAGATGATTTAATGGTGGTAACTGATGGGAAGGTGAGATCAATGGAAGGAATAGTTGAGGTTTTTGAAAAATTTGCCAAAATATCAGGTCTACGTATCAGTATGGATAAATCAACCATGTATATGGGTGGTGTGCCTACAGATATTCGTTTGGAGATTGAGAGCAGATTCCAGTTTAGAACTGACCAACTTCCAGTACGCTATTTGGGTCTACCTCTCACTGCTAAGAGTATGAGTAGTAGCGACTATCAACCCCTCCTAGAAACAATCCGGAACCGTATTAGCTCATGGAAGAACCGTTTCTTATCCTATGCTGGTAGACTTGAGCTTCTTGGATCGGTGTTATGGAGCATCTCAAGCTTTTGGCTCTCTGCTTTTCGGCTTCCAAAGGCCTGTATACGAGAAATAGATAAAATCTGCTCAGCCTTCTTATGGTCTGGAAGTGATCTTAATCCTCGGAAAGCTAAGGTGGCTTGGGAGGAAGTGTGTCGTCCAAAGGACGAAGGAGGACTTGGCCTCCGATCACTAACAGATATGAACAATGTCACATTGCTCAAGCTTCTTTGGCGTCTCGTCACGAACAAGTCATCACTCTGTGTGCGCTGGATCCATACCACTGTCCTGAAGAATGAGTCTATCTGGTCTGCGAAGGATAGCGATAAAAAAGGTTCCTGGATGTGGAGATTTTTTTTAAAAATTCGAGGCCTGGCTAGACAATTCTGTAAGGTAGATGTTCACAATGGCAAATCGACATCCTTTTGGTATGATCAGTGGTCCCCAATGGGTTGCTTGACTGACATTTTTGGACAACGGGGACAGATAGACACGGGCATTGGCCAGCATGATACTGTCTACACAGCTAGGACAAAAAGAAGGCGACGAAATCATCGCTCAGAAGGTCTCATTAATGTGGAACACCATCTCATATCATTGCCTAGCTCTGACGCAGAGGTTATCGTTCTCTGGCGGGGAAAACAAAATGTCTATAAAAGTCAGTTCATTACTCGGGACACTTGGAATCTCATCAGACCAGTGAGGGAGAAGGTGGCTTGGCACAAGGGCCTATGGTTCAGCCAAGCAACACCGAAATTCCGGTTCTGCTCATGGCTTGCTCTGCATAATCGACTCACCACAGAAGATAGGATGATATCGTGGAATCTAGGTATTGACGGGGGCTGTGTGCTATGTCAACATCATCTTGAAACTCGGGATCATCTCTTTTTCCGATGCACCTACAGTTCTTCTCTCTGGACTAAGCTAATGCGTGAGCTCATGGGTAACCATTATACAGATGAGTGGAGCAGTATCATATTTTTCCTGTCGCAGTCTCAGCTTTCTCGAACCCGGACGTTCCTTGCACGTTACGTATTTCAGACCACGCTCTACATGCTATGGCGGGAGCGCAATTCTCGAAAGCATGGAGAGAAACCACGATCACCTGAGACTCTTTTTCGGGTAATTGACAGGCAAGTCAAGAATCGCACTACTTCCATACGAACTCTGGACAAGAGACTGGACATGGCGTTTCAAGATTGGATCGTAGCAGTGGGGACATAGTTTTTCTATTCTTTTGTTGTTAAAAAAGGCAGAAACAAAGTAGCTTTGCTGTAAACAAGTTTATTTTCTTTTGAATCGAATTTAACATTTTATTCAAAAAAAAAAAAAAAAAGAAAAGAAAGGCAGGAAGTAAAGACAGTCTTCCAAGAGCCTAGACATAATGTTCATCATGATTTCAAGATCTTTGAAATGTCGTCATAGACTTACAGGTAAGAGTCGCGTTATTTTTTGTGTTTTAGATACGCCAAGACCACTGTGGCCAGTAGAGGCACAAGCACTACAGTCTGCAGTTTCTGTATATAGAGGAGGGATATTAGTAAACTATGCTATAACAAAATCAGATACATTGTTTTATGAAAACAAGATTAAAATTCTTTTGCAAAACTGTAATATTGCAGGATCATGCAGGATATTGCAGGATCATGCAATGCAGCCATAGTTTCTGTATATAGAGGAGGGATGGAACAAGACTGTAATATTGCAGGATCATGCAATGCAGCCATAGATTTCAAACAATCTTCAACATGAATCAATGCGTTAGTGATCATATCATTCAAACACTGCACTGCTTTTGTTGATTTGTCCTCATCTTTCAAGTCCTAAATCAGAAAAAAAGAATTACATTTTGTTTTATAAGATTTAACATTAGATATATCGAGAGTGAAATGTATGCACCTCGAGTTTGTCAACATATTTTCCCTAAGTCTCACGAGGCCAAAACATGCGTGGTTTTGGTATTTCATTAACGTTCCCAAGGTAATCTTTGATGATGTTTGTTTTCTAGCAAATAAGATAACAGCTTTTTTGTAATATTCCAAAATATATATTTCAATGTTTTCATGTTATACTATTGTGATGATACATACATACCTGCAAAAATAAACCTGTAGAATTGGAAAGCTGCTCCCAGTTTGGAGTTACTGTTTCTAGTTCTGAAGAGAGGAGAAGTTTAGACATACCCAAACCCACAAGTCCAGCAGCATAATGACAGTATTCATCATAATCATCAACCGTTTCTACCTGTTGACAAATCATTTTAGCTCTTAACAAAGAAAAGTAGTTACTAAGTATTGATGATAGCTTAACTTGATATATCTAAATTTCAAAGCATTGATATTTGAACAGTCAATGACAAAACTAAGCAAAGGATACAAACACATTCCAAATCATAGAGATTTTAATGTATCACAAACCTCCTTGGAAATGAATTTGGCCATTCCTGCACCCATTCTTTTAGTTATATCTTCAATAATCTCTTGATATCTTTTGGGTAAATTAAGAAAACAACATAAATTAATTTGTATCACTAGAAGAGCAACAAAATTAATAAAACACACGTGGCAAATAATTGAACTAACCCTTTTTCAAGCTCCAGAAATGCTGCAGACACATGATGAAATTGCTCCATTAGAACCTTGTACTTTTCCTCACCACCTAAAACCAGATAAAGATTAATTAAAATAAATTAATCACTTTGCAATAATTTTTAACTGGATCAGGTGCATAGAACTGCTTTTTCAAAATTCATCCAGATATTTTCACAATCTCTAACTGAGTTTAAAATTTTATTTAGATGCTCCATTAATCCCCAACTTAAACCAAGCAAACAAAAGAACAAGACATGAGATGTGACTCTTCTTACTTACATACAAAATGCCAGTCACGATCGTATATGTGGCGGTGGAAAGCTATACGAATTGGAACCTTGATCTCAGTTGGAATGCTTGTGTCATCCTCTGTAGTAACCAGAAAAAGTAGATGATATTAATTTCCTATCATAAAGAACTTTATCCCATTGAAAAAATAAAGATGGATCTTTTTTTTTTTTTTTGAACAACTCATATAAAGATGGATCTATATTATTTTTATGAAGCACTAACCAACAGTATCAAGAGCTCGGAGAATCAAGTAGAACACACACACCTACTCAAACAAACTGAATAAGAAAATGGTGAAAATATAACATAAACACACGAAACACACACATATTACTGTGAGAAAAAGGCAGAGAAACAAGTACAGCGTCACGTAGCTCGGTGCCTAGTTGCTGAATAATAAGAGAAAACGTTTTAAAAACTTTGTTGAGAGTTGAGTAACAGAAAGTCAAGTGTGGATCAAGTGGGATCTGTTTCTGAGCTTTCGTAATCGCAAGCTTCAACTTCAAGAGTGGATATATTTCATCTGGGTGTATTAGAATCGTACTCAAGCTTCCCATTTTTTTAAAAACCTTTTTCTATATCGGTACTCCAAGTATCAAAGAGATATTTGGATTATAAGTTCTCTAAGTATGAACAGTGTCATGATTACATCTTTGTTGGAGATAGACTTAGCATAGGCCCATTAAGAGCTAAGCCCAAAATTAGGTCCGACCCGTTAAGTAACAATGGATGATTTTGCTAAAAGACAAAACGTACGTCATTATAAATAGAAGACGTCAGACTCATTGACTCATTGAAAGGACGTTCAGAAAAGTACATAAAGTACAAAAAAGGAGAGCATCGCCTCTTCATCACATACAGTCTTGGACGACCTCGACCACCAGGCGAGCTCGGCCCATACGACCTCAGACCATAAAATAGAAAGATACTTGTTTAGACGAACTGTTTAGACGAGCATCTTTAGTTCTTGTAATTGACCGAGCCTGTTTATTCTTGACTATTAATACGAAAATCTCCATCCCTTTACATCATTTATAAATATTACATCACCGACCGGATATGGAAACAACAATTGGCGCCCACCATGGGGCCGGAGATTCTTCTTCACCTCAAGACAGGTCGGCAGTCACAAAACCCACATCGCAACCATACGTTCCGATCTCGGCAACCACTGACCATCCTGGAGCGACTAGCGCACAACTAGCTGCAATGACAATCTCGGACCATCCAGCCAACACCTCGACACTAGTGGCGACGACCTCAGACAAACCATCAATGGTGACAACCTCGGACCATCAAGCCAACATCTCGACACTAGTAGCGACAACCTCAGAGAAACCATCAATGTTGGCAACCTCGGACCATCAAGCCAACACCTCAACCCAACCATCTATGGTTGCGACCTCGGCCCTACCAGCAGCGGTTACGATCTCACATCATCCATCCCACCATGTAACACAAGAACGATGTACTCCACTCAGCCGGACATCTCCCTGATCTTTCAAACACTTCTCGGTAGGATCGATGAGCTCGCTCGAGGAAAGACTTCTCGTTTGGACGACTTCGTGCATTCTCAGATTATTTGCAACAACCGCATCAACGAACTCCAGTCTGTCGAGATTGGTGCACCACGATCACAACAAGTTGATATCACTCCACGACTCCAGCGTGTTCTTTTCAACAATGTACCAACACCAGCGACCGGTTCAGGACATCATCGATCAAATCAAGCCAACGATCTACATGCACCAATCGCAAGTTCTGGACAACAACATCAGACTCATGTGAACGAATCTTCAGCACCAATCATCGACTCCAGACATCAGCGCCCAGACAACAACACTAATTTCCTGCAGATCACCATCCATATCCGAAAGAGATCAACATGATCAAATCATAAACAACCAAAGTCTAAAAAACAAGCAGCAAAATAAAAGATAGCAGCAGCCACGCAGGGCTTTGACGATCACACAAACCAAACTACGGGTGGGAAGGAACTTGACCCTCACGCCTCACAGCCGAAGACGCAGCACCAGCACGCTCAGCCACACGACGAGGACTTGCTTCCTCACGACGACGATTTTCCTCCTTCCCTCTTGCCTTAGCAGCATCTTCAACTCCCGCAGTCAGAGTTAGATGAACAGGAGATAGTGGACGAGTAAAATCAAAGGAAGGGATATCAGCCAGTTCCTTGGGTTCAAACTCAACAAAAACAACCAAGTTTGCCTTCTCCTTCCTCCGGACCAATTCATTCTCAAGATGCTTAACCTTACGATCAGGAATATTTATCGCCTCTTTTTTCCAAGTCTTGGCAGCATGAAGCACTCCCATGATCTGATTCACTCCATACATAGATGTGCGAACAACCTTCTGATTTTCCACATACCTCTGCACCTTTTCCATACGAGAATTGAAAGTAGCAAGCACATCATCATGTCTCGTTACTGCCCTGCGATACCTCCTGCCCGCCACTTCTTTTTCCTTCTTAAAATGCTCCAAGTCGGCCGCTTGACGTTTTTTCACCCGCCCAACTTCCAAAGCTATCTTTGCAGTAAGTTTTTTAACTTCTTCCAACGCATCTGAGGACACTTTCTTCTCAGCCTCATACTTACCGCGCAAAGCTGCTATTTCCTCGGAACCGTCAACCTTGTCCTTAATAGAAGCAAGCTCAGCCTTCGTTTTTTCAAGCTCGGCCTTCACCTCTTCAAGCTCTTCATCTTGATTAACCACCAGTTTGTTCGCAAACTTTGTACCCCGCACAAAACAACACAAAAAAACATTCCTTTAGTTCAAAACCACAAACTCATTTTTTCTTAAAAAAAAAGAGAGAAAACAAACAAATTTTGAAGAAAGAAATAATTATCTTACAATGGCCAAGTAACGAGCGAACTCCTGATACCACTCACCGCGCTTAACTTGATCCAAAGGCAAACCATCAACGCCAGCAGATGATTGAAACAACTTGAACAGATCACCACATCCCGAAGCCAAACCATTGAACGAATGTTCAAACGGCTCAAAAGATGCTTTCTACGCAGCAGGAGACTCAACCACCAAAGGCAGCTCAACATCAGAGCTCACAATTTTGCGAGATTTCGAAGGCGGCACATTTTTTGGTGAATGACCAGAGGCAGCCCTTTTCGCCACAACACTCCCACTGCCCGCAACAATAACTTCCTTTTCAGAAACACCAGCGGACGGTACAGGAACTGTCGTACTCGTAAAACCCATAACAATATTACGAGCAGATGCCGAAGGCTCCACACCGGCGGCACACTGACCAGACTCAACAACATAAGCATCATCAGTACCTCCAGCAAAACAATCAACCAAACTTGGAATCTCGCTCAAATCCATTTTTCTCTAATAAGCTACAAAAAAAAAGCCAACAAAACCATGCAAGATCAGTAACTTATCTATACCAACAAGCATTTTATCCACCAAAAAAAAATACAAAAAAATACGCATATTTTCAACCTGAGTTAATAAACGGGATGCGCCGCCAACCCTCCGATCGCCTCACCACAGTCTAATCCCGAGCCTTCGTCTCCTTGAAGTATTCCACGCACTCACTATCACCAGGAACGAGAGGAACACCAACTAAATGACGACCTGCAAAACAAGACAACAATCAATAAGAATGTCAAACAAGAACACACCAATAAGAGTTAAACTACCATTGTAGGATTCCAACTACTCCTAAAAGGGACACTCATATCAGAAACATCAGGGACTGACCAAGGCGCAATTCGAACATAAAAAAACTTCTTAATCCAACATAACGTTTTTCTCTTCCTCTCCCCAACAACACCACAGCCAGCCTTCATAGACACATAAAAAGCCCCGTCCATTTTATCACACCAAGTAATATGCGCAATACGTTCAAACAAGCATAGGCTCATGTGAACACCAATATCTGCGGCTGTGAACAAAGCTGCAACTATGTTTCGAACAGCAGCAGAAGTAAGTTGAGCGAGTGCAATAAGATGTTCATCACAATACGCCAGCAACAACCTCGGGAGGGAAACCACAAATGATACTCGGTGAACCATAAATCATAAACACAAAGCCACCCATCCGGAACTGTCCATGGACGTTCATCCTCGCCAGGAATACGCGCTTCTATGACACCATTACGGTAACAGTTGGCTGAGATCCACTTAATCGTATCCTCATCAACAATAGAAGGAAATGACTCCGATGGATCCGGATGATTAACAAGAGGACCTACAAAACTCCTAGGCCTTTCCCTCGCCTTTCCCTCGCCTTCCTGACCCTCTTTCTCTTCTTCCTATAGTCACAAAGATTACCAAAGGCATCAAGCGATCCAGCAAAGGAGGCAGCCACGCTTTCTTGTTTTATTTTTCTCAAAACATCGGTAACATCGGCTCGACGATCACTGCCTCCATCAGTATCCTCCCTCCCATCATCTACAACAATGACTCCTAGACTACCACTAACACCGCTTGGCTCACCACTAAAACTATCCTACTCATCACTAAAGTCATAACACTCACCATTAAAATCACTACGTCCATCTACACCATCTCGGTCATCCATCTCGTCATCTCCAACAGCAGCATGATCACCGTCACTAGCATACTCGTCTTGATCACTTTCCTCGCCAACATTAACGTCATAGGTCCTATTCCACTTATCATCGGCGCTCCCCAGAGCACCATCATCCTCAACATCAACGTTTTTAACGTCATCATCTCGTTTCTCATCTTCAGAAACATCACCACTATCCACAAACTTCTCACTATGAGAACTCGAGTACGAACTACCATCAGAGGAACTTGTAGTTTCCGACGACGACTCTTTAGTTTGGGAAGAGTTCGCCAGCCGCATCTGCTCATGCTCCCGGACAGTTTCTAACATAGTCTTATTTGTCAAATATGACGAACTAAGGATAATAAGAGGCGTTGCTAAAGACAACCTCGACCCCTCAACGCCAGGCTCCACCGCTAAATTAGTCCCATGCTCATCAAAAAGAAACCCAGTCCCTTCCTCGATCAAACTCATGCTTACCCTATCTTCTGCTTCACTTCCAGTAAGAGTACCTAACTCAACAGCAATGACAGATTCGGCAATCTCCGACCACGACTTGCAGCCATCGGCAAGCTCCATCTTATGAACTAATAAAGACAGCTGCTCACAAGCAACCTTCCCATCCGACGGCATACCAATCAGCGAAATTAGCTCCGACGTTTCCATCACCGAGGGCATGTTTGGCACAACAGAAGATAAATTCGGAACGAAAGACGAGCTCGAACCAAAAGACGACGAGCTCAACCCCACCTCACTGTGACACGGCTCCATCGATAACGGCAAGCTTGGAACAGCAAACGACAAGCTCGAACCTAGGAACGAGCTAGGAACTGATGAACTTGAAACAAAATCCGAGATCGACCCCACCAATGGCAAGCTCGTGCCCTCCGCATCTCGACCATACTCTTTCACCAACAACGAACCCGAAGTAACAACAGGAGATGAGCTTGGAGCCACCACGAACGAATTCGGAGCGACAGGAGACGAACTCAGAGCCACTGTCGGTAAGCTCGGACCCACCGTTGGCAAGCTCGGGACGACAAGAGGCAAGCTCGGACCCGCCATTGGCAAGCTCAGGACGACAGGAGGCGAGCTCAGATCCGCCGTTGACAAGCTCGGGACATCAGGAGGCGAGCTCGGATCCGCCCTCGACGAGCTTGGGACATCAAGAGGCAAGTTTGGAGCCACCATCAACAGGTTCAAAGCAACAGGAGACGAGCTCGGAACCACCGTCGACGAGCTCGAAGCCGCCATTAACAAGCTCGGAACATCAGGCGGCAAGCTCGGTGCCACCATCGACGAACTCTTCTTAAACCTTCTACGGGCAACGAGATCAACCCCTTTTCAAAACAAGCTCAACCTCTTTCCAAAACAAGCTCAACCCCTTTCCAAAAACGAGCTCAACCCCTTTCCACACCTCAGAACACGAGCTCAACCCCTTTTTCAAAACAAATTCAGCCTCCCTTCTCCCACATCACAGACTTCCTCACGGCAAACAAAACCAAATTTGTTTTTTTTTTTTTTTTTTAAAGAAGGGAGGAGAAGAGTAATAAGACGAGCTCAACCCCTTTTCTAAATGAACTCAGCCTCTCTTTTCCCACACATCACAGAACTTCACGCTTCCTCCACCGAAAAAGAAAACAAAAAAAAAACGAGGAAGAAGAGAGAGGGAAGCAGTGTTGAAAAGAAGGAACCAAAAAAATAAATAAATATAATAATAAGTGAAAATGACAAGGACCACACAAAAATAATAATAAGAGAAAGCAAAATTTTTACCTTTGCTTCCAAATGGGAGACAAGTTCTTACAAAAAATATAAGAGAAAAGATGTGTTTCCCTATTTCCCGACAATTCTCGAGCCTGGCTTTCTCAGAAAGAAAATTCCAGAAGAATTCACCGATATTCAACTCTTGACGAACTGTGGGAGAGACAATTGTTGGAGATGGGCTTAGCATAGGTCCATTAAGAGCTAAGCCCAAAATCAGACATGTTCCGTTAAGCAACAATTGATAATTTTGCTAGAAGACAAAATGTATGTCATTATAAATAGAAGACGTCAGACTCATTGAAAGGACGTTCAGAAAAATACAAAAAGTACGGAAAAGGAGAGCATCGCCTCTTCATCACAGACAGTCTTGGACGACCTCGACCACCAGGCGAGCTCGGCCCAGACAACCTCAGACCATAAAATAGAAAAAAATATTTGTTTAGATGAACTATTTAGACGAGCATCTTTAGTTCTTGTAATTGACCGAGCTTATTTATTCTTGACTATTAATACGAAAATCTCTACTTCTTTATATCATTTATAAATATTACATCACCGACCGGATACGAAAACAACAATCTTGAATCCTTTTAAGTTTGGTCCACGCCTCGATTGATGTTATACAGCATAATATTATAATATAACTGTGTATATATTATGTGCAGGTCTTGTTCCCATGTCAATATGTGACAGCTGACCAACACGTTGTTGTTAGCAAGGTTTAATTGTAAATAAACAACCACGTGGGAAACCAAGAAAGTCTTCTTTAAACCTAATCCTCATTTGACCAATGTAGTTTCCAAGAGTGTTAAGTTGTTTTAAGAGCTCGAGGCCTAGTTGTGGAATAACAAGAGAAGAAGCTTTTATAAACATTTGGAAGCATAGTACCAGAAAGCTAAGTGTGGCTCAAGTGAGATCTGATTCTGAGCTTTCATAATCGCAACATTTACTTAGAAGATATTTAACGGTAAAAGACAAAGAAGGCAGTAACCACAATAGAATCCATGGTTTTAGACAAAACCAAGTTTAATCTCTCTTTGTATGGAAACAATCTTGAATATGAGATTCAGCTCTAAGAAAAGGAGAGTGGCGTGAATAAGAATGAACCAACAAATCACTGCTCATCACTGACCACTCCGTTTGCTCTGAGATATGCAAAGACTATGGCCAGTAGAATCACAAGCATTACAATCTGCATTTTTTTTCAGGTAGAGAATGAGGATTATAATTAAGTAATGTATCTATTAAAACAAAGAGAGAATACTTCTGCGGAAATAAGGAAAAAACTGTTAACTTACATAAAGATTGTTTGATTGTCCTTTGTCATTAACATAAGACTTTCTGAAAGGCAGAGAGACATATAGATTCATCAGAAAATCAGTTTTATCCCAGGCATTGGAACAACAGAAGCCACACTCTATACATTTGGATTATCTAAAACAGTAAGAAGATCAAAAGATGAGTGTATATACCTCTTATGAAGAACCCCGTTGTCTCTGCATAGTTGCTGAACGTCTTCTAGTTGTTTTAGTGTCTTACTAGCATTTGGCTCGTTCTTGTCAACCTTCATGTAAACATATTATTCTTTTATAAGAAGAGAATCAGAGTTTAAAAAAGGACACATTTAACAAAAAGAGGAACAGATGAGATACCTTTGTTTTCAGCATGCAAGAAAAATCATAAAAGGCACCATACACATCAGCCATTGTCTTTGTCCGATCAATCACTTTAGCAGTAAGACCTAAACAAAAGAAAGTTGTTTAAACAACATGCTTGAAACACGTTCTCAAGCTTGCGGATTATACAAGTTAAGGCTGAGCCTAAAGAATGATGAGATGGTGATGAACATCTTACCTCGCCTCAATTTCACAACGCCTCTAAATACTTGCACATTGTTATAGCATAACGCAAGTGTACCAATCGCCATGATCTGATCAAAACAAAACACATCCAAGCAAAGAGATATTAATGCAGGTTTTCATTTTACATGGAAAACAATAAAAAAAAATAGTTCTCAACAAGAAGTAGACAACTTTAAAATTAAGTTCTGACCTGAGGGATAGCACAGAACCGAAAAATAGAAGGATCACGCAAGGCAGCCATGTATTTGAGGCAATCTTCAATATGCGTCAAAGCATTGGTGACCATTTCATTCAAGCACTGCACTGCATTGCTTGAGTTCTTCTCGTATTTCAAGTCCTACATTGGGATTAGAGCACTGTTAGAGAATAGTCAACGTGGGTAGCATGAGAACCTATGATGAGAGGTTGAGAGTGCACCTCGAGCTTGCCAGCATATTTGCCCCAGATCTTGCGAGGCCAAAACATGCGGGACTTTGGTATTTCATTAATGTCCTCAAGATAGTCTCTGATTATGTTTGTTTTCTGCAAACATGTCCAGTTTTTTTTTTATAAATTATTCAAAGATTTATAAAGTATTGTCATTAATAGATTGTTGTACCTGAAGAAATAAACCCATTGAATTGGAAATATGCTCCCAGTCTGGGGTCAAAACTTCTGATCCGGAAGCGAGGAAGAGTTTAGAGAGACCTAAACCCACAAGTCCAGCAACATAGTGGCAGTACTCATCATAGTCATCAACAGTCTCTACCTAAAGCATCAGTAACAAAAGACCATTTCATGATTCTAAATGAAACATAGTCCTAGTCTAGTTTAATCCAACACAACAGATATGTTTGTATGACAGACCTCATGGCAGATAAACTTGGCCATTCCTGCACCCATTCTTTTAGTAATTTCCTCAATAGCCTCTTGATACCTTCATATACGGAGGAGAGGTGTAAGGTTGTTTATAATATAAGAATAATTAGTAACAAAATTATAAAACAGAACAGAAGAGCTTAAAATAAATAAATACTAGAACTAACCCTTTTTCAAGTTCCAAAAAAGCTGCAGAAACATGGTGAAGCTGGTCCATTAGAACCTTGTATTCCTTGGTACCACCTAAAGTTTGAATCCGTTAGAATATTGATGGACATGTGAAGGAAAGATGGAAAGGTAAAGAAACTCTTCAAACTTGCATGAATAGTGCCAGTCAGTATCATATATGTGCCGATGGAATGCTATCAAGATGGGCAGCTTTTCATCAGTTGGTATGCTTGTGTCATCCTCTGCAGTACCAACAAAGTAGATGAATCTTAACATGAATACATTGCAAAGACACAGAAGCTTTTGCATAATTTAGAGAGACACTACTAACCAACAGTATCAAGAGCTCGAAGAACCAAGTAGAACACACACACCTACACAAATACAAAAAAAAACAAATTGGACACAGCTGGCAATAAATGTGGAAACTTTATTATATAGCAGAGAGAGAGAGAGAAGAAACGTTACAGCGTTACGAAGCTCGGTGCCTAGCTGCTGAATAACGAGAGAGAAGCTTCGAGAGACCTTGTGGAGCATTGAGTAGCAGAAAGCCCAGTGTGGCTCAGGTGGGATCTGCTTCTCTGCTTGCTCGATCGCTCGTTTCATCTTCAGCAGCGGATATATATCATCAGGGTATCTCAGAAACGTCCCCAAGCTCCCCATTGTTCTTCTGAGAATTCGATTCAGAAACAGAAACAGAGCTCTCCCCCCTGTAATGGAATCACTGACAACAACAATGCCTGCGACAATCTGAGATTCAGAGACCCCACTTTGAACCAAACACAACAAGCAGTTTAAGAAATTGCAGAGAATGAATCATCACCTGCGATGTGGTTCGATCTGATTCCGCCAGCGAATATTCTAATTCGGGATTTTTCTCAAGCTTTGTTTCTTTATTATTCATCGATGAAAACAAAGGGTTCACTTTCCTCTTTTAATACCGTTTATTACAAAATAAGCGTTTTATTACAAGTTAGTTAAGTTAAATTTTATTACAAGGTAAGACAAAAAAGAGAATTTTAGTGGACGACGACATCGATCTTTAGTTACTAATTTACTGGGCCAAAAGGCCCAAAACTGAAAGACGCTGACACGGCAAACGAACGATGACGTGGCAAAATATGATTGGTTTAATTACGTATCACTCAAAGTTTAAAAGTAACTACCACTCTGTTTTTGCCGCCTTGGTAACTAACTTCCTTCCTCCTATGAAGAATCAAACAATTCGAAATGACGACGACGATCGCGAAGGTGATGAAGGCTAATACGAAGCGGAGTTTGTTATGTGGAGCGTGTGTAAGAAACTGGAGAGACAGAGGGTGAGGAAGCTGGGGAAAAGAGTAATGTTGGTGGTTATCTTTGGAAACTTGACAAAATCTATATGAATCTTGTTGCTTGCTTGATCAGTCATTCTCGTTGGGATTTACGGAACAAATTTCGACATGTTAGGCATCTGTGTCAATATGGGGGTACGTCTTGTACTATCATTAATTGGGCTTCGGTAATATAGGCCCATGCTTTGTAAAATTGGGTATGAGTTTACGGAAGAAGTATCATTGAGTTCTGAGCAATGCATGTTGTCATCCCTACTAGTGTTAAGTGCAGGTACTTGTGTGCTGTATATAACAAACACTCCCATTAAAGAGATGGTTGTTGAAGTTACTAGACGATAAACTATTTCAAACTTAATCTTCTAATGAAAATAATATTTTGACTTAAAACAAAATGATATAGTTTAATTTTACCAAATGTGATATCAATACTATTAAAACAGAAGCAATTTTTATCTACTTACAAATAGTCTAGGTTGGACAATTATATTTAATTACATTTCTATTATTCTACTCATATTTAATTTAATTGTTAAATATACATTATACCTAAAATTAAGGAACTAACTAACTAATCTATTATTTTTTAAACTAATGAATTTAATTTATATTAATTCAAAATTCAAATAACTAATCAATTATGTTTTAGTTATTAATGTAATAAATAATTATATATATATATATATATATATTCATTCGTATATATACAACTATATATTAATCCAAATGCAAAAAAAAAAAATTGTTCAAAACCCTCACCAAATACATAAAAATATAATTCTTATAGTAGAGTGCTAAAATATATATAAATACATATTATAAAATAAATATTAACAGTAATTATATGATGAAACATGTTACTATTGATAGTTTTATGAATATATTTTTTACGGATTACTCAAACAGACATAAAATATATATATCAAATATATACTAATTGAACAAATATATTAACACAAATATATCATAAAACATTACATTAACATAAATCGAAGCCAGAGAGTAAGAGTCAATATTTTAATTGTTTAAAAATAAAATTATATATATAAATTATAAAAAAATTAAGAACTAAATATATTAAAATATATATATCAAAATTAAAATTATAAATATTTACATTTCTAATGCGAATAATGAAATTAAATTTTAAATTTAAAATAAGCCATAGACAAAACATCAAAAAGTATCTAATAACTAAATAAACAATTATACTTTTTTTTGAAAACGTAAATCATTAATTTGTAATAGACGTATACACATTATTGATGCTCAAATCTATTTTATTTTTAATATGCATCCACTCAAATATTAATCCATTAACAAGATGGAATTTTAGTTGGACTAAAATTGTATTAAAATTGGAATATCAATTTCATAATATATTTACTATTCTTCTGAACGTTCATGAATATATATTACAATACTCAAAATATAATAATAAATCAAACCGGATTACATATTGGGTCATCTATCAGTTCAACCGATAACCAGATCTCGGGTTTTAGCGGTTGTTACGGGTTTTATAGAATTTTTAAATAACAGTTTTTTTTTAAACTAAAATGGATTACTTATGAACTACCGAATTTGGCAATTTAACTGCGGATCGGATCGGGTTTCAAAACATTGAATATAATGTTTCATTCGTAATATCTAAGTGTAGATACAATTAAAATACAAATTTATATCAAATAAATTTGGAATGTTTCGAAAATAATCCCGCGCTTTGAAAGCGCGGGTCAAAATCTAGTCTAATCTATTAAAACAGAGTCTTAATTTTTATCTACTTAAAAATGTTGTCATTAACTTTTGGACCTATTCATATCTCATTAGAGATAAATGTAACTTTTGGACCTATTTTTATTTCTAATATTTTTGTTAGTAACTACCTTATATTTACTGAAGTTTATCAGTATATTAATTAAATATAGTAACTATAATTGATATATGTATAAAGATATTTATATTCACGAAACTGTAGTGGTGTATCTAGGAATATGCAAGATCCAGAGCTATTTTCCAGAGCTATTTTGGATTTTTTTTTAGTTTTTTCGGATTGTCTGTTCGGGTTCGGCTAATAACACTTCGGGTTCGGATATATGATGTACCACCCTACAAGACCTATTCTAAGATTTTTTTATATTTCGTACTGGATATGGATCGGGTTCTTTGATTTAAGTTCGGTACAGACTTTGGTTTACGGATTTTATGCTCAGACCTAATTTGAATAAAGAAAAAATGCGATTATATAAAGTTTTTACCAAAAAATTATTCCGCGCTTTAGCGCGGGTCAAAATCTAGTAGGATGTTAATTTTAAGTTTTTCCTAATGAAAAATAATTAAGAGATAATTAAACCATAGAATGACAAGGCACATCTGAGAGAGAAAAGCTTGGGGGGACATTACAGCTCTCTTGGCCCAACAAGATCTCTCGCTTCGTATCCACCAGTAGATTCTCTCTCTCTCTCTCTCTCTCTCTCTCTCTCTCTCTCTCTCTCTCTCTCTCTCTCTCTCTCTCTCTCTCTCTCTCTCTCTCTCTCTTTTCAGACGAGTCCATTGTTCGTATTATTATTACCTCATCTCTGACTCTGACCCTCTCGCTGCACCATCTGTCCCAGTTCAGACACATTTTCCTCTATTTCTATCTATCCCTAATACTTCTTGTTTCTTCACAAATTTACCCTCAACTTCCTAATTCTTTCCAAGATATCCAACCACTTTATGTTTGTGTTGATGCTCTCAAGTCTCACAAACCCATGTCTCTATGGAACTAACTATTTTTGTCGGCTCTAGCCTGTAATGTCATTTAGCTGATTTCCATGAAAAAAATCAGCTAAAAATATTTTAGTATTTACCAAGTTAGGATGTATAGAGTATAGACTTCAGTAAAGCAAGAAAGTGAATGCTAAAACTAGAAAACATTTGAAAGAAAAGGTACTAATCCACAAATACCCACAAGGTGTTCATAGGAAAAGACAAAACTCAGTGGGGAAAACTGGGCACTTATGGTGTTTACAAAAAAAAATTAAACAAGAAAAAAGGTGTGTTTGTTATTTCTTTGGGACCCTTGTTTCGTTGATAGTTGTATGCAACTATATCACCTCTGGACTAACATAGTCCACGAATGTACTTTCAAATAAACAAAAGAAAACTATATATATATATATATATATATTAAAAAGGAGATAGTATAAAGACATGGAAGAAGAAACCATAATGGCTTACTTAAAAAGCAATGTAGCTAATAACACTAATACCTAATATGCTGTATTAGTCTTTATCGTCTTAAATTCACATAGGCATGTCTGAGTTTAAAAACCCTAGTTATGATATAACAATAACACTAATACTAAATCATTAAATTATAAATTATTTTGCATGAATAAATTTTAACTGATTTAATAGTTTGTGTTGAAAAGATATACGATGGTTTTAGAATTTATTATTTTGACACAGATAAATTGCAATTTTAAAAAAAAACAATTTTGAAAGGTTTTTCCTAAGTTTTGAAGAATCGATAGCATCTTCTTTGCTTAATACTTTTTGCTTAAATAAAGAAAATAAAATTGCAGAATGTAATCGTATGGTGGATATTCTTTTAATCAATATGTTTCTATGAGACAAAAAGAAGATAAGATTTGGGATTAGGAGAAAGATGAAGAGAGGGGTTTAGGTCGACCAACTAGTTGTTAAGGATAGAAACTCCTTAACCATACACTTATAACATTTTCTCAACAATTTTCTTCTCTTTACCATTGACTTGACTCCAAGAATCAACAAGCAAGTTCAAGCACCAACCAGATTATAGCTTTCTGAAGCAAGCTTCTTAATAAAAGTCTTTATTTGATATACTCCCCCCCCCCCCCCCCCCCCCCCCCCTCTTTATTTAACATCAAATAAGATAAAGAAAAGTTTTTATTTGCTTTCTTTTTCTGGGAGAGGGAGAGAATGATATGGGCCTTTCACGTGTGACATTGATTATATGGTGAATTCAAATTATATATCACCAGAAGAAAAGAAAGTCTTTCACATTTTGTAATTTGTTGGATCATCATTTTCACTTTTTTAATTTCAATATAAGATTTAGCTTTGTCTTCTTCAACAAAGCAGCAGTTTATATCCAGGTAACTTTTCTAATATTTCTTTATTTCTCTTTCAACTCCAGTTTTTCTCTTTATGTGTTCTCTGGATTATGCTTACATCTCCATAATTACATGCATAGCCAAGCCATACATTCACAATATGATGAAATCATACATGATTTTTTTGCTATACTCTGCACCCTCTCTGTTTGAACTACTTTTAATCTGTCTTTAATTTCAGACATTTCCTCCATTATATAATTTCTTGTATAATATGTAAAATATTAAAGGATCTGTTTGATGAATAATGAAAAAGTCAAGTTTGTGTTTGATCTGAAGCTTCCAGGCTAATGCTTCTGTGACCTGATCATAGGACAAAGGACTATGGAACTCAACTGATCCAAGAAACACACTGCATTGCTACATTTCGATGGATTATCAGGAAGCTAGGTTTCTTCCCGGAAACGCAATGATCCACATGAACCCTACTGTTTCTTACTCAGAGGAAGTAGCCGGTAAAGAAAGAACTGAAGCTAACAATGTCTCAGCCTCACAAGAGACGCAAGCATATTCAAGATTTGGTGGAGTTTCACAAATGCAGGACATTCAAGGCTTCGGTTCTTGGAGAGATCAAGCTTGTGACAGGAGCGGTTTCCAGCCAATGAGCGCTATAGCAGGCCCTACAGGAGTTCATCAGACCGGTCAGGGATTGTCCCTTAGCCTCGGTTCACAGATTCTCCCTGGTATACATCAGGGAATGTCTCCAAGACCGGAGCATTTTAGAGGCAATGAGTATGCAACTCAGAGCATTTCGGTCGGTAACCCGAACATGGATGTTGTGAGAACAATTCCCAACTCAAAGTATCTCAAGGCAGCTCAAGAGCTTCTAGATGAGGCTGTTAATGTAAAGAAATCGCTGAAGCAGTTTCAGCCAGAGGGGGATAAGAACAAAGAGAACCCTCAAGAAACGGATAAAAACCCTCAAGACTCAAACATGAATCCTCCCGCTGAGATCTCTCAATCAGAGAGACAAGAATTGCATAACAAGTTGACAAAACTCTTGTCAATGTTGGATGAGGTAAATAATGCCAATGAAACCTCTCATCTTTGATCATGCAATAGCTACTTGATAGGCTTAGATCGTTTGATTGCTTTTGCATTTATAATAGGACATCTTTCAAATTAATTCATAAGTTTAATATGTTAAATGCAAACATTATATTTATTATAGAAAATGTTTAGTCAAAAATAAATGCAAAAGCATGAATTAACAAATTCATCCATAATTTTTGGTGTATAATCATGTTGTATTTGTGTATTTGATGTTGGTAAAGGTGGATAGAAGATATAAGCAATATTACCAGCAGATGCAGATAGTTGTATCCTCCTTCGACGTGATAGCAGGTTATGGAGCCGCTAAGCCATACACAGCACTCGCTCTTCAAACCATTTCACGCCATTTCCGTAGCCTAAGAGATGCAATATCAGGACAAATCGTCGTGACACGAAAATGCCTCGGGGAACAAGATGGTTCTGATGGGAAAGGAGTTGGGACAATAAGCCGACTTAAGTACGTTGATCAACATTTAAGACAACAAAGAGGTTTCATGCAACCTCAGGCTTGGAGACCTCAACGTGGCCTACCTGAAAACTCTGTTTTGGTTCTCCGTGCTTGGCTCTTTGAACATTTTCTTCACCCGTAAGTATCTCTTCCAAAAAATTTCTCCCATAGTGTGTAAGAATATAAGCTTTCAAATAGAGTTTCACTGGAATATAAATAATATAGAAGTGATATGGACCAGTCCACTGATAACCAATTGGTTTTGAATTGGAAATCCATGAAACTTAGCACATAAGTTCTTCATAAATAACACGGATTAATGTTTCGAAACATGTATAGTTACCCAAAGGATTCTGACAAGATCATGCTAGCAAGACAAACAGGGTTGAGCCGTGGTCAGGTACTACATTGCTTTACTTGAAGATTATTTCTTTCTCTTTGTAGATTTTTATTTATTTATTGGTTGATGTGTGTTTGTAAAAAGGTCTCAAACTGGTTTATAAATGCGCGCGTGCGTTTATGGAAGCCAATGGTGGAAGAAATATATAAGGAGGAGTTCACAGAGCATGATTCCAACTCGTCCTCCGACAGTACACCAAAAATGTCTGAGGTACGTCCTGTTGTTGCTGATGATGAAGATCGAGCTCAAGAGCTTCCACAAGATCATGGACATGAGTATGGTGTGGAAACTTGTGGCATGGTCCAGGGCGGTCATCAAATGGATGGTGGGAGGTTTATATCAATTGAGCCTACATATCATGTGGCTGAGATTTCAAGATTTGGTGGTGGTGGTGGTGTCTCTTTAACTCTAGGACTTCAAAATTCTCAAGGACATGATAATGTTGTTGCTATGTCTAGTGAGGCGTACAACAGCTTTCCAGGGGTTTATATTTACGGAAATGTCATACCGGGAGCTGAGATGGAGTATGTAAACCCTGGGAGTCGCCAGAACAGGATAAATTCTTCAGTAATGGTACATGATTTTGTAGCTTGAAGAAAAAAGCAATGGGAATGAATAAATGTGTGTGTGAATGTTATGATCACTCTCAATTCTCTAGTGGAAGATTTGGTCAGAGAAAAAAAAATAGAAATAATTGTATAAAGAAAACATTCTTTTGTGTAAGAAGAAAGTGTACAACAATCACAATCATGAGTTTTAAATTTGAACTCTAGTGGAAGCTTAAAAAACAGTTAAAAATACATCTTGATTTGTTTCTTTAGTTGTAAATGAATATAGTTCATCAATGCCTCATCTTCCATTAATTGCAAAATTGCATGATATTGTAGTGATAAAGTGACATGCACTTTCACCAAACTCACACACCTATGAACAAAGACTATAGCATCTTTACTAATTAACATACTATTAATTTCTTATGATAACTGGAACATCATTTAAACTTATTGCAATATGTTAGTCTTTAGGTATATATATATATATATATATATATATATATATATATATCATACATCTCATAAAGTTTCCATCTATATACAGTCGATCCGTATTATGAATCCTGTGATCAGTTGGGAATAAGCTTGGAAGGAGGCCTGAAGAGCTTTGGTGTAGGATTGAACTGACCATAGTCTCTTGAATTCATCTTCAGAATTCTCTCATGTTCATGTATCCTTCTTTCCACCAACTGTCCACATATATAACAGCTTTATTTATTCACCAAAGTATTATTTTAGTTATTGAAATAATCTGATTAATTCTCGAAAATCATAATCATTTTGCTTTATACAACGCCGGTTAGTTGGCAACTTTTTGGGGTTAAAACAATGACTAACCTCTTGATGATTATCATCTTGGCTATAGATTAGAATGGATGGTCGGCCTACAAAAAACAATGATGATGAAATTTGTTTGTTTTTCATATCCAAGATTAAGTACTCCAAATAATGATAACAGTGACACAATATGTCAAAAAATTAACCATCAAGTGTTTACAAACGAGCACAAGTAATAATCTTACTTTCTAAAAGCTGAACAAATAATAGGCACATGAAGTTAAGGAGAAAATGATATATATATATATATATATATATATATATATTGATAGATAGATAGAGAGTGAGGGAGAGGTAAGGAAAACACCTGCAGAAGAGAAAGCAAACATTGAAGCTGAAACAAGAAGAAAGACGAAACCTAGTTTCTTCACCAATTGTAATAAATACATCTTCTTCGACTCTTGTCTATGAAAAAGCAAGTTAACGAAAGTGTTGGATGTGCTCTTAAGCTATATCTTCTTGATTTAGGTACACCTTATCAAAATAGAAGCCCATGCATTTGGTTTGTCACTATATATAATCTCTAAGGAAATAACACCAGTACAAGTTAACTCCGCTTTTAAATAAACAAAACTAGCTTTTACGTACCTTTAGAAATTAGTTTGTGTGTTTCTAATGAATCTGCACTAATTATAAATAAATAAAAATAGCACTACATTTCGATATACTGATCATCTAATTAATGCAAATATCTCTTTATGCTTTATAGGTTATAAACTTATAATTATTAGTTGTTCATGAAATATTGAAAATGGTGGGATTAGAGAAAAAGTTGAAAGGTGGCCACTTTCCTGTTGTTGGCCACAATAAGTCTTAAAGAAGTTAGTAGTTTGATTATTTAATATGAATGGATTCAACTTTTAATTTTTAGAAAAACAACAATCATCACTCATTTACCAAACCTTCGTAAATTCATAATGATATAGAATCCTTGAAGACTTGATGATATTCAGTATCGGTCATAGTATTATTCTCCAATCAAGAGTCACAATCTTCTTAAAATAATTGAATGTAAAGTATATGCAAAGTGTCAAACTTAAATGGATTGCCGATTGAGATTAGAGAAAGGAGAAAGTTTTGGTTAAACTTTGCTTTGGTGAACTGATTCGTCAGAATAAATAACCTAAACAGATAGCTGATTAATTGAGATTATGGAAAGAGAACAAAGTTGTTTGAACTTTGCTTTAATGAGTAATGCTGATTCGTCACTGTGATAAATTTTCGACGTATTATCTAATGGTTTCACTTAAAGTGGGATGTAAAGATGATGTAGTGGAGGATGACCGTACTCTCACGATTCTTAATTACGGTTTTGTTTTGTCACAAAATATTTTATTAAGCTAGTGTATTGCACATCCTATCATAGGGACACGCACAACAATTTGTCAAAAAACCCATGACTGATCTCGTCAAAAACCCATGACTGATCTCGTCAAAAACCCGAACAACTAATTTCTGATTAAGCGTGCCTGGTAAGTTGATAATATCATTTTTTTTTATTTTACTTGTGCACCATCATGTTTAGAAATATATCAAGTTTATTAATTAACAGTAAAACTATGATCCAGAGGAAAAATCTTAATGAACACAGATACTCATACAAACCAAAACCATATAAAACACATCATAAATCCTAGTAAGGAAGGACACCTGATAAGGTTCAAGAAAAGTCAAAGAACATAGCTCTTTATACAACCCGATTACCGAACCCCAAAATATCTTAGCAAGAAGGAAAATTAGATGCGACACAAAGACATACGATTAAAAAGTTAAAAACACTGAAACGATGAAGGGCCTATAGATTGTTAGATTATTGACGCTTAGGCTTAGTAGTACACTTGTAATGGACAACGGAATCAAACATATTGTAGATCCGTGTTAACATATATAAATTTGGGCCTTTGCTTTTGAGGTTTTATAATATCTGTAGTTACCTTATTTGTTAAGATGTTGGGCCTTTCAATTAATTAGCTTTGCATTCACACAAATTTCAACATCACATAAGCTTTTTGGGTTTTAAAAGGCTTAACTAGATTTTGACCCGCGCTTTAAAAACGCGGATTTTTCTTTGGATTATATACAAAATTTGTAAATTAATATTTTAAAAATGTTGTAAATTATTATGTTACAAAATCATATGATATCAAAAAAATAATTTATTTAAATTATATAATTCATGAATTAATTTATTTAAGATTTTGTATGTATTCTTTTTTTGTTGAAATATATGTACACTCTTATATAACTCTCTCTTATGTATGAGCATTTTACCAAACCTGTAAGTTGTTAAAATGCTTTGATGAAAACACTAATTTGTTATATTTTTGTGATGAAAACACTAACTCATTTAAATAATAGATATCTAATATATGGTTCATTAAAGTCTTGTTATATGAGGTATAATGTTGGTTTATAATAATTTCATACCATTATTCGATACAAACATAATATATAAACATTACTAATAGAACAATGGTTCATACAAAACCTACGTACATATTTAAAAGGCTATAGGTCGACAATTTAGATTATAATATTTGAAGTCAATAAACAGTAATATATTTTATTTAAATGTAGGAGATTTTTATTTGGTTGCTATAAAATAGGTTGGTTATAAGATTTAGTTATATATAATAGGTTGGACTAAAAAATAAAAGAGTCTAAACAACATTTATAAGTAGATTTATTAAGGCTGCTTCCCTTTTAATAGAATAGATTATAGGTTTATCCAAGTAGGAGTTAGAGTTAGATTTAATGATATACGTGTAACAATGTTTTAATGAAATACTAGATCTTAGATCTTCATCCGTGCGGATACACGGGTTATTGTTAAAAAAAAATATTGATGCTAATATTTCAAAAATATATGATTAAACTGTAAATGTTTGGTGTTATTCTAAATTTATAATAAATGTTACTTCAAGTCACTTAACAAAAATTTAAAAATTAAATATTAGAATAAACGTGTTGAAAAGTGTGAGTGTGAGAATACGGTATTTTTTAACTTTAGTTGAAAGTATATATAGTTTCATTTTAGGTTTTATGGATATATAATGCTATCTAGATAATTCTTTAATTAAGTTATGTAACTTTCAAAAAAATGATTCAAAAGAAAAAATCACATATGAAACAAATCACAACTTCTGTTTAGTAAAATATATATATAATCAAAAATTCCATTTTAAATCAAATTTTATAAAATTATTAATGGAATTATTATTTTAAAAATATTAATTTTGATGATGTATCAGTGTAGAAAAATGAAATATATAGCATATGATATGGCTATTTTATGAAAACATTTATATTTTATGTGGTCAATACTGTAATTAAAATTATAATATAAGAGTATCGTATAAATGTTATTTATTAAGACGATCTTATAATAGTATCATATTAGGTTAAGATCCGCGACTTGACCGGAATGAATATTATATATAAAAAAATATTTTATGTATTAAATATATTTATATATATTATAAAATAATAAATATATATTAAATAATTAAAAGCCAGTAACTATTAAATATATAATTAAATTGGTGCAAACATATAAATAAATTTTATTAATAAAATTTTTAGACTATTTACAAGATATGTCACTGTCATTCAACCCACATCCCCTTAAAAATAATTTCAGTCGTATATAAAAACTGCAAGTAATAAATAGATTAACAATCAAAAAGATTTTATGGTAAGAAACACTTAAAACATCGGGTCCGATTGGTAATGGCTGTAGCTTTAAATATTTTGCTGTAGAAAAAAATCTGTAGACTTTTTGCTGTGGCTTTAGATTTTATTGCTGTAGAATTTTATTGAAGCACTAAAAAATTGCTTTGGATATTTGGCTCTGCAGAGCACTTGTACAGCTGTAGGATATTTTAAGAGCTGTGGTTTCAAAAAAAAATTTAAAGCTTGATTGCTCTAAATTTGGTGCTGTGGAAATAAATAGGGCTGTGGACAGCACCTACAGCAACTACCAATCACCCCCGATTAAAAATAGAACAGCTATAGATACCATAGAAGAACATAAAAACATTTCTTAATCCCACATACGAAAAAGCGTAATCTTGGCGTACGAGTTATAACAGAGCTTCACTGACTTCACCTTTTTTCCTGCAAATATAATGAAAACGTACATAAGAGTTTTGAAACAAGCACCAATTGTAAATAGAGAAGAACATTGAACCATTACATTTGGACATCTCAACAGTTTAGAATACAGTATATGAAGAACATTAAACTCTTTCTCAGAGCTCCTAAATTGTTTAGTTCTACCATAGTGAATACCATTTCATGTGTCTGCATGTTCCAATATTTTTAGTTTTTTTTGTGTACCATATGTTTTTAGTTGTTTTATATACTATGTTCATGTGTGTCCATATATACGGCATGTTCCAATGTTTTTTTTATGTTTTCCGGTTGTAATATAACCGAAGAACCCAATTGAATTAAAATTATAATGTAATTGGCTGCCCTTCGGTTTTAACATAACCGACTGTTATTGTGATGAAATATTATGTACGACAGTCAAGATGTTCATGTCTTCAATTTGGCAAATTACACAGTTACGTGATTACGATAAGTTTTTCCATTTCAAGATTTTAGGAAATCAAATACTATGCATTAACTATATATATCTATATATATATACACTTTGTGTACACTGCAATCAATTATATTTGACAATAACATTTTTTGTTTCCTAAATTTAGCCGAAACGCCTAAGTTACTATAACTAGGGGGTTAGCCCCGCGCAAGCGCAGGGTCATTGAATTTAATTATTTTTCGTTACCGTATGTTGCAAATGATTTGGTGTAGTTGATGGAGCATTTGTTTAAACTCTGTAGTAGTTGTGTGTATAATTATGGCTATAACTTATAACTGGTGATGTTGTGGATTTTATGAGTTTGTATACTTTGATAGTGTCTTCCCTTCCTAATAATCCTATAATTTATCTATTCTGATTTTGAGATAACAACATGCAATATTATCTTGACCTTTCTGATCCATAGTGACAAAAGAGTCTTGTGGGCAATTAACACTAACATTTTTTATATCAATTCTTATAGCTGCTCTCCTCGTGGGAAATACTATATCGTAATTGGCTGAAAATAAAAACACTAACAGCAAGTCAATATTGTTCAGATGAGTAACTTATGAGAATGTGATTACATTTATTAACAACGAAGGTATTCTCTTCTGAATTGCAACAGTAAGATATTTAAGTAGGCTGTATCCAATACTCCAATATGATGTATGATTTATGAAATTTTTCCAACCATGTCCTTTCATTCTCTTCTTTATACATCTCCACTTCAGTTTAATAGGTCTTCAAGGATGAACATGCGTTGGGTATCTAACCAAGTCAAAGAAATCAAGATTTGTTGCTTTGTAGAACTGGAAATGTCAAAGTCTCTCTCAGCTTCTCAGTCCATACCTTTTAGTTTCTTCATAGAAAGCTTGTTTCCTCTCACTTGTAATTGATATGCTTCAATGTATTCAATGGTAGCTACTGTGTAAAGTAGAATCACAAGTACGTCCTAGTAGTTGAACTGTCGAGTGCACTAAATCACGAGTGTGTTAATATGAGCTCTGATTAACGGTTTCCGCCACCGCTACTACCGCTTCCGTTGCCAGAACCTTGAGCCTCCACCAACCCCAACACCGATTCCTATTCCAATCCCAAAGCCTCCTCCTCCGCCATGTCCTATCCCATGACCTCCACCAGCACCAAATCCACCACCATGTCCATATCCACCGCCCACACCACCTCCTCCACCACCACCTAGTCCACCGCCTCCCCCAACACCTCCTCCCGCTCTACCACCAACTACCCCTCCAACTCTAAAACCACCACCATGACCAGATCCACCACCAGCACCACCTCCTCTGCCGCCACCACCTCCACCACCAACTCCTCCAACACCACCGAATCCTCCTCCCGCTCCAAATCCACCACCATGGCCGGATCCTCCTCCATGTCATTAGATACTATTTTCATACATGTCTTCATGAAATGGATCAAAGTAAAGTGGAGTTTTGATTGTGAAGAAGGGGATTCATTAGAACTCTATCAGTAGGGTTTCAAGCGGAGAAGATGAAAAGGTAAAGATCCTCGTCACTTCCGTCTTACTCGGGTCGATACAAATGAGAAAAAAAATAAAGCATACCACGATGCAATAAAGCCCAGCCCACTGCAAATGAAAGAAATACGTGAAACCCAGACGTGACTAAACCCAGACGTGACATATCTTGTAGCCACATGTCATCACCACAATCATTCTTAGAATCCTTAGAAAAATATGTTGGTCCATATAAATATATAATAAGCTTTTTATTAAACTAACCATAAATTAATCATAAATGTTCTTCATTGTTTCCTTAAATAAAAATCACGGAATTACCTAATGTGGCTAAAGTATATATGACAATTAATGATTTGAATAATAAAGATTTGATAAAACTTAGTCTATTCTCTATCATTTAAAAAAAAATAACTTATTAAAATAAATTAAACAACCACATTAACTATATAATAAAAAATTAGATTTTTTTCCTGTATGTTGTATTTTGAATTTTTAAAAACGAATATAAATGACTAAAGTTGTTAAATACCTCACATTGAAATTTTGTGATCCATAGTTTAAAATTTATGTTATAACAACATACAAATGATTACGAAATTACATAAAATTTATGTTATAACAAGATACAAATTATTAAGAAATTACATAAGTAGAAAAAAGTGTTTGTCTGGATTAATAAAATTTATTTAACTATTTGTACCAATTTAATTATATGTAATAGTTACTAAATTTTTAATTATTCAATATATATTTATTATTTCATAATATGTAAAAAATATATAATACTTAAAAATAATTTATATATAATATTCATCCCGCGCAAGGCGCGGGTCTTAACCTAGTTCGAGTTATTATTAAGAGAACTATAAAAATGAGCATTAATAATTTAAACTAACGTAGTAGTAGGTAATATAGTTGGTTTCCTTTTTTATTTCTAATATACATTTAATGAGAATTAAATATTAATGGCAGAATCTCTGTAATATCTAAAACATATTAAGATATGTTAAATAGAGTTTATGTTTTAATTGTATTAACAAAAATAATGTAACAACTTTCTAAGATATGGTCCAATTTAAAAATCACACATGAAATGAAATTATGACTTATGTTTTAATAGAATATATATATATACATATCCCCCTATATATTAAAAGAGAAGTCACTTTAGTGATTTCTGATGACGTGTCGCTCATAGGTGAAGTTTCAATTTAATTGTTATAATTTGATTGGTCGATTGTTCTTAATTTTTATTTATTTAATTAAGATCTAAAAATTTAAGGTAAGTCTAAAATCATTTAACACAACTTGCCATATAATCTAAAGAAAATTACAAATAAAAATTTATGGAAACTAATTCTCGAAATTATAGAAAGATTAATAATGCTTTATTTATCACTTTCAATATTTATAAACTATAAAATATAATGAACGAAATTTTATATAAGATAATTATAATAGTTTTATACTCTACTTGAGGAATTGTATTTGAATATAATTATATAATAACTATTTTAAATATAACAAAATCCAAACATGTTTATTAATATTATTTTTAAATTATTTATCGTTGTTTAAAGAATAAATTTATCAGAATTTTAAAATAACTTATGAATAGTTTAAATGTAAGTTACCTTATTTATTTTGCAAAGTAACTTATGAATATTTTTTTTTTCTTGCGCAAGTTGCAAAGTAACTTATGAATAGTTTAAATGTAAGTTACCTTATTTATTTTAAACATTTCTTGCCCAAGTTATTATCACATTTATTAAAATTTTAAATGCCAATTTACCTTAATATTTCTAAATTCTTAATTCGTTTGTAATGATTTACCTTATTACAATATAAAATTCCCGGTGAAATAGTTAATAATGGGATAACTTTCTTTAATCTATTTCAATATTTATTGTGAAAAAAAAATATAGCAACGTAATTTATTTTTGAAAGATCGACAATATAAAGTGGCCTTATTGAGAATAAGCATTTTTTACGCAAGTTTGTATCACATTAATTCGACTTTTAAATCTTTCTAAATTGTTAATTCATTTTTAATGACTTACCTTGTTTTAAATATGCATTACTTGCGCAAGGTCTTATATATATTAAATGCAAACCAGCTTATGACAATGTAGAGTTAATATCTTTCTTTAATCTATTTCAATATTTATTGCGAAAAATAAATATTCAAACGTCATTTATTATGAAAAGTTGACTATATATAAAGATACTCCCAAGGTCTTACATACAATACAATACAAGATATCAAATTTTTTAAAACAGTATGGCAATAGTTCAAGCTCCCAAAAACCGAGTGTCTTTTATCAGGCAATTAAAACCATGTAAACATACATGACATATTGAGGTTAGGATTCTTCACTTGTGGAGAAATTACAACAAAGATTCCGGAAACACCATCGAAATGGTTTTCGTTGATAAAGAAGTAAGTAGATTACTACATTTTTTACAACTCATAATCGTCTATAGTCTTTTGTTCTCAATCCAACTCATATAACTTCATCTCATCTTCGTGTAGGGGACAAGAATTCATGCTTCAGTTGGTGAACAGCTCATCAAACAATTTGAAAGGAAACTAACTGAGGGCGATGCGAAGGTCGTCCAGTTATTCAAATTGTACGATGCTATTGGTGATTATCGGACAACCGCGCATCCGTACAAAATTGGCTTCTTTCAAACAAATTTTGTTGGAACAGCTGATGAATTTCCGAGTGAAGTTCCGGAGAAGTATTTTGCGGATGCGCGGTATGTCAATTTAATATTTCGACTATTTCAATTTAATATTTCGACTATTTTGCGGATGCGCGGTATACCTTCACAGCTACGAATCAAGTATTTCGACTATTTCGGTGATAGTATGTCAATTTAATATTATTTTCTATTCAATAAAATTTAGAAACTTATAGATCTATCAAATAATGTTAACCCGTCTAATTTCTTACAAAATTTAAGAATTTTTTTTGCAGGTTTCTAATGGATTTTGTTTTCTTTATCAAGAATTGTACTTCATAATTTATATTATTTATGGATAATATTTTCAATTTTATTATATTTTCTTTTAATATGTCTACATAAATTTTTCGATATTATTTATGTAAAAATAATATTATTCACTTAAAATAAAGAATAACAACACATATACAATACAATTCTAATTAATGATAATATAAAATCTGTTATTTCTAAAACTATGCACTATTTATTCCATATTTTGAAAGAGAATTCACTTTAGTGATTTCTGGTGACGTGTCGCTCATATGTGAAGTTTCAAGAAATTGTTATAATTTGATAGGTCGATTGTTCTTAATTTTTATTTATTTAATTTAGATCTACAAATTTAAGAAAAGTCTAAAATCATTTAACATCACGTGCCATATAATCTAAAGAATATTACAAATAACAGTTTATGGAAACTAATTCTCTAAATTATAGAAAGATTAATAATGTTTTATTTATTACTTTCAATATTTATAAACTATAAAATATAATGAACGAAATTTTATATAAGATAATTATCAATACTATTAAAAGGGAAGGAGTCCTAAAAAATCTACTGATACAAAGTTATTGCACCTATTTATTTTTTAGTCCAACTTATTGTATACAATTAAATATTATTAACTATCCCCTATTATATAGCAACCAAATAATATATTCTAACATTTAAATAAATCTCACCCACTTTAATAAGATCATGACTATCAATTTAACATATATATATTTGATATAAACGGCACCAAAATTTTAATACGTAGGAGTCGTTGTCATATATACCATCCTCCTCCATTACATCAAATTTTTCTTACGAGATCAACTTTTGAAATATAAATGAGCCATGTCCTATTAAACATTATAGATCAAACCTGGAGAGTATTTTTCACCCAAAATTTTATAAAACGAATCAATGAATTTTGTTAGGTTTTGGATTTTTGGACCTAATTAGGTATTTAGAAAAAAATTTATTTGGGTTCGGATCGGTTTCTTTCGTATCTTGATGGTTTCGACTCCATAATTCAAATAACTATTAAATATATGTTATTTTTTTGTATGTAACGGGTATGGATCCGTTCAGATATTTAGGACTTAAATAAAACTCGATAAACATAAATATACTCGAAACACAAAAAATATCCAAAATCTAAACAAATACCTGAAAATCAGAAAATACTCAAAAGACCTAAAATTGTACTTGAAATCTGAGCCGAGGAACCAAAAAATACTCAAAATTTTATTTGAATACCCAAATATATTTTTAAAATTTGATTTCTTACTCGAAATCCAAAACTATAACCGGAAATTCAAACCAAAACTCAAAAATATATGTATACTAAAAAATATCCAAAATACACAAATATATATAATTTACACAAACATATTGGGTACATTGGCTCCCAAACGGATTTTGGGTAGGTCTCAGACGCGGACAGAGACCCATATTTCTAAAAAAATACGTATTTTTCTCTGGACCCGACGCGAACCGAACCAGAATTTTCGAGTTGATTTTGGTTTGGTTTTTCGGGGTCCATGTAAAATACCCATGCGAAAAAGAGAATTACATAAGATTTATACAAAATTCCAAATAAAGTAACTCATGAATTATATAATATTTTTAAAAATTATTTCTTTTATATAATTCGACTTTGTAACATAATAATGTAAAACAATCACACAATACTAATTCATATCAAAATTTGTTATAACAAAAGAACCCGCACTTTCAAGCGCGGGTCAAAATCTAGTAATAGTTTTATACTCTACTTGATGAATTGTATTCGAATACGAGTTCTCCGGACGGCGCTGGCGAGTTCTCTGGTGGATTTGACGGCGCTGACAAATTCTCCGATGAAGCTGAAAAACTCTACAAGCTCAGGCGAACAAGACGATCTCTCACTTTCTCCTCCATTGAGAAATAATGACAGTGGCGACGAGCGTTGATTCGCTTCTGGAGAAGCTCAAACAGGAGGAGCTTTACCTTCCACCAAGTAATTGAGAGTCCTTACATTCTCAGAGCTGCCAATTTCCTCCTCCAACTAGTGCTTCTCCTCCGTCTTCTTCCTTTGTCTCTGTAAGTTCACCATTTACGCTTTTCATGTTTGTATGCGTGGAAACATGAGCTTTGCATTTTGCTTGAGTGGCTAGGATCGGAAACCTAATAGGAAATGATTTGGGGAAAAAGAAGTATCAATTTTATTGATTTGAGTTTAGTACTCGATGTACTGTATTGAGTTACGACGAAATCATTATCTTAGGGAAGATTACGATGTGATATTCTCAGATTTCTATTCTTAGTAATTAATTACAGAACAATGGAATATCTTTAGTGCTTATATGAAATGAAAGAGGTATATTGAGACTACTTCTACTTTTGGCCACATTCTCTGACAATTTTGTTGCTTTTTAATAGGAATTAAGCTTGGTTAGGTTGGCGTTGAATTCCCTGCAAGGTGTTCTTCTCTTATTAGCATACAGAAGCTCTCTTATGGATTATGCTCTGAGCCAGCTGACAACCCACCAAAGTCTGAACTTGTGGCATCGGTTATCAAGCACTGACACCTTGGAACAAATTCTTTGAAACATAGGCTATTTTGGTTATTTGGTCTTTCTTCTCCATAACTTCGTAGACCCATTTCATGAACTTCAAGTTGGAAGTTGAGGGACAGGGGGGAGCTGTAAAGTAGGTGAAAATGAAAAAGCCAATAACAAGAGCCACTATACTCTTGTCAATCAAGCTTTTGCTATTGCTGTGAGAAAGGTCCTAGAAGGCTCTATATCTGGTCTGGATACATTATGTGCATCTGCAGAACTGAGGCGTTCATCTAACATTGTGGTTTTGTAAACCCTTTATAAATTTTTATAAACCATTATAAATTCAGAAACCCCAAGTATCTCTCAATGCTCAATCATCTCAATGCTCAACTATACCTTTTTATAAGGCCTTATAAAAGAAACTGTAAAAAATGATGTTCTTTAATAAGCAAAGAAATGGTGGAAAGTTAGTTAATTTAGTGATTTATAAACTCTTATTAATAGATTTATAAACCTTGTAAATTAATTTATGAACACTTATAAATAAATGTAAAAACTCTTATAAATAGCTTATAAGTTCTTGTAAATAGTTTTATAAACCCTTTTAAATAGTTTTATAAATATTTATATATGTTTTAAAAACTTTATAGATGGTTGATATAAGGTTTTATAAGCTCTTATAAAATTTATAAGTGATTTTATAAAGGTAACCCGCTTGTGGTATTTATTATAATTTTTATATTTATAAGGCCTTATAAAAAGAAACCGTAAAACAATATATATATATATATATATATATATATATATAGCCTTATGTTTTTATGTTTTCAGAGGGAAACACAATTTTCAAGAAGATTGGAATTGCAGAAAGAGAGAGAGGACACGTGTTTTATATGTAATATATATGTTCTTGACACATATAAGAGAAACAAGACACATGTCTTTCTGTAATCTATATGTGTAACACGTATTCTTATAAGTGATTGTAAGCTGTAAATTATTTGTACTTTACATTTACTCTAGTTTCTTTTTTAAGAAAATTAGTAACGAGCATCTTCATGTATTTATATCACCGATTTTACTTTTTAAACTTTTTAAACTTATAACAGCTTTATGAATATTTTACATCTAAATGTAAAGATTTATAAAATCTTATAAAAGATTTATAAACTCTTGAAAAAGATTTATTTTCTCTTACAAATTGTACGATGAAGATTACTAAACTCTCATAATATTTTTATAAACCCTTATATACAGATTTATAAGCCTCTATAAAATGTTATAAGACTTCATAAAATAATTACCTTTTGATATTCTACAAATTCTTATAAATGATTTATAGACCCTTATAAAAAGTTTCTATATATTCATATAAATGATTTTTAAGACTTTATAAATGAAATTACCTTTCTAAATATTTATAAATGATTTTATAAAACCTTATAAATAGTTGGTGTATTCTTATAAGTGATTTTATAAAGGTTTATAAATCATTTATAGGAATATATATAAACTATTGATAAAGGTTTATAAATGATTTCTGAATTTTCATAAATGATTTATAAACATTTATAAATTATTTATTATCTTTATAAAGCCTTATAAGAATTTTATTAAGATCATATAATTTGATATGGTTTCTCTGCCTCTTCTTTATAAAACAATTATATCATTTCTCAGATTTTCTTAGCAAACAGAGGTACATCATTAACATCATCCACAATCAACTAAAGGATATATATATATAGATTCGGTAAGATTCAATCATGATTCATGAGCAAATCTACACTCAAGAACAATTCAACATCCATAAATATTCTATAATTCTCCACAAAACAGTTAAGTCAGAGAGAAAGAGAAGCAGAAGATTCTCACTGCAGGAGGCAGGCCGAGCAGGACGATGGACGTAAAGCAAGCAAATCTTCTTGCTGGAGAAGTTTCTTGCCGCCCATAACACCGTCGTTTTGCTCCTCTCCACGTCTTCCGCCACAACCACGAAGATCGTCTGATCCACATCTAAAGCCGCCTCCGGAGACTTCTCCAACACTCCCCATTCTTCTTGGAGACACTCGCTCTTATTCTTAGCTAAGAACTATACAGCAAACTCAATATCCCCACGAACCTCTGCTGCCTCATCTCGCTGTTTTCCACCACAAGAGGAATATATATAAACTATTGATAAAGGTTTATAAATGATTTCTAAATCTTCATAAATAATTCATAAACATTTATTAATTATTTATAATCCTTATAAACTGATTTTATAAACTCTTATAAATGAATTATACTTTAATAATATATTTAAAAAACCTTATAGACTGATTTTATAAAGTCTTATTAATTGTTTTATAAACCATTATAAATAATCTTTTATTTATTATAAATAATTTACAAACATTTATATTAGAATTATAGACACTTATAATAGCTTTATGAATATTTTACTTCTAAATGTTTGTAAAGATTTATAAACTCTTGAAAACGATTTATTAACTCTTATAAATTGTGCTATGAAGATTATTAAACTCTTATAATATTTTTACAAACCCTTATATACAGATTCATAAACTTTTATAAATATATTTTTAAAACCTTAAAAATGATTTATAAGTTCTTATAAATAGTTTTATAAACCCTTATAAAAGGTTTCTAACATGCAAGATAATATAGATTAGCTAGAGCCCAAGCTGCAGCAAGACTACCTTCCTTTCCCTTGTATCAGAACTTTGCAATTGATCAACCTTCTCGGTGGGAAGATAAGGGACAGTTGCATCCATCCTAGGACCAACAGAGCCTCTCCCACGTTTGTTCCTGTCATTTACAAAGAGACTCAGAAGATGAAGAAAGCTAAAGGTAACAGAAGCTATAGCAAATAGACATATATACCGTAATTGGAGAAAAGACTCAATTCTCATCATCTCCTAAACCTTCATCATCATCAGCCAAGTACAATCTTTTGTCCAATGATGATTGATGAGTGATCTTTCTCTCCTCATTAATGGAGCTACATTTCTTATCCAAACTCCTTTTCGAGAAACTACTACTCCGCTTCATTTGGCTACTGCTGCTGCTGCTTTCCTCTCTTGATTTTCTTTTGAGCCTTTCGTTTTCTTGCTCTTGAGCCTTCCACATCTCATTGGTTTCTACCACTCTGTTTATTGTATTATGGTCAAGAAACATGCAAGAGATTAGAGTAAATAATTAACATATTGAGCTACATTGAGTACTAGACAGACACGTAAGTCACAACATTGAACTGTTAAGAAACGCATAACCCAAAACAAAACTTTCAGATTCTGCCAACTTTCTTATTGTGAATCGACCATTCACCAACAATTAAAATAATCCTCTTCCAAAAACATACAACTATTGCTTCAACGAACAAAAGAATATCACACACTATAGCAATGCAAAGGCTTATCCTTTTTAATCTTAACTTTTGTAAAACGAAAATAAGTAAAGGGTGGAAAGAAAAGCATTACATTGTTGAACACCAAGGACAGTTGTTGTGAGAAACCTCGAGTTAGGTCGATGCCTTACATTATGCTTCTCAAGATAAGCTCGGACACCATCTTTTTCAGCTTGTTTCCTCAACTCTGCTGCTTTTCTCAACAGAACCGAAGCTATTCGATTTTCAGTTTCCAGATCCATCAGCAGAAGCAGGCTGTTAAAGTAACCAAACACTCAAAATCTGATATAGAAAGCCTGAAATTTTTCTGCCACGAAACTTGTGGAAAAGCTATGGTCTTTGTATGTGAGAGAGAGAAAGCAAGTAAAAAAGTAAATGGAACAAAATCAACAACTGAGAAACAAAGGTTTCGCAATCAAGGAATCATAGGAGATTAGTTCGCTAAAGGGAACAGATTCTGCAATTTAAGACACAAGAAGAAACAAAAAAAAATCTCAATGATTGTTTTCAATAAGATTTAAGTGATAAACAAGAGTCAATGATGAAAATGGTGATTACCATTGTACATCGAAGCAAATGTGTGCTGGCAGGGTTGTGGCTCTCATATAAGCTTGAACACAGCTTCTCGGGAACTGAACATATCAATTACATTACAAAATAACTTAGATTTACAAAGGGTTATAAAGGGTCTTAAGTTGTCAAAAACTCAATGTTTTCACAATCAAAACTGTTTATCTTAGATCGACCTGTACAGATTAGAAGTCTAAAGCAATCTTGTTTGATTTTTCGACTAGAGTAACCACAGAATTGAAATTTCGCAAAATTAATCGACACAAACAAAAAAAGGAGAAATTAGAAGCATACCAGTTGGGAATCTTGTACAAAAGTAGGAGTCGACAGTGTGAACCGCAGAGAACCGGTGGAATGAGAGAGAGATGGTGGATCTCCGGTGAATCAGAGGCAGAGAGGAAGAAAAAATATCGCGAGAGAGAGATGGTGGATCTCCGGTGAATCAGAGGCAGAGAGGAAGAAAAAATATCGCGAGAGAGAGAGGAAGAAAAGAGGATCGCGAGAGAGAGATAAGGTTAGGGCTAGTATGGTCTTTTGGTCATTAATAAAAAGTGTATTTATGAAAATGTCTTCATACTAGTGGTATACTTGAAATGTGGTACCAAAAAAAAGTGTAGAAGTAAAATTCCCCCATTAAATATAACAAAATCCAAAAACATTTATTAATATTATTTTAAAATTATTTATCGTTGTTTAAAGAATAAATTTATCAGAATTTTAAAATAATTTACAAAATGTTATAAATTGTTTATAAAAATATAAACCTACTACATATTGATTGAGAAGTCATATAAGTGATTTTTTTATTACGTGTCGATCATAAATGAACTTTTCAAATTGTTATAATTTGATTGGCCGATGATTTGAGGATTTTATTTATTATAATTATATCTAAAAGGAAAGGATAATTCAATTACCACTTTCCAAATAATCTACATAATTTTAGAAATAATTATTTATGGTAACTAATTGTTGAAACTATGAAAGAGTAATAATGTAATCAAATTTTTTATATATTTATAAATTACATAAAATAAGAAACAAAAAATGTTTATTTGAATTGATATAATGATTTTATATACTTATAGAAAGCCTTATATTTGTATATAAAGTATCATAATAACTATTAATGTCTAATAAATTCCATGCATGCTTTATAAATCATTTATTAAATTATAAATAAATTTATAAAATTATTTATATTGGCTTATCATATGTTTTAAATTATAATAAGAGGTTCTATATGTTCTTTGAGAAGGTGAGCTATATAATCATTTTTTTTTCAACTCTTTTCCTATTGCACTTGTTGTTTTCTGATTTGACATGTGCAAGTTTAAATGTAAGTTACTTTATTTATTTTAAACATTTTTTGCCCAAGTTATTATCACATTTATTGAAATTTTAAATGCCAATTTACCTTAATGTTTCTAAATTCTTAATTCGTTTGTAATGACTTACCTTATTACAATATAAAATCCCACTTGAAATTTTCTTCTTAAACACACAAATTATTTTGGGACGTTGCAATTATACATATACACAATAACTGCCTCTTGATACTGAAGTTACATTGTTCCCTCTCGTCCATGTCAAATATTGAGTACCAGTTTTTCTCCATGACTGATGCTTTCTCGCAGAGACGGTGGTATTAAGATGTAAAATCCGTTACTTCTAAAACTATACACTATTTATTCTATGTTTTGAATTTTGTTATGCCCGCACAGGGTGCGGACCGGTCACCTAGTATATATTAATTGATTCTGTATATGCAATGTGATTTTTGTTTGTGATATTGTCTGATGTATGTGCTTAAACACTTCACTAGTCGAGGTTACAGATATATATATATATATATATATATATATATATATATATATATATATATATATATATATTGCCGTAAAATTTAAATTATAATTTCTGTGACTAGATTTTAGTTTTGTAAGAATTTATTTATTTTAATCAAAATCACCGTATAAATCTTTTAAATCAAATAATTGTGTTGTAAGTATATCGGTATATGTGTAACTATACAGACATGGATTGAAGTTCGCTATAGACAACGGTATAATGTCGGCCGCCTGAAAATAGTGGTATCCCTTATTATGATGTAACAAAATGGGGAATGCGAGAGAAAAAAAAAATGTATAGTTTTCTGTTTCACACTATGAATTATTTAATTTGCATACATTATCTCTTTCTTATTAAAGGAGGAGTATTGATAGAAATAAATTTTGGCTTCATATGTTTATTACATGAGTGTCATTTTTTAGGTGTCATCATATCACATACACGCTCACTTACTTTTAAAAAAAAACTCTTTAACAACTAGAATAATTACAAACAAATGCCACTGGTCATTACATTATACTATATGATTTTTGGATTTTCGGATTTCAAAAATAACCTCCAGATTATGTCTATGGTAAGTCATTTACACTTGATTACATTCCGATTTAAAAAAAAACTGGAGATTTAACTAAGACAGCATATTAACTCCTTTCTATGAGAGACTTTATGGTATGTTCGAAAATTTGGAAGTGTTCTTTACGGTTTTCTTAAAAAAAATATCAAATCGTTTATAATAATGTACATATCACTTAATGTTTCAAAATGTTAAGGAAACACAATTGAATTGTTAACGTATTCAAGGAAACACAATTCAAATAATTGAAAGACTTACCTAAATCGATAGGAAAATATTTCTGATATATTTTTTGCGTGACCATCACTAATTTTCCTTACCTATTTCACGTCCAGGCATCACGCAATTTATAAATCAGGCAAGTGGTATATAAATTTTCATTACTTGTGTATAGAATTATATTGATTGTTATTAACTTTTAAAGTAAGAATTAATGGTATAATAGGAGAAAAGAAAAAAGAATCATTTCAATTATTAAAAAGACAAAATGTCATTGTACCTTTTTAATATATAGATATATAAATAAAAGTTATTTTTTATAAAAATATATGGTTTTAAATTTGAACTTTTTATATAAAAGTTTTCGACTTTTTTTCAAATTGTTTTTTCTAATTATTTTTGAATTTCGAAAATACTTTTTAAAACTATTTTATTTTTTTTTACTTTTATTAAATTTTTAATATTTGTTTTCTAATTTATGTTAAAGTTGTGATTTGTATTATTTCATTGTTCAATTTTGTGTGTTTTTGTATGCGAGTGTATTTTATTGCATAGATTTCAAAAATCTTATGGGTATAGATGATATTCTCAAAGTTTAGTCTTATGAGTAAAAAAAAAGAGAATTTACATCCCAATAACAATAGATTTTAATAGAATCTTAAAATCAATGAAAACTAAACTTTTCCAATAACAAAAGATTTTGAGTAGAATTTAAAAGTCATCATCCCAATAACAATGGATTCTAATTAAATTTTAAAAATCCATAAACCAATAACAACGGAATCTCAAAATTTAATAACTCCTCTTGAATTCTTGTTAACTAGCATTGAAACTGTATCATACTTACAGTTTTTTTTTATTTTTTTTTTCTTATAATTTGTCCCTTTCATATTTTATTGTTATATACCCTATATTTAGTTTTATCTTATATCCATACTTTATATTATGAAAGCAATAATTATATTACTTATGTTTCGTTTATTTTATATTCATAGCTAATTTTATATAAATATAAGCTTCGATATCATAGTTTTGCTTCCACGAACTATATTTCAATTACACCTAATCAATAACACAAGTTTTAAAAAAAATTGAAGCTTACCTTATATAAACATGCACATTATCTTTCAATCTTTCGGTAGATAACATGTAAAATTTGTGATTGTGACTTTTATCCTTTTCGTATCTATAGATTTAAAATTATAATCTCTTTTAATCCATCCACTCCGCGCAAAACACGGATATCACCTAGTTATTTCATTATATTATAAGCTATGTCACATGTTTTGCTAACTGTTTTTTTCTTTCGATATAGCTAATTCTTAATATGCACTATTTCGTCATCGATGTTTCCAAAATTAAATTTGTAAAAGTAAATATTCAGAGAAGTTAAGCCCTTTTTCAAAAAAGAAAATATATATTCAGTGAAATTTAACTATAAAATATTTGTAGTTTTTAGAATCTCACTCTTGTATGTTCTAGAAGTTTCATTGATCAAAACCAGATGGGAAAAAATATATATTTGCAGTTGTTTGCCAAAGTCTAGCCCCTCTCCCTTTATTCCCTTTGAACCTTTATACAAAAAGCACCGACGTCTTCCTGTTATTGGCTGGAAGTCTTTTATTTCTGGAGGCCTTTAAAATCACTGTGGACTCTGGTCCCATGGCACGGCTATTTGTTTCATATATATAGCAAATAATATGTTTAAAATTATCTTAGAAAAAAATGTTTAAAACTATATTATATAAGTATATGCTAAACAAATAATCGATCACAAATATATTAATTTAAGTCATTTAACAAATTTGGTAAGAAAATTGGTATAAAGAATGTGATATGATATTTTTATATTAATTAATACTTTAACTTTAAATAGTAAAACATATATGATAATAAAAATTTAGTAATGAATGTATGAATCAAAATTTACTAAATAAAATATGGTAAAATATATAAATTTGAAAAAACTTTTTTTGGGATATACTATTTTAAATTCATATTGTTTAAAGCATTTAAATTTTAAAAATGTTTCTGAAGTGAAGTAGGAAAAATGTTTTAACTTAACAACTCTCTCTTTTTATACCTTAATAATTTCTTATGTAAGAAACTTATTATCATATTGAATATTAAAAACAAGCTAGACCTAGAAGCAAAAATGAAAGATATTAAAATGGTTAGTATAACTACATTTACTCTCTTATTTTTTTTTAAAGAAGGTGGTGATTCATAAAACAATACTTTTCATTAAGGGAAAAGATACATTAAATTTTTACGTCAACATTATTAGAAAGATTTTCTTAATTAATTCATTAAGAACATGACACGTTAGATTTATTAGTTTTATTAATTTTTGCTTGAATATCTTTAAGCGACTTTTCCAAATTTGATTAATCCTCTTTAGCCTCAACAATTTGACCACAGTTTCAGTCATGACAAATTTACCTTTTGATAATCTTTTTTTTTTGACAAAGATTTATTTTTTAAATAACTAGATCTCGATCCGTGCAACCACGCGGATTTTTGTTTTCATTTACTTTTATATAAATATTTTTTTTTCAATTCTAAATTGGTATATATTATAATATATATATATATATGTGTCTATCAATTTTTAAAACATAATAATTTTACGGTATATTATATTCATGAATTGATTGTTTCAAACTTTCACATGTATTTGTATCTTCTTCTATATATATATTTTCAAATTATTATTTTATTATTAAAATCGTAACTATATATATATATAGATTAGTAAAATATTTTTATATTTTCATACTGTAATATTTCACAAATTTAGAAAGTTTTTTAAAAAATTAAACTTTTCGCTTCATAGATTTATATTATCGAGTAAATAATTAAATATTTAGCTTTTGTTTAATTTTATAAATAAACTATATAGTTTAAAATTTATTTTCATTAGTTTAAGATAGTAAAGATTAATCATTGTTAGATAATATAATTTTTGTTATTTAAAAAAAAATCTTTATAACTTTAAAAGTTAACATCGACAAATATTTAAATAATTAACACATGGAGGTATACTATAACAACATTAAATTATATCTTCTTTTTTGACATCTCATTAAATTATATCTATTTAATTTATATTATCTATAAATCTAATGAATCATCTATTGTTTAAATCTAATTATTAATAGTCCAATAAAAATTTCTGGTAGGTCCAAAATTTTAAATGATAAGATTAGAGATTAAATGTAATATGATTTTTTAGAAATAAGTTCATTAGGTCCATTTTAAAAAAAAAAATCACACATGAATCAAAGTTTTTTTTTTTACGACAAAAGGCTAAGAACCTAAGAAGATTCCTGATCCGAGAGCCACCTCGGAGGAACTGAGTCAACATAAACCATAGCAGATGGCGAAGTTCTAGCATCTAGCACATGAGTCAACATGAATCAAAGTATGAATCAAAGTTATGACTTTTGTTTTAATATATAAGATATTTGTATTTCTTTTGTTAATATCTATTCATAATAATACGAACTTACGGTACACCTACATCATGTTACTGTGATTTACAGATTTTTTGTTGTTGTAATATTTCGTTTTTTTTTGCTTCATCAATCAAGGTAAAACATTTTCCTTCATGATAGGCGACTCAAACTATGATTTGGACAACCTTAAATACCTTTGCATGTTACATGAGATGGGAATATACCAAAACAAATATATGACTCTGGCTGACAAAACATTATCATATACTCTCTCTATTCTCGAAAATAATATTTTTTTGTAAAAATATAATAAATGTTAATTTAATTTAAAATTTATTTTTGAATACATTTTTTAATAACTATCCACCAATAAAATTTAATCAATTCAAATATTCACAATTAATATTTTTTTAAAATATACAAAAATACTTTAAAAATATAAAAAAATTATTTTTGTGAAACAAGAATAATTCTAGAAAATCTTACTTTCGGGAACGGATAAAATAACAACGAGTCTAGAAATGTTTTAAATTTTAAACCACATCTTTATTTCAGGGGTATTGCTAAAAGCTCTTCTTCCTTTCTTTTCGTTCTTATTTTAATCAAAAACATATATCTTTTAACTGACGTATCGGCAGGTATTCATGTAAATAATTTGGTGTATGTAATCTGTAATGCAGATCAAAATGAAGCTGTTTGAAAAGTTATAATTTGGCCCCTCGAACAAAAGATAGGTAAATAATAGAAAAGAAGTTCCAAACGGCTAGGGCCTCAACTTTTAGTAAAGGGGGACTATGGAGCTTTCTTCAAATGCCTTTGTGGAGAGTAAAAATCGAGTTTAGTGCCGCTGTTGTTGAAGTTCGACCCATGCGCCAATGGCCGTATTTTGGCTCCTATGTTTTTCTTCAACCCTCTCGAAGATCTGATTCCATTTCTCAGGTTGATAAGTTTTTTTTACGTCTTGCAAATTGATGTTATAGTGTGGTAGACAATACTTAACAAGTGCGTAGATGTATTATGTGCAACAGTTAAGATGTCAATCAATGGAAATAGAGAAGATGGCGAGATAAAATTTTAGTTAAGAAGTCGGCAACTCAAAATTGATTAAGAACTCTACTCTTGACAGTGACTCTAAGTCCACAAAATGATGGAAATTAAACATTATAAGTTTACAGAAAATTATAACCTTAGATCATAAGCCCGTTTTCAAAAAAAAAAAAATTATAACCTTAGATCATATTTGTTGGATGTATGGCATGATATATCGTAAGCACAAACCAATTGGTTATAATTATATAAGAAGCAGTTATGTTTGTTCAGGTAGATCTATGAGAACGAATGTTAACAATAAAAACACCTAATTAGGGATCTATAGTATTAAAGTCGCTAAATCATCATGTGTTTTAGGTCAAATGCCGGCGAGTATTGTTCCCTGCACATGGCAAATTTCTCATAATTGATTACGGCTTCTTAATTATTATGTTTATAGTTTTTAATAACCGCTAGGTTATATTTGTGAACTTAAATAACATATCCTTTTATTTAAAATACAATAAAACTAATGCAAGCTGTCTTCAACATGCGTTATTTTTTCCCCATTTGTTTACAATTTTACCGTATCATAAATCATAATGTTCATTTTGTATTCTCACTCTAGAAATGTAGTCTACAGGTTTTTCCAATTAAGTATTTACATTTTTATTTCTCATTCAAAATGTTGGGAAGTAAATCATTCTACTCTATCAATTAAATCCTTGACTTAAATTACGTTTTGGTATTAGCTAGTATGTTATCTTCGAATACTGTAATTTTAAAACTAAGCAATTAATTACATAACTCCTCTTTGTATTAAGAGCCTAGATAAGACCCCCCTTTAATCTCTCGAGTCTTGAGTTGACACATGCAACGATACTCTCAAGAAGGAATACTGTATATGTATTTGAAATAATGGTAGCAAAAAGGAAACTATCAAATAGAAGACCCCTTTATATATAAAAATAAAAATAAAAAGGCTTCTATATATTTTTAATACTCACGAATGAACCATCCGTGATCAATGGATATAAAACAAACTACGCAGCATCTAAAGGTATAATACTGCCAGTAAAGGGTAGAATAGGATTCCCCATTATGAGTCACGATGAAATATAACCATTATTTGTGATTTACTGGTGTATAAATATAGAGTACTCATAAATATATATCGAACTTTGAAATTAAAAAGTCTGAAAAAAACGAGATACGAAAAGAAGTAAAAAGATGAGATGTGTAAAAGTAAACAATACACGATGCGAAGATTTGACGTATAACTATTGACTATTGTTCACATCAAAACCTCTCAAATTCACTAAAAAATACGTTGAAAATATATTACAAGAATCTGCAGATAGGGCGTTTTGATAACCCTTACATTTGAGTGGTCTCCATACATTACAATTTTTTTCATACATTACAATTATTCTATGTTTTTCTTTTGCACTGGGTTTTTAAAAAATCTTCTTTCACCAATTCAACACCACTAAAACATTATATATAATATATAAATATAATCAATAAAAAACATAAACCTAACAATCCTCAATTCATCTAACTAGCTAGCTACGTTAGCGTAACAGATTTGTAATTCTTCTTATGACTACATCCAAATGCATAAGTTGGCGTTGATATCATGGAGATATCGACACTTTTTGAAGACTAATTAATACCTTTTGTGAAATTTTGCTTTATGTAAATGTAAGAGTGCTGAGAAAGAAGCTAGTGTCATTTGCATAATACTAACTCTTTATGAGATTGCAGTTAGGTAAGTGATCGTGGGACTTTTTTAAAATAAATGTTGGTCAATTAAAAAGAAACACAGGCTAAGTAATCAAAATAACGATTTGTTTCTCTTTGAAAATAGATATGATCTTGTTACATGTATTATAAAAGAAATATGCTCCATGTTTCATTACTTGAATTCCAATACGATAGTCTGACAAGATTATACAAAATGCAAGCAGTATTTTGGTCTATACGCGCTAAAATCTTTATTTACTCTAACGGTGGCGACAGTTTGAAGTCAATTACTACTAACCCATTTTACCAAAAAAAAAATTACTACTAACCCTCAATAAACTAGTAAAAATAGGGCCACTTGAGATATTAAAAGCACTTTGTAGTCATGCGGCAACAGAGCCTTTATTACAAACAACACTCATAACAATGCTTTTACTACATTGCGCCAAAGACGGAACAAACTACAAAAAGAAAATGAATTGGAACAATCGAACAACATACCCATTTATACACATATCTCTCTCTTGCTCTTTGGACATATCTTGCAATCAGACAAAAAAAGCGACCACATTTTGTAATTTCGAGGTTTTTAGGTCCACATTTCTAATACAGTAACGCATCAGAAGATGCCATGAGTGGCTGGTTCATATAAAACATGTTCATATTAAACTGACTCACGAGGAAATCATCAGACTCTGGACCAGACAGAGTGTTCGAACAGATCCCGTTGGTATTGTCAAGGAAACCGATGATGTCGTTGAGAGATTCGAGCCTGTGGCTGAGTTCATCGAGCTGAGCTCTGAGAACAGAGTTCTCTGCTTCGACGGTTAAATAGTGTTGCGTTGTGATGCTGACACTTGTCACGATCTCGCTGTTCTCTTTCCTAAGCTGATTAACCTGAGCCGTTAGATCGTCAAGAAGCTTCTGTTTCTTCTTTCTTGATCTCCTCGCTGATTCACGGTTTGAGAGCATCCTCTTCCGTTTTCTCTGCTCCATGAGATTCTCCTCAGGTCCTGACGACGTTTGAATCGTCGAAGAAGTTGTTCCAGACGACGACGAGTCCATCCAGCACACACACACACAAACAAACAAAGAAGTCTTTTTCGAGAAGAGAGAATATTAAAATGGGTTTTCTTGTAGGGGAAGTCAAGAACAGAACAGAACCAAGAAAAAAGATTTATTTTTTGAAACTAGGGTTTTATTTTAATTATACGACTATGTAATAAAGTTGAGAGTTTGAGAAACTATGAGACGTAGTAAAGCCAGTAAAGGAAGACAACAGAGAAAGATTGAACGAGATGGGTCCTGCGCCTGATTGTAGAGTTTAACATAAACCCAGAGAGGAAGATCTCACTGAGTATAATCGGAGACATGTGTCTCAAAGACCAAGAACTGCTGGTTAAGCATCAATGTTTTTATCGATTTTTTTTTTTTTTGAAAGATTATTCTAACAGAAACTGAGAACTTCTATAATGAATCGTATGAAGAAAAACGAAAGCAAGAGAAGAAGAAGGAGAGAAAGGGGGATGTGAATGGTTTAAGAGAATGAATTTATAGAAGAAAATTCAAGAAAAGTGTTTTGAGTGATTCTGCAACTTGATGAGAAGTGGTTCATGTGTTTGCATTCTATTGGAGGTATTTATTTGTTTTAGTTTTGATTTTCCTTACTTCCTTTTGGCTACTTTTTTTTCTTATCACTCTTTGACTAAAGGCTGGTAAAGAAGTATCTACACAAGTCGGCAATATTTAGAGAAAAAATTACTTAATAATTTAATCAAGTTGGAGAAACTTAAACAAAAGTTCAGCAACAAAAAAACTGATTAACGTGTTGTGTTACGTTAAAATTATGCCAGTATTAAACTTCACCATTGATAAATACAGTACTAGAATTAATTTATGTTTCAGCTCAATTCCAATATTATGCCAGTCAATAAATTTTGTTTATTCATCTCTTTATTAAAAGAGAAGTTGGAGAAACTTAAACAAAAGTTCAGCAACAAAAAAAACTGATTAACGTGTTGTGTTACGTTAAAATTATGCCAGTATTAAACTTCACCATTGATAAATACTATAATTAATTTATGTTTCAGCTCAATTCCAATATTAAATAAATTTTGTTTATTCATGGAGTTAAATAAGCCTAAATCTTACTATGATCTATCTTTTGATATATAAAGATGGTTACACCTCAACTTTGGTATGAAAGCAATTTTTACACTTTAGAGTTTAATTATATTTACGTTTTAGGAAACCATAGTTAAACATATTATTGACCGTTCGGATTTATAAACTGTAGATGTTGATACTTCAAAGCTCACAAAAAAAGTTAGAATAGTTAAACTTGCCTAATTTTTTGGTTAACAGTAACTGTCTTTTCTTACGAGGAAACAAAATAAATAACAAATTATAGATTCTTTTTTCAACGAAGAATGCATATGCAGATGCAAACTTTCATTTTTGTATTCCTAAAAGTAAAAATTGAGTTGATGGAAAGGAGGTCACTTATTTTTTTTGGTGAATTTTCTTAAGTAAACCACATATTCATGTAACGACAAAAAGACAGAAAATTAATAATATTCGTAGAATGTATATTTTTTATTTCTCATTTTTAACCCAAAGTCAGAATCTGTCTGGAAAATCTATGAACCATTTATTTTAAAATTATATACCACCAACACTAAATAAACAAATATGAAAAGCCAGAAATAATTTTTAAAGAAAACATATAAGAAACATAAAGGAATCTATGCTTAGAGTAAAAATGAAAAGAACATGTGTAAGTAGGCAGCAGAAGAAGAGAAAAGGTGAGATGGACATGTGAGGTTGGGAAGAGAAGTCTCCAGACTCAACACAGCTGTTCCATTTTCTTTTGTGCAAATTCGAAGAAGAAAAACGTATTAATTATTGAGAATTTGCACTCCCTATACATAAAATCCACCCTATTTGCACTCCATACATTATTTCCCCCCAATTTTTTTTTCCCCATCACTACTATTTTCCCCCTATTCTATGGTATCCCACCTTGTTTAGTATATTGACCTAATTTGCTCTTAATTATTTATTCAGAATTTCAGATGCTTATAGTGTTTTGAAGGATGGCAGGTTAACGTGAAATCACTATTTTGTGTTGGAGAATAACATTATGCTCAGTAAAGTAATTCTACAGTATATATGATAATTAATGTATTTTCACCGACTTAATCATAAATGATACATTTAACAAAAAATCAATTTACGATCATTACTGTACTTAAAAAGAACAATAATATTTTGGGAAAGTGTGGAAGAGATCCACTGATCTAGCCCAGTTCCCTAAACGATGTTGCATGAATTTCACCAAATACATTCACTCTACATGCTTTTTAACAGTGAAGCTACACAGTACACACCATAGATCGAAATCGGATCATGGGATCCTAAAAAATTAGGTTTGATTTTTTATTTTTTTAAATTAGGCTTAAATTTTGAAACAACAACGTACCTAATAGTTGAAACTTTCTATCATTGATAATGATGTCACTCCAATTTTGACAGACGTCTCTCCGAAAACCTCAAAAAGTATCTGAGCGCACATGTGTGTCCATTTATTACACGTTCACGGTTCACGGTTCACGTGATTACAATTTTGATTTACTTTTAGTATGAATATTTTACTTCCAAAGTACAATTATTATTTTTACAGTGGCTGCTGAGGATAGTAGTAGAACATCTTTTGGCCTTTGAAGGTAACAAATGGTCTGGAGCATTCATGCGATCTTCCGTGTTTCAACTCCTTTTTGTATTTCACTATCTCTAACAATTACTATTTCCAATAATTCACGTATAAACTTTGGAGATAGAGAGCTAAATTAGTTCCAAAAAGATAAGAGGGCTAAGTTAGTTGAACGTCCATTGATTGATTTGGTTGATATATCTAATCTGCACTCTCCTTTCATTGTTATCATCAGAAACCAAGTTGGTTAGGCAACAAAATTAGTTTTAGATATCTAATACTCCTTCCTTTCCTAAAAAGTTCATATTATAGAGAAAACTTTTGTTTAAAAAAGATACATATTTTATATTTTCAATATAGTTTTTGTCAACTAATAATGAGAAATTGTGAAGTTCAAGAACATAAATTGCATTTTTTAAAATCTTATTGGTTTAAAAATATAGAAAATATAAAATTACAAAAAATTATGCTTAATATGTTTTATTAAAAAGCGTGAAAATTCTAAAACATGGATCTTTTAAGAACGCGATGAAGTATATATCCATGGACATGGTGCTTTCTTTAATACTCCCTCCGTTCCTTAATGATAGATTTTCTAGAAAAAATATTTGTTTCAAAAAGATGTATTTTGTGTTTTCTATGAAAAAATGTAAACTTCAAGAAAATTAACTGACTTTATTGAATTACTATTAGTTAGAAGTTATTGAAAATTGAAAATTACAAAAAACGATACATGTATTATGATAGTTTAATGTGTTTTTTTAATATGTGTGAAAATAGTAAAAAGTCTATCTTTTATGAACGGAGGGAATATAAGAAAAAATTATATTGTTGGAAGAAAAATATGATCAGTAAATATCATGGAGGGTACATATAATCTTTAAGTGGGGACAGCGAAGGGGAGAGGCCAAAGGAAGTAATGAAGGCAAAGGCAAAAAAGGAAAACAAAAATCAAATTTGCGTTCCATCTTTTGCAATCACATGCCCAAACAACAAACCCTACAATCCAAAGACCCATCGCACTCAAAAATATAATTGCTGGGACTATTATGTTACAGGCGGTTATTATAATACAAATACAGTCAAACGTAGATTGTACTGTAATCTCGTCCACAAAAGTCACAAATACTTAGGAATTAGAAAAACACACACACAAACGATGCCACAGGCAAAAAACACAAACAGTTATCACTTCAAATAAATGTTCAACTCAGTTGCTTTTCAGATGAATATGTTCCTCATTTGGAAAACAAAAACACAAATAAACTCTCTGTTATCCAGCCACTTGTCGTGTGATCTCATCTTAATTTTGGCACATTTAGTGCCCGAAAAACTGAAAAAAGTAAGACAATAGTATTATGAATAGAAACAATGATGTGGGATGTTAAATTATATATGTTTATGACTTTTTGTCCTTACCAGCTTCTTCTTCTTCATTTTCTTCTTCTTCTTTTTCTCAATGTATGCCAAAATCTCCTCCTGACTCACAAGAGCTTCCTCTAAAGCCTAAACCGAAAAGAAGAACCAAAATTCACTTATTACACTGATTAATATGTTGTTTTGGTTATTGATATAAATATTACTATATGTTAATTAACAAGGGTTTACTTGAAACTAATTACCTCTTCTAATTACTCTAGCTAGAAGCCTAGACTCATGTATATATACTCTACAAGGTTAATCAAATACAAGTAAACCCTTATTAGTATATAAGTCTAGCTCGGATAATTAGAATAGGTAATTACAAGTAAACCCTTGTTAACCTAGTATATCTCTATAATTGTCAGGGGCATTATTGGTAGTTTAGGTTTTGTCTTACCTTCTGTATCTGGGTCAGCTTTTGCTCAAGCACTTGAACACGGTAAGCGCGGCCTGAAGTTTCTCCTCCTTTTCAGATTCGATATTAGCTGGCTTCAAATCAAGGGACATCCACTTTTCTTCCAGCTCAGCCATACGTTTCGTCATCAGCATATACTCAGAGCTCGAGACTGGTGTTGCAAATTGAACTTTAGTTTTCTTGGACCTAGATTCTTCATAACAAACTGAGTTTCCATATATAGCAGCCTCGGTGAGTTTGTGTGGAACGTCTTTTGATAGCCTAACCATTGCAACAATTCCCATCACAAAGGCCATGACCCCTCCCACAAGTGATCCACCCCCTTTATTCGGTGCCCCCTTCCTCACGTAACATTCTAACCCTACATAAACTTGAATTTAGTGCATGCAGAAGAAACATGTTTTGTTTTTTAGTTTGAGCTAAATATGAGAAGATATTATATACACCTTTAGAGAGAGGATCATTTTCGGCTTTCTGATACCGTGACATATCCATGGACTTGTCAATGGTTGTAATTTGCTCCTCTTGTGCATTGTCTTCATCCTTTTTCTTATTGTATCTCTCAACACTCTGCGGCGTTAATGGGTAATTTCAGTACACCGTAGAGTACTAATTATCTGCTTTAAAATGTATTCTTCTTCTTTAGCTTACTTTAGGAACTGAAATTGATCTTCCTTGGTCAACATGCTCGTGTTCATCTTCCGAGATTGGTGCGCACTTCACTTCACGGTTTATAGCCATCTATTTCCATTTTAAAATATGTTGTATTTATCAGATTCAAGATAGCAGTTTAATTTAATTAAATTTCGGTTTCTAACTAAGGAACATGTGAAATGTTAAGTACCTTGAGAACCTCAGGATCATTCCATGGACCTTTGTCAGAGCGCATACAACCTCCTTTGTCTTCACAAGTGCAAGCGCCTCCAAAGAACTCTGGTAACTCACTATTTAGTACAATACCAAAAATCTAATGAATACTTGAGTCTCCATAGCGAAGCAGAACTTACTTTTTAATGATTCCAGAGATGTGTGATCTTACCTAGCATCGATGACTTCAAGCAATTTGCTATGATATTTGTTACCAAGAACATGAATCTTTGCAGTGGTCTTGGGATCAAGAAACGACTTAACTGTGCTCCACAAGAGCCGGAACCCGGAACCCGCATTGATGATGAACATCCGGTTCAACGTCTACAATAAAATTTTATTTTTGTGTTTACATTATGTTACTTTTTAAAAAAATAATTGTAGGATTTTACCAGAATAAATATGTGTTAAGTGTTAACGCAAAATGGAAGGTTTGCAAAAATATATATTTTGGGTTTTAAAATTTGAAAGGATTTTTTGGGTTAAAAGTGTGAAACCCCTTTTGTATTTTTGTTCACAATCACATCATTTAAACATAATAACATAACTCGATGACTGAGACCAAACTATGTATAAACCTCATGATAATTGTCATTGTCAATCTTGAGAAGACTTTGAAGAAGCTCTCTCGCAGATTTGCTGAAATTCTTCATCCCCTAATTACTCAGAACAACGCACAAATAGTTTTAGACAATAAATTTTTTTACCTTTTTGTACTCAAAGACACGAAGGATGGATTTAATTATCGTATACATACCACGCCTTGGACATCAAAAATAGTTGTGCTCTGATCAATGTGCTTATTGGCAGCGACAGAACAAGCAGGGAACTTGATATTGAAAGTCTTCTCGAACTCTTTGACATGATATTTCACGTACCGGTCCATTGTTGTCACTTGAAGTAGCTTGTTCGCATCAATTTGACCTAATCTCTCAATGTAAACCGGCCTGCCTTCCTTGTCTATTCCATGATAGCCTTGAGGGTAATACTTCATGACTTCATCAATCTCTTTGAACTCAAAATCCTTCATCATAATTTAGAAACATACATTATTGAACCTTTTTTTTAGCTAAATAGAACGTATTTTGTTAACCAACATAAGATAAGAGTTTTAAATCCAAAAAAAAAAAAAACAAAATACATGAGATGAGAGTTAGGTCAAAATTGCTCCCAGGTTTTAGCAAAGAGATTCACCTCGATGATTGTGTCAGCCCCGAAATCTTTCCTCCATTGAATCATGTCTTTCCACATTTGTTTAGCTTTCTCAATGTCAAACTTTCTTGCCCTCAGAAATCTGTTTTATGTTCAACATAAAAATTTGAAATAAAATTATCTGCGCATGTTAATGATTAATTGATTTTAAAGCTAAACATCGTGTCTTTTCTTTACACTTAAAGATTTGCCCAAAAATAATAAATATGGCAATCTAACTTTGTCATATGATAGGATATTTATATCCCATAAAGTCTAGTCCAACCAAGCTTATCGGGATTATAATCTCCAATCTTATCACCTAATAATACTCAAGTCTAGAATGCAATAATACGCTTTATGAATGGTCACTCAATTACTGTCATGATTACGATAATTAATTAAGTAGAGGTTGACTGGTAATGAAGAAGAAATGTGTACCGAAGCATCATGTGTAGATCATCGAGTTTGTATGGCAAGAGCTCGTCAAGGACAAGAACTTGACGAAAAACATCAATAGATTGAAGGTCTTCTGCGTCGATGTCGTTCTCAATCGGTACGGACATGACCCTGCTTCTTCGACCCTTTTTCTTGATAGAGTTCTTGAATCTGTTTGACGCGCTTAATGCTTTCTTCTTCAGCGAACCCATCTTCATTATCTTCCTCTCCTCCTCCAATATCTCTATTTCTGATATTAACACATTCAGTTTGCATTAGTTTTTAAGAAATAATTTACATGAATTAACGCAATAGTTGAAACTAGGACAAACCAGGTCTGATCTCAGCCATGGTTAGATGAATTATAAAGCACTCTGTTTCACACGGCAAGTGGATACCTACCAAGACAATATAGTCAACCAATATCTTAAAAAGAAGTTCAGATCAAATTACAAGAGAACTGTGTATTAAGGGATATGTATCCCAAATTGGAAAATCAATGGGACATTAAGTAATATATAAAAGGTTAGGGCCAATCCACTAATTGCCAATTGGTTTTAAGTTGGAAGCCCAAGAAATCTAACATGGTATCAGAGCCCAGATCCTAATAAGTTAAACCCCTAATTAATATTAACTCTACCCGACCGGGTACATAGGTCGTAATTGACTCGCTCGACCGAGTATAACTGTCTTAAAGTTCCGAGATTTCTGGCCGATAAGAGCCATCATCTCGAGGAGGGGTATTAAGGGATATGTATCCCACATTAGAAAATCAATGGGACATTAAGTAATATATAAAAGGTTAGGGCCAATCCACAAATTGCCAATTGGTTTTGAATTGGAAGCCCATAATAAACCTGAATCTAACATGGTATCAGAGCCAGGTTACGACCAATGTGGGATACATATCCCTTAATACTGTGAGATGAATCTAATGAATCAAACTAAGTTATATGTTATAACAAAATGTGTTTTAGGATACAAAAGATAAGAAAGCTAAAGAGATGTATTGAGAGAGAGCTTTTACCTTATTGCAGAAGTGTTTGGGGAGGGGTAAGGGAGGACGTTAACGATAATGGGGAGACTCATTTGAAACTACTTCATAACATGTAGAAAAATCTTTTCGTTCTGATTCTATCAATCTATATACTGACATGACCCGTCCTATCCCTTTTATAAGCCATATGAAGCACTTGTCAAAACACAAAATACATCTCAAATTAAAGGGCAACATTTTACAGAATATTAATTTGGTTAGTGGTTAATTTAGTTTGACCTTGAATCAACATATCCTTGTGGGATGTTCTCTTTACAGGCAAACTTAAAAAAACTCGGACCTCATTACTTAATAAATACTCTCTCTGTTTTTAAAAGATGCATATTCTAGATTTTTTACATATATTAAAAAAACTCATTAAATATGTATTGTTTTTTGTGAAAAACAATTTTTCATAACTTTAACCCAATATAAATTCAATAAACACCATTAATTTTTTTGAAACTTACAATTTTTTCATAAAATCATACATTGAAAAAGTAAAAAATGTATCTTTTTAAAAATAATTTTTTTTCCAGAACATACATCTTTTAGGAACGGAGAGAGTATGTTTTTAAGTCTCCACAAACCATGGTCCTAATTAAAAAAAAAATTAAACATCTTTTTTAATAAAAGCATTTTATACCGTTTTAGTGTTATATTTACCATCTTTAATTTATATAGAAGGCCATTTATTCTCATCATATTATGATATAGACCGCCCTAGTAGTGGCAAGAAAAAAAACCTTACTTCTCTCTCGAACAAATCTCTGACGGCGTGCTCTCCCCCGATGTTCGGTGACCTCTCCCGGCGTCGAGGCTCTCTCATCTCAAACCTTGTTTTCTTTTTGCCCTTTCATATGGTTTCACACTCCTCAACGATATGTTCGGTGTTCTATATTTCAAATTAGCTTCCGGTGTCAAATCCGACCTTGGCGGTGCTGATGACGGCCTCTGGATGATGGATATATGGAGTTCCGGCGAGTTAAGTGAAGAGAAGCCTTTGAGCAGGGTCGGCGTTTAGGGTTAGTGAGTTGAGCCGATCGTTTTTCCCCTTTAGATCTGGCAGTGGCGGAGCCAGAAAGTTTTTGTACCGGGGTCAAATTTTTTTATCTCCAAATACATAATTTATAACCACGGAAAAACTATAAATATACTATATGATCATTCATATCTTAAAACTTGTTTACCATAATTATTTACTACAATTTAAAATAATTTTGATAAAACAAATCATAAAAGTTTTAGAAATTCATTACTGATGCGATATTGTAATATTATTTTTTGATGATTTTCATTGGCTGATATTGTTTTGCCGATTCAGAAACTGATCCATTAGTTAACTGATAAATTTACATAATCATTGAATCATAATCATTTTTAGTTTGCTAAAATAAAGAAGAGAGTGTATAACAAAAAAAAATAGAAAACTTATTTAAAAATTATTCGATCAAAAAAAAATTATCTAAAAATTGTTTGGGGAACATGAGAGTTCTTCCTCTTTGCGTTGTCCAGAAAAGAAGTACAAATCCCTTTTTTTCAAATTCGCTCATTATTGGACCTAATACAATTTGGGAGTTATTGAAATATGTAACTAACACTTATTATAAAAACGTGTTTATTGAAATCTAAGCTAAAATTAATATAAATCAAATGTTTAACAAATAAAATAAACATATTATTTATATAATTTTAAATTATCTTCAATCTTTAATGTTTTGTGATTATATTTGTGAAATTATATTTTTAGTGGGGTCAAATTTTCATTTTTAATGGGGTCAATACAAATTTTCTTAAATAAAAAAAATATTTTTTAAAAAAGTAGTGGGGTCAGCTGACCCCACACCTCCTTCACTGCCTCCGCCCCTGAGATCTGGCATGACTCTACTCGAAGGAGGAGGCAAGAGGCCCTGTTGTGTCCCTTTCATCGCAGATCTGGTAGTTGGTAGGGGGTATCGACTTGTTTTTTCAGATCTGCAAGGTGGAGGGGCAATGTCGTATGGTGTCGGAGATGTTCAGCGTCTGCCCAAATCTGGTATGCATCCTTTTGGTTCAGTGACCAATGGTTTGGTCAGAGTAGAAACCCGTATTTACTAAGTATTGTTTTCGGTTGTTCTTGTTTTCGCTCAAATCTGGGTTTCGATGTCTCTATGCTTGGAGTTTGACAATTGGTTTAGTAGACGTTCTTCCAATGGTGGTGAGTGCAGTGATTGCTTGTCGTCCGTTTCTTTTTCCGTGAGTGTGTCCGGTAAGGTTCGGTTGGTAAGGCTTCGTCTTCGTGGTGTTTTCGTTGGGCTTCTATCTCGGAGTAAATGGACGTTTATGATTACATCGCATCCGTATCCGAAGGTTAGGTTGATCGATACAATATCGATCCCTCTTGTCGGGTTATGAAGTCTCAGGTTCTTGGGCGTTATCGTTTGGCGAGCGTAGGCTGCAGCGATAAGTCGTGTGTGGGTGTAAGAAGTGGAGGTTATCGTGTGTGTGGAGGGCTATGTGCAGCAACGGTAAATCCCGATCATTGGCATGTACTTATTTCTAAAGTTTGATGAGCTAATATGTTTCAGACTTGAGTGTAACAGTTAATCGTTATTCTGGGTTTAGATGTGATTTTAGTTTTATGTATTGGTTCCATAAGTTATTCCGGTGTGGGTTCTAGTTGCCGCTTTCATATGGGTTCTTGTTTCTGGGGCTGTTTCATTAAGTCGTCAGTTTAGGTATGAACTCTTGTATTTTATCTTGGAATGAATATCAAACCTTTGACAGAAAAAAAAATTATGATATAGACCACTCAAATCGTATGACATTGACAAAAAAAAAAAAAAAAACTAAAACTAATGAGCAACCAATCGTTTATAAGTAGCTAAATAAAAGATGAATAAAAGAGAGAAAAGGCATGCCCTCGTATTAAGACGAAGTGCAATCCACTACTTGAACATTTTGTCGATGTTAAGAAAATATTGATGTCGACCAAAGTATGATATAGTTTATTTAATTTAATTTTCGTTGTTGTATGATGTGACTTGTAATATTATCTCCCAAACTGAATACATGCCCAAAATGAAATACTAAACAGAAAAGTTTTTTTTTCTTCTATAAATTATTGACCAATAACAAAGAATATTCTTTAAAAGAAATAGTGGCAGATATACATACAAATACAAAAAAATACAATTTGGTATTTGTAAATAATATATCCCATGACCACACGGCGATATTTCCCAAAGACGGTGCTGATGCCTGGTATACAACATTGTTTCTTCGTTCAGATATTACATTCAACAGTTATAAGTTTAGAGAAAGTGGTGTATTATATAAGTCAAACATCCGATCTAGTGTGATAAGTGATACACTGATACATATGACAAACAATCCGTAATATAGACAGTTTGGATCCAGTATGTAGTAATAATTCCGAAGGGCGAAGACAGCGACAAACGGGCTGACAAATAAATAATTGGGCCTACAATGGCCTGGAATTAGGCCCATATATGGATTTGTAACGAACGAGTTAGCGAGGAGCCCTCGTCTCCCGCCGATTATTATATGATCCTCCTCTCCGAGAGCTCCGAAACGCGGCGTTTCACTCTCCTTCTCTCTCTCTCTCTCTCTCTCTAATCTCTATCTACAACGCCACGGAACTCGACTTCCAAAATCTCTACTCTGAATCTACTATCACTGTCTCAAGGTTAGGCAAATCTCGGAGTGATTTTGTTTTGTTTTGGCCGTGTAGAATAAAGTTGAATGCTTTTAGCATCTGTTTTGCAATTATACTCCAATGAGGTTAGTTATGGATGGGGTTTAAGCATATAGAGATTTAAGTATAGTAAATTGATTGTTACATAACATTTCGATGCAAAGGTGCTTACTTTATATGAGTTTGGTCTTCTTGTAACTGATCTCGTCCGAAAAGTTTTTGGGTTTTCTCTGTTTCAGGTGTTTGCATAACCCTACAAAGATTCTACCTTTGCTGCCTATCACCATTATCAAACATACTAAAAGTTTCCATCTTGACAATGGCTACCACTCTCAATGAGCCTCAGCGAGCTTCTTACCAAGTTGTCGTCGCCGCAACCAAGGAAATGGGCATCGGCAAAGACGGGAAACTCCCCTGGACTCTCCCTACCGATCTCAAGTTCTTCAAAGACTTAACGCTAACCACTTCTGACTCCACCACCAAGAAGAACGCTGTTGTAATGGGTAGGAGAACCTGGGAGTCCATTCCCGCAAAGTATAAGCCTCTCTCTGGTCGCCTCAACGTCGTCTTAACTCGCTCAAGCGGGTTCGAGATAGCCAACGCAGAGAACGTTGTAACGTGCAGAAGCCTAGACTCTGCGCTAGAGTTGTTAGCTGGACCTCCCTATAGTCTCTCTATCGAAAAGGTGTTTGTGATAGGAGGTGGCGAGGTCTTGAGGGATTCGTTGAACGGATCTAGATGTGAAGCCATCCACTTAACTGAGATTGATACGTGTATTGAATGTGATACGTTTGTTCCCGCGGTTGACGCTTCTGCGTATCAGCCTTGGTGTTCGTCTTTGCCAATGTGTGAGAATGGAGTTCGATTTTGCTTCACCACTTATGTTCGTGTGAAGAGTGATGACTCAAAGGAGGCACTTCAAGTTGATTGGAAGAAGTTTTCTTCTCTTCTTCCTAAGAAGGTTTTTGAACGGCACGAGGAGTTTCTATACTTGAATCTTGTTGATGAGATCATCTCTAGTGGGAACTTGAAGAACGATAGGACAGGGACTGGTACATTATCTAAGTTCGGTTGCCAGGTGCGCTGTACTAATACCGTTTGATATTGTATCTGAATGTCTTGTTCTTGTTTGCTTATTAACACATCTTTGGATCCACAGATGACGTTCAATTTGCGGAGGAGTTTTCCACTTCTGACGACAAAGGTACGCTCATCTTTACAGTTGACGTTCATGTTGGAACCCTTAAAAAGAGTTTGCTTCTTGTTCTCTGCATACATTCAAGCTTTTACAAGATCTGTTTGCATTTTTTATTTGCAGAGAGTTTTCTGGAGAGGTGTTGTTGAGGAACTTTTATGGTTCATAAGCGGTTCAACTAATGCAAAGGTAAGAATCAGATCTTTTATCATATTCTTCATGCCTTAAGCACCGTTAGGCCCGCGGGTTCGGGTTATTCGGTTCGGGTAGTTTGGTTTATGGTTAGTTCAATTTGACATAAATCTTACCAAATTAACTCCAAATAAAGTTTGGTTCAATATTCGGTTAGTTAGTTTTTGAAAATCCTATCGAATATCGGTTAGTTTTTGGTTTAATTTTGTTAAAATTTTGGATAAATTTGGTCAATTTCAGTTAAATTCAGTTAGTTTGGTTCGGGTTTTTGGTGTAGTTTGGTTATAAGTTTTTTTTTTAAAAGAAAATCGAAGTAATTGATTGCTGAACCGAAAACCGAATTTTTTACCTAAACCTGTCTAATTGAACCGAACTCCTAACGGAAGTAACTGAACTAACCGAACTAGAGTGTAAGCAAACGAGCTATATTGTTTATCTGAGTGGTTTGTGTAAGTGGCAGCTACTTCAAGAAAAGGGTATCCATATCTGGGATGGGAATGCGTCAAGAGAGTATCTTGATGGGTAAGTTCTAATAGAAAATTTTCTATTCTAGTATAAGCTGAAACTATACGGTCATCACACTGAAAATTTGAAACATTATAATTTCAGTATTGGACTAACTGAGAGAGAGGAAGGTGACCTTGGACCCGTTTATGGATTTCAATGGAGACACTTTGGTGCTAAGTCAGTACCTTCTCTCTTTGCTTTTCTGAGTTTTAGCAAAACATTTTTATACTGTTTAGCAATTTTGTTTAATCTCTTTCTACAGGTACACGGATATGCATGCTGATTACACTGGCCAAGGATTTGATCAGCTCTTAGATGTAGTTAACAAGATCAAGAACAATCCTGATGATCGCCGGATAATAATGTCAGCTTGGAATCCTTCTGACCTTAAGCTGATGGCACTTCCTCCTTGCCACATGTTTGCACAGTTTTACGTTGCAAACGGAGAGCTCTCGTGTCAAATGTATCAGCGCTCAGCAGATATGGGTCTTGGTGTACCGTTTAACATTGCCTCATACTCACTTCTTACATGCATCCTAGCTCATGTCTGTTGTACGTTAGATTTTCACTACAGAAAGAGTATTATTTTTCTTCTTTTATTGATGTTTTGCTGATATTATGCAGATCTTGTTCCTGGTGATTTTATCCATGTGATTGGAGATGCTCATGTTTACAAGAACCATGTTAGGCCTCTACAAGAGCAACTTGAGAACCCACCAAAACCTTTTCCTGTGAGTATATAAGCACACGTGATCTTTGATGAATGCATAAGCTTAGTTTGTTTCAACTATATTCTTATTTATATTTGGGCTCTTTACAGGTTTTGAAGATAAATCCAGAGAAGAAACATATAGATTCTTTTGTGGCAGCTGATTTCGAGCTCATTGGCTATGATCCTCACAAGAAAATAGATATGAAAGTGGCGGTTTAGCTTGAAAAAACAGAGTTCTTCTGAATATTCTAGTTAAAACTTGAATCATTTTTGTTGGGTGATGATGTAGAACATTTGGATGATAAGATGTTAAAGATGGAATTGATATGTATCCAGGCCTAATCACAAAGTCAATTATTGATAAGCAGTTGGTTTATCTGTTTATCCAAAAAAACTAAAGTTTTGTGTTACTTGTGGGTGACGTTTCTTTTATTTTAAATGTGTGAGATTTTGTTTTTGTTTTCATAATCCTTAACTCTTATCAGCATGCAGCTTAGTAAAATCAATACAATACTAAAAGCCCGATATATAGAGCAGAGAGCACGCCACGTAGGATAGTTTATTCAGGCCAATCAGGAACATGTATTTTGACACGTCACAATCGCTCGACATTTTGTGTGGGCTATGTAAATTTTTTTATTCGGCCCATCTCCACCCCCAAAATCTTTTTCGTGCCAAGTTTTGCAATTCTCTCTCGGACTCTTCCAGTTCGTCTTCTCCAAATCTCTGAGTTCATGCCCTAACGTCCTTAGATCTAATGTTCTTGAAGTCTCATCTGGAGCCGACATAATTGAGAGCGTCAACACTTACGCTCGCCGGAGAGGGAGAGGTGTCTCTGTGCTCAGTAGTAACGGCATGGTGGCTAACGTCGTTCTCCGTCAGCCGGTGACGGTTCATGGGAATAATTGCGGAACTGGAGCCGGAGTTGCAGGGGTTGTGACTTTACATGGAAAGTTTGACATAATTCCATCACTGGTACGGTGCTTCCGCCGCCCGCGCCGCTGGGATCAGGTGGGTTGTCAATCCAAGTCGAATCCAAGTCTGTAATGGTGGTCCTACGGTTCCTCCAAAAATATTGGGAGGTATGGTTCTGAAACTTTTAAGAAATAAACATGTATATGGTACACGTTTCCTGCAAAAATAAATTCTACAACATGTTATAGTTTACTTTCTAAGAAACACTTGGACTTATGAAGGAAATCTCTATCTAAACCTACCCATTTTTAATTCGATAACACCATCCCTGCGATCAAGATTATATAAACAGGTAAGTCACGACTTACATAAACCTATCTTACCAGCAAATTTATGTGTGTTACACATACTTACTCCATGCAGCTTTGAAGTTGAAGCAGCAGAGAGTTGATACCATGGAAGGGATAAAAAGAAAGAGCTCGGGCAATATGAGACCTCCACACGTTCATCTCCAACTCCAATGAGCAGGTAACACTCATTCTTCAAACATACTTTAGTGCTCTTATGTTGTTTCAGGATAGACTCAACTAAGGTTAGCATTTTTGTCCTCCCCAAGACATAGGAAACTGGTTTTCTTTGCAAGGCCCAGATTGTTGGTGTCCTCAAATAAAATGGATGGTCCTTTGTTTCTTGCATCAGTTGCAGCAGGAAGCTTTCAAAATCCGTCACTTCCTTCAGTTGCAACCGATATCTTTCTTCCAACCTGACATGAGTCATCAGGTCTAAACTTTCATTCCCGATACATTTTCAAAGTATCAGCCTAATATAAATATCTGCTAACAGTTCACGTCCTCCAGATCCAGGTTTCGTGTTGAACTAGCTGTCGATGACGGAAAGGACAGTGCCACTTTTGTGGTCTTTGCCAAAGAGATGACAAAACTCATCAAGAAAGAGGCAACAAATCTGGCTCTTGAGGAAGTACGTTTTCCTTTCATAATTTCTCTTAAATTTGGCATATAATATTTTCTCTTACTCTAAAGCCGCACAAAGCCCCCAACCTACCTAATTGAGATGAGTGGCAGTGAGGAATATCTTGAGGATCTAGCTGGCTATGAATATGTTTCTCAGCTACGTGTGACTCCCTACAATTTCATTCCAAATCACCGTACGTTCATGTTCACCGTCTCAGCAATTAGTGAAGACCTCTTATTTGGCACTCAGGCAGGGGTAGGATAATATATGCTTTCAAAGTTTTTAAGATTGCTGATATTAATTAACACACAGGTCCTACTGTTTCTTACAGTGACATCAGCAACCCACCTCCAGTCGTGGATATGGAATCTGGAGAAGCAACAGAATCTGCCAACACCATGGGTTGGTGGAGATATCACCGGGAGTTGGTGAAGCAAGTCTGACAGGTTATGCAGCCAACGAGAACAAACGTCCCTGTAAGTGATTCTCGCAAGGCCATCTAACCGTTAAAGTTTAACGTCAACAATGCATAAACGTAGGTTTGGTCATGTAAATATAATTTTTTATACTATCTAACTTAAAAGTGAAGATTAGAGGCTAAAAATAAAAGATGCAATTTTAGTTACTAACTCTGCCAATTTAAAATAATCTTTTTTGCACCAAATAAAAAAACTCAGAACAATAAACTTATTGTAACACATATAAAACTACTAAAAAAACATTTTAACAAATTCAGAGAAACATCAAACATATAAACATACCTTCAGCCATTTGAACACTAAAAATAACGCTCATAAACTCACCACAATTTAACCAGTTTTAGTCACCAAAGCGACTTCCAGTTTACTAAAAAAACCCACGAAACAATACACAATTTAACACAAAGTCTCACACCTACTGCACAGTTTCAATAACAACTTTACAAACTATTGCAAATCCTTGGCAACTTAAAGGGTAATAACAAAAAAAATCAATATCCCCGCGCAAGCGCGGGGGTTGGCCTCTAGTTTTAGTAATAAGCTTTGTATCAATAGCTTTCAGATCTTTGATCAAACAAAAAGGTTTCAGATCAATGCACAGCCGTTCAAATAATATTTTCTTTTAATTTAGATAGTCTACATCAAATATCCAAAAGGTATTAATTTCATCCAACAAAATATCTAGAAAATTATACCGAGAGGAACTTAGTTGATTCGGTTAATAATAGATAAACTAGATCATAACCCGCCCGACTGGGCGGGTCTTTGTTTTTTTGATATAAACATTTAAAAAATTACAATCTGATGGCTCCTGTTTTACTAATTAAGTATATTGTTTAAACATTGTATTTCATCAGTGTATTGTGTAACAGGGGCATCAATGAAATGTTGTGAGTCGTAAACACAATTTAGTAAGAGTTTACAAAGTTATATACCTTAAGCAATTTAGTCATATTTTTGAGTTATTATTTTAATGAAGAATTGGGAGGCTAGTATATCACTGTTAAGAACTCTTACCAATAGTCAATATAAATTATATAAATAAGGTAGATATTATTCTTGATTTATTCTAAATACATTTAAAACATGAGTATATATATGTATAAATAATGTTCATAAAATAAGTAATATCAATGATACAAAACACAAAAACAAAAAAAAAATAATGGTAATTTGGGCCGTAGTAATCTTTAGTTTAATAAAAGTAAGGCCATAGGTTTCTGTTAGGGTTTTTTTTCCGGGAAAAACACAAACTGTTGTCGTAACAAAAAAGATGATTTGTTTCTATCAAAACAGAGTAAATATTCTACAACTTTCTTTTCTCCTCAGGGAACCGTTAGACATAGAGATCGACAAAGCTTATGAATAGAAGCCTAAACTGGAGCAATATTTGAAGATCATCTGTCAATATAGCTTCAATCTCAAGGTTTGAGTTTGTTTAGTATTAATCTAACAACAGATTTCTACATCGAAATTGGGGTTTTGTTTTGCTACTGAGATTGATTAGATCTAAATCATGTAGATCATCTCTATGTTGAAGGATATATATTTCAAATCAGAGATGAAAAAGAATCTCTATAGAAGGTGTTGATTAAACATGCAAGATCATCAATGGCTGTCAAGCTCACCTCGTAACAAAAGTTAAGCGAAGAAGTCGAATAGATTCCAACATATATGAGTCGAGATAGTTAGAATCAACATACGAATAAAGCTCTGGAGTTCTTTATACAGGAGCAACTGATACGAAACAGTGAAGACAAAGAGGAAGAAAGGTAGAGAGATAATTAGACGATGTAGAACGAATCTCTATAGATGATAAGCAGGTTAGTTAATCATGTTTTTCCTGCAATTTTCACTGGAATATTGCAAATCTCCATTGAACTAACTAATGCTTTGTTTAGAAATGTTTTAACAGTGGCAAAAGAGAGACCATATTGGATTAACTGGGCAGATCTCCACCAAGATGATGCCTAAGCTCACATAGACATTGATCATATATTGGACTAACTGTGCTGGTTATTTGATCTAGTTAATTATATTTCAGTCTTTCTTTTTACTCTTTGGGTATGAACTAACATATTAGTAATCTTCACAATATCTGCGTCTTTTTTTAGCCAGAAAGATATATGTTGGAAAAGAAAGAATGTACATCCGTGTGTCAGTGTGTGTTGAAGATCAAACACACATATTCCAAACATATCACAGAAAAAAGGTTAGAAATCTACTTTCGCCTTGGTAGTACTCAAATTAAAATAAAGTTAGTAATAAAAAGAAATCAATTTCGAAACAGCATCGGTTAGAACTAAGATTGAACATTTGCCTTATAATTTATTTTTGGCTTGTCACTGATTATTGCTTGCTTAATGGTACTTGAATTTCTGTGTTTGATATAATATTGGATGGTAATTTTTAGTTTATCTAAAAAATGAATACTTAGAAAAATAAAATACTTCACTAAAATATAAATGTTGCTAAAACGAAAGAATGAAATCAGTTCGAGTTCCTTCTAAAAATACAATCCAGATCCTTGCTTTAGTGAAATCTGCAATAATCAAATAATTTATTAGATAAAAAATAGGTGATATCAATAGTCATTTAGATAGTAACTCATGTAAATAAATAATTCCATTGCAGAAACCAACATGTTTCAATATATATAGAGATAGAAAAGTTACTTGTTGATCTGTGAGGATGCACTCAAGAGATTCGCCAAAGTTGGTGTTTGATTTCCACGAGTGAAAGACCTTGACGTGTACCCTCCAATTGTCTTTGTAGGGTTTCACTTCGTTGAGGAAAACAAAACTTTGCTTGTTAGACATTTTTTTTCTCTGCTTAAATTTCTGAGTAAGAGCTGAAGGGTGATTTATATAGATTGGTAATGCGTGCCTATTCGGCATACCTAGATTTTGTATATTAATTACAAATTTAATACCTAGATTTTGTGGAAACTATCACGCAAAAAATATGCATAAGATTTTACATTGTAGGCGAATTTAGGTAAATTAGTTATTATACTTGAGAATAATCTATAAATAATACGCATAAGATAATACATTATAGGGAAATATAGGTAAATTAGTTGTGATACTTCGATTATTCCATATTTTTAATAACAAATATTTTGGGCTAGATAATAAAGAAAATTGTATTATCTAGAGTAGATTTTGTCAAGTAGTTAAGTAATATATTTGATGCAATTAATTCAAACTTGGTGAGCAATTCACGATGCACAATGACTATCAAATTTGTTCATCTTTAATTAGTTATGGTCGACATGCCATTTCCCTGATCAAACATGATTGTTCAAGCAAAATGCGTTTTGAGGATTCATTATCAAACACTGCATATTATTGTTGCACTGCCATGATCAAATAATGTTGTTTTTCTAAAATGAAATTCAGATTTCGATAAAAACATTGTGCAGGGATAAGCTGGATAAAGATCGAGTGACAAATCATATATAAACACACAAAAAAATGTATTTGAAACAGCACGTTGATGACAAACATAATTGATATGAATTTCTGTTATGAAGCTCTCTTTTTTATATAGGGAAGAGAATCAAGTGGAGTGAGATATCGAAGTCAAGTTATGTATATGGAACGCAGGAATTTATTAGATTCGTTTGTTTTTAAATTATTTACGTACATTTTTTGGTTAATTAAAAGAGTAATAATATCAATTTGTATGCTATTCATGTTCCCAATCAAAATTCTTTTTTTTCCTATTCATGCTTCCAAACAATCTTATTTTGTACTTGAGTTTTAATAAGATAGATTATGCTAAAGTAAAGATTCGAAGTGATGTTTTGTCTGGCATGTTGAATGGCAGCTGATGAATGGATCTCTGCTAACCCTGAAATAGACAATACATTCATATGGCACATATTCTCTGCTTCCTCAACTTAGTCATATCATTGTATGATGTATGCATATATCTCTTGAATTATTGGATACTTTTTTACATTTTTAGAATTATAAAATTTATAGGATGACTAGAGAAAATAAATTCACATTCGATCTGATTTTTTTTGTATAAGAAAAACATCTTTACAAACTAGTCTACGTTCAAATGGTGTTCTATATGTTTAAGTCACGATGTTTGTATAGAAAAAAAGAAAATAAACCAAACTTTATTCTACTTTTCATAAGAGTGAATACACTTTTTAATAATCTATTAATCACATGCGTGAAACGTATAAAAGTAGAGTAAACAAACTAGAAGTATTCTTCTATATTATAAGATTTGTTCCTTGCAGGTTCCTGTCGATCTCACGTGTATTCGTCATTCTCATTAGATACTATAGATTTGCATCGATCTTTTCTTATCCGATCGAGCATATCTTGTCTCTTACACCTTTCCAGATATTGGTTCATATACGTCAGATACTTTCTGACGTAGTTTCTCAAAGGAAATCATTTTTTATATTTCTGCTATTAATCTTATATTCTAACTAAAACGATTTAAAACAATAATTAGCATTTCAATCGTGAGTGCGTTGGCTAGATAAAATATTATAGGATGGTATAATGTTTTTTCCAGTGTAAAATTTAATTGTGAAAAGCTGAAATAATATAACAAATTACTTTAAACAATCACTAAAATTTAATAACAAAGAAGGAAAATACTTCTCTTTGTTTCTCGCTCAGTATAAAAAAAAACAAAACAGAAAATATATATTTGTATGTATGAATCAGTATTCTTCAGAATTTACCGATGTAGTCGTCGGTCACAGATGCTTGGAATTAACTGTTACGTAATTCATATTTTAGCATAAACCTCTATGTCCGATATACCTAATAAAACTGAGACCAAGATACACTTGTGTTGGGCATATATGCTTGAAGTTTATGCTAAATTATAATTGAGTGTTGGATTCTTTGATAGCTGATTCAAATATCAAAGAATCGATACTCCTGTGTTGGCTTGTCGATGGCAAATATGTTAGTATTGCATGGAGATAAATAAGTTATGGGATTTCAAAATATTCCCAAAAAAACTGAGACCAAGATCGATATATTACCAACAATTCCCTCCTCTATAATGTATTTTATTCCCTTTTACCCACAACCCTAAATAACGGTATTCAGCATTTGGAAACATCGTTTATATGCTTATCTATTTGCTTTCTATTTGTTATCTCCATATTAGGAACAAATTAGTACAACGAATATTCGATTCACGACTAGTGCAACTGTGTAAACTAACCACGTTCGCCATATCACATCGAAACCTAAACGCGAGCCGTGTTAATAGCGTGTGATCAAGATTCATCCCTTGCGATCAACTGTATGTAACGTTCCACCGTTATTGTCAGTATGCCCACATCGATCCTCGGCCTGTGGATTCCACATTCGTCGGACAAGGCTGTAAAATTCGAAATACTTGTCTATGTAGAGAGTTTTCTTCCTTCAATAGCTCTACATCTATTGAAAAACTAAGAAAATATCAACCATTTTTTTTTTATAGAAAATATCAACCATATCAAAATGATTTATTAGAAAATGATCCAAAAAGTTATTAGAGATTTAAAATGACATTTATCTTAACATAGTCAATTTCTTAATTGAGCTGACATGTTTTCTTTATTTTCGACGTTACATGGATCAAAAATGTAGTGACCGTTGGTACGTTATTGCACTTACTGGTGCATCAATGGTAAGTAACTTCTAGTAGAATAGGGTTTTGGTTTAGTGGCGTTTCGGTGTGTTTTCCTATGGAAGTTGACTAACTCCTAAAACTCTTAGTTCGATTCTCACTTAACAGTGGTCTCACAAAACTTCGGAAAGAAACATATCAGCTTTGGTCCAGAACTTCCTTTGTGGTAACTAAGTGCATTTACCATTAGAAGAACAAAGCTATAGCAATTGACATAAAGTACAATAGCTAGCGTGACAACTCCAAAGATAATAATATGGTATAAGTAACATATTCAATAAAAGTCTACAGTAAAATCGTTTGGTTAAAGATTTTTATTATAAGCCTCATAAAACATCACATAATGAGTTCAGTTCAGTAAATATTTTTTCAATCTTCAAACTATACAATTGCACTGATCACCCGCGTTTAATCAATCAATTTAACTCGTTACAATTAAAAAGCATATGTAACATACCATACCATAACATTTGTATTATTTACTTAAACAACTTTAAAGGTTTACAAGAGTTAGGACTTAGGATACAGAATTTTACCAAGGCAAAGTTACGACTTACAAGACTATGAAATGTTTTGAACAGAGCATCCAAGTTTATAACTAAAAAGAAACAAAAACATTCAGTAACAAAAGATGGGCTAGATTATCAAGTGTTCGTCATCCTTCTGAATCCTCTTTTGCCTCGCGATGAAGGCTTCAATCTTTGTCCTAAACTGTTCGTTGCTCATTTTATCTTCTGGCTTCTTACCTCTCACCACTACTTTCTTGTCCGTATCACATATCCTCAGATGCTTCTCCGACTCATACCTCTTCATGACTCTCCCACCACATGTACTCTCAGGCGGGTGAACCACCTCAAACGCTTTCTGCGATTGGCTTCTCTCGAAACTAAGTCTCTTCACTCCACTCGGCTTCTTGGGCTGTTCTGTTTTCGACGTCTCATAAACTTCGGATCTCTTCTTCTCACTCTCTTGAAGAAACTCTTGGTAAAGATCGTTGCTTACAGCTTCTGTTGTCTTTGAGATAGGCTCGTGAGCCGAGTTGTATCGTCTGGATATCGCAAAAAGAGTTATTACAATAGCGTTCCCTATGAAGAAAACGAATCTCGGGCTAACGAGAAACTCTGCTGCTCCCCTGAAAATGTCAGTGGATAGTTTCACTGAAGGGAAAGAGAGTTTGGAGATCAAGATTAGAAGAAGAATCAGTTCGATGAGTCTGAATAAACTTTTGAATGATCTTATTGTTTGGAAGTTCAAGAATCCTCTAGGTTTCTTCATCTTAAAGTGTTGAAACTGAACTGAGTCCATTATGATATTTTTTTCACTACTACAAGATAGAAAGAAAAAACAAGGAAAGATTCTTTTTTGGTAACGAAGGGATTGTATGTGTGGGAGTTAGTGATTTAGGTCACTAGAAAGAAGTGAGAGTTTCAGAGAAGAAGTTAGAAGCAGAGACATTTGCCACCAAGAAATGAAATAGAGGAAGAAGAACAGTAGTCATGGTGAACAATAGCAAACAGAGAAGAAGAAAAACAGAGGAATCTTTATTGAAAATCTCTGTTTTTCTATATGTTTTCTTCTTCTTCTTGGGGTTGTATCTTGTTGGTGTTGAGATGGTTTCATTTCTTATTTATAGACCATAGAAATATTATTTTCAATATTCTTATTGAACTTTATTCATAGACTATTAAGTAATAATTATAGCAATTTTTTTTTTGGAAAACCATGGAAATAAAATACTCAAATTTTCCTTTATCTTAAATTGTGAATATCATAATAGTTTTTCTATTGTTTTTACTCTTTATCCACAACATTATTCTCAGTGCTTCCAAAAGTTGTCCTTGCTATTTGTTCATTGTCTATGAGGCCATGACTAATCACATCTTTCTTCTTATTCCATGCTGTGCTGTAATCATTTTTCGATTTTCTTCAAACATGCAATAACTTTTGATTATACACTTTTATATAAAATGTGAAGTTTTTTTTTCTCAAATTCGAAACACTTGAATGCATATATTTAGACAATCAATCGTATAAATTTTCTTATACATATGAAATATCTCTTTGTCTAACTATGTCTACATGCAAATGTCAACTATAATAAATTGTTTCTTAGTTAGTTTAGAAATGTTATCTTCACTTGTATTGTATTCTAAGGTTTTAAATTGATCAATATATTTGCCGATAGACGACTTCAATTAGTAAAAAGAAAACACAAACAATACAGGGGAAATTAAAGAAACCATGAGTTTGTATTTATGAGTCTTTGGTTCTAGTTAAATTCTAACCCAACAGTAACTTATATAGTTAGGGAGGTTATTGCGATTGATTCTCAAATTGAGAAGCTTTATTTTTTCTAATGGATATGAATAGGCGTTGTGGACAGAAAAGTTTTGTCGATAAAAAAAAAAAAAAATTAACAGTGATAAGCTTTCCTGTTTTTCATTTTGATACTCTTTAAAGAAAAAAAGGAGAGAACGCAAGCTGAAAGGCCATTATGTCTTGGATTCCTTTTGTTAATTTTTTGTTGTGAAATGTTTGGCTGTTTTAATGTATAGTCTAAACTGATAATTAATACAACTTGAATTGATGGTCTAATGCATGCATACCTCTAACATTTTATAACAAAAACTAAAAATACATACCATATCTATTTCATAGAGTTTCTGATTAAAAAATCTTATAAACACTAATTCAATTAGCACTTTCACCAAGATAAAAAGAAGACAGAACATTAAATTTTATATGAAAATTTTCAAATAAACATTGCAAGGGTCAATAAAAAATTTCAAAAAAACATTTTTTTTTTGACAAACATACAAAGAAATAAACCTTCATAATACACATTACATAACAAAAACTCATTTACCTACAAACAAAAAGTTACTATCCACGAAATTATGTTAAAGCATAAAGGATATATAGGATATGTTTGTCAAAAACATTTTTTTATGTAATGTGTATTATGAAGGTTTATCTCTTTGTATGTTTGTCAAAAACATTTTTTTGACAAACATACAAAGAGATAAACCTTCATAATACACATTACATAACAAAAACTCATTCACCTACAAACAAAAAGTTACTATCCCACGAAATTATGTTAAAACATAAAGGATATATATTCCACAAATTATGCAGATTAAATGAACTGATTTATAGATTATCTACTAACAGAAAGTGCATTTGGCAATATAAATGGAACACTTAATGAGGGTGATTTCCTTCTTCAATAAGACATGCTCAACATTATACCCTTTTCGTCTCTCTTTAATAATTTATGAACTTTAAGTTTGCTTTTCCATAACATGAAAGACCCCATCTTCTAAAATCAATGCAATCAATATCTCCTTTTTAGAGTTTTTGACTCAATTATATAAACTTTTTGTTATGGAGATGGTTGATCAATCGAAGAAATTTTTAATTCATTTTGTGGCTGCTGGTTAAGTTGATAAAACTCTCTAATTTCTTTACATTATCCATTTGTTTTGTAGAATTTATATCATCCAAAATGGTCTCTCCTCTTCTTTTATTTTAAAGAATTTTGGCGTTTAATACAAATTTTAAAGTGAAAAGGTGGAGAAAGTCATATAACGCATGGTCCCTTGTAAAGAAAAAAAAAGTCATATACGTTGTCCATGCTAAGTAAAGCTTTTATTTGATTCTGCAGTATATGGTTCTAGTGACACATTATCCACACATTAGTAGCCTAATCCACTGCTGACTTAATTTCTTGTAATGTAGCATGACGTTGTTTCACGATATGACGTCATATAATTCACTTGTGTTCGGCGTTTATAAACTTCATGTAAGAAATAAAACAATTGAATACTAGAACACCAATGTGTTATTTATTTATAACGAACAGAGAAAACATCGTAGCCATCAAATTATTAGAACTAGAGAGAGTAAACGACGTAAATTAGGACCGACGGTTTTGGACATGAGTCTCTGACTTAGCTGAATCTGAATCAAATTTAACCGGATATGTACCAATGCAATGTTGCCAAGGACTATTTGTAGAAGCCTTGACATTACGTAGAGCCAGCCACCCAAACCGCACTGTTACAATTAAACCCTGACCCTAAAGCAATCTGCCAAACTTTATTTCCTTTCTTCATCCTTCCCTTTGCCTCTATGTATTCCAGTTCATTCTATACTGAGCTAGACGGAATGTTCCCAAATCTATGTAATGTTTGATCTTGATGCCTTGACATCTGTCGGTGCTAGCCCTAGGTTCTTCTCTAGTACATCTATCACGGCTCTACCTCCGGCATGGATACAAAAATTGTCAATAGCAAGCTTGAAATCGGGTACGTAGTAATGTTTGATTTTATCTTTAAAAACTTTCTTGGCGATGAAGGTAACAAAAAAAAAATTCTCGTTTAAAGAAAGACGCTAATCATGTGGAATGGGCTAAAGCTTTGAAAGGACTTTACTTACCTGGTTTAAGAGCGATTATGTGAAACCTCATTACGCCCTGGGACCTGTATGGAATTGTTAGAGTATTGATATCTCTAACTCCTTTATTGATTATCAGAATGAGATTACAAGGATCAGCAACAACGATTACAAGGATAGCTTTGAGCTGACTCTTAGTGTTAACAGAGAAAACGAAGAAGAAGATGTAACAAACTCATTCTTTCTTATTTCACGTAAAAGAGATGAACGTTTACATTTATAGTATGGTGTATTCCGGTTAACATAACAAACAAATTAACCGAAGGTTTAACCAACATATCATAAACCGGTTTACTCTAATATTCCCCCTCAAGATGGCAAGTATAATGTTTTGAGAGCCATCTTGCCAATGAGAGAATAGAACTGAGGAGAAAACAGAGGTTTAGTGAATATGTCGGCGATTTGGCTATTAGTACGGACATGAAGCATCTTGATGTAGCCTGCGACAATCCTGTCCCGTATTTGATGACAATCCCGTTCGATGTGCTTCGTACGTTCGTGAAAGACCGCATTATTGGCAATATGAATAGCTGCAGTCGAATCACAATAGTACGGAATAGGACCATCCTGTGGAGCTTGCAACTCAGCCAATAAATTGACTAACCAAATGACTTCACGAGAACCAAACTCCATTGCCCGATATTCTGATTCAGCGGATGAATGAGAAGCGACCTGTTGTTTCTTTGATTTCCACGAGATCAGAGTGTTACCAAGAAACATACAGTAGCCAGATGTTGAGCGTCTTGTATCAGCGCAAGATCCCCAGTCAGCATCAGTGTAACCTTTTAGAACAAGGTCAGAGTCCGCAGAGTAGAAAAGTCCCAATCCAATAGTTCCTTTTAGATAATGCAGAACTTTATATGCAGCCTGAAGATGAGAAGGCTTTGGAGCTGAAGTAAACTGACATAACTTGTTGACAGCAAAGGTAATATCAGGTCGAGTTATTGTCAGATACATCATGCGTCCAACAAGCCGGCGATAAGAACAAGCATCTTCAAGAAGAGGTTCTGTAGAATCCTGAATCAGCTTTACACTAGGATCCATTGGTATAAGAGAAGGTTTACAGGCCACCAAACCTGATTCTTCCAAGAGACCCAACGTATATTTACGCTGACAAATGGAAATCCCTTTAACAGAACGAGCGATCTCAAGGCCTAGGAAATATTTCAAAGGACCTAAGTCACGGATTTTGAATGCCCTTTGTAGATCATCTTTCAACTGATCAACATCCTCTGTGACATTACTAGCAATAATGATGTCATCTACATATACTAAAACAGCAATGTAATGACCTTTGATGTTGCGGATGAAGAGAGTATGGTCCGCATTTGATTTTTGAAAGCCTAAACCCAAGAGAGTACTACTAAACTTCAAGAACCACTGTCGAGAAGCTTGTTTCAGGCCGTAGAGAGACTTTTGAAGTTTACAAACAGCATTCTCTGGCAAGGTTTCCCCCTTACTTGGTGTATAGCCCGGTGGTAACTTCATGTAAATCTCCTCATGAAGATCACCGTTCAAGAAAGCATTGGAAACATCGAGTTGAGTAAGATGCCAGTTCTTAGCCGCTGAAACCGCCAAAAGTGTCTTAACGGTTGTCATTTTGGCCACTGGAGAAAAAGTCTCAGCAAAATCTATCCCCTCTTGTTGAGTATAGCCTTTGGCAACAAGACGCGCCTTATATCTTTCCAAAGTACCATCTGCATTTATTTTGACCTTGTAAACCCATTTACACCCAATAGCATGCTTGCCTGGTGGTAAAGAACAAATTGTCCATGTATCATTCTTTTCCAAAGCAAGTAGTTCTTCATTCATAGCTTGCAACCATTCTTCAAAACGTTTAGCTTGAGTGAATGAAGTGGGCTCTGGATAAAGAGCAACAGAGCAAATGTATGCTTTATACTCTATAGAAAGATTATCATAAGACAGATAAGCAGACAACGGATAAGGAATGTCCTTGTTGAGCTCACTGACATTACAATAATAGTCTTCTAGATGAGAAGGCAATTTAGAAATGCGCTTTGTGGATTCTGGTTGAGGAATAGAACCAGATATAGGTGAAGCAGGTTTCAAAGTCACCACTGCAGGTTCCACGGTAGTGTTTTCAGTGACAGAATGTCCATTAGTACCAGCATGAGAAGTGGTTGGAATGTCTGACACCGGAGTAGAAGAGAAAACATCAGTATAGAAACTGGTTTGTCCTTTCGCATAAGGAAATATGTCCTCATGAAAAATCACATTACGTGATATAAAAGTTTGGTTTGTTTCCAAATCCATCACTTTGTAGCCTTTGTAGCCTGCTGGATATCCAAGAAACACACAAGACCGTGATCGAGGTTGAAACTTAGTCCTCTGCTTGGGAGATGTAGAGCAGTATACCAAACACCCAAAAACACGAAGACCATCATAATCGACTTTTTTAGATGTAAGAAGTTCCAACGGACTCTTGTCCTTTAACAGTGGAGAAGGAAGCCTGTTGATAATGAAAACTGCAGTTAAAACGCAGTCTCCCCAAAATTCCAAAGGTACCTGAGACTGAAACATAAGAGCGCGAGCTACATTCAAGATGTGTTGATGCTTGCGCTCAACCACGGAGTTCTGCTCTGGTGTCTCAGGACAAGAGTGAAACGAGACAATCCCTTTCTTCTTATACAACGCTTCAAAACGCAACTCTTGTGCATTATCTGATCTCACTGCTTTAACCACTGCCTGATATTGTGTCTCTATCATCGTGATGAATTCGGGAAAGACAGACAGAACATCACTCTTGGCTCTGAGTAAATAAATCCAGGTGAGACGTGTATGATCATCCACAATAGTCAAAAAATATCTGTAACCTTCAACAGTTGATGTAGAGAATGGACCCCAGACATCAATGTGGAGGAGATCAAAAGGATTATCAGACATGTTGTTGTTAGATTTAAAAGGAAGGCGCTTCTGTTTTGCTAGGGGACAAATCTCACAATGAAAAGCACCTTTATTTCTTTGTTTTAAACCGAGTACATCAATGATTGAGTCTGTCTTAATCATAGAGGGATGACCCAATCTATTGTGCCACAAACCGGAATCTAAAACAACATTTGAAACAGAAGCAAACTGGTCTTGAAGAGGTCTTGAAACTGCAATATCAGCAACGTCAAGCACATACAAGTTGGCTATTTGATCACCCTTCCCAATCATCAGACCCTTGGTAAGATCCTGTATCATACAACAGTCAGGATCAAACGCAATTCTGTAGCCTAAATCCTTTGTGGTTTGGCTTACACTGAGAAGATTGAGTCTAAAGTCGGGGATGAATAAAACGTTATTCAAAATCATTGAATCACTCAGTCTGATTCTGCCTATTCCAGCTATTTTAACTCCAAAACCAGTGGGTAAAGTAACTGAAGTATTCATGGCATCAGATAATTCTTCAAAGAGATTCTTATCATGAGCAACATGATGCGTTGCACCACTGTCAACAACCCAAGATTCAGCACAAAGAGAGTGCCCTGTCTTTCTCAACATTCCAACAAAATATAGAGTGGATGAGGAAAAGTCCATACCAGGAAGAGCTGTGATAGTGCCACCAGAAGTAGAAACACAATTCACTTGAGCTGGAGGTGGTGTGAGCTGAGAGTTGAAGTATGCAATGACGCCTTCAATCTGATCTTTTGTAAGACTGCTAAAAGCATTCAAAGACTTCTGATCCAAAGAGACCTGAGCAACGACTGGCTTAGCTGAGGAAGACTTCTTATACTGAGGTTTTTCAGTCTGTTGCTTCACTTTATGTTTAAAATCAACTGGATAACCATGGATTTTATAACATGTATCAACTGTATGACCATTGTAGCCACAGTGAGAACATACAGGACGACCTTGTTTAGGAGTAAAGGTAGACGGAGGATTGTGAACTGTTGTAGGTGAAGCAGTGACCTGAAAAGCCGTAGCATGAGGAACTGGAATGAGGTTCCTCTGACTCTGATCCTGATCAAGGAGTTTATAAATCTCAGAGAGCTCAGGAACATGTTTCTTCATGATGATCTGACTCCTTATAACTGCATAAGAATCATTTAAGCCAGCCAGGAATTTGATCACTTTAGCATGATCAGCTGTTGTAGCTGTGGCTTTACAACAATCACAGGTATGACAAGTAGTCACACAATTCGCTCCTTCTAATTCATCCCAAAGAGTCTTCAAGGTAGTGTAGTATGTGGCGAGATCCAGTGAGCCTTGTTGAAGTGACCAGATCTGCTGCGATAACTGATAAGAGCGAGGCAGATTCGTGATATGGAAGCGAGTTTTTAAATCCTTCCAGATCTCTGTAGCATCGTTGAAACGAAGAATGCTTTTGTAGATTTGCTTAGAGACGGTGTTGAGAATCCATGATTTAACCATTGAGTTGCATCGAGACCAAATCCTGAAATTAGAATGAGATTCCAGAGGTCTAACAGTAGATCCATCAATAAACGCAAGCTTATTTTTCGCATCCAAAGCAATATTCATCGCAATACTCCAGTTATCGTAGTTTGTTCCATCAAGTACTTTAGAGATTATCGAAAGACCTGGATTATCACCACTAGTGAGATGAAACGGGGAATGAATGCTATTCGGAGAGAGCTCGTCAGTCTCAGAGTCCGCCGGAGACGATTCTTCAGGAATAGAAGTTCGTCGAGCTGAAGTAGTCGATGATCGACCGAGACGACGTGTAGATCGACGGTTAAGCACCATCGTGATAGCTCAGTCTGAAGATTGATGATTCTGGGTGGAATAACCTCAAAATCAATCAAAGAACTGAGAAAGAAGATTCGATCGGGAGAATCACCGATGAATCGAGGTCAATAAACGAAGGAAAAAAAAACGGATCGGTTGAGGTTTTGAATCCTCAACACTCTGATACCATCTTAGTGTTAACAGAGAAAACGAAGAAGAAGATGTAACAAACTCATTCTTTCTTATTTCACGTAAAAGAGATGAACGTTTACATTTATAGTATGGTGTATTCCGGTTAACATAACAAACAAATTAACCGAAGGTTTAACCAACATATCATAAACCGGTTTACTCTAATACTGACTCCGGCTAGGCTCTCATGGCGAGCTTCACCTTCGTCACCGATCTCATTGCGATCGGGTCAAGATGACTCATGGCGTCAATCTTCATACAACATCAAAGCATACGTCTCTCCTCGTCGTCTTCCCCTCTTATACTCATGGCTTTGTCACTAGCTGCTTCATAAGTCTCTAACAGCAAACCCTCTGGAGCAGTCCGAAGCTTTGCCTTATCCTTTCCTCTCAGCCACGTCAGCTTGGCACGTGCCAAGTCCGTGTAAACATATTTGATATCTATCAGGAATGCATCAGGGAAACCTACTAGTGCTCTTGCAAAAGGGTCCACCTGGTGCTCCTCCTCCTCCGCCCGCACCATCTGCATCACTCTTCAGTTCTAAATCTTCGAAGCCATCATCACCGTCGAACCAGAAACAAGGAATGTCTGCTGTTTTCCAGCAGCTCAGCACAGGTTCTGTAACCTCAGGTTAGTCTTGAAGTTGTGTATGTCTTCATATATCAAGCATGGTGTCTATTTGGAGTGAATCACAAGTAGCTTATTATTCCTTCTTTGCTTTTCCAGGTCTTACAAATGTGACGGATGAGTGGAACTGGAACAATACTGTTTCCTCTTACATATCTACAGAATACTGTTACGTGATTTCCAGTCTTACATTTTTGTATAGGGTGTGGTTGCATCATCTATTTATCTTTTGTAATGGTTTCAAAACCTGCTGCTGTGTCTTTTCAAGGACCATCACTTTGTTTCTCAGGTATTATGTGGCTCTAACTCTTGCTCTCATTTTTGGATGATATAGGGTTCAGCTCCCACAGTTTCTGCGAACAACACAACTGGATGTCAGTTATACCTAAGCAAAGACTCATTAGAGACAGCTATAACAACAGTCAAGTCGAGTGAGATCAATGTAATTGTGCCCGGTGCTTCCTCTAATGGAGATTGGGTATGTCCTATCCATGAACACTTTTATTTTCTTCAATTTTTTTTCATTGAGGAACGCAATATTTCTAGAGTATTACAGAATTCAGAAGTCATTGATTAGAAGTTTATTGCTACCAAGCGAGTGAGGGAAGGGATACTGTTCATTGAAGGAATCATATCTCATAGTGTTTGTATTAAAAGATTGTAGGTGGAACATGCACTGCCTTAACAATACAACCATGTGTTCACTGAAGGGAAGTTCGAGACAACACCGGTCTCACACTCAGGTGCTTTAAGTTAAGGGGAATATCTGTTCAGACTGGGTTTTGGTTAATATCAGGTATTCTTTTAACTTGGCTTATTCAGATTATAATATAAGAGAATCTGTTTGTTTGTGGTTTTGGGTTTTGGATTTGGATTTGTGTTTTGCTGCTGATGAAAATGTGAACAGATATCATGGATAGAAAAAGTTGGGAGTTGCGGTCGTAGTTTTCAAATATGCAATTTTATTTATATACAAATCAACAATTTTGGTTGTTTTCTTTTGTAAATGATTAGTTACAAAATCTTGAGGATAAGTATATAAATCATGTCAAATGCGAATAGAAGCGTTAGTCAATACAACAGTCATATATAATAATTGAGGTGGAAACTGTGAAATCACCAAAAGCTAAGAATTGTTGGTGGTGGTCAGTGAAACGTGAAGAAAGGGTTATACACATGTTGGGAATTAGGCAATTAGCATGGAAATGGGGAAATAATGTAATCCACTTTTTATGACAAATGAAGTAAAAAAATAATATACAGTATATGAAGTTATTCAGAGGTTTAACATCTCCTTCTCATATACAAGATATGAATCAATGTTTCAACCATTTTTGTACTACTGAATCCTACATTCTACCTAATTTTGATCAGTTCACAACCGGTCCACTAAAAAGTTAAAAAGTTATCAACTCTTAATCTTTTAAATCAGATTCACGAACCTGCTTTCGGTCATAATACTTGTGTAGAAAAAGAAATCAATCTCTCTTTCGAAATTTCTTTTGAAAAAAGTTTTCTTACCGGAAAAATTACCCTACAATATTACTACAATAGTAAACCAAGACAGAACACAAACACATTCAGACTTGAGACATAGAAGTCAACCAACACGTGTAGTGTGGAAAAACGAGCACAACCATGTCTCTCTTCCTTTAACATAACCGTTACAGTAAAAAAATTTCTTTAATCCAACAACAAAGCTTATAAAACTTTCTCAAGCTCGCTGTGTCTCCTCCTCGCTCTCACTCACCATCATGGCTATCTCCATCTGCTTCTCTCTCCTCCTCATCGTCCTTTCCCAGTTCCCTTCCTCACGTAAGTATCTTCTTCAATACGACGTAGTTTCCCCCTCCTCTCTTCTTCTTCCCTCTAAACCTTAGTTTCTTACTCTGTTTTTTTTTTTCTCTTTGTCGTCCACAGATGCAGAGCCCTTCATCGGAGTCAACTACGGTCAAGTCGCCGACAACCTCCCTCCGCCTTCTGAAACCGCAAAGCTCATTCAATCCACTTCCATCCAGAAGGTGCGACTCTACGGCGCCGATCCCGCCATCATCAAAGCTTTAGCCGGAACCGGCGTCGGCATCGTAATCGGCACAGCCAACGGAGATCTCCCCTCTCTCGCCGCCGATCCCAACGCCGCCTCTCAATGGATCAGCTCCAACGTCCTCCCTTTCTACCCCGCCTCCAAGATCATCCTCATCACCGTCGGCAACGAGGTTCTGCTCTCGAAAGACCCGAATCTGGTGAGCCAGCTCCTCCCGGCGATGCAGAACGTTCAAAAAGCGCTCGAGGCGGTGTCGCTCGGCGGGAAAATTAAGGTGTCGACGGTGCACGCGATGTCGGTGCTTGGTAGCTCAGAACCGCCGTCTTCCGGTTCGTTCGCGTCCGGTTATCAAGCCGGTTTAAAGGATATTCTGCAGTTTTTAAGCGATACCGGCTCGCCGTTCGCTATTAATCCGTATCCGTTCTTCGCTTATCAAAGTGACCCGAGACCCGAAACGCTGGCGTTTTGCCTCTTTCAGCCTAATGCGGGTCGACCCGACCATAACACCGGAATCACGTACATGAACATGTTCGATGCTCAGGTAAAATTAATTACAGTCTGGTCTAAAACTAATCAATTCACTTTTTGTATTGGGTGGCTAACTAAATTCTACTAAACTTAACGCAAAATCAACTAATCTCTCTCTGGTTATGAAAGTTGGTGGACTGTTTTATATCTAATGATTTACTTAGACGGCAACGCATAGTTTAGCTATGTGGGTTAGTTTCAAGTTATGTACTCTTTTTTTCGCTATATAAGTTATGTATTGTTGTGACACAGAAGGATCTTGATAATAATGATAATTTGCAGTATTCACGTGGACAATATATAGTATGAACTTTAGGTCTTAAAATATATAGTTTGTATAATGATTTCCTTTGCACTAGATTGTGGCAAGGAACTTATTCTGTTCTCTACTTTTCCTTTTAGAAGGAATCTATATTCTTATTATATAGTACAAAAGACAGTTGTTCACGTTGGATGATGCGGCTGCATACATACGTGCCGTATGTGTCTGAATCTACTATACTAACACACAATCTTTTTTAAAAAAATCTGCTTATTAGTTTGGTTACTGTGGCTTTGTAGTATTGAAAACTTAATTATATTTTTCTATTTCATAAGTTGTTAATAATTATCTTCTCAGGGAATAAGCATGCGTGATGATGTCTTGCTTGTAGTCAGTCTTTTACTGATTTGTCTGACATGCCAGATTCGCACTAGTTTTTTTACTTATTTTAGATGTTTCTTGAAACATTTGTTTACACTCGTCATCATCAACAAGCAGCATTGACCACAAGTTCATAATATATAGCTAAAATAATAAAGAGGAAAATCAAACGGTGCTCTTCATGTCATATATTACGTGTTTGTCTTTGCTTGAAACACACGTTACAGTCTCTCTAATTCATCATTCACAGGTAGACGCGGTTCACTCGGCTTTGAAATCAATGGGATTCGAAAAGGTGGAGATCGTGGTGGCGGAAACAGGTTGGGCTTCACGAGGGGACCCCAACGAAGTTGGACCGAGCGTGGATAATGCTAAAGCTTACAACGGAAACCTAATAGCTCATCTAAGGTCAATGGTTGGCACACCTCTAATGCCTGGAAAGCCCGTCGACACTTACATTTTCGCACTCTACGATGAGAACCTGAAGAGTGGACCATCTTCTGAACGGGCCTTCGGGCTTTTCAAAACCGATCATTCCATGGCTTATGATGTTGGCCTTGCCAAGAGTAGCGGTAGTAGCAGCAGCAACAGTAGTAGTCAGGTTAGTTAGATAATTTTGGCTGCTTTACACATTTGTGATTACAGTTAATAAAATAATTTTGTTTAAAATACTAAAAATTGTGGTTATATGTTTTTAGACGCCATCGGGAAAAGCGTCGACGGGGTGGTGTGTATCAAAGAAGGATGCCACGGATGAGCAGCTGCAATCGAGCATTGATTGGGCGTGCGGACAAGGAATAGACTGTGGGCCGATACAACCAGGAGGAGCTTGCTTCGAGCCAAACAATGTGGCGTCACATGCAGCTTTTGCCATGAATATGTATTACCAAAAGTCTCCTAAAAGGCCTACAGATTGTGATTTCTCTCAAACCGCAACAATCACCTCCCAAAACCCTAGTATGTTTTTCTCTCCCCTTAGCCCTCACACCATAAAAAGGACCACATATCATTGAGCCATTGGTCTGAAAAATATATGAAAGAGACCACATGAATGTCTTTTTAAGTATTTGTTTGCTCCACTTAACAATGTAAAAATGCACATACTAATTGGTTCTCCTTATCTTGATTTTAATTTCGATAGGTTATAACAGTTGCGTCTATCCTGGAGGTGGAGGAGGAGCAGGAAGTGCAGGAGTAATGAACAAATATGTGAACTCAGACAAAATAGAGAGCAAAAAGAATGGAGCAGTTGAATCAAAAGTTTATTCTTCTCTATCTTTTCTACTCATCGTTGTGTCCCTAATCGTCCATGTAAATATGTAATGGGCCAATAAGCTTATTGGGGTAGTTTAATTATCTACTACTCTTTACATCTTGTGTTCCTCCCTCCTTTGTATTTTTGCCTAATCAAGTTGTTATTAGTTTTATTTTATAATAGCTACAAAGTACAAACATTCTATAAATAATATTCTATTGTACTCGGTAACGGCTATTTCCCCACTTTTTTTTTTTTTTTGCTAAAAGTTATTTCCCCACTTTGACAGACTTGTTTCCGTTTACATGTGGATCTGAATATTAAACTAGGATAAACTTCGACGTACCTTTATTTTATACTATAGTCCAATTTTGCTTATGAATAGAAGAAGAGAGATAATGGTATAAGGAAACAAGTGATTATACCCTTTTCTTTGTTAGCTGCAATTTTATGGAATATGAGTGACATGAATCTCATCTCCAAATTTTGCATAATGAAGAAGATGCTATCTATAATCACGACTTGAAAAAATGTTCATAACTCCACCATTAGAGCATCTCCAACTCCACTCTATTTTTTACTTTAAAATAGAGTTTAGAGTAAAAAATACTCCAATGATACTCTATTTTTCACTGTATAATAAAGTGAAAAATAGGTTTACTTAAAATATAGAATAATTTGTTTTTTTTTTCATCACTCTATTTTCTACTCTAAAATAGAGTAGCATTGGAGCAAACTTAAACTCTATTATAGAGTTATTCTATTTTAGAGCAAAAGATAGAGTAAGCATGATCTTATAAGCGTTGAAGAGTTATCAAATCAAAACCAAAATCACAACAAATAACTAATCAGCGGGAAAGGAGCAAAGGTAGCTGAAGCTGAAACGACGTCGCCTATGGATTGTGGGCTCCACTTTTTTATGCAACAACAGTCAATCGTTGGTTGACTCTTGGCTCTCTCTTTTTCTCTCAGGACAACAACTACACCTGTCTTGACTACTTCACCTTTCGTTCCCCCACGTGATCCCCTCGAATCCCTACTCTCTAGGGTTCGATCTCCCTCTCTCTCAATCATGAAACTTCCTCTCTTCTAGAACACACCCAAAATCTAACTCCTTTGATCAACGACGGAGAAGAATGTCTGTCTCCGAGCTCAAGGAACGCCACGCCGTCGCTACGGAGACCGTTAACAACCTCCGTGACAGGCTTAGACAGAGACGCCTCCAGCTCCTAGATACCGATGGTTCGTTACTTCTTCTCCTTCTTCTTCTTATTCAACAATCTTGTTTGTTCTTAGATCTGTTTTGCTTTCTTTCGAATTGAATTTCGGCAGTGTCCAAGTACTCAGCAGCTCAGGGTCGTTCTCCAGTGAAGTTTGGAGCCACGGATCTGGTTTGTTGCCGTACTCTTCTGGGACACACCGGGAAGGTGAGTGTGGAAAGTTCGATCTCATCTCTACCTTACATAGATTCTGCAAAGCATATCTTTTTATCCCATAAAGTCTGCTCCTTTATAGAGTTTTGTAGCTTGTGATTAGTGTAACCAATCTCTAATAAAGCTTCATTCCATGAGTAGTTTAGGTCCGAACTTGTTGCGAACAAACCTGAATTAATGTAGAATAAAACAAAGAAACTTTTTATTCTGTTGCTAAATTTGGAAAACAAAGATACTTAAGAAAGCAAAACCAAATATTTATTGAATTTGTATATTAATTATGTGAATAAATAAATTTACGGAATGGTGCACAGAGATTTTAGACATTTTCAAAATTAATCGAACTAGATTGATGTTCGGTCTAATAAGATTTGAATAGTTTTTTTTTATGTTTTGAAGGATTTGGTAAAGATCCTAGCTTTGTAACTATTAACAGGTTTATTCTTTGGACTGGACGCCTGAGAGGAACAGGATCGTGAGCGCATCTCAGGACGGGAGGTTAATAGTGTGGAACGCTCTAACGAGTCAGAAGACTCACGCTATTAAACTCCCTTGCGCGTGGGTGATGACATGCGCCTTCTCTCCAAATGGTCAGACGGTTGCGTGTGGTGGTTTAGACAGTGTGTGCTCCATCTTCAGTCTCAGCTCAACCGCTGACAAGGACGGAACTGTACCCGTTTCGAGAACCCTCAGTGGCCACAGGGGTTACGTTTCGTGCTGTCAGTATGTCCCAAACGAGGATGCTCATCTCATCACCAGCTCCGGTGATCAGACATGTGTCTTGTGGGATGTGACTACTGGTCTCAAAACATCTGTTTTCGGCGGCGAGTTTCAGTCTGGACATACTGGTGACGTACTAAGGTATGGATCGGTTTATTAGCATCGGTTTGTTTTAATAAACTCACACCCTTATGTAACCTATTGTCTTTACAGTGTCTCAATCAGTGGATCAAACCGGAATTGGTTTATATCCGGTTCGTGTGATACCACTGCATGCTTGTGGGACACTCGAGCTGCGAGCAGAGCGGTGAGAACGTTTCATGGACACGAGGGAGATGTTAATACTGTTAAGTTCTTTCCGGATGGGTATAGATTTGGGACTGGATCAGACGATGGGACGTGCAGGTTGTATGATTTAAGGACTGGTCATCAGCTCCAAGTGTATCATCAGGCAAATGGTGATGGTGAGAATCTGCCTGTGACATCCATCGCGTTCTCTGCCTCCGGGAGGCTTCTTTTCGCTGGCTACGCAAATAACAGCACTTGCTACGTTTGGGATACTCTCTTGGGAGAGGTAAGCTAAGTGTAATATTAAGTATTGAGTGGTGAGAGTTAGTTTTTTTTTTTCTTTTGGCCTCATTGTGATGTGTTTTTTTTTTTTCTTGCAGGTTGTGTTGGATTTGGGGGAACTGCAAGATTCACACAAGAATCGGATAAGCTGTTTGGGGATGTCAGCAGATGGAAGTGCCTTGTGTACAGGAAGTTGGGATTCAAATCTAAAGGTTCGTTAGTGTCTTTGATCATCATATGTATATTATGAATAAAGATAGAATAACATTTTGATATGTGTGTATGTGTTTGATGGAATTACACACAGATATGGGCGTTTGGAGGGCACAGGAGAGTGACATGAAGAGTTATGGTCTCAGTTCCATTTCCGGTTCTTGTGGTTTTGGTTTATATATTCTGTAGTCTGGAAGTTGTATAACCCGGTACGGTCGGTTTGTAATCTGTGGAAAATAGTTGAGTTGTGTTAGAAAGGATCAAACAAAAATTACTGAATTATTGAGTGGAGTTGTGTTATCTTAATTACCACCCGATAAATACTAAATTTAAAACTCTGGTTATAAATTTATAAAATATAAAACAAAATGATGTATTTTTTAATTAATGTTATTCTCGTTAATTTTGCAACAATAAAGTGTTTTAGTGATATTTTAGAGAAAATTTGGAGAAATACAGTCTAATAAGATTTTAATTTGAAAACTACACAATTATTTAAAGTTTTTTTAAATACACTTATGTATATAAAAATTTACTAAATTGTCCAGTTTGAATATTTTTCAATTCTTAATTTATTTATATTTAAAGTAACGGTTTTACAAAAAAAATTTAAAAAAATATTTACAATATCTATATAATACTCTTTTAATATATCTTAAAATATTTATTTTTTAGAAAAAAAAAGAAAGAGAACAAGACAGCTTCTCGTCTCATTCTCTGTGTCCTCCATTTCTCAAAAGAAAAATATTTTTCTAGTTTCACAGATTTTTCCTCTTATATCATTAAGATTCTTCCTCTCATCTCATTAAAAGGTTTGTTATATCATTTACTAGGAACGGCCCGCCCTACGGGCGGGATGTAAATTAACAAATAATTTAAATAGTTAGAATAAATATTTAATATAAATTGTTATTATTTAAAAATAGGGTTCCTTATAAATTGTCATTATTTAATATAAATTGTTATATTTTTCAAAATAAATATTACTTGCTTTCAAAGTATTGTTTCACTTATGATCTCTTTGTTTGTTGCTGAACTATTTTATATCGTGTCTTTGTTAGAAATGCAAAAACATATTTTATTCCTCAAATCACAACTTGTACTTCTTTCTAAAATCTTAATCATCATCATTATTACCGAAAAATCCAAAATCTTCTGCATCTACTTAGGCCAAACTATCTCGTAAACTTGGGATTTATTTGCATGTTATATTCATATGTCAGAGTTCATAATGTGAAAAAGCCAGCTTAATTGCTTAAATCATATGATCGAACCATCTTTTGCATCTCTTTTGAGAAGATTACTCATAAAAGAAAAAAACAAAAATACTAATTAAAATATATGTATCATAGCTTGAGGACATGAAACGTTATGAATTTATCATAGGTGAAAAGGTTGGAAAGTCATGCGTGGTTCAAACAGGATTTGTAAATAAAAAGAAAAAAAAAAGAGAAGAAAATTGCAGATTTAAAGCCCTAGCTCTTGCAGCTCCACATCATAAAATGCTTAAGGACCTTAGCTCAGATCATACCAGCGTAGCCCACTGTATAGGAAAGGACTGCTTTGATACTATCAAGCAATATCTCATGTCCTTGGTATTGCTGATATTCACAAACAACGAAATATGGAACTACAAAATTCTTGTAAGAATCCCAACTGTTTTAAGTGAAAGGTAAATAATGTTATTGTTCTCAATTCAGCGCGCGGTAAACATGAACAGCAAACCCGTCGAAACAGCTAATCACCGCTTGATGACATCCAAATCCAAGTTTATCTAAGGCTTTCCTGGTTGCTAGCAAAAGACCAGGTCTACGACAACAAATCATGCGAGTGTTCACTGCACTTAGTCTAACCTCAACCTGTGAATAACAGAAACGCATACTAAATGTCTTAAACTATGAAAGGAAATTCTCCTATGAAGCTTTGTTTACGCCTTGACACGGAAAGAAAGAGTATGAGTTGTAGGTGTTAATGGATGGAAGTGGAAGCTTGGGAAGTTGGAGGCGAAGATCCAAGTCGAGTTGACTCAAGTTTGTTGTGAAGTTTATTGATCCTCTGTAATCGTTTGTTGAGATAACAATTTGCATCTTCAAGTATTGATGCTCTATCTATTTATAAATGACATCCAAATCCACTACATACGCTATAGTTTATAGCTCAATAAAAGCAACACAAATATATCCAACTTAATAGTGATAAGTAAATGATAAGACAGTCATTACGAAAATAGAGAAGCAATTGTTTACTTCGCCTCGTCCTCCTCCTCTGAGCCATCAGATTTTTTATAGGGATTCCCTTCTTCTTACATTTCCTACTCCATTTTGAACACTCTTAGTCCCTTACTGCTTTCGTTCAACTTCTCCGACAGACTTGTAATTCCACCCCGAAACCTTGATCCCAGTCTCATCCATCTATGCAAATCAATATGAAGTTTAAAAATATGATAATCTATTCCAATTTTCAAAAACTCACAACTCAAACAAAAAAATGAATATGAAAGCCTACACTACCAAGTTTGAGGGGCTCTGTTTCTAGAGCACAATCATTGGGGTTTGATAAGATTTATAGGAAACTGCTCAAGTACCCCTCTGAATTTTCTTCTTGCTTGAGTCAACGATAATCTAATTTGTTAGATCAGTAATGTTTGTCATTCTGATTCTATTTCACAGGAATTTGACAATTTTTTTCATCAACGTGTAAATAAAATAAAAAGGTTACCTTGGCTGTGCTTCTCATGTCTATTCCGAACCACCAACCTGGTTTGAAAGATCGTAGAAACCCCACATTAAAAAGTAAAAATAAACAGAACACATAACACTTTCTTTGTTGTTCAAGATGCAATTATCAAACAACAAACCCGTGAGAATGACAAAAACATTGTCTTTTAAATCAAACTGCAGAAAGAGAGATGAGGAAGAAAAAGTTACAGATAGTTTGAGTACAAAAGCCAAGAAATAACAAAACTAATTCATGAAAGGAGTATGGCAAAATAATCATACAGAAATGTTACCAAGGAAATTTTTTTAGTTGGAGGAGCTTTTGAGCAGGGTTTAGTTTGACGAACTTGTTTTCCTGTCAAAGAACAATAGATTTTGGTTAAGAACATGTTTTAAAAAGTGTGATGAAACAAATAGGCATACGAATTATTTTGTTTCTCAATTCCCAAATTACAAAAAAAAAAAATTGGTGGATAAGAAAAAAATAAAGAGCTCGAGGTCTCTTACTCTGACTGGTTTCAATCTGAAAGGAGCAGGACGATGTGCGTGGAAATCTCTCATCTTGTACATTTATACTACATAAAATGAAACAAAGATTCAACCTTTTTGGATTTCTAAAATTATTAAAATTAACCGGATCAATAGTCATTACCCACTAACAGGCGAAATTTGCAGGAAACAACAACAGACGAAATAAAATATTAGATTAGAATGATGGATCTACAGAAGAACAGACGGAAAAATGAAGCATAAAACACTCACGTTGACGTGAATCATGAGCTCCCCCACAACGCTTGAAATTCCTAACCTCCCAGAAACTCAGCAGCCTCGCCTCGACAACAGAAGAACACCTCCTGGATTTCAATCGGAAAAAAAAACTTTCGAGTAAGCCATTAAGAAATATGAGCAATAAGAGATGAACATATGAGGAAGAAGGATAACAGAGACATTTTGAGAGCCCGTTTAGCAGAAGCGAGATACGTACATATTTATTGATGGGATCGCCGACGAAAAAGCTCAACCGAAGATATCGTAGTGAGCGTCTCATTGAATGGGATTAAAGACAGCAGGATTAAAGGCCAATGAATCTCAACGTCTCCGTTACGGATCCGAAACATCCGCCGATACGACCAAAGCATAAGGGAGAAGTCAGCTGCGTCTTTCGTCGCCGTATTAGGGTTTCAGAGCAACATAGAAGTTTTGTTTTTTCTGGGCTAAATACAAAACTAAACGTAGAGCCAATTTCGAAGCCCACTCGGTCAAACGGAAAACATTGCGTTTTAAAAAGGGGACACGTGTCGAACGGCTGGAGACATAATTGTTGTGCTGTCATCCCATGTGGAGGGCCTTAGGAGAGATTAAAAGTGTCTTTTATATATAAAGATATGTCCAAAAAAAAAAAAGGTTTGTTAGTTCATGGATCAAACTTCAATTTCTAATAATGCTTCAATTTTATTCTGAAAATAGTTTTGTTTTGTTTTTTTGCTTTTAGGAAAATCATGATGCATATAGCTAAATTTTTGGAGAGTGGAAACAAATCATAATTTGTTTATTTTATAATATTTTTGTTATTTTAAAATTTTAAGAGGTAAAATAACAGATTTATTTCAACACACAAATTTATCTTAAACATAAATAATTATAATACTATTAATTTCGAATTTATATTTTAATTATTGAAATATCAAATCTGGAAAAAAATGTCAATTCACATTGAATAAAGTATAGTTTTTTAAAAATAAAATAGAAGATGTAATTTTCAAATTTCAAACTATTAGTAGAATAATTTACAAATTATCCCTATATTTTAGGATATATATATATGTTTTGCCCGTGTTCCTCAAAAAAAAAAGTGTTTCAAAAAAATATTATTTTTTGCCTAAATAAATTATTGATTCGCCGGGTGTGTCTGTATCTCGAGTTCCGGCGGTTTAAAACCCTAATTTTCTCCCTCCTTATCGCCGCCGACTTAAGAGTTATGAAGGTGTTCCATCTCGACGGTGAAAACACTCTCTCCGTTTCTCTCTTCTCCGATGTCACCAACTCCAAGTACTCTCTCACTCTCGATTTTCTCTCTTGTTTTAGCTTCAATTTCTCAATTTTCTTGAGCTGTTGATTGTGATCAGGGAGCTCTTGAACTCGATGCTAGATGGAAGTCTGAAGCTTGAGGTCTCATTTCTCAACGCCTTACTCGTAAGTTCTTATCTTTCCTCAACGTTCACATTCAAGAACGACTTTAGATTTTTTCTTTTTATCTTATTAATAATGAATTGTGTATTATCAGATACCAGACGTGTTCCCTCTCTTGGCTGCTGCTCAGAAAGCACTTGTCTCCAAATCACGTGATTCGTTATCAACACGAACTCTTCATTCTGAGCTTGTCTACAATTACTCTGGATCTAAACATGTAAGAAGCAAACAAACTTTGCTTGTGCTTCTTGTCTTGTTCTGAGACACTGGGGTCTAGTTTAGTTGTTCGAGCCTTAGCTATTAGTCTACTGTAACTAGGATTGTTGATTATAGCTGTTGTGAGTTTGTTGAGAGAATGAGAGTATCTTACCAATCAAGTTTCATTACCGAAGTTGTCTAATGTTGTTGTTCGTTTCTTCCTCCATCTTAGATTACAGAATCATTGAAACGATGTGGGATATCCGAAACTACTACTTACATTCTAGCTGCCCGGTTCAATGCTTCTCCCATTGAGGTTAATCATCATCTCTGACTTTCCCTGATGTTAAGCTCTTTTAGATTCTGTATTTTTGTTTGTTTCTATCAACTATGACATTAATTTGAGATCAAAACCAGATGGAGGAGGTGGCGAAATTGATCAACGGGAAGGAGATTGACTTAGAGGAGTTAAAGACGCAAGCTAATCAAGCCCATATTTTGAAGGTAACGTTCGTTAACAACAGTAGTTATAAGCCCTTTTCGTTTTTTTTTTATCCTAGTGTTATAAAAAAGTAATAATCTGTGACATTGATTCTTTTCAGCATTACAAGATAACTAGCCAAGAACTTGTGATTTCCTCTCTCGGAGATGCCATTGTTTGCCGGATCGCTGCACGAGACGCTTTGTAAAAGACGCTTTGTAAAAGAAGATGCCATTTTTTGCCATCAAATATAGTTTTATCTTATCTGTTATAACTAAATTTGACACTTTGTTTTGTAATTCTTTGCATCGTTCTTACATCAGAGTATCAGACCAAAGATGAGTTTCTTAACCTCTTTATTATCTCACTCATATAATTTTATCAGACCAAGAATCTTGCTCACTTTGACAAGCCAAGCCACTATCACTCTCCTGTTGCACTTAACTATAAAACACGCTACAATTTAATCTGAGAAGAATCAATTCTCTTTTTTTATGAACGAGTAACTACATCTTTGTAACTACAATTTAATCTGAAAAGAATCATTTTTTTTTTCTTTTATTTATCACTGAAACATATCAGCAATAGTGTTCCCTGAATCCGAAGAATCACCATTCCCAAAATCCATCACCATCTTCAAATACTCCTCCATATCACAATCTCCTCCTTCTCCTCCACGCCATTGCTCTGCTTCCACAGAATCCACTGCGCTTACACTCGCGCTTGCATTCGTTCTTGTATCCTCAGCTGGAACAGAGGAAGAAGTAGTAGCTGAAGTGTAATCCACAAAGGGGAAGTTTAGTTTAGCCCGCGGCCCACGGAACCCAATAGCTGCTCTATCATAGGCCCTAGCCGCGTCCTCAGCTGTTTCGAAAGTGCCGAGCCAGACACGTGTCGCTCTCTTGGGATCTCTGATCTCTGCAGCAAATTTCCCCCAAGGTCTCTGCCTCACTCCTCTGTATCCATTCTTCTTGTTCTTCCTCTTCCTTATCTTCCCCGTCGCCGCCGCCGCCACCACCGTGCTCTCTCTTCCACTACTCTTACTAGTAACCCCTTCTTCTACCTCTACTTGTTGTTTCTTTTCGATTCTCTGATTTGGCGCGAAAAAGTAGTTACAGCCTAAACAACCATCGATCCTGCACACTTGGCACGTGTCGGAATGCATTCCCGCGCTTATCACTGTGCTATTGCTGGAGAAGCCCTGATACGGCGTCGTTTCTTTCTCCCCTGAGAGAACGTGTTGCAAAGCGGAGACTATAACCGAGAGCTCTTGCTCCGGTGACAACTGCTCCTTCTGTTGATACCTGTTCCGGGTCGAGTCACGCTCTGAAGCTGGAGCTCCGACGAATTCGGGTCTGATGTTATTAGGATAATGCATTTTCGAGTGACTGTGTAAGTGTTGAATGAAGCACCTGGAGAGGATGATTATGTTTTTTTTGTTTTCTGTTGTGTCTGAGGAAACTGAAAGTGGAAAGAATGCTATTATTTATATACGGTTCCGTGTTTTCAAATTTTTGTGGCTTGTTCAGCTGCCAACTGGCACGCTCTTCAGACACGGGGTCGTTTTAGTGATTTGTTTATGTTTTGTTCTGGAAACACGTGCCGTTTATTTTCTCAAATATTTTGACAAAGAGAATTTTATTTTAGTTTATTTTATTTTGGGGTTGGGTTTATACCATTTGACAATATAAAGTTTTGGATTATTATCAACATATGTGACGCTTTTTAAGAAGTGAACTGCGCTTTTGTGTATTTGTTGATTAATTATTGACATAGCGTTATGTTCGTTTTCACACTGTCGACATCAATACAATACTAAAAGGAGAATAAGGTGAATGGTGAGAGTGTCCACGTCATTTAAAAAAATCAGCCTATCAGAAGGCTCTATTTCGCCATGTCACCACGGTTGAAATAGAGTGGGCTTTCGTGCTGGATCTATTAAAATTATCTGTCAGCCCACTCAGCATATTTAGACAAACCTGCGTCTTCTTCTCCAAGCTCGTGAGTTTGCCCGACTCTTCCACTTCATCTTCTCCAATCTCCATTTTTGTTTCCCCCTTACCTTCTCAATCAATGACGATGTTAAAGCTATTCTTCAATGTTTTGTACCACCTCCCCCTTGATATTTCTCCTTTATTAAACTCTCTCTCTCTAAACCTAGATTCATCCTAAATAAAAAAAAAATTACTCTGCAGAAACTACATCCATGACAATGAAATCCACCACGAAGTATCAGCTTACCACCGGCAAATCTCCCGTAGCCGTCTATTTCAACAAAATCTCACCAGGACCAGCTGAGTCACAGCTTCGATTTCGGGTAATACATCTTTTTAGCAGGCTTCTTTTAAATGAGGCCCTTTGCTTATATCTCCGTTTAAAACTGTTGCTATTTCGTTTCTCATGGTTTTGAATCTAAGAAAGTTTAGATTCTCTGTTGGTATCTTACTCTTCCTATCAATTGGTTTCAGAATAAAGTCGGCCAGGTATGTGATACGGAGAATGGTACAGTCCGTTGCCGCTGCGAGAACTCTGCGATGCTAAGTGAGAGGAAGAATGTTAATCTCCCAGGTGTTGTTGTGGACCTCCCAACTCTAACTGAGAAAGACAAAGAAGACATCATGAAGTGGGGAGTCCCGAATCAGATCGATATGATCGCTTTGTCTTTTGTCAGAAAAGGTTCGGACTTGGTTCAGGTCAGGAAACTGTTAAGAGATCATGCCAAGAACATTCTTCTCATGTCAAAGGTATGTTGCTCTCTTTAAGGTTTCAGAAACTACATGAACTCCTGTTTTGATTGTGATTGGTTTTGTCTGTGCTAGGTTGAGAACCAAGAAGGTGTGGCGAACTTCGATGACATTCTGGTCAACTCTGACGCGTTCATGATTGCAAGAGGAGATCTCGGCATGGAGATTCCTATTGAGAAGATCTTCTTAGCTCAGAAAGTGATGATCTACAAATGCAACATCCAGGGCAAACCAGTGGTGACAGCGATACAGATGCTCGAGTCCATGATCAAATCCCCTCGACCCACAAGAGCTGAAGCAACCGACGTTGCAAACGCGGTCCTTGATGGCACGGACTGCGTCATGCTCAGCGGCGAGACCGCAGCTGGAGCTTACCCTGAGCTAGCTGTACGCATGATGGCCAAGATCTGCGTTGAAGCCAAGAGCACGCTTGACTACGGAGACGTCTTCAAGAGGATCATGCAGTACTCTCCGGTTCCAATGTCCCCGCTGGAGTCACTGGCCTCCTCTGCGGTCAGAACGGCTAACTCGGCTAGAGCCATGCTCATCATGGTCCTAACCAGGGGAGGAAGCACAGCGAGGCTTGTGGCTAAGTACAGACCAGGGATGCCTATTTTATCTGTCGTTGTTCCCGGGATGAAAATCGACTTCTTTGACTGGTCTTGCAGCGACGAATCGCCCGCGAGGCACAGTCTCATCTTCCGTAGGTTGATCCCGGTGCTGTACGCAGGGTCTGCTAGAGCCTCGCATGATGAGTCCACAGAAGAAGCTATTCAGTTTGCGACTTAGCATGGGAAAGAGAAGCAGCTGTGTTAGACTGGAGACTCTGTTGTTGCTCTGCTCCGTGTTGGTAATGCTTCCCTAATCAAGATCTTGACCGTCAAGTGATGATTGATGATTCACGATCTTTAAAAAGAAGTCCCGTTTTTGGCGTTTGGCGGTTGTGGGAAACACAACTATAATCGGTTTTTGTTATGAATTTTCCAATTCAAGATTGTGATTACATATCTTGAGATAGGAAACTCAAGTTCTCTTTCTTGCTAATTACAACTACTGTGGTGACCAGTGAATCCACTTACGTCTCTCTTTGTTTTGGATTATTGGTTGTATGGAACTAATCAATCATACATGTATCTATTATCATGATTTTCTTCTTTTTTTTAAATTTGGTTTTTAAATATTAACCCCCTTTTTTTTTGCTAAAAGGTTATTATAGATATGTATCTATTATCATGGATGTTAATTTTTTTGAGTTATTTGTTTTTGTTGAATTGAACATTAACGAAAGTTTCTAAGTATTAATTTTATATTGTGTTTATGTGTAATGGGCTTAATAGTGATGGTGATGTTATTTACATGGGCGGCTTCAGTGCAAATGCAAAGGTTACAAAATAAAATACCTGCTTTATCTCCACTTTTAGAGTTAGTTTCATTACAAAGTTCTCTCTGTTTTCTTTGTTTGATGAAAATATAGAAATAAATTGTATGCAGCAAATGTTTATGAGAAGAAAGCTGAAGGTCCCACGAAAACTTGAACATGACATGGATAGTTATTGGTATGAGTTTCAAAGATTCTGTATCGTCCTCTTTGCTTCTTATGTCGCCAGTTTGATGATATTGCATCAGATAATGTCTTGAATTATACTCTATGTTTCAAATAATAGCTCTGTTTTGAGAGAGCGGAAGCTGTAAATCTTCAGTAACTGTGGCAAAGGTTTAACGATCCTAATCAGGACAGATCACTCTTCACGAAGTTGATATTAAGGCCATCAGTTGAAATGGCAAAGGCAGCAAACCAGGCTGGTGAGGCAAAAATCGGTTTTGTTCAGTGTAAGTAAATAATCAGAGCAAGCATTGCTTACGAAAAAGGAGGAGAGGCTACTGAAACCAGTATCGTCTATGTAGCTGAGCTATTAACGCTCATGGCTTTATTAGTGGACTGCAACAGGTATCTTTAATGGCACTTGATCAAAAATGCAACCCTAATTTCCGGATTTAAACTAAATTGAAAGATGTATTCCCTCTTGCAGGCCTATGATACAATGGTGGGTGAAAAAGGACTTCAGTTATCAAGCAATAGTATAGTGGTAGCCATAGCAATTTTTAAAGATCCAATGGTGCGTGTGGTTTAGGAATGAAGCAACAGTTACTGTTGATACTTAGTCAGAGTTTGTGGTTCATGACCCATTGGACCTGATTATGGTTAATTGCAGAGGTTAGAAAGAAAAGCAAGCCACTGATCCCAATATATAAGAGGGTATCTATGTTTCTTTAGTACAACTTCATTTGACTGCTTCTACGAAAACATGTTAAAGGATTACCTACCAGGTAACAATCATATTTTTGAATAGTAAGACCACTGTCTAATAGAAATCATATTTTTGAATAGTAAGGCCAGTGTCTAATAGAAGCACTGAAAAATTTTCTAACACATGTATTCATGTTAAGATCAACTTTAGGATATAACCCACACTAATTTAAATTTAAATTTTCTAACACATGCGTTCAGGTAAATATTACAAATTTTATGTCAAAGTACATTTAAATTTAGTTTTAACTTTTCCTCACTAATTTTAATTGTTTATCTATACTAATTTAAAATTTTAAAACAATAATGAATGTTTAAGTACATGTTCCTACTCCAAGATAAAAACAACATTGAAAGACCATTAAATATATGTACATAATACAAAATATGAAAAAAAAAATATATATATATATATATTGAATTTTTTAAAAACATTATAATACAAAAACAGGTCTACACAAAACCAAACTACATTACTCTTTTTAGTATAGAATATGTGCTAGAGAAAAAAGATAGAATTTCGTATTTCGAATATACATCAAAGAAACAAATAAAGTTGTTAGAAATATACAGATCAAGTTAGTGCAAAAATATTTACAGATTATGTTAAGAAACTAAATACAAAATTAAAGTAAACAATTAGCATCCGAGCATAGCATGGGCACAGACTTGATGAGTTTATAATATATAAAAATATAAATTAATGATATTCCAAACAAAAAATTATAATCTTTCAAAGCATTCCACTTTAATTTTCAAGTATTATATAAAAGATATAAATGATAATATCAACCCAAAATAAAATTAATTTGTTTTAAACTTTGAGGTTTAATTTATACTCTTCAGTTTCAAAAACCTTGAGTTTTAGCACAAAATATCTTAAATTTTAAATATAAATGCATTTTGTAATTTAATATTTTTCACAACTTTTAAGCATTCAAAAATTGATAAACACAATTATTCTTTTTAAGTTAATAATTTACCATTAATACCTAATAAAAGTGCTTTGACAGTGAAAAAAATCATTTGAAACAATTTTTTTAAAGTATAGAACCTTTTTAAAAACAGATGAACTGCTTAATATTAAAATTATATAAATTTCATAGACAAACAAACCGCGCGTAGCGCGGTAAAACCTCTAGTTTAAATTTAAACATGTTTAAATTAGGGGTTTAAATGGGATAAGTATCTTAGGTACATAATTGATTGGCTGGGAATAACTCACGTGCAAATATTTAACTTATTATTTCGCTTGCTATTTGGGCAATTATCTACATTGTCTACACATTTATACCCCTTGTAGGAATCAATTTGTCTTTCTAAATGACTAGATCCATCGTCTCAAAACTCAATAGCGCATCTATCTACCTTTTCTCTATTTATACTTTGAGTTGTAGTACGTCGAATCAATCCAACAACATTTTTTAAAAGGTTATGCCAATAGACATGTGTAACATTACAATAACATTGTGGTCGACATGAACAATGGTAAGTTTGAGGCTCTTGAATAAATTAGACAAAGGAAACCTGTTATCTTTAGAATAGCACACATAAAAACAGTGTACTGCTGAGCTTTTGAACTTCTTTCATATAACCTTGATGATTCAACGTTATTTATCAATTTTCAGTATCGAACTTATAAAAAAAAAACACTAACGGAAGTGAGATGAAATCTAAATTATTACACATAAGAACATGAGTTAGTACTAATTATTTTACTGATTTTGAATAAAAAGTATCAAACTTAACATAGTATTGTAGACTTGTAGTCATGTTTGATCCAGGTATAATATTGCCAATTCTAAAATGTAATTAGGTTCGAGATATATTATAGGAGTCATCATCTAGAACATGTTGATAATTCTATATAATAAGATGTAATCTAAAATTATGCATAAAATAAATTCATCTATTTATCATCAACTGAATATGAGTTAAATATCTATAAAATTTAACGTTGTGTCTTTTCTATATATAGGCTTTGCAACATTAACAAACTGAACTGTTTTAAAGACTTACACATCCCCACCACCCTTTGGCATGTGCATTCATTGTCTCACTTCAATTCATTATAGTACACTATTCCCGTATCAATTTCCAATTAGTATAGTTGATTTATTGTACTAGTCACTTATGTACTCTCTCCGTTTCTATTTAATTGTGTTCGTAGAGTAAAATTTCCGTTTCAAAATAAGTATCATTTTATGATTTCAATAGAAAATTTATTGTCTTTATATTTTAATATATTTTCTTATTAGTTGAAATGTGGTTGTAATAATTATTTTATTTAGTAAATATACAAAATTAAGTGTTTTATTATTTTGTGTGTCTAAGTTTAAGATGACAATTAAAATGAAACGGAAGAAGTATATAAAATGGTAAGAATTTTATTAGCATATAAATAAGAAAAATCATATTGCAAACAATTATTTTTGAGAGTTTTAGGAAAGACCGGACTGAAAACATTTATGTTTAGGTTACGGTTCTAACTATAATAATTAGCATATTTTTTGCGAGAGAACACCGGATAATAGTTTATCATTAGTAATTTATCACATGTACACTAAATCAACCTTTTACACAATAAGGCTCTATGAAATTCAACTAGCATGAGACAAAACGATCTTTTTTTGGATAATTTCTTCCTTTGTTTTCTGTAAAAAAAAAGATGAAAAGAAATGAAGGGAAAATGAGCTAACTTGTTTAATGAAAGCGAAGGTTTGACTGAAAGCGAAGGTTTGACTGTTTCTGGGGTCAAATGTTTCAATGATTTGAAATGTATATCATGATGATGAGCTGGCATGTTGATTCAGTAAGCTCTTACGTCACTCTATCACAGTGTTGACCCACCACACTACGTCTTCCCTTTCTAGACTCTCTTCACGCTGACCTTTGATTATTCTTTCTATCTTTTGGTCTTTTGACTTTGTCTCGCATAGTCGTAGGCTCGTAGCCAGTTATAAACAAGTACATCACATAATTGACTACTGAATATCATAGAGGCAAAAGAGTAGTTTTGGGTTCTTATAAAGGAATACGAACAAATATTACTGTCAATTTTTTAAAAATATCGCCGACTACGTTTAGTGCAAAACATACAGTACACGTATTTTTTTAGCACGTATTTTCTTGATATACTAGAATTTAGGCTTTTGGTGTTTAACGTTTTCTTTAAACTTTAGTATATATAGCTAATTGTAACTGTGCAAAGATTTTACTCTAGCACTTAACGTGCTGACGGTTGATGCATCATTATTTACTTTTGTAATCTATAAAGCATATTTTTTTTTGACAAAGGGCTTTTATCTATAAAACATATTTGCAATGTATAAACATATTTTTTTGCTAATGTATAAACCATATATGCTAATAAATAAAAACATTTTATGCAACGTATGAAACATTTTTTTTTGCTAATTGTATGTGATAGACTTCGGACGGCAGCATGCTGCGATACAAGTTGAGGTAAGAAACGAGAAGTGAAGGCCTCAGCTACCAAAGGCAGAGAGGCACGTTCTGCACGTGCAAAACTGATTATAACACGTTTTTGTTTTTTTTGCGCTGACTAACGTTTCCTTCATGATCACGCCGCGTCATTACTTTTTCACTTTAGCTTCTCTTTTTTTTTTCTCCTTACACTAACCAGTTATAGATTCTGTGGATTAGTACTAAACATTGATACTTAATTGATAATTGATAAATGTCAAAGCTTCTACTTTTTTTATCTAATGTTTATTTCCATTGCATATGACATAATTCATCAACCCTAATTCACTATTTATAAATAAATGTCTAAGCAACTTGAACCGTCCATTTCATATATAAGGAAGTTTATGTAGATCGAGTGCATGTAATATAAAGGAATGTATCAACTTGTTTGGGTCCAGAAAAATAAGCTCGATATAATCAAACAAATAATTATTTGTTTTAGGGTAACCAGTAGTAATATATATATGGTTACTGGCTAAGTTTGATTATTTTGGGCCTTCGAAAATCAGAATACCCTTTGCAACCTTTTCTTCACGTTTTAAGTATTGTCAATTTGTCACAAAATTAATTATCAGGATTGATTTCGTATTCTAGAGTTATTTTCTGTAGTTTTTCGTTTACCACAGTCAGACACAAGTTACTAACGATCAAGCAAACAAACAGTAAGAAAAAAATATATTTTAAATTGATAATCGGTAACAAGAACAATAAACTAGGTGAAGGGTGAAAATACATACAACCTTTTTTTTTCCTTTTTTTTTGACAACCGAAGGTTATTAGACTTTAACTTTATGCATTCTTTTTTTTGTTATTTGATGATGGCGGTGAAGGTAAAACGGTTAACGCTAATACTCCACTGGTCGCCGCTGCAATTGCTCCCACAATAAATGCTGGTAGGTTTCCACCGCCAAATAAGGCGTCGAAAGGTCCTCCTCCCAGTGATACTATCATTTGTGGTATCACAATCGCCAGATTTAAAATTCCTAAAGAAAATCATGTAAACGAAAATATTATTTAGTTATTTATGTTAGAAATGAAACCATTTTTTCAACGTTTATGCTACTAAATGAAATTAATGAATGTTTAAAAGATACTGAACTAATGACATAAAGATGTCAATTTAGTATCACTACGTTAATAAATCCCACGAAATTCAGTGATATTGATAAATCTAAACTTTTACTGTAGTTGTTATATCCACACAATGTTTAGAAAAAAATGTTACATTGGAAAATTGGACTCCCTTATTTTTCTTGGCAAAAAAAAGGAAAAACTAATTTCAATCAGATATGAATAAAGTTGGAAACAAATCTCTCAATTAATGTATTCAATTCAAACGTTTGAACATACCTAATGGTAACTAACTGGCCAGCCATACATATTGGTAGACAATTGGATTTTTAAATTAATGGGAATTTTTAAATATATATTATAAATTAAGGTTAAAATTTACCTCGGCCAGCGCCGGAGCTGCTTGAAATTGTGGAGGAGGCTAGTGCAAACGGAATCCTGAAAGTAATCTGTAAAAAATAAAAGATGTGGTTAATATTATATTTAGACAAAATATTAAAATGTAATAAAACACAATAAAAGACAAAAGCTGAAATACTTACAGCTAATGGGATACCAAGAACAGCAAAGAGACTCAACGCTCCAGCTCTAATACCAGGTGACGGTTCGGCATAAGGACCGGCTGTTTTCCGATAATCCGCCGCCAACTTTGTAACAAGAACCGTCATAACCAAACCAATGGCGAGTATAAAATTCACAATTCCCCAAAGCCGTTTAGCACCACCCACTTTCCGACCAATCCACTCAACACCAAGTGACATGAAAGCAACAACAATAGAGTTAAACATAAGTCCCAACGCACCAGAGTGTACTCCTTGGCTGTACAGTTTCTTCATCCTATCGTCTCCTTCGGAACTTCCACCGTAAACCTCACGACCCATCCAATCAGTGTCGAGAAAAAGAAACGGGAACCATGCGATCCAGTTAAGGGCCGTGACGATCAAAAGCATCCACATGGGACGTTCCATTACTTTAAAAACTCCAAAAATTTCTCCAAAGGAAGCATCATCACTCACAGTCTTCTCCTCGTCGGGGTTCACCGGCGGGGGAGACCATTGCTCGTCTTTAACGTACCAAAGAGACGTGACGGTGACGATGAGGAGGAGTATTATAGACAAGAGGAAGCAGCTTTTGAGATTAGCACAATAGGTGTCGCAAGCGTTTGTCATCGCGAACGGGAACAATGTGTGTAGGTTCGTATAAGAAGCAGCCGCGTATCCCAAAACGTTTCCAACCGCCATAAAGAAAGAGTAAAACGCGTTTGCGGCTCGCGTTCTTTTAGCGTCTACTGCGGCTAAGTCGGCCAAGAAAGCACGACAAGGTCCTTGGAGAGTGTCGCTGGCCACGTCGAGGAAACAGATCCCGACAGCGAAGATCGCTATGGCTCGTACCCTCGGCGTTTGCTCGAGCTTATCTCCCATTTTGTAACCGATATCAGCCGCGTAACCGATCAAGAAGACGGCGAAGGCGTAAAAGGCGGCCCCGGAGGCAATGAAAGGACGGCGGCGACCGAATCTTGACGTGCATCTGTCACTAGAGTAACCTACGATAGGTTGAACAAGCATGCCGGAGATGGGACCATAGAGCCAGATGATAGCGGACCATTTGTGAGGGCCACCGAGAAGTTGTACGTAAGGAGTCAGGAGAGAGAGCTGTAGGGCCCACACGAACTGTGCACCGGCGGCGATGGAAGCGACGGAGATGATCTTACGGAGAGGAGGTGCCGCCGTATCTTTAGCTTCCATTATCGGGGAAAAACACGATTAGTTTAAATGTTAATGTTTTAGAGAGGAAAACGATTTTTGGAACTGAAGATTGTGTTTTTGTGATGTAGGAGACGAGAGCATGGTGTCGTATTTATAGTGAAATGGGAAGGAGTGAAATTTTTTAGTTATTAATAAGGCTTGGAGTTGATTTCTTATTGGACAAGTAAGAAATTAATTAGCATCAAGTGAATCAGATGTAGTTCAATTTCTTTGACACTTTTTTTTTCTTTTTAAATCAGAAAAGTTCGGAAATTTAATAATCTCAGATTCTCAATACATTTTACCTAACTACTTTTTTAATGATAGTCATTGGTACAATGAAATTAAAACAATAAAATTAAGTTCGACTACAAATAATTAAAAGAAAAATTATTGTCAACTAAAAACCATCAAATAGTTTTTTGCTATTATTATCTTTGTTTAGTATTTAAAAAATAACTTTGAAAAACCAAACTTTATATCATAAGATTGGAATTAATTAATTTTGAATGATAAATCGAAACGGTTAAAATTATCATGCCTAAGAGAAATTTACATAAAAGTGTATTTACAAAATCTCAAATAAACTAATTCATAAATTATAAAATTTTAAACAAAATTTCTTATTCGATATAATACAATTTTATGACATCTATACTATTATTTGCGAAGTAAATTTTAGAATCGAGCTCTCAAGTTAAAAATTAGAGTGGTTAATATCGTTTATACCTTTAATGAATAAAATATATAAATAAATTAAAAAATAAAAACGAAATTTTAATTTATTTGATTAGATAATTGATTAAAATTAACAATAGTAAGAATTATCCAAAATCTGAAAATATAATTTTAAAAAGAGATAATTTATATAAAAGTCTTTTAGTGAAAAGTTAAAAACATAATTATATAAGTAAATATTAATCAAATAAATTTTTTAATCATATAGTTAAAAATAGAATATTGAATTATCCAAAATCTAAAAATATAATTTAAAAATTTATATATATATATATATATTGTATTGTTATCTGAAAAAATCTTTTAGTAAAAAGTTAAAAAACATAAAATATATAATTAAAAATATAGTGTGTAAATAACTTTTCAAAAATTTATGAAAATGTTTAAGCCCGGGCAAAACACCTAGTATAAATATATAACAAAACTAATATACTAATTCATATCCAACTTAGTTTATAACCCAAAAATCTGTGGTTTCGAAACGGGGATCAAAATCTAGGGTAACTCAAAACTAAGTCAAGATTATATCATGAAGTTCAGGAAATATTATAAAAACTAAAAATGATGGAAAAAAATAGTCTACAGTTCAAAGTTGCATACGTTACTAGCAAAAAAAAAATGGAAATATAAAAATTTCTGCTACGACACTCAAACATAACATCATAACTGCACTAATAGACAACATAAAATTAAAAGACAAGCTCATGTAATTGACCTGCAGGTTCTCCTCCTAGTACTCACTCTGTTTACAAATCCTTTTCACGAACGATATGGATTATAACGGCGTAAACAAAACCCTCTTTGCGCTTAAGCTCACACAATATGCCGTCTCCTTTCTTCAACTTGTTCCTCTTGCATATGCGGTTCCACTTTTTGATACAAACGCGATTATCCTTCCATTTTGTTGTCTTCGCTTGTAGCTTCCCGTCCTTGTGATAGTCAGTGTAGTAAACCAACTTCTTGAACTTTAAGTCATAGTCTTTCACTAGTTGTGCACTAACCAACTGTAGTCACAAAGCAAAACAAATACGTTAATTAAGCAAATTCAAGTTTAAAAGTTTTATATATTGCGATTCTTACCAGCTCATATGGTCTATTCTTCACGTTTGTCTCAAAGAACACATTCTTTGGATCAACCAAATATTTCTCCGGATCTTTGATCTTCTTGATCGTTACTGAAAACATTTGTATATAAGCATCACATTAACTAATGACCAATACTAGAATAAAAAGTAATTAAATTAAGCTTAACTAGAGTTAACCTCTCTCCCTCTTCTTTTTTGGCTGTGCCACAGTATTAGAACTCTCACTAAATGCATACAAGTCACCAGAAACTTCAGTATCATCACTGTCACTGTCTTCATTCGCTTCAGTATAATCACTGTCACTGTCTTCATTAGAAGACTCCACAACTTTCTCTTTCTTCTTTCCTGGAAAAACTCTCAACAAATTAAACAAGACTGGTCATGTGTTTGTCTATTTCAAGCAATAACATAAAACAACCAAAGTACTAATTAATGAAAAGAGTTAAACCTTTGTTTCGGCTTCCCGTGGTTGTTTTAGCCACAGTGGACTCAGAACAAGTCTCAGCCTCAGCCTCTTCAGACTCATCCTCATCTTCTACCACTTGCGACTTCCCTTAAAAAAAAATCAAATTATAAGAAAACAGCTTGTGTGTATAAAGCAGAAAAATGTGTTAAAACCTGACCTTTGTTCTTGCTGATTGTATTGGCCACCACGGATTCAGAACTAGTGTCTGAGTCTGTGCTGCTTAAAGACACAACACTGTCTTCTTTGACCTCTTCGACTTCAGTGACTGCTCTCATCTCCTTACATCCACCAAGGCCATAGATGCTGACCTCGAAAACGTTGGCTCCATTATACACAAAGGTCAGAAAGTCTCCGTCATTAAGAGAGTTGTCCGTAACAAATTTGGTCCATCCTTTTCCAAAGTAGACCTCATCTCTCTTCCTCTTCATCTCGACTTTCCAAAAACACCCACCAGTTCCTTGGAGAATGGCTGTTTTGGGTAAAATTCTCGGAAGTTCATGGGTGTAGGAAATGGGAATCAACTGGTGAAGACAAAAATGTTTAGCAAAAAAAAAAAACTGTTAACTTAATGAGATAAACAAAGACACACACAGATATAGACTTTCAAAACCAATTTAGAAGTAAACCCTCTCTTTGTAACAGAGGGTATCCACAAACAGAAGTTTTTTGAACCTTTAATCAGCCAGATAAAATCTTATATATGGGCCTAATAATGGTAAGCAGAGTTACAAGCTTCAAAAGTAAAAACATGGTAGCCAAGGAACAAATCTGAGTAAAACTATCATATTCAAGCATATCTACTCTCTAGTACCAAAAACTGATTTATATGTTAAATAACATCTTTACTTTCTCCAAACGTAAAAGTGAAACAACTTTTTACCACTCAAAACAGAGGAAAGCAAAGAGTAAGAAACAGAAAGCTTCAAAGGAAGATCAATATTCCAAAGTAGTTGCAGTCAAAGAAACTATAACGCCCCGACCCGCCCACGGCTAATGGGCCACCCACGCCCGCTCTCTCGGCCCGTGGGCCCCATCCCGTCTGACGGTCGGTCCGTTAATTTTTCCAAAGGCTCGAAATCATTGTTTACTGACCCTGCAATCACCACCCGACCTTTCCCCGTGCTTTGGCCTCACTCGCACGCTATCGCGAATCACTTCCCGATAGGTCACCCATCCTTCCACTACTCCAGCGCAAGCACGCTTAACTCTGGAGTTCTTTCAGGATGTGTTCCGGAAAAGGTAAGTCAACTTTGGTGACATAGGTAGCCAAATCAATTCTCTTAAGCCTTTTTCACATATCACAACTCGGGATGTTACAATTCACCCCCTCTCAAAGAACGCAACGTCCTCGTTGCGCCCACGACAGGTCTCAAGACGCCTCTCGGGTCAGGACCGAGATGGCTAACCAGCTCTGATACCACTTATAACGCCCCGACCCGCCCACGGCTAATGGGCCACCCACGCCCGCTCTCTCGGCCCGTGGGCCCCATCCCGTCTGACGGTCGGTCCGTTAATTTTTTCAAAGGCTCGAAATCATTGTTTACTGACCCTGCAATCACCACCCGACCTTTCCCCGTGCTTTGGCCTCACTCGCACGCTATCGCGAATCACTTCCCGATAGGTCACCCATCCTTCCACTACTCCAGCGCAAGCACGCTTAACTCTGGAGTTCTTTCAGGATGTGTTCCGGAAAAGGTAAGTCAACTTTGGTGACATAGGTAGCCAAATCAATTCTCTTAAGCCTTTTTCACATATCACAACTCGGGATGTTACAGAAACCACAACTATATTAAAGGTAAGGGAGAGGAAACATGTTACCATGGAATCTGAGCTGTGATGGGAGATGAAAACTTTAAAGAAACGTGGGGGAGTATCGTCTTCAGCCATTGTTGGAGGATGCTGGAACCGTGTGAGTGAGAGAAGAGAGAGAGAGAGAGAGAGAGAGAGAGAGAGAGAGAGAGAGAGAGAGAGAGAGAGAGAGAGAGAGAGAGAGAGAGAGAGAGAGAGAGAGAGAGAGAGAGAGAGAGAGAGAGAGAGAGAGAGAGAGAGAGAGAGAGAACAGTTTGACACCAAAACAGTTTTCAAAAGAGACCCATGGTCTTGATATATTACGGTCAAAGAAAGTACTTGTGTGTGTATCTCTTTTCATCAGTTGATAACGTTACAATCAAACTGTACTTCCATCTCTTTCCTTTTCCTTTTGCTTAACCAGACGAGTTAGTTTAGTTCGGGACTTATTAGTTGGTTTCACTTTCTTTAGGCATTTGTTTTGGAGTCTTTGTTTTGGAGTATCTAGGTGAGATTTGTGTCGTGTCTTGTCTTGGTTTGGTCAAACTTTCCAAATTTGTTTTCGTTCGTACAGATTCAACCCAAGTTACCCAGCATACTATCCTACTTTTATCTCTTCTCTCTGGTTTTTCTAATTTAAAATCAACTTTTTTGCTTTTCTGTAATTTTATAAGTACTTTTGGTGCAGCTGCATGCCTTAGATGTATGCAAGTACTTTTTAGTATATTTATATATATATATATATATATATTGATGAACTATGTCAAAAGACTTACCATTTTAAGAAGAGTTACTAGATTTTGACCCGCGCTTTGAAAGCGCGGGTTTTTCTTTGGATTATATACAAAATTTGTGAATTAATATTTTGAAAATGTTGTAAATTATTATGTTACAAATTATATGATGTCAAAAAAATAATTTCTTTAAATTATATAATTCATGAATTAATTTATTTAAGATTTTGTATGTATTCTTTTTTTGTTCAAATATATGTACACTCTTATATAACTCTCTCTTAGGTATAAACATTTTACCAAACCTTTAAGTTGTTAAAATGCTTTGATGAAAACACTAATTTGTTATATTTTTGTGATGAAAACACTGACTCATTTAAATAATAGATATCTAATATATGGTTCATTAAAGTCTTGTTATATGAGGTATAATGTTGGTTTATAATAATTTCATACCATCATTCGAAACAAACATATTATATAAACATTACTAATAGAACAATGGTTCATACAAAACCTATGTACATATTTAAAAGGCTATAGGTCGACGGTTTAGATTATAATATTTAAAGTCAATAAACAGTAATATGTTTTATTTAAATGTAGGAGATTTTTATTTGGTTGCTATAAAATAGGTTGATTATAAGATTTAGTTATATATAATAGGTTGGACTAAAAAATGAAAGAGTCCAAACAACCTTTATAAGTATATTTATTAAGACTGTTTCCCTTTTAATAGAATAGATTTGTAATTTCTATGTTTTTTTTACGTGCCAGGGCAGTTGTTGCTACCGAAGTACTTTTTGTGTGAAAAGTCATGATTTACCTTTGAAAAAGGTAATCGGTGTTTTTGTTCTCGTTGGAACGAAATTTAACTAGTTAGAATTTTAAATTTTAAAATAACTTGGTGGGCCCGTGTGGAGATAAGAACAAAAGTTATTATCGAGGCGTGAAGCGTGTGAGTAAGTAACTTTTCGTAACTTTTCGTAACTTTTACAGAGGTGAAGAGGAGAATAGCGACGGTGTCGGTTTCGTAGTGAATATTAGAAACAGTTAGTTCACTTAAAAGAAGCAGTGCATAACCGCGGCAGGCTTCCGTAGTGAATATTAGAAAATTGAGTAGTGATGTGTACATAGTAAAGAACGAGTGAATGTACGATGAACAAAGGTTTTTTTGGATTGGCATTCAACTCGTATAAATATTGAATATTTTGATGAAAAATACATATTTTGGGCTTGAAATTGAATTGATGCACTTGATGAAGATATAACGTCGTTTTTATTTGTCTGCAAGGTGGTCATTCTATTTTACAATATTTACAAACATCACTTTAAACTTTTGAAACTGATCATAAGTCTCCGTGAACTGTAAAGATTCAAACTTTTAATTTCATCATAATAACACAATAATTTTTACTATGTGTACAAACATTTGGCCATTGCACAGTCTCGTTACAGTTTTTAACATTTCACAATACAAAAAATAAGTAATTGCAGTTTCACATAGTTTCGTAAAAGTATCTAAGAGTTAGCAGTTTCTTTTGTACTTATTAATATCAGAAATTGTAACTTAAAACATTGCTTTTTTTCTAACATTTGTGAAAACATATATAAATAGGAAGACATCAAACTTTTTAAACATCACAACAATATATCAAAACAAATAGATTTTAAAATTGGTAAGTCTTAACTACTACTAAATTTCCAAAAATATGAAATCTGGTGTTTTGCTTGCAACTCTTCTAGTAATTTTTATGTCATGTAAGTTGATTTTCAGTGATAAATATAATATCATACTTTTTAAATTTCTTTAATATTTTAAATGAATATCTAATAGCTCTATATATGACTGAAAGTTTTGTAGGTGCCTCAAATATTTTTGCAAAATCCTTTTCTGAAGATAAAACAGATATTTCAAGTCAAGCAGTTAGCCATCAACTTGATATCCAAATAAAAAAACCAAGTGCTTCATGGTGAAAAAATTAAACCTCATGCTGCCAATAATCCACTTGGATTTTTGTCAAGAATGTGAACATCATTGTATTAGAAAAAAGAGATTTATGCTAGATTGTCGAAGTTGTGCTTGTTATTGTGATCATAGCAGATATAATCAGCGAATATGTACAGGGTGGCAAAGATTATGGTGCATTAATCACTAAGATGAATTTTGGAATTCCAATATAAAATAAAAAAACCATTATATTATTTACTATTAAATTTTAGTGTTTCTTACTTCACGTATTTGTTACGTTAACTAGCTTGTAGGTTATGTATGAGTGAAAATATATTTTAAAAACAAAAAATTGACATATCAAAATGGAATGATTGTACATAAGTTACGAATTTTTATTCAAAATTTACGGTGGAGATAGTACTGATTTGGTCGTTTAGACAAATAGTAATGCCTCAAAAAATTCATATGAAAACATTTTTAATAGTTAAAATAATGAAAGTCTAGAGCCTACAAGTCTAAACTCTTGTATAAGTTATATTTTTAAATCTAATAAATTAAATATATATTCTTTATATATAAATTATAACACACCGCTAATCAAATTTTGGATTGATGTTACAAAAATTGATAATCATATGATGATCGTGAAGAGTAAATAAATCACCAATAATCAACAGATGATCCAAAATTAATGTCAAGACACCAAATGAAAGCATCTGACAAAAGCTATCAATACATGGTAATAAGTATTGAAATACTTGTCTATAAGGTCATAAAACGGTTAAATTGCACTCAGTTGAAAGATGAAATTTGTCGAGTCTGACTACCGATTTAAGGCGCTTATCAGTGTTCAACATACCAGTCTTGAAACCGTCCCATAACCTTGACAATCAGTTGGAAATATAATTTTTTTTCACAAAACATGTGGAATTAAAAACCTTGCCCATCAGATTCTACTTGATTCCAACTGTCAAATAATGAACAGTCAATGCTGTTGAGTTTCTAGAACTGTATAGTTTCCAATGTAATTCTGAATCAAACAGAAAATCATCATTGACGAGCTAAATCTCTTTGATGGTTGAACATTTTGAAAGAAAAAAAGAAGCTTACAAAACATTTTAAACAAGATATAATACAACCAGAAATTTTCAAAACTAAAACGAATAAATTGAAATTATTAAAATACAAGAAATCTCGTTTATTTCTTGGCAGAATCCAAAAGAAGTGAATAAAGATAAAAAAAATAAAGTTCAACAATTTAAACCTAATCCGCAAAGGAGGCTGTAGAAAATGTTTTAGGTGAAGGAGCTGTGAAACGAGTACAAATATTGAACATTTTAATAGAAGATACATATTTTGAGGTTTCAAAGTGAGTCATTGCACTTGATGAAGACATAACGTCGTTTTTACTGTCCTTCTATTATTCAATATTTAAAAACATCACTTTTTAAAATTTTGAAACTGATCATAAATCCCTGTGCCTATACATATTCAAACTATTAATTTCATTATATTAACACAATCATTTTTACTATATGTACATACAATTGGGCATTGCACAGTCTCTTTACAGTTTTTAACATTTCACCATACAAAAAAAAGTAACTGCAGTTCCATCTAGTTTCGTAAAAGTATCTAAAAGTTAGCAGTTTCTTTTGTGGTTATTAATATCACAAACTGTAATTTAAAACATTGCTCTTTTGTAACATTTGTGAAAACATATATAAATAGGAGGGCATCAAACTTTTAAAACATCACAACAAATTATCAAAACAAATAGAATTTAAAATCGGTAATTCTTAACTACTACTAAATTTCCAAAATGATGAAATCTGGTGTTTTGTTTGCAACTCTTCTAGTAATTTTTATGTCATGTAAGTATATTTTCAGTGATAAATATAATATCATACATTTTCAAAAATTTTAATATTTTAAATGAATATCTGATAACTCTATATATGATTGAAAACTTTGTAGGTACCTCAAATATTTTTGCAAACTCGTTTCTGAAGATAAAACAGATATTTCAAGTCAAGCACCTAGCCCTCAACTTGATATCCAAATAATTAATCAAGTACTTCATGATGAAAAAATTAAACCTCATGCTGCCAGTGACCCATATGATTTTTGTGAAGAATGTGCACATCATTGTATTAGGAAAAGGAGGTTTATGCTAGATTGTCAAAATTTGGCTTGTTACTGCGATTATAGCAGATATAATCAGAGAATATGAACATGAGGCAAAGATTATGGTGCATTAATCACTAAGACGTATTTGGGAATTCAAATATAAAATAAAGAAACCATTATATTCATTTCTATTAAATTTTAGTGCTTTTTACTTCACATATTTGTTACGTTAACTAGCTTGTTGGATATGTATGGGTGCAAATATTTTGTAAAAACAAAAAATCGACATATCAATACGGAATGATTATACCAAAATCATGAGTTTTTATTCACAATTTACGGTGGATATAGTACTGATTTGGTCGTTTAGATAAATTGTAATGCCCCAAAATATTCGTAAGAAAACATCTTTATAGTTTAAATAATGAAGATCTAGAGCCTACAAGTTTGAACTCTTGTATAAGTTATATTTTAAAACTAATAAAATAAATATATATTCTTTATTAAAAAACTATAACTCACCGCTGATCAAATTTTGGATGGATGTTACAAAAACTGATAATCGTATGATGATCGTGAAGAGTAAATAAATCACCAATAATCAATAGACGATCCAAAATTAATGTGAAGACACCAAATGAAAGCCTCTAACAAAAACTATCAAGACATGTTAATAAATCTTGAAATACTTGTATATAAAGTCATAGATCAGTCAAATTGCACTTTGATGAAAGATAAAATTTCTCGAGTCTGACTACCGAGTTATTATCGAGGCGTGAGGCGTATGAGTAAGTAACTTTTCGTAACTTTTACCGAGGTGAAGAGGAGAATAGCGACGGCGTCGGTTTCGTAGTGAATATTAGAAACAGTTAGTTCACTTAAAAGAAGCAGTGCATAACCGCGGCAGGCTTCCGTAGTGAATATTAGAAAATTGAGTAGAGATGTGTACATAGTAAAGAACGAGTGAATGTACATGTAGTATGTGTACATGTTGACAAGAAACAACGATGAACAAATGTTTTTTTGGATTGGCATTCAACTGTGCAGTTGCTGTAGTAAACTATGTACGTGACCATATAGTGTACATATTGAAAATGATGTGTACATGTGTACATGATAATCATCCTCAAGAGAGCCTTCTTGGGTGGTTACTGGGAACGAGAAGTCCACACAAGAAAGTCCTTCCGTAGACGACAGTCCTTCAGCTTTCAATATATCCAATATCAGAAGGATCGTATTCTGATCTCGAGATCTCAAAAATCTGTTCAATAGAAACAAGGTTAGTCCTCTTATTTGCAGAACAAAGAAAGCATTTTAAATGCAAAAAAAATCTTACTCGTCCAAGAAAATAAACAGCGGTTCTAGGAAGTGTATTGCGAAGTCTTTTGTAAGTAGCTTGAATGGCTGGTACTCTCCAGAGATCTGCAACGGTTTGTGCATTCTCTCGGCTTGATGCTGGAAAGATCTTGAGGTTTCCTTCCTCCTTTTCTTTCAGAAGCCAATCTGAAAAATGTTTAAGCCTTGGACTCATTGAGCTTACTGTTTTACAGCTGGTCTCACCTTCCGTATCAGCCTGGTTAGTGTCCATCTCTTCTTCGTGTGCCTCAAGGACCATTGCGAGATAAGCGTAGAGGTTTGTTTGGATTATGAACTTGATTTTTTCAAGCTCGTCTTTAGTGAATGGGACTTCATAAAGAGACCTTGCCTGAAACAAGAAAAAAGAAGTCAATTACCAGATTCTCTACTAGATATGTAAAACGTATAAATAGCTCACTTGTTTGTAAATGGTAGTGGCGCCACATTTCTCGTTACCAATCAGAAGAAGCCTGTTAAGCATTTTTGGGTTATATATGGGATGTTCATCAGTTGGCTCTACTGCAGATGAAGTTTGAGGAAATGGTAGAGAGAGCACATCACAAGCAAACCTACCTCTTTTCTGAGAAAAACATCCATAGTTGTATACGGTTTATGTTATGAAGAAAGCAAAGAAATGAATGAATAATTTACAATCCCTCATACCCTTATTTATCTTAACCTCACAACTCATATGTTGTGAAGAAGCAAGCCCATGTGCTCTAGAAATCATACCTTACTCCAGATGTTCCCCATGATACGGTTCTGACCTTCCTATTGATAAGTTCCATCTGCATCGACCTAAAAATGAGGCTTTCCTTCACATTGCACCGCCGCCATCTACATCAAAAGCAAAGAGGCACTCAGTAACACATGATGAATTATAAGGAGAACAATAACACTAACTCTTTAAGGTACCTTGAGCATCATGAGCTCTGTCTTGGTTATTTCCCGGCTATTAATGAAAATCTCAGTGTCACCATTGATTGCTTTCTCCATGATGGCACCTCCAATGTTCATGTTATAACTAATAATCTGGCAAGGCTTCTCTCCTACCTTTAATATGTACATAGAAAGCCTATGATTCAGCTGAGTATTCAAGATATAAACCCTGAAAAATGAATACAAATATACTTTGTTCTAAAAATCGGTCTAGGCAACACCTAAGTGTCCGCGCTTAGTCGGAAAATCAGACTTAAACGAAACGATTTTTCAGAACAATTTTTTAAAAAAATGTTCTTGACGCCTGTTTAATCAATAATCCGATATAAAGGGCCTAACTAACACCATTTATTGAACATTGCAAATATGTATACAAAGGAAGTTTTACCTTTCCCCAATAGCTAGCAAGCTTATCATACCAATAATCTCCAGGTTTAAGCTTCTTAGGTGGATACGGACAAGTCTGCAACCTGTCAAGCTCTTCCTCACTCAACGGCCTGCCATTAACAGAGATAAGCTGTGCATACAACTGATTCGCCTTGCAGGTGACCTCATCATGCATGACTTTCTGAAGTTCTGAATCAGTGAGAAGATGCTTCAGCATTCTCGAACACTTTCCGAGACTTAATTCTATTGGACTCAGAGACTCTGTGACCAATGCAAACCTGACACTTTCTCCCTTCAGGTATCGCACCCATGGCTCTCCTCACACAGTTGGAACAGTACTTGGCTCGCAGACGATGCAGACTTCCTTCTCAGTAAACATGTTCCCCATCAGGCATCGGTAAGACGACCCCTTTTTACCTTTCCTCTCAGCTCTAGGTATTGCAGCTACGCTGTTCTCATCGGTCATGTAAGAGCTTTCGTCACATTCATTAACGAATCTCACACGGTTTGCATTCACTTCACTGGTACAATCATCTATTGTATCCTCTCTTACTTCACCAGATGATGATGGGGACAGTGATAACTGTAAATCAACTGAACTTTTTATCTTCTTCTGCTAGATCCAACCTCTCTGATGGTGATGATGATGATGAGGAGCCAGAAACCACATGATGCAGCCTCTAAACAACACTAGGACTAGCGTCAGGTGGCTTCTTGGTAACTGAAACGAGTGGTTGGACTACATGGTAAGAGAGACCACTAAACAACGAAGAATACGAAAGGGGATGAGCTGTAGGAATCTCATCAACTTTGAGAGGGTTAGCTCGTGGGACATTAATACTAGGGCCTGTGTACTCGTTGGCGAATGAGATATCAGTCTGGAAACTATAACTAAACTCTTCATCATCATCATTAGGGATTGGTAATAATGGTAAAGGTGAGAACTTGCTTAGAATAGTAGCCATCTTCTTACCAAAATTAGAACAAGAAACTCTAATTCCTAAACGTTCCTAAACCGGAAACTATTGAATTCACAGAGAGGATTAAGGTGAAAAGACGCGAATCGCGTGAGAAAGAAGAACCCATCTCCGGAAAGACATCGAATTGATTACATAAAAGAGTTATTCTTGGATGAACCTGTAGGTTCACTAACCAATAAGATTTCATTATTTCAAATTTGATATCTTTTAAAAAATGAAACAAAATATTGTCAAGTTATATTATATTTTTAAAATAAAAAGGTAAAAAAAGTAGTAGTTACAATTTTTTTTTAAATATTGTTAACGTCGTCAGCAAAACACTAAACCCTAAATCCTAATCCCTAAACCTTAAATCCGAAACCCTAAACCCTTGGGTAAATCCTAAACCCTTGGATAAATCATAAACTCTAAATCAAAAATAGTAAAAACTAAAATCCTAAACCCTTAAATGTTTTAGTGTTTAGTGTTTTTAATTTAGAGTTTATAATTTATCCAAGGGTTTAGGGTTTACCCAAGGGTTTAGGGTTTCGAATTTAGGGTTTAGTTTTTTTCTGATGATGTTAAAAATATTTTTTGTAATTACTATTATTATATTTTTTTTTTATCTTTTTATTTTAAAAACATAATATAACTTGACAATATTTTGTCATAAAGTTTAGCAGACTCCCTCTTTTGGGCTCCCGTTTTCTCTCTTCTCGTTAGAATGTTCCACCTAAGGGAAGTAGAGCTTTTGACTAGGGTTTTTCCTCTTTTGCACCAAAAAACACAAAATCTCTATATTTTGGGTGAGAATCTACCAAATCATTAGGTTTTTCACCGGTTTTCCTAGGGCTTTCCGCGAGTCGCCATTTTTTTAAAAAAAAAGTAAGAACAAGGGTTCTCAAACCCTACGCTAGAGAAGAGATGGGAAATATCGATCGTGCGTTTGAATCAATGTCACTGGAAGAAGATGAAGTTCCTTTCGATCTGCCTGACTTACCGCAATTCAGTGCGATAGAAAGAAACAAGATGAGTATATTGGGACATACTTTAAACCCGGATAATCAGAACATAGCTGATCTTATTAGGGATATGCCAAGGAAGTGGCAGGTGTATGGAAGGGTACATGGGATTGCTCTGTCAAAAACAACTTTTCAGTTTGTCTTTAAGTATGAGCATGATCTGGAGGAGGTGCTAAATAAGAGGGTATGGACTTTCAACGACTGGAGCATCGTAATAGACCGCTGGACAGAGACGCCAGACGAGGATTACCTTAAGTACTTATTAGTGTGGGTTCGGATTCGCAATATCCGGTGAACCACTACACGGAGGGAGCGATAACGGCTCTTGGGGATATCATTGGGAGAGTGGATGTGGTTGCTTTCGACCCAGATAAACCGCAGACAAACGACTATGTGCGTGTGAGAGTTTTCTTTGATGTTTCAAGACCAGTGCGAAGATCAAAAGTGGTGAACCTACCTAAAGGAGGGGGATCTGTCACGATTCTGTATGATTTCGAAAGGATCCAGAAACGCTGTTATCATTGTCAGCGCTTGACTCATGAAAAGGATAAGTGCCCGATACTGATCCAGGAGCGGCAAGATAAAGCAAAGGCATGGAGGAAAAAAGTAAGCGAGGATAACCAGAAGGAAGAAGAAGGAAAGCAAACATTTATGGTTACTATCGACAAAGATGATCCTTTGTTTGGTGTTTTAAATGAAGATCAAGTGGGTGTGGATAAAGCCACTGGGCGGAGGAAGATCAACCCGGAGGTCCTACAACAGATGAGGGAGTACATCTTGGCTGCTGAAGGAGGAGAGAAGCGTATAAGGCAGGAACGGGTTCGTAAATCTGTATCTGACTTGGATAACGATCCGCTAGGGCAAAAGAAGTTTCTGCGCCTAGAAGCGGCCCCTCTGATTATCCATGAAGTGGACAAAGGGAAAGGTTTTGTCTTTGGTTACTCTAATCAAAATGAACAAAACCATAGTGGGGAAAATGGATCACGGGGGTCTAGCTCGTGGGTGGAGAAAGAAAAGGGTCCCCTACGGTCAGGACCGGGGGTTGGTAGAGGAGACAGAGACTCAAACCCAACAGAGAAGGGGAATAATTTTTTCTTTGATTGTTCAACGGGTTTTAGTAGTGGATTCTCTACTGCTAGCTCTTCCGAGACAAAAAAGACTAAATTGTTTGGGAGACATAGGCCTCCCAAGAAGTTCCGCAGACAAAAATCAAATCCAGTCATATCTCAGATTGATAGAGGAGAGGAAGGCGAACAGCAGGCAAATCTAGAATCAAAGAGGAAGGCGACAGAGGCAGCAGGAAATTTCTCAAAAATCGCAAGGCGTAATCAACCAGAGGTGGTCCCAATTGGGGGACTGCCAAATCAGTAATGAGTATACTGAGTTGGAATTGTCGAGGCTTGGGACGGTCTCAAGACTTGACGATTCCCCATCTCAAGGAGATACGTAAAAAATATCTTCCTGAGATAGTGTTTTTGATGGAGACAAAGCAGAGAAAGAACATGGTGGTAGATTTGCAAGTGGTTTTGGGTTATGATAGAGTGTATACGGTAGAGCCAGTCGGGTTGAGTGGTGGATTGGCATTGATGTGGTCACATAAGGTGAATCTGTGTATCAAATATGCAGATAAGAACCTCATTGACGCGGAGGTCAGTTTGGGTGGAGTGAATTTCTCTATGTCCTTTGTATACGGTGAGCCTGGACATCGGGGCAAGGAGATAGTATGGGAAAGACTGATGAGATATGGGGTGAATAGAAAAGGATGCTGGGGTTGGGTGGGAGATTTCAATGAAATCCTACACAACGGAGAAAAGATAGGGGGTCCAAGTAGGAGTGAGGGATCTTTCGAAAGTTTCAGAGACTGTGTGAGGGTTTGTGAGATGGTGGAGCTTAGTGGTTTTGGTGATGGGTTTACGTGGTCAGGAGTGCGCAACAAGAAATACATACAAAGTAAGCTTGACCGATGTTTTGGGAATAAAGAGTGGAGGTGTAATTTTCCCCTTGCAGTCCAAGTATTTATGGAAAGATTGGGATCAGACCATAAACCGGTTTTGGTGCGTCTGTTTGGGCATCAACCGGGACCTCGAGGATGTTTCAGGTTTGATAAGAGAATGGTTGGTAAACAGAAGGTACGGGAATGCATTGTGGAGGCATGGAACAATCAGAATGGAAATAATCCGGGATCATTGGTGGAACGCTTTGGGAATGTGCGAAGGAGTTTGGGGAGATGGAAGAGAGAAAATGGCATAAATTCAAAGGAGCGACTGTGTGTTTTGCGGAGTGATCTAGAGGCAGAATACTCATCTGGATCTCCTGACTGGGGAAAAATAAAATATCTGAAATCAGAAGTGGCAAAGGCATTTCGAGATGAAGAAGAATACTGGCGCCAAAAAAGCAAAGACAAATGGCTAGTGGCAGGAGATAACAACACCAGCTTTTTTCATGCCTCCGTGAAAGACTCGAGACAGAAGAACCAACTGTTGAAACTAGTAAATGATACGGGGCAGGAAGCAACAAATGCCAACGCAATGGGTCAAGTGGCTGTGGAGTACTTTACTTCTTTGTTCTCTACGGGGGATGGTGGAGATCTCTCGGTTATGTTCGATGGTTTCACTGCGAGAGTTACAGCGGAGATGAATGAAAGATTGACAAGGGAGGTTACTGATGTGGAGATTCGTGAGGCAGTGTTTGGTATCAAAGCGTCGAGTGCACCGGGTAAAGATGGTCTGAATGGACTTTTCTTCCAAAAGTATTGGGACATCATTGGGCCTGATATTACTAAGGAGATAAGGACTTTCTTTACAACGGGTACTTTTCCTCAGGAATGGAATGTTACTCAGCTATGTTTGATCCCGAAGGTAATAAGTCCAGAGAGAATGGTTGATCTGAGACCGATCAGTTTGTGTACGGTCGTGTACAAAGTTATATCCAGGGTCCTAGTCGCTCGTCTGAAACCGTGGTTGGACAAGGTGGTGTCACCTACACAATCGGCGTTTGTTCCGGAAAGATTGATCTCTGATAACATCATTATAGCGCATGAGGTGGTTCATGGATTACGCACTCATAGAGTGATCTCAAAGGATTTCATCGCAATCAAAACGGACATGTCGAAAGCCTATGATCGTATAGAATGGAGGTATCTGGAGAAACTCTTGACGGTTATGGGTTTTGAGGAAAAGTTTGTGAACTGGATTATGTATTGCGTGACCTCTGTCACCTACTCGGTTTTGATTAACGGAGAGGAGAAAGGAAGCATAACTCCAAAGAGAGGTTTAAGACAGGGGGATCCTCTATCTCCCTTCCTATTCGATCTGTGCACTGAAGGTTTGTCTCATCTCCTGAATAAAGCCGAGAGTATTGGAGCCATTGAAGGGATCAAGTTTTCTGAAGAGGGTCCTGCGATTCACCATTTGCTTTTCGCGGATGACTCTCTGTTAATGGTGAAAGCGACTGATGAGCAATGTACAGAGATTCGTAAGATCTTGAGAGTGTATGAGGAGAACTCTGGACAGATGATCAGCCTTGCTAAATCGTCCATTACTTTCGGTGGAAGGATTGAGATGTCCAGGAAGGTAAAGATAAAAGAAATTCTTGGTATAGAGGCTGAAGGAGGTACTGGAAAATACTTAGGTTTACCAGAATGTTTCAGTGGCTCTAAGGTGGAGATGTTACACTACATTCAGGAGAAGATGAAATCCCGTTTTCATGGGTGGTACGGTAGGTTCCTATCTGCTGGGGGAAAAGATATTTTGCTAAAAACTGTGGCGATGGCAATGCCAGTCTTTGCAATGTCGGTGTTCAAACTCCCAAAGACCACTTGTAAGAATCTAACAAGCGCGATGTCAAACTTCTGGTGGAATGCACAGGAGGGTAAGTCCAAGATTCACTGGTTGGCCTGGGAGAAGCTAGTCTTGGGGAAGGATCAAGGAGGGATGGGTTTTAGAGATATTGAAAAATGTAATCAAGCTTTGCTTGCGAAACAAGGCTGGCGGCTACTGATGCATCCTGATTCTCTATGTGCACAAGTCCTTCGTAGTAGATACTACCCAAACGGGTCTTTTATGGAGGCGTCTATGGGGTCAAGGCCATCTTACGCGTGGAGGAGTATATTATTTGGCCGACAGCTGTTGGTGAAAGGTCTGAGAAGGACCATTGGCTCAGGACAGGATACTTATGTGTGGTTAGATAAATGGCTTTTCAGAGATTCTCCGGTGGCTCCCCTACGTAAGCCTATTTTGTTTGATGTGGATTTAAAGGTCTCTGATCTTATTAACCCTCAAACTAAGTTCTGGGACAGGGGAAAATTGGAGGAGAATTTTTTCCCACCTGATATTGAACTGATTTTAAAACAGAAGCCAGTACTGGAAGAAGTTGATGGCTATGAATGGGTTCATACTCATTGGGGAGGGTACACTGTAAAGTCGGGTTACTGGTTGGTTTCGCGACTAGAGTATTCTGATGTTCAAAAGGAATGTCTCGCGCAACCTTCAAACCATGGTCTGCTTGGGAAGGTTTGGAAGGTGAAAACAGCCCCAAAGATCAGGATATTTACGTGGAAATCCCTCTCAAATGCACTTGCTGTAAATGATGGTTTGTTGTCTAGGGGTTTAAAGATAGATTCCCGCTGTCAAAGATGTGGTATGGAGGGTGAATCTATCAATCACGTGCTTTTTACCTGCCCAGCGGCTCGGCGTGTATGGGCTGAGTCGAATTTTCCTTTTCCCCGTCGAGGTTTTGAGCATATGACCTTGTTTGAAGATTTCAACTATCTTCTCTCCTTGCCAAGTAATCTTGATGTGCCAAGTGAAATTACTCGCACCTTCCCGTGGATTTTGTAGATTTTATGGAAGAATAGGAATCTATTTCTATTTGAAGGTAAGGAGTACTCGGCGATTGATACGGTGGCAAAAGTTGTTGAGGATTCAAGTCACTGGTTTGAGGCTCAGAAAGGTAGGGATGAAGAGGTGGAATCGGAAAACAGAGAGATGAGGGCTAGAGACAGGTGGGAGGCGCCAAAAGCAGGTTTTTTCAAATGTAATGTTGGCGTGCAATGGTCAAAACGAAATAAGATGACTGGAGCAGCATGGGTTTTAAGGGACAGTGGAGGAGGGACTGTACTGCATAGTAGGAGGGCTTTTGGAAATGTAGGTTCTTTTCTGGATGCGAAATTCTGTTCTTTGATGTGGGCGACAGAATCTATGTGAAGTCATCATGTGGAAAAGGTTATCTTCGAAGTAGAGTCTGCGGATTTGTTTGGTGCGGTTACCAAGCCCAAGGCTTGGCCTGCTTACAGATACCAAGGGACGGAACTGAGGAAAGCTTTGGTGGGTGTTCAGGGGTGGGACTTCTCAGTCGTTAGCGCGAAGTCAAACAGATGTGCACATGCTATTGCACAAAGTGTGACGAAGGAGAAGAGGCACCAGTCCTATGTTGCGATGGGTAACCCACAATGGTTGAGGGATCTTTTTGAAGCTGACAGACAAAGGCTTGGTTAACTGCAGAGGGCCTATTGGTTTCATAAAATGTGGAGGTTTTGGTTTTCGTAAGGGTAGAGCTTTATGCTCGGTTCTTGCCATGCGGAGCGCACGGGTTTTTCTCTTGTTTCTGTTTGGTTTTATTTTGTTCTGGATGATGGTTCAGTTTCACATTCTCTATATCAATGAGTTAAAAAAAAAAACTTGACAATATTTTGTTTCCTTTTATAAAAAATATCAAATTTGAAATAACATAATCTTATTGGTTGGTGAACTTAGAGGTTCACCCTAGGAAGTGAATCCAAGAATAATTCTACATAAAAGCTCCTTAAAGCTTAAAAAGGGGTTAAAGTGTGGAAAGAGGATGAGATTTTCCGGGAAAGTGGCGACGGGAGAAAAGGAGTTGCAGGAGAGGAGTGAACAAAAAGAAGAAGGTTGGGATCGTTTCTCTTTCGCATTAGTAAAAGACAAAATATGAAGACTTTTCTCTCTTTGTGTTTTGATTTTTCTCTGCACCTAAAGAAATTGAATATTTATTTTCCGGGAAAATTATTGCCGTCAACGCGGGTTGGGAGTTGACAACGATGCGTTGCGAAAGGGTCAAAGAGAGGGTAGTTTCGTAAACCATATTCATTTCTAATAACCATCCATCATGTTCTAATAACCGGAATTACGCGGTTCTTAGAAAACCGGATGCTTATAATTACATAATGAATGATTCGGCTGTGGAATTGTGTTTCGGTTTACTGATTGATTACGATTTACGAAATGATTAGTTCATAATTATGAATTATGTTTGTTTTCCAATTATTGTTGTCGTTTGATTTTTGAACCATGCTATGTGATTAGTAATGTGTTTCGTATATCAAAATGATTATGTCTAAATGGTAATTTCAAATTCACTGGTTACTAATTTCCAACGACTTTAGGTGGATATTTGGTGGTAATAGCTGCTTACATGTTAATTATTTAGATTAGTTAGAAAAAATGACATTTAAATTTTACCATGTTGGCGAGGCATTATCTTCACAACAACCCACTTTGCACGACGAGCGATGTTCATATGTCTAGTGTCTGCAAACCCTATTTTACACAACAAATTCAAACTGACTACAATTTGATTATTGACAAACAAGTATTTTGGTTCAATCATTTCGATCTGGTTGCCATAACAAAAGCATATAATTTCTCAAGAACCAATATTCCTGAATGAAATTTAGAAAGCTAAACCCTAACGAAAGTAAAAACCACGTATCACCAAAATTCCAAAGTATAAAGTTGCAACCACGATATAGAACACAAAGACAACACACATGTTTGATTTAGTCTTTGTTTTATACTTTACAAATTTAGGGAAAAGGTAAATAGTATAATTTCGTTTTTAAACAAATATTTTCTTTTGGAGCAAAAAAAAAAATGAAGAAGTAAAATTCATTACGTGAAAACCATCAACCTGACTTTGACTCCCTCACTAGCTGACTTAAGGCCACGAAATTCAAACACAGTCCTTCCACTCTTTCCCGGTCGTGACGACGGTCATCGTGACTGATACACATCTTCGTAAGTAATCACACTATGCTCCGATACATTATTCCTTTTTATTTTCCCAAATCACATGAACTCCACGCGCCACTCCCTCCATGTGGTGACAAAGAGCTCTTCCGCCCTGAAGATGCTGATGGCTCGTCCACTTCCCTCCACGTCCCCATCCTATCCGACACACGCCAAACTTTCACCGACTTGTCCAAACTTCCACTATATATAATCCACTTCCTGTCTCCCTCACTAACCGTAGATGCTTTAACTCCTGTACGGTAAGCTTGTTCCTCCTCCACGGCTAGACACTTAACCGGTCCCATGTGTCCCGTCAAAACAGACACACATTGATGAGACCCATCAGACGGGTCCCGCGTCCAGACACATATGTTCTTGTCAGCAGCCCCACTCAATAACAAGTTCCCCGCTACTGTTAGACATAGCACGGCGGACTTGTGCCCTTTGAGTATTCCACCGATGAATATACCTTTAGAACGCTCCCAATAATTCACTAAACCGTCCGATGAACCGGAATATATCATCGAAGACTTTGGTATCACAGCCAATGCGGTTACCGCGTTTTCTTGCTTGAGCAAAACTTGTTCCAACTCATGCTTAGTTCCTTTGACTTGCATCTCACGTTTCCACACTTTAACCGTACCATCCGCAGATCCCGTGAACACCAAGTCATCGAAACCGAACATCACCGAGTTTATCGCGTCATCATGCGCTTGTATAGATTCCAAACATTTTGAGTCCGAGATTCTCCACACTTTGATCGTCCTATCCCAAGAGCTCGAGTACAACAAACCAACCTCCACGTCCATGCTAAGACTCGACACGGCGTCCTTATGCTTCTTTTTCTTGGAGTTTTTTTTGCGGCGTGCCTCCATGATATTCTTAGGGTTCACGGAGGTCTTGACCATCGATTTAAACGTGGGCAACGTTCCAACCCGTTTGTGTTTACCCGGTTTTCTTGTAGAAACCTTCCAAATCCGGATCTTACCATCTTGGTGGCCTGTAAAGACCCGGTCTCCACATATCACAATAGCCTTAATGAGCCCACTTCTTGATTTAAACCCCGCGTAGTCCTTCAAATTCTTCCAAACCCTAACGTTCTTAGAGTCCGAGCCCGTGTAGAGAAGGTCACCAGAAGCCGCTAGCGAGTATATATACCCTTCTTCACGTACAATAGAGCCAATGAGACCAATGGTCTCTAAAGAATTTTCTTCATTAAAACCCGCAGGCCACGGTGGCGACACACGAGCCCAAGGAGACATTACGCATGGAGAACCTTCTCCGCTGTTCGGACCGATGCTCATAATCGATGATGAGACACTGCTAAACCGCTGGTGAGTTAGGTTGGTGTCACTAATGATGGGATCTTCAGGAGGGCATATTCCGTCGTGGTCAGCTTTCAATAATGGCCTCGGTTTGCGACCATTGTCGCAATGATCGTAGGGATGGTGATTAATGGTATATGGATCGGTTTGGAGATCAACGACCATGGTACCACCCGTTTCGTTCCTCATATCTTCCTTCAAATCTTTGTCGCAAAAGTAAAATTAATGTTTTGATTTTAAAAAGAAAGAAGGTTATACTTCTTCAAAAAAAAAAAAGGTTATAGAATAATGATAAAATTCTCTTCCAACTTTTTTTTGTTTAGGGAGTTTTCTTTTCGGGTTTTGGTTGCTATGAATAAGAAAGTTGAGGGATAATGTGTGTTTGTAGATTTTGGTTGGCAAAATATGGATAGAGATTTTGACGGGAAATTGAAGGGTCTAGAGCATCTTGAGGGATTGTTTAAATGATCTTATTAATGCACACTTATATACAAAAACGAAATATCAAAAGACTAGTGATCATTATGTGATATGTGGAGTGGTGCTTCCCACGTGGTTGAAACTAGTGGAAGCTTCTATGATTTTTTTCGGAAGTATCTAAATGCATGTACTGTATTACATTGAACGTGAACATTCTTTGTTAAATGTATTTGAGGTTGCAGATACATTGGAATATTAGGCACGCAAGCCTAAAGATAGTTAAATCTCCTGATTCTCCTCCATAGCTCATTTCACATAGCTTTACTGCCTAAAAATATCTTTTGTTTTGTCAAAAGATAATTAAACGAATGTACCATATTGTCAAAGCATTTGTTGTCCTTGTCCCACAAGGCCATAACACTTGATATATCCATAAAAAATATTAAAACTATGATCAAACATATATATTTATATCAAAAGACTTTTATAAACCACTTGAATATTAGGCAAATGATTTTAGGCATGTTTCCACTATTTGTTAGTTGTTAACTATTTATGCTTATCTTTTATTCGATTGGCTTTTGACTTCGCAAATATCTCTCTTGTTCTTCATACATATTTGTATCTCATATTTAACATCTTAATAATGTCTTCAACCTTAACTTAAAACAATTTTTTTCTTTGAGTAATAATTTTCCAAAGTTGAAAGTGCACTTGGTGATCAAAACTTTTATGAAACTATTTTTAATGTATGTAATATCAAAGACTGGAAACTAGAATCTATATTAGACCTCTTTTAATCCCATCTATATCCAAAAGTTCTATGACCACATAACATTTGAGCCAGACTTTTCATACTGGTTCTGTTGCTATCAAATTAACCACTAATAAATTACTCTCTTCACTTGCAAGTTTACATCTCAAAGGCATCAAGAGGCAAATACCAGAGATCTATGTATTAGAAGTCTAGTACAAGGAAAAATAAGCCACAAGTAGAGTTGTATAACAACTATAAGAACATAAAATAATTAGTCAGATATAGAGGCAAACTTTTTCTGCTATGAGATCATTTGGACAAAACACAGGATTTGAGTTGAGCTTCATTTCAGTTTTGATCTATGAAATCAGCTCGTATTGCATTCACACAATGAGGAGTGCTTGTACACCACTTGAAGACCATCTTGTTGTCTTCTATGTATGACTCAATAAGGAAGCGATCAAACTTCTCAGCTATCTATACTCGGTTACCTGTGCTACCAGAAGCGATTCCTGCGTGATGAGAACGCTTCTGAATAAGACTGATCCACTAAACAAGAGTTCTCATTTGCTCCTCCTAGCATGGATTCTGAAAGAGATATTTTATTCAGTGAAGTTCAGAATGAAGCAAAGAAGAAAACACATGTTGCTCTGTCTAAGCTAAGAACAGAGAATAAGTTTCTTGGAGAAACTTGGATCTAACAATTAGTTAGACTGTGCCAGAGTTAAAGGCCTATCTCGTTAAATTAAACTCTAGTTCTCTGGTGAACTGAATAAACTAACTCTCCTATTAGTATCTAGTTGTATTCTTTAGTATGTTTTGCTCATTCTGATATTGTAAACTCCTACTAATAGTCCAGACGTTAAAAAAAAATATTTATATTTCAAACATTAATAATTGTTTTCAATCATCAAAGAATACAGAAATGCAGCAGTTTAGTAATTAAAACATTGAGAATAAACTCAAGAAAGAATCTGTACTGTTCTTTATAGAGAGTTTTCAAACATTTTATTATTTGCAGCACAAAGCTGAAGAATAAGAAATGATAGTTCCTTTTGTGTTTCCTTGTATGTTTTTCAGGTGCTGCTACTACCATGGTTGGGATGCTTGATGATCCTCTGCAGTATCACAGTCCTTGCCCTTCTTATATCTCTGCTACACAAATCAGCTTGAACCCCCAACTCCTCTACACACTTCTTAAACACCTCCAGCTTCTTCTTAATCTCAGCAATCCCAATCCTCACAGCTTCATGCTCCACCGCGAACTCCGCACACATCACCATCCCCTTGATCTCAATCTCCAGCCGTTCAATTAGAATCCTGATGTTATCCAAGTCCTTGACCGCGACAAATGTCCCTGCCTGCATGGAACTGATCACTTCTTTCTGTCCCTTGAGTGCATTTTCATAGTTTTTCCACAGAGAGTCAACCCATTTCCCCATTGATCCCAGCGGTATAGCTGTAGCTGCAGCCAGAGCCGCAGCCACGGGAGGAGCCGCCATGGCCGCAGCCACGACTGAGCAGATGAGTACAGTGGCGAATGTAGCCACGAAGATGATGCTGGAGAGTTTTCTCCATGTGTGGATGGACTTGAGCTTCTTGTCAAGCTTGTTCTTGCGATGTTGTAGCTTCTCAAGCATCAGCATCTGGTGCTTGTAAACAGATTGGAACATCTTGAAGAAGTCTTCGTCGAAAGGTGACTCTGCCTCTTTGAAATTCTTCAGCTCTTCAAGTGTTTTCTCGTATCCATTCCCACCTGCGAATAAACACGAGATAAGTTGTTACCACAACTAAAATCAGTGTTTCAAATGTGTAATGAAAACTAGAATAATAGGACAAAAGACAATAAGATACTCTCTAGTTTATCATAAGATAGATATTTTAGAAAAAAAATATTTCACAAAAATAACTTTTTAAATATTTTCTATGATTTTTGTTAGTTAATAGTAAAAAACTGAAAAAAAATTCAAAAATTGAATTTATTAAATACTTATTTGTTTAACTTTATTGAAAATTGATAGTTACAAACAAATAATGCGTTTATAAAACTATATGCAAAATATTTTTTTTTAAATAAATATTCTAACAGAACGGAGATAGTACTTTTAAATTTAAAGATTTTAGTATGCTTTTTATAAATCCATTAAAGACCCGACCCAAAGAAAATGAATTAAAAAATTGTTTAACGAACCTTCAACGAGGCTCTCGTCTTCAAACTGCTGAAGAGCAACAAGAATCAAAAGCTGACTATCACGTGCCTTTCTCAAACCTTTCTCCAAAGCAGCACAGAAGTCAAGGGTCTTCAAGCTATTCTCAAAGTAATCTTCAACGAGTTCAAACAGTTCTTGATTCTTCCATATATCTTTCTTACAATCCAATATCACTTTCACCACTTCTTGATTCATCTCAAGCAAACACTCGGTCACTTCTTTGAGGGAATCGAACGAGAGCGCTCGAACCTCAACACCCGTAGCTAGCGTGCTTATCACGTGACTTGTCCGTGCCTGCATACACGTGTCGAAAGACTGTAGCTCCGTGTCTGCTTTACAAGCAGCCTCGTATGATCTCAGCTCCGTTGTGTAGTGCATGCTCGTCGTTGTGGTCTTAGACGATGTCTCATGTGACTTCTTGCTTGTTTGGTTTCCCATCTTCTTCTTCTTGGAACTCAAATAATTATCTGAAAATATGAATAAAGAAGTTCTTTAACATGGAAATGAACGTACAAAGATTGAAGAATCTGTAAACTGAAACAAAAGGTTAGGTTTTAAAGGGAGATTGAAAGAAGTTGTAAGAGAAATGATTAGTGAGAAAGAGGATAAACTTGGTCGGGCTTATCAGGAGAGAACAACAACAGAGAGAATTTTCCGGGAAAAAAGGAGAAAATAATTAAGAAAGAAGAAAGAAGAAGCTTGAAGAGAGTAAGAATGAGAATCGTTAAAGGAAATGAAAAATAGCTTGCACGCATGATGATGATGAGTATTAGGGCATTGTATAACGCGGGAAGCAAACGTTTACTCTCTCTCTCTCTACTTAGCAGCCTTTTTGCCTACGCAATCATTCATTTGTTTTTACATGTAATGTAAATATCACGCAATTTCTATTATACCACGTGTATATCATGTACGGTGTATTATCTGATGGTTGACAAAAGGTTACGTACTGATTTAGTTTTTTTTGGTGTAACGTACTGATTTAGTTGTTCATGCTTTGGTCACAAACAGATATGTGATGCATCATTAACTCATTATCTTGTTAGTTTTAACTAATATAATAATGCATATAGAGTTTAACTATAATTGTTCTTCCGATAGGAAGATCTGGATTATGATGATTAAACTATATATGGCCCTACGCGAACTGTTATGGGCGTTATTAAGCACGTACACGTTAAGTCTTGCATTTAATTTTGTGTTGACTTGATTTATATGCTAGGTGTAATGTACTGCAATAGATATTTTATTTCAATGCAGCCAGGGCATGTAGATGTAGCCGCCACATACTTGTTTGTCTCTCGCTAGATATGTGTATACTAATAAATATTATATTTCAATATACAGTATACACTCCTCTACTAAATCCTAAACAATTTAAATATTAAATGAAAGAATGGTACTGCTTCAAATCATAGTCCATGGTCATGCTTAAGTAAAGATGCATGTAATGGCTAATGGGTTGAGTATCAATGATTAAGCCAACAAATCAAGCACACAAGATAAAAAGAAATGCTTGTTTGAAGAAACTATCGGCCAATAACTTTCTATACTATTTTAGCAAAAAAAAAACTTTCTATACTACTTTATTTGCATTCATATGATATTCACTTCTTTTTTGGTTATGTTCTTTTGTTAGCAATATAGCAATTGATAAAATAACTGTACATGGTTAATGGTAGCTGATATCGTTTCCGGAAGATTGTCCAACAAGGCTTCCACAATTTTTGTTTTATTTTTTATTTTTGGATAAAATTTTCACTTTTCTACCAAAATATTAAAAAATTATAAATTGAAATGTAGATTCGTATCTTCTTATTCCCAGATATTATTGGAAAATTTATAATGAAAACTACACAAGCAATGCTGCCTGAATGTTGTAACCACAACTGAAATATCCTTTAACTAATTGTGTCAGATGATTTTGTGAAATTTAAAAAGCATTAAAACCTGTATGTTGCTAAGTTTTCTAGTTAGAGTAAGGACTAAAATATGGTAGAATGAAACATTAATTATCAATAACTTTTCTACAATCATACCATTTGAAATTTGAAAATAATGACATAATTAACATGTCGCTCAAATAAAAATTTCGATATCTACTATTATGCAAAAACAAGTATATAAAATAGATTTTTTCATACAATATATAAAATAGATTTTTTCATACTCAATTCGTACTTATAGCTCATTCATCTTATTTTTTCAGTTAAACTTTTTCATCTTATCCAATTTAACTTCAGAAAGGACTGAATGACTATGTACTCCTAGTCTCCTACGGTGAGTGGTGAATCTTAATTGATAGTATAGGACTAGCTTGCACGAAGTACTAAATGATGAATTGATGATGTAATGATTGAAAGAGATTAACAGATTAGCTAAGCATTACCTTAATTAATCAGTGGTGTTGCAGCAGAAACGAAACCTTGTAGCCTTTCTCTTTTTCTCTTTCCGCCCAAAGCGTATTAAAAACAACAAATTTGTTCCTTCACCAGCTTCCCTTTTTATACTTGACGATACCAACTTGGTGAACAAGTCATCAGACAGCTATCTCTCTTGGACATTTTACCAAATTACCATTAACACTTATTTTATTTTATAAAATGAGTTCATCTAGTAAACGTTCATTAACTTTCTTTTATCATTTTTGGCAGTAAAAGCATAAAGCTAAGTTATACCTTCTTACAAAAAAATGGAGATATTTTTTTCTTAAAAAATGTAATGTGAAAGTTATACCTTCTTATTAACTTTAGAAAAGATAAATTTTATTTATTACTTGTAAATACACTTCTAACATTCTTTCAAGAAAAAAAGTACGCTTCCAACATTCTCATGTCGGTGATACAAAAAAAAAAGTATTACGTCGGAGATAACATAATGGTAAATTGGTAATTAGTGATACCAGAAAATTCGGATGGTCTTGTTGAGGGAGAGAAGTAAGGAAACCATAAGAACACGCGTCAGATAAGTATTGGGTTTTCACTGAAATACAAATATTCGGCGGGAAATAACCACCGATACGCTACGTCACGTGCTTTTTGACGCGCTGCCTTGCTTCCACAAGTTACGTGATTAGTACTTTTTTGGTTCTGTAAAAATATTTTTTTGTTCAGTAATTCTTTTCCCAAAGCAAATTGATCTTTTTGTTCGTTACTTGTATTGGTTGATCATAACTTCATATTGATTTAACTGGTAAATGCCAGTTTCTTTTTTCTCCAAAACAATTTAACAGGAGAAAAGGGTGCGTTGAGTGTTCTTATTTCTCCTTTATATAACCTTCGTTTTGATGTTTATTGAAATATTGCTAACTTGCTTTTAGCTTTGATCTATTTTTTTTTTTTTTGGTTGGACAGAGCTTTGATCTATTTTAAATTTTAAATTTTAGTTACTGGAAAAGAACATTATTGCTTAATATATTACAGAGTTGCGTTACATGAAATTTTCTAACGGATGAATCCGTGTGAACTAGATCTTCTACCACACAATCTTATAAGCAGAAATTTTCCATAATGTACATTTCTTTTTCTACCACTATACACATTTTAATGGCAAAAACATTAAGAATGACCCTGAAAAACAGGACTAGCGTGGAATTAATTTCATAGATTTCAGTTGATATTAAGTTAGATATGTCTGATAAATGTAATGAAAAGACAACATCGCAATATGGCCACTTTTTCTTGTGCGATATACACCTTTATTCATATTTATTCCCACTAGCACATAATTGTGCAAATAAATTTGGAACACAAATAAAAACCAGTGAGTAGAGAAGGAAAAGAAAGAAACCTACTCGTGTTTTGTTATGTACACAGAATCAATGAAAAACTATAGTGACAACAAATCTGTACATCAACTAGCACAAACCACCTTCATTCATCTTTGGTTCAATCAAATCATGTATCCCAGTTTCCGGTTTGACATTGGATCTTGAGCGCTGCGAGCTGAGTGTCAGTAATTGTTGTAATGTAAAGAGACCCCCATAAGTAGTCAACAAACTCACAGAAACTAAGGACTTGTACAATCCCTTTCTTGTGGAGCTGGCGAAGCAAGTCATTGAGCTCCTCTAGTCTTGGTGACCCACTTATAAGCTCCCCTATCTATCACAATTATCCCCAATCTGTCACAGTTTCGTCATGTATATATAGTTTCTTTAGATACCGAAACTGGGAGATGGCAGCACAGGACTGTGAGGTGAGGTTGATTGAGAGAGAACCGGTTGTTGGCGGGGAAGAGACGACGATTACAAGATTTGGAGACGAAGCAATTTTCTTTTTCCTTGCGAAATGATCTCAAGTTTTTAGAATTAATATGAATATTAGATATTGCCATACTTTGTTTGACAGTACTCCATGAACTTGTGTCTTTTGAAGTTTAAAACTCTACGCTTGTTAACAAGAAAGACCATGCCTCGCATGTATTTTTATACCGCAAAAACAACCGCAATAAAATACACTTTCTGAAAAAACACACGAGAGAAACGATGTAAAAGAACACAACTGACCGATTCATAAAAGAGTTGTTCATGTTCTAAGACAAAAAAAAAAGAAAGAAGAAGCATATTTGTAACCGCAAATGGGAAGCAAGGAGACACATAACCGACTATAGATATCCTCCAAAGGCTTAACTACTAAACTTGGTTGAATAAAACTTCTTAAAAACCCTAACATTTTACTAATATTGTAATCTGCTCCCTTGATAGCTCACCAAAACATATGCCAATGATTGATTGTCTTTTCTCCAGCCAAATTTCATTTCATTCAGAGAAAGTGAGGACCGATGAGCTTTGCAATCTCCAAGAAGCCGACACGGTCTTTGCCATCAAATATCTTCTTCAGCTTCTCGTCGCAGATTATAACCTTCTTGTTTTGTGGATCCTGTAGAAAGAACAACATTTACTCAACCTTCTTATTTAAGTCACCACCAAAAGGTTATAACACAAGTAAGATAGAATATGAATTGACTACTTGTAATTATGTTGAAAAGTTATCACTACTAAAACCCAAAACAACAGAACACGAGCACAAGTAAACTTTCTTAAGGTGAGCTAAAAGCAAAACGTGAATAAAATCTACATTTGTTCCAACTAGACAGAACTCAAAATAGTCATTAGATAAGGTGATTCAAAACCAAACATGACAACTAACTAAGGAATATTGGAATAAGAAAGGGATTTAATAATAACAATTGAGGTCACTAGTCAACTGTATCATCACAACATAGAGGATAACACAGAGCCTAGTCAACATAAGCTGTTAGAAGGTTTTTACTAAGCTCCAAAAAGGTTTCACACCTCATCCAAATTATTAAAAAGCTGTCTCTTTTGAATCAATAAGCAATTAGAAAGACCCTATTTGGGATTAGTCTACAATAAAGGTAAAGCCTTTCATAGACAGAGAGAGAGTATTTACTTGAAGGTCGTGTTCCTTGATGTAAGCCCAAATACGCTTGAGGGCCTGTGTGCGAGGTATCACCGACTCGCCTACAACGTCCTGCATCTCTGGGGTCACCGGACGAGGCTTCATGATGCCACGTGGCTCCCTCGTCTTGGTGGTTGAAGACGGCTCGGAGGACGCCGCCGTCGCGGAGGTCACAGCTCGCACCATGCGCAGGTTAGCCGGATGAGAGGAGATACGGAGGGAGGAGAGAGACGGCGAACTCCGGAACGGCGCCGTATCGACGCGGAGAAAGGTAGAGAAGGTAGCAGAAGAAAGAGCCATTGTCGTCTTGGGTGTTGTGTCTGTCTGTCTGTCTGTGTGGTGGAGTTGGAAGACGAGAGGTTTTGCTTTATCCCTTTGTGTCCCTTTTAATTTCTCGAGTTTCTATGTAAACCGTTTAGTCTAAACCGGACCAATGTTGTCTGGTTCTGGTTTACTACGAAGACAGACAGTATGTCAGAATCAAATTAATATTGGTTGTTTTGCAAAGTAATACATTTCCTAATGTTTAAAACATTGCTAGATGGATAAGGCCTAAGGGTTTCGTAGAAGATCAGAGACTAGGTAAACAAATTATTCAAAGTTTAGATGGGATCTACGCGTTAACAAATAAATAAGTTATATATGTATTTTATATTTACATTAGATATTTTAGTTTTTGAGTTTAATTATAAAAAATATTTTGGTAATTATAAAAATTACATATATAAAATACAATTAGACAAACTTATGAATTTTCACTAACAACAGATTTAGACAATGGCAAATGTCAATAATAGCACATTTTGAAGTTTATGTCTCAAAAATGGCACTAGAAGGAGAAAGTCACAAAAATAACATTCATTAAAGGGTAAAATATCCCTAATACCCTTGGTTTAAAATTAAATAAATAAACAAAAATAAATAAAAAAATAAAAAAATAAAATAATGAAAAAAAAAGAATTTTTTTATAGTTTCAGATTATATGTTTTCAGATTCGAATTTTTTATAATATCTTTTTTTCGATTTTTTTTTTCAAATTTTCGTTTTATAATTTAAAAAATACTTTTGGAAACTGTTTTTAAAATTTTTATTTTTTATTTTAGTATTTATTTTTTATAAAATTTTAAACCCTAATTCCAAAACCCCACCCCTTAACTCTAAACCCTAAGGTTTGGATTAATTAACCCAAGGGGTATAAATGTATATTTAACTCTTTAATGAAACCTATTTTTGTGACTTTGAGCCTTGAGTGCTACTTTGGGAACAAAAATTTGGTTTGGTGCTATCCTAGTCTTTTTCTCTTTAGACAATCTTAGATCGATTTAAAATGATTTAGACTATTTGAATTGCAAAATTCAGATTTTTTTAAAAAAAATTGAGTACGACATATACCAATTTTCAGAACATTGCATTTCCTTCTCCTAGTACACTTTTATTTAGAACTCTGTTGATAGTTTTCCACAAGTACAAATGTATAATACAGCTCAACAACAAACATGTTATACCAAAATCATACACTTTCCCAGCAGAGTTAACACAATCATTAATTGTTTTCCTTTAGCCTTCCATGCTATTTGAGGGATAACAACGAAGACCATAAGATTATTTTTCTATATTTAGCAAATTCACTTGCAAAATGTTTTATTTGGTTGCCAGAAACTGTGTTACAAGAGCTTAAAATATTTGGGAGCTTTAACAGTAGCAACAGTGTTTACAATGTACCTTGACAATTTCAGACACTGAGTTAGGCCGCGTGTACGCAGCCAAAACACTCATATTAAAATCCTGCAACATAAACAAATCTTGAAATGCCATAAGAGCATCATTATCCCAAATACCCCTTTAGAGTTTCTTAATTATTTTTTAAATATTTTTTAAGTAGTAAATGTGAGTTAAGAGACTTAGTTAAGAGATTTCAACATTTATGTGCTCCAATGTAAATCTCTTAATTAAGGGTTCTTAAAGAAAATATGAGAAGGAATAACATGAGAAGGAGAAGGAGAAGGAAGAACAAAGGCTTCTTGTGAATAAACTTTCATTACAAAATAGTATTATAAAGACAATGACACAAGAAAAATTGTACACAGAGAAGCCTAAGCAATGCAATAAAAGAGAGAGATTTACTCACCCTTCTGCTAAGTATGATCTTGTCACCTTCCATGAATTTCTCCCATTCAAATCTTTCGGCAATACTGTTAAGCAGCTTGGCTATTTGATCATACTTCATAGGGCGCAAAGTATTAACCTCAAAACCAAACTTCTCATGTTCTGTACCTATCCTGCAAACTCAAAACATCAAGTTAGCTTCATGGAATAATGGTCCAACACACAAAACAATCTGTATGAGCTTAAAAACAAAAACAAGGTAGCACACGAACACATACAAAGACATTTAACAAAACAGTCTGCAATTTGTAATGTTATAACAAAACCACATGACAAGTCCTACACTTTCATGTCTGGTAAGATTCAAATCCAACTGAACCTAAATTCCATCGAGGATGTTTCCCAAAAGTTAAAACTTGTTTCAAAAGAGCACACAAGACGGATCACTTAACCAATCAAGCAAAACATTCAGTTTTTCATAGTTAACACATGATCCAAGTTTAAACAAACAATCAACAGGACAATTCAGTCTAAACTGGCACAAGTAGAATAGCAGTAGAGAGCTACAAGAAACACTTTTAGGACTTTGACCATTTCTCTACGAATGAAAAAGTAAAAGGACCAGATAAGCCATTACCCATTATAGTTTCCCATTGTCAACATAAGCTATTCTCATTTGCAAAAAGATTATGTATAATGGTGCTCTAAAGAACATTTCCTTGCTCAACTATAATATCAAGTACGAGAAAGACTTAAGGAGCATGTGTCATGATCAAGTTATTATATTTGTATGAAAAATGAGAAACCCTGTACCAATACAGAAAATATAAAATGACATCTCCTCTAATTTCACCTGCATCATCTATAACTTAAAACAAAAGCATGCGCACATAAGGCTGACATCTCTGTAAATGTCAACAGCCGACAAAGTAGGAACCAATGAACCCACTACGAGAGGTTAATATGCAACGGCCTAAATCATAAGATACAATGACTCAAGAAGCTCTTATTCTAATTACAAAGTATTCATTTTCAAGATGCAATTATGATAAATGAGTGCTTGTTATCAAGTATCAAGCTACTACAAGAGAACAAAAAAAATGAATCACGCTAAAGGTAACAAGCAGTAAAGTCAATAGTACTAACCTCACGTATAGCACATGCATAGTCTTCTTCATCCTTACTCTTCTTCCGGCGGGGAAAGCTCCAGCTTGATCCTTTCCATCCCTTCACCAACAAGCACTGAAATTTCCAAAAAAGAGAGAGACATAAGTTCATGAACAAACAATAAGAAAACAAACCAAAAACTGTAAAGATCACAAGGGTGGTCTAACCCGTTATAAATGCAAGCTGTTAACTTGGTGATACCCACATGACTCCAATGTGAAGATACGTCAACTATCTCACTCAACTAAACATGATCAGGCAATCATCTTCTCTTGAATCAGATGTGAACTTGGTGATACATACATGACTCCAACATGAAGATACCTCAACTAAACATTTACAAGCAATCATCATCACAGATTCATAGTCAAAACGTCGGAATCAGATTATCAATCATGGCACAGAAACAGAGTAAAGAATAAAGAGAGAGAGAGGCAAACCACTTAGCACGAGCAGTTATTAACAACCTCCTTCGGTAGCAATCTTATACAACCCATAAAGCTGAAGCTGCAACTCGTTCCACCACTCGCCGAGCATGGCGGTGTCAGTCGTAAGGGATTTGTGGACGTGGCGCGTGAACAATACGGGGATAGAGGCGCATCGGCAGAGGTCGATGGTGGCGAGAGCGTTGTAGAGGATAGGATTGGCCATGGAGGAGAAGTGGTTTTGTAAATCGATGACGAGAAGAACGACGTTTTGAGGGCTTGGGTCTCGCTTTCGGGTCTTGTACTTTCTCCACGAGGAAGCCATCTTTTGGAGATGGAGATGAAAGGAGACTCTTGATAGGTTGAGATATTTTTCTTTCCTTTGTTTTCACCGCTTCGCCGAGGAGAGATCACCAGAAGAGTCGGAGCGGTCGAGAAGTCACGAGGGAAGGAGAGAAGCAACGTTTCTTCCCAGCCTTAATTAAGCAACGCTTCTTCTTTAATTACACAATTTTCTTTTCTTTTTTAACATTAAAACACTAAGACCATCATTAACCCTGAACCTTAATGAATTTCTTAAGGCAAAAAGTGATTAAAATTAAATCAGAAAAAAAGAAAATAGAGATTACCGATCTTTAATTTGGGTGTTTGGTGATAGATTATTAGTGGGTTTAAACCCATGTGTCAGTCTCCTAGTTAAAGTTTTTTTTTTCTGTTTTTTTTTTCTATTTTTTTTCTTTTATTGATAGAATTAGAAGGAATTAGAAGGAATCATTGTTTCCATTCAATTCCACTGTTATTCAATTATGAATTTCATCAATTCTTTTAAATTCTTTTGTTATTGGATTAAGCATTTGGAATCATTTTTTTAATTACTTTAAATCTGTTGTTATTCAATAGTTGATAGATTTTGTAGTAATGGTATTTGATAAGAATTTAATGGAAAATGTCATGTATAAATGTAAAGGGTCAATTCTTTGCTCTTATGCAGAGATTTATAATGAATTGTAGGAAAACACAAACAATAGCATTTCTCTACTTCTCATTTTTCCAGAAGTACGTAAAGAATGAAGAGACCTTTGTGGATGATAATTAATGAGTTACCCGCAAATATAAAAAACAACAATTAACAAATATAAAGTCAATGTTGCCTTGTTGCTGAAGAAACTGATATTAGGAGTTTTCAAGGCTCCTAAGACAAATGTTGTAGTATAGAAGATTGTCGAACCAGTTCTGAGGGATATCAAAGCACTGAGAATGCAAGTACTCACTTAATCTAAGTGCAACCAATGATTTAGATGGGTTTTAAACTACTACTAAACTAGAAAGCAATAACAGAATGATACTTTCTTGACTAAGGGAAAAGAGAACTCATGGGCATAGGGATTAGACCTTGGGTGATCAAGTATCGAACTAAGGATGGCAAATGATCAATCAAACTATCAACCTTAAGCCTAGACACAATTCTAAGCAAGCTCTATGTCTAGATGAATGCTCATTTGCTAACATATCTCAAACATCAAATGTCTTTGGTTGAATAATATGAAAGCAATCATTACTAACAAGTCTATTAGCTATCTTAGCATCTTTAACAACAAATGTCTTTGGCAAAGTATACTAAAAGCCTAGGAGAGTTGTCTCGGGCATTTCATCGAACACCTTTCGGGTGAGAAATGCCTAAGGATCAACAACTGAATGGCCAACTCAGAAGATGCATTATGATTACTCCACTAGCAAGGAACAAGAATGATCTACACTAAAACATCCTAGAACTAACCTAATCACCCTTAATCTCCCTAACCCATGAATTCAAAAGGTGATTACTCACTAATCTCCATGATTCCTCTTAAACCCATGTTGGATTTCAGATTAATCATGTAGAGAAATATATAAGAAATCAACAATAACACAAGAACATAACAAATCAAAATCCAAGAGATGAACTTCTCAAGAGAGTTCTTGTGTATTTCTCAATAGATCAAAAGATAAAAGATAATCTGCCTCTGGTGGCTACAAAAGATGTTTAAAACATAGGTTTTAGAAATGTCAAACGTGCATAATGAAATGACCAAAAGGCCCTTAAGTAAAATAGAAATCGAGCAGATAATAGGCGCGGAGCGACCTCGGCATGTCGCTCCGACAAGTCGCTCCGGCCTTCGGGAGCGACCTCAGTGGGTCGCTCTGAGAGGTCGCTCCAGGCTTCGCTTCGTGTCGTCTCGCCATAGAGACGCGAGCGACCTCGGGGTGTCGCTTTGGGAGGTCGCTCCGAGAGGGGTGTGAGATGCGAGCGACTTCGTGGTGTCGCTCCGGGAGGTCGCTCCGGGCTCGTTCTCGCGTCTCCGAGTGATGAAACCGCGAGCGACTTATCCCTGTCGCTCTGGTAAGGTCGCTCCAATAGGGAGGTCAGAGCGACTTGGTGGTGTCGCTCCGGACTGGTCGCTCCATGCCTTGCTCGCCCAATGACCACTCTTTTCACCTCTTTTGAGCTCCAAATAACCTCATGTGGTACTCCAGTACCTAATAGAGACTCATGTATGCAAAATGCAACCTAAACATGTCTAAATCCTAATCTATATGATGAAAATGCTCATGGATGAATGGATAAAACAATGTAAATATGCAAGATATCAACTCCCCCAAACTTGTTCTTTTACTTGTCCACAAGTGAACTTTCTAGAACTCATAGGGAGAGAGGTTGAAGGAGGGAGCACATAGCCAAAAGAAACACAACTAGCACACTCTCTTATTACACTCTAGCTTCTCTAGGCCTATCTTAACTCTTTTTGTTCTTACACTCATCATCAAGCATCCACACATTCAAATCAACCAACTCTCACATTCATTAAGCACAAAACATCAGGTGAATTCTTGCAAATGGTCAGTTGGTCCAAGTCATTTGGTTGGGTAAGGGAAGGCTTTTATTCAAGTGATTCAAGAGGTTCAAAACATATGATCTTTAAGGTGGTTTACTCTCAAAACAAGTAGCCTTGACATTGCACATAATATATCTAAGAAAGGGACCAACTCATGCATACAATGCTCAATCTCCATTGTTCTACCCTTTTCCCAAACATACAATTACACAATCATTCCCAAATGTCAAACCCAACTCACATCTCTCACCAAAAGATCCTAAGAACTTAAACTCCTTCTCTTTGAAATCTACAAGGGATTTTTCACAACCTCAAAACATTTCTTAGCTCCTAACAACTTTGCTAGCCCCCTTTTTTTTTTTTTTTTTTTTTTTTTTTTTTTTTTTTTTTTTTTTTTTTTTTTCGTTTTTTTTTTTTTTTTTTTTTTTTTTTTTTAGGCTGGGGGCCAAGACTTTTCAAAACTTGAGCTACAGGCTTCTCTACTTATCCCAATAAAACAATTCACTTAAGCACAAAGAGTCTATTCTTTTTTTTTTTTTCATTTCTCCCAAATCATAATCACAACACTCACCCCCACCTATAGCTAGACAATAGAGTGCCCAATCTAGCAAGAATGAAGATCAAGCATTGTCGTTCCCGATACTCTCAACATTATGCACATGTAAGACTTTCCGAAAAAGGCCTCACTCATCAAACAATGAAAGCTTAAAAGGAGAGAAGGGTTTTGGGAGTGGTCTACCACTAGAGTTTGTCAAAATTAAGATTGGCATAAAGGATGTGACAACTCAAGTGTGTATAGCCATGACTCAGTACACAAGGGACCATGAGCAAGAAGCATTAAGTTCGTTCAGTTCAAATAAGGTTGTAGTTGGCTTCAAAGACTGAGTTTCAGCAATCAACAAGTTTCAGGAAGAGTTTTCAAGGCTCGAAACATACAAGTCTTTTTGAGAGGTGCAAAAGCTACTCAGGTGCAACGTAGTGTTCTTTACAAGGCATTTAAAATCTTTGCTCCCAATGCAAGTGAATGCAACCTATATGCTCTAGACTCTCCTAAAAATGCAAATGATGCAAACTAAATGATTGATTTTTTTTTTTTATCTATGCAAATAGGTATGCAATGCATGACTCAATGAAACAACATCAAAGCAAACATGATCAAATACTTGGTACCTCCCCCAAACTTGTGTTACACAGTCTCTGTGTTGTCAAGTAGAGAGAGAGATACCGAAAAGAAGACTAATATGCAAAAATAAAATGGTATATACAAGGGAGTGTGGTGGGTTACCTTCTATAGGGAATGAGTAGAGGGAGATGCTCCCTCCTCGTCGTCCTCAGGTGGTAACTCTTCAAGGTGCTCATCAGCAGGAGTGCCCATCTCTTCAATGTAGAAGGCTTGCCCGAACACAGTTGGTTTCCTCATTTTCCCCTTGATGTCAAAGTGGAGGATGTTCTCTTTACCCAAATGGAGATCAATCGTGCCCTCCTTCACATTAACAATAGCTCCTGCTGTAGCTAAGAATGGCCTTCCTAGAATCAATGGATCTTGAGCCTCCTCACCCATCTCAAGCACCACAAAATCTGTAGGTATCTCATACCTTCCAATCTTCACAGGGAGGTCCTCTAAGATGCCCACAGGGTACTTCACTGAACGATCAGCTAACACCAGAGAGAGTCTACACTTCTTGTACTGAGTGAATCCAAGCTTCTTTGCAACAGACAAAGGCATCAAGCTGACACTAGCTCCCAAATCGCAGAGACTTTTCTCAAATACCATAGGTCCAAGAGCACAAGGTAGTGTGAAGCTTCCTGGATCCTCTAATTTCTCTGGAACATCAAGCCTCTGGATGATGGCATTGCACTCATGGGTAAGAATCATCATGCCTTCCATCTCCTTCTTCTTTGCAGCTACAACATCTTTCAGGAACTTGCTGTATTGAGGAATCAACATGAAAGCATCGATGATGGGCATTGCAACCTGAGCTTCACTCATTTGCTTCTCAAACAGAGCCTTGTACTTCTCTAGCAGCTGCTTCTTGAATCTACCAGGGAATGGAAGTTTGGGTTCATAGGGAGGGAACAAAAGAACTTTCACTTGCTGGAGTAACAACTTCACCATCCTTTACTGTCTTCTTCTCTTCCCCAACCTTTCCTTTACCTTTGGCTTCCACTATCTTCTCCAAGATCTCGTCATTGATCTTCTCATCAACAATCACCACTTCATCATCTATGTTGATGGCAACCCCCTCACCTAGTTTCTCAGCATCCTTGGTGAGGGTTCTAGGAGGTAACTGCTTACCACTCCTAAGGGTGATAGCTTTGGCCTCCTTGGGGTTTTGGTCAGACTTTCCAGGTAGAGATCCTTGCTGGCGATTCTGGTGAGTGTTCATGGAAGCAAACTGATTCTCTAAATTCCTGACTGTAGAAGCAAGGTGTGAGAATTTGTTGTTGAGCTCATTGTAGCTCCCATCAATCTTGGTATGAAGGTTCTTCAACTCATAACCAACATGCTTCTCACTTCTAGTCTGAGACTCCAAGATTTGTTTCAGTAAGGTATCAGTGCTGCTCTCTTGAGGAGCAGAGGAACCAGACAAGGGGTTTTGCTGAGGCTGATAGCTGCCTTGCTGGTTGTTTCTTGGCGGATAACCACTCTGTTGGTTGTTTGGATAGGATTTCTGTTGGTAGTTGTTGTACTGAAAGTTGGGCTCCTTTTTGTACCAGCTACCATTGTTGTTGATGAAACACAACTCCTCTTGACCTTCCAAACCCTCAACCTCATTGACAGCAAGTGGATCTTCCTGCTTGGAGTTACCAACAAACTTCAGCTGCTCTTGGGTTGCTTTTTCAGCAATGAGTAGGTCGATCTTGTCTTCCAAAGCTTTGATCTCTTTCCTCGTCTGCTTATCATCTGTTCTACTGCCTCTGTCGTGGTCTCCACTGTAGACTGCATCACTCTTTACCATGTTGTCAACCAGCTCTTCTGCATCCTCCTCAGTTCTCCCCAAGAAGAACCCATTGCTAGCTGTATCCAGTCTGGCTCTGTACTTAGGAAGAGCACCACGGTAGAATGTGCTCAGCAAGCTCTCCTTAGAGAAGCCATGGTGTGGGCATTGAGCTTGGTAGCCCTTGAATCTCTCCCAGGCTTCACTGAAGCCTTCCAAGTTCTTCTGTTGAAAGCTGGAAATCTCGTTTCTCAGCTTAGCAGTTCTTGAAGTAGAGAAGAACTTCTCCAAGAATGCTTTCTTGCAGTCATCCCAAGTGGTGATGGAGTCACTGGGTAGAGACTTCTCCCACTGACGTGCCTTATCCCCCAAAGAGAAAGGGAATAGCTTGAGCTTTAAGGCATCTTCGGACACACCATTAGTTTTTGACAACCCACAGTAGCTGTCGAACCTGTCCAAGTGATCAAATGGATCCTCTAGAGCCAAGCCATGATACTTGTTGTTCTCGATCACGTTGAGGAGTCCTGATTTGATCTCAAAGTTGTTGGCTGCCACAGCGGGTGCTCGGATTCCCAATCTATGACCATGAATGTTGGGGCGGTCGTAAGTGCCAATGGGTCGAGCTGCTCGCTGTTGGTTTTGAGGTATGTCTCCCATATCAGTATCCAATTTCTGCAAGTGAGCCTGTTGCTCTTCTTCTCTTCTCTTTCTAGCACACTCTCTCTCTAAAGCTCTGATGTCTGCAGCTCTTGGAACTAGGTTTGATGGACCCCTGCTCCTCAAGTTCATACACCTGTAGATTAAAGGGAGGTGAAGAAAGAGAATCAGTAACAAAAGAAAATAAAAATGACTTAGTCTCAAGCAAGTGACTAAATCTCAATGTTTAAATCTACTCAGAATTTGGCAACGGCGCCAATTTGATGTTAGGAGTTTTCAAGGCTCCTAAGACAAATGTTGTAGTATAGAAGATTGTCGAACCAGTTCTGAGGGATATCAAAGCACTGAGAATGCAAGTACTCACTTAATCTAAGTGCAACCAATGATTTAGATGGGTTTTAAACTACTACTAAACTAGAAAGCAATAACAGAATGATACTTTCTTGACTAAGGGAAAAGAGAACTCATGGGCATAGGGATTAGACCTTGGGTGATCAAGTATCGAACTAAGGATGGCAAATGATCAATCAAACTATCAACCTTAAGCCTAGACACAATTCTAAGCAAGCTCTATGTCTAGATGAATGCTCATTTGCTAACATATCTCAAACATCAAATGTCTTTGGTTGAATAATATGAAAGCAATCATTACTAACAAGTCTATTAGCTATCTTAGCATCTTTAACAACAAATGTCTTTGGCAAAGTATACTAAAAGCCTAGGAGAGTTGTCTCGGGCATTTCATCGAACACCTTTCGGGTGAGAAATGCCTAAGGATCAACAACTGAGTGGCCAACTCAGAAGATGCATTATGATTACTCTACTAGCAAGGAACAAGAATGATCTACACTAAAACATCCTAGAACTAACCTAATCACCCTTAATCTCCCTAACCCATGAATTCAAAAGGTGATTACTCACTAATCTCCATGATTCCTCTTAAACCCATATTGGATTTCAGATTAATCATGTAGAGAAATAGATAAGAAATCAACAATAACACAAGAACATAACAAATCAAAATCCAAGAGATGAACTTCTCAAGAGAGTTCTTGTGTATTTCTCAATAGATCAAAAGATAAAAGATAATCTGCCTCTGGTGGCTACAAAAGATGTTTAAAACATAGGTTTTAGAAATGTAAAACGTGCATAATGAAATGACCAAAAGGCCCTTAAGTAAAATAGAAATCGAGCAGATAATAGGCGCGGAGCGACCTCGGCATGTCGCTCCGACAAGTCGCTCCGGCCTTCGGGAGCGACCTCAGTGGGTCGCTCTGAGAGGTCGCTCCAGGCTTCGCTTCGTGTCGTCTCGCCATAGAGACGCGAGCGACCTCGGGGTGTCGCTTTGGGAGGTCGCTCCGAGAGGGGTGTGAGATGCGAGCGACTTCGTGGTGTCGCTCCGGGAGGTCGCTCCGGGCTCGTTCTCGCGTCTCCGAGTGATGAAACCGCGAGCGACTTCTCCCTGTCGCTCTGGTAAGTTCGCTCCAATAGGGAGGTCAGAGCGACTTGGTGGTGTCGCTCCGAACTGGTCGCTCCATGCCTTGCTCGCCCAATGACCACTCTTTTCACCTCTTTTGAGCTCCAAATAACCTCATGTGGTACTCCAGTACCTAATAGAGACTCATGTATGCAAAATGCAACCTAAACATGTCTAAATCCTAATCTATATGATGAAAATGCTCATGGATGAATGGATAAAACAATGTAAATATGCAAGATATCAGAAACCCAGTTAACCAAATCAAGATGCCTTCTGAGACTTTCGATTGTGTGCTTTCGCAGAAGTATTCTATCAAATTTATGTATATTCTTTTAAAATCAATAATAGAAGTAAGCATAGGAATTAGATAAATGCATTAAAATCTCATCAAATCTTTGAAAATACTGCAAAAGTTTTTCCTTATGAATTCTTTCAAATTCATAGATTGAATACCACCCCCTTAGTTGCTCTGTCTTCCTCGTGTTCTGGTTTGAAGGAAAGGGGTGAAACCCATCAAAACCACCACTGATCCTCCACACAGATCACCACCGATCAATACTCCACCGATCAATACTCCACCGATCAGCCAAACCACCACCGATCCTCCACCGATCGAAACCACCACTGTTGGAAGGAAAGGTTTGAAACCACCACAGTGTCTCTGTCTTCTCGTGAACTTAGCTCTTGATGATTTAGAAAGTTACAATATTTGAATCTAATCTTTTCTCAAGTTTGCTCCATGCTTTAAGTTGGTTAGTAGCTCTAGATTGCTTTATGTGCTATGTTTACTACCTAATCTGAATCTGATCTGATCTTTTCTCAAAGTTTGTTATATTGGTTACTAGCTCTGGATTTACTTACAAGTCTATAGTTCTGTTATGTTGGGGTAAACCTATCGGTTGGGATGTTCCCAAATAATATAAAGTTTTGTTCTTTTGTTTGTTAATGTTTTAGTTTTTGTGCTCTGTTTTTGTCAGCCTAATCTGAATAAGTTCTTGGCCATGACGACCTGCGTGGAAGGAAGTGCATATTCTTTTATCTAAAGTTAATCACTTTCTTGTGTTAGAGTATTAGGTTTTCTTTCCAGAATCTCAAAGTTGACTGTTTGCATATGGGTTTTGATCAATAGACCTTTATACTCATGATTCTCTGTTTTGAGTTTGGTACTCTTTTAAGTTTGATGTCACCAATCCTCCAAGTGTGTTGACTGTTGTGTTCAGGACGTTATTTACATGTAAAAGTCCATGATGCTTCTGTTGTTTGGTTTGTTATAATTGCAGAGCGGACTTTCATTGTGTTGGACAATTTCATAAAGGGTGACTTGTCTCATGGTGAACCTCATGTAGAAGGTTTGTTTCCTGAGTTGCTTCCCTTAAGGAACTGGTGCATAAATGATTACGCGTTTAAGCACACACCAATTAACCTAATGTGCCAACAATACCACAATCGAATGGTATGTCATTGTAGCATTTTAGGATCGAATCCACAAGGAACTAGTGACCTATAACACCAAGAATACACAAGCTTTCTTAATCTAAGCAAACAAGAAGATGGATGATTTGTAACAAGCTAAGATCCTAGAAATATAAACAAGGTGATCTCAAATCCAATCAAGAAATAAGTGCAAGAACTTTCAAATGCTAAGGATGGATTCATGGGTAAGGATAATTGATATAAGGTGATCAAGTTTCAATCTAAAGGTGTCAACTTTCAACCGATCTATCTATCTTAGGCCTAGACACAATCCTAAACAAACTCTATCCCTAGATGAATGCTCATTTACCTAGATAACTCAAGCATCAAATCCCTTTGGTTGAATGTTATCTAAGTAATCATTAATCTCAAGTCTACTAGCCATCTTAACACCTTTAACAACAAATCCCTTTGGTAAAGAATGTTAAAAGTTTAGGAGAGTTGGTTCAGGCATTTCATCAAACACCTTCTCGGTATGAAATGCCTAGAGCTCAACTTTAGATAGGCCAACTCTAGAGTTGCATTAAAAACACTCTACTAGCAAGGAACAAGATGGATTTATACTAAAACACTTTAGATCTAGCTTAATCACCCTAATCTACCTTAACCCATGAATCCAAAATGTGTCTACTCAATAATCTCCATGAGAAACCTTAAACCCATGTAAGGATCAAGGCTAATCATGTTAATGAGCAAGAGAAACACAATTATAAGATGAAGTACTTCCTTAAATTATAGAAAGATTCAAGCTTTTACAAGTTTAGACAAAGTCTTGAGAGAAAATGAGATAAAAAATAAAGTTTCTAAGTCTAAAACTATATATAGGAGATCCAAACTCGTGCTGGTTTAATTGAATTAAACCGGGTCAAACCGGAATAAACCGGTCAACAGCTCAAAATCTTGTCCGCGCCAGAGCTAGCTTTGTTCCGAGCGGTGTCACCAAGTCGCTGCAGGAAGTCGATACGAAACAGGGACATGGGTCTTTTCCCAGCGGGTTCATCATGCCGCTGCGTCTATCCGCTGTGTTTGCTCGAGCTCGGACTTTGTCTTCTTCGTCTCAAGCTTCTCCATGGCCGCTACAACACTACCTCGTCGTCACTGGCTCACCTCCTCGCCGTGACGTAACCAGAACCGAGCTTCTTCCACCATGGCGTTCAGTCTCCATCTCTGCCACCTTTCTCCACCACGGAGCCTTGCGTTCAGGCCATCACAGCTCCTCCTCGGTCTCGTAATCTCAGCTCCACCGTGTGGCCGTGCTCTTCATCGTCGTCGGGAATCAGCCTCAGATTCTGAACAGAGAAAGCTTCGATCTTTTCAAATGGAGAAGTTACAAGTATTTGCAAGACAGGTCCCTGAACTTCTTATTCTTTACAAAATGGCCCCCATCTTTAGAATAGGCAGACACACCCTCTCAAATCAATCCCAATCTTTCATCTGTGCGATTTAGCCCTCGTGTAATTGCAAGATGGTCCCTTGGTTTCGGATTTCTTTCAAATTGGCCACAAACTCCATAACTTGCAAGAACAACCTTGCGATTTCACCCCAAACTTCTCAAGTGTGCACTTTAGACCCTGTTTATGCAATTATGCATGTAAATGCAATATTAAGACCTAAATGCAACCTAGAATGATCATAATGAACTAAAATATAAATCTAAAACTCATTAAAATCATGAGATATCAATAAAGAAGACTACTTGACCTGCATTAGTTTGTAGTCTTCTATGTAGCTACTGTGACTAAGCGACTTGTTATCATTACTATTGCAACACCCTCTCTCTTTAGTTGTTATAGTGGAATTGTTCTTACAATTAAAATGGAAATGAGAACATATCTACAAGTCTGCTCCTTTGTTAGTGGTCTAGATCATTAGTTATTGGTTTGGCTTGATTGTTTTCACGCTGAGTGAGTCACTGTAAACAAGCTTTTGTTTGCAGCCATGACGAAGTTTTGCTAATTTTCAGGCTATTATTTGTATTGATTTTCAGGAGCTATTATTTTGATATGTTTATGGTTGCTTGATGTATTTGGTTGTTTTGTAGGATTAGATGGAGATGTAAATTTTTTTTTTTAAGAATCCTCAATTAAGAAACTTCCATTGGACCACTCAAAATGGAAGTTTCTTAACAAAAATTCTTAAAGTTACAAAATCATTAAGAACCTTATTTGGAGTTTTAGGGATAAAGATGCTCTAAAAACCCAGGTTAAGAGCCCACGATATTGATGTTCTAAGACCTGAAAGGGTCACCGCGTAGAGACTGAACACCCATCGTGGAGAAATTCGAGCCGTACCCCTGCGGGTCAGACCGAATCACATAGTAAGGTCATAAGTTCTCTCACATGGCAGCTTACATTCATTTGCCGTTTATATGTAATATTACCTCTCTTAGAGATATATTCATAAGGCGTCTTCCCGTTTAAATACAACAAACACACACCACATTCTCATTGTAGCTTCCACTGATGATGTAATTGTTCCCATTCATGTAATATGATCGAGTATGGTTATCAGGCCCGGCTTAGAAAAATAAAAGGCCATGTGCTCTTTTTCCTTTAGACTAATGAGTAATTTTTAGAGTTTAGACCTTCAATATATCAATCTAAAAAACTTTAGAACCCTAAAGTAATAAAGAAATTTTAACATACAAGATGGATTCTGTGCATTTGCACTCCCACTCCCAGCACTCCCTTAGAACCGACACTGATGATTATTAAAATTTTTTTATTCTTTAGAGCAAAAAATTTGTACAGACAAGAATCAAAATGGATCCTTAGGCAGAATTTTAGACAAAGAAGACAAAATAACCTATTGATTTCGTTCCTCCAAACAAAAATACTGAGAAAAGGAAGAACTCATCAATTTCTAGAAAAAAATGTACCAAATTTCAGACAAAACCCAACAAACCAAACCCTAAACCCAAACATACATATGGACATCTCAACGGTTTATGTCTTAACGCAAGATATTAGACAAACAACAAAAAAAAAAGTGTGATAAAAAAAAACTCACTTCTCTTCGAGGGTGGCCATTCCAGTGACTCAGTGAGCGTAGCCACTCAACCAAAATGAACTTTTTTCGATGTTATCACAAACTTTCATACACGAAAATGAGTTTTGAGGAACCTGCCAGCTCGCTCGTTTAGAAGCTTTTAAAAAGTTCATATATGAGTGAGACACACACATGCTGTTAAAGTCCCACATCGTGTGGTCTATATCATTCATTTTCATTGCCCTGTTTTTTTCCTTAGATCATAGTATATGAGTGAGCGACGTAGTAGTAGTGTATGTTAACTACTTATGACAAAAAAAACGGGTCTAGCTTATAACACACTTAAGAAAAGATCAAGGATGTAATTCAATGATTCACACTGACACACACCCGCTACTAAAGTCCCACATCGTGTTGTCTCTATCATTCTATATGATCCGGTCCGGAGTTGTCCAAAAAATGATCCAGTCCGGTTTAGCCGGTTTTCACTTGATTTAATGATTTCTGCATACCGGGTTTATTTGAAACGGTGTCGTTTTGAAGAACTCTATTATGTTCATCCCGTCTCGTCCGTCACCTAAAACTGAGAATCTCACTTTTGAATTCAAAAAAAAAAACGAGGATCCGTTCATCAGATCTCACAATGGACGATCCCTATTCAAGAGGTACAGTCTTTACACTGCTTTTTGTTGGAATGAAAAACTTTATAAAGATGGAGAAAGTGTTTAAGTGTTTGAAGAGAAAGTGTTTTGTGTGAAGAAGAAAGATTTTATAACTTAGAAGAGGATTTTTATTACTTATTACAAATTTGGATTATTTCTTGATGATACAAAATGATGGGGAGTGGAGGTATTTATAGCCTCCAAAGTACAAAATATCTTACATATTTTAATCCTAAATTTAGAGAATTCTAGCATAATATCTAAGATTTTTTATCCTAATTATCTAGATAATTCTATGAGAATATCTAGATTTTTATCTTATGGAGGTGGAGGATAATTCTAGATATTGAGTTAAGTTTGGGCTAAAATGATTAGTAAATTATTAGCCCAAAATGTGATCCAAATCAAGTTTAACTTTCAACACCCCCTCTTAAACTTGATTTGGTTACTCCTAGTAAGCTCCTCATCTTGATGAAGTCTTCTCGCTTGAGTGGCTTGGTGAAGATATCAGCTACTTGATCATTTGTCTTCACATACTCCAACTGCACATCCATCCTGGTAACACATTCTCGAATGTAGTGATAACGAGTATCGATGTGCTTACTCCGGTCATGGAAGACTGGATTCTTCGCCAATGCTATTGCCGACTTGTTATCCACAAATATCTTTGTTGGCTCCTCTTGTGGTAGGCTCAATTCCATTAGCAAGTTTCTTAACCAAATAGCATGGCAAACACATGAAGTAGCTGCCACATACTCTGCTTCACAAGTAGAAAGGGTGACTATTGGTTGCTTCTTTGACATCCATGTGAAAGCAGTTTCTCCAATGAAAAACACGAAGCCACTTGTGCTTTTCCGGTCATCTACATCTCCACCCCAATCGCTATCGCTATATCCAACAAGCTTGTAATCATCAGAAATGGAGTAATACAAGCCAAAGTTGATTGTACCTTTGATATAGCGTAGGATCCTCTTGGCTGCCTTGAAATGAGTTGTTGTTGGATGCTCCATGTATCGACTCACAACTCCAACTGCGTGTAGGATGTCGGGCCTTGTGCACGTTAGATATCGTAAGCTTCCAACCAAACTCTTAAAGAGTGTTGGATCCACACTCTCTCATTCTTCTTCCTTTGACAACTTGACTCCACATTCCATTGGCGTGCAAACTGGATTTGAGTCATCCATCTTGAATTTCTTAAGCACCTCTTTTGCATAGCCTTCTTGAGTAATGAAGATTCCATTTTCTTCTTGCTTTACTTCAATGCCAAGGTAGTATGATATTAGTCCAATGTCGGTCATCTCGAACTCTTTTGTCATCTCCATCTTGAAATCTTCAAACATAATCGGATTGTTGCCAGTGAATATCAAGTCATCAACATATAAGCATGCAATCAATATATCATTGTTTTGAGTTTTGATATAAAGTGCATGCTCATATGGACACTTGATGAAGCCTTTCTCCTTGAAGTACTTATCAATCCGAGTGTTCCACGCTCTTGGTGCTTGCTTTAATCCATAAAGCGCCTTCTTCAGCCTTAAGACTTTGTCTTCTTCTCCTTTGACTATGTAGCTTTGTGGTTGCTCAATGTAGACTTCTTCTTCAAGGTCTCCATTTAAGAAGGCTGATTTTACATCCATTTGATGTATCCTCCAACTCTTTTGGGCTGCCAATGAAATGATTAGTCTAACCGTTTCTAAGCGAGCAACTGGAGCAAATACCTCATCATAGTCGATCCCGGCTCTTTGACTATAGCCTTTTGCCACCAATCTTGCCTTGTACCTTTCAACTTCTCCTTTAGAGTTCTTCTTTGCCTTGTACACCCACTTCACACCAATTGCCTTGTGTCCATTTGGAAGTGAAGCTAACTCCCATGTATCATTCTTTTGAATCGAATTGATTTCTTCATCCATTGCACTTCTCCATGACTTCTTTTCTTGGGCTTCTTCAAAGTTCATAGGTTCGCAATCCGCAAATAGACAAAAATAGAGTAAGATTGTCTTGATTTTCGGTTACCTCGTAGATATCTTGTAGACTTCTAAAACGTGGAGTCCTTTCACTTGAGCTTTCATCTCCTTGAGAACTTGTTGTTGGTGAAGTTGGTGGTGTAGCTGGATCTTCTCTCGGTTGCTCCACATTCTCTTCTTCAAAGGATGGAAAGAAGTTGTAGTCTTCATTATTTGATCTCCAATCCCATTCTCCTTCTTCATCAAAGATGACATTCCTACTAATGATTGTCTTCTTTGTTTCAGGATTGTAGAGCTTGTAGCCTTTGGAGTTAGCGTCATACCCAATGAAGATATACTTCTCACTTTTATCATCTAGTTTGCTCCGCTTCTCGTCTGGAACATGAGCATGAGCAATGCTTCCAAAGACTCTTAGATGTGAGACTCCGGGCTTCCTTCCGCTCCAAGCTTCTTGTGGTGTCTTTTCTAAAACACTCTTTGTAGGCGAACGGTTTGATATATAAACCGCACAAGCAACTGCTTCTGCCCACAACTCCTTTGGTAGCTTCTTACTCTTGAGCATGCTTCTTGCCATCTCAAGTATTGTCCTATTCTTTCTTTCCGCAACTCCATTTTGTTGAGGGGTTCTTGGCACCGTCAATTGTCTTCGAATTCCATTATCTTCACAATACTTCAGAAACTCCTTGGACATGAATTCTCCTCCTCGATCCGATCTCATGGACTTGATCTTAAGACCACTTTCCTTCTCAACATGGGCTTTGAACTTTTTGAAAATTTCAAACACTTCTGATTTTTGTTTCAAAAAGTAAACCCATGTTTTTCTTGAAAAGTCATCGATAAAGAGAAGGAAGTAGTTACTCTTACCAAGTGAACTTGGTTTGATCGGACCACATACATCTGTATGTATGAGTTCTAGTGGCTTTCTTGCTCTTGTCTCCGACTCCTTTGGAAAACTCATCTTGAATTGCTTTCCAAGTAAGCAACCTTCACACACTTGATTTGGATGATTGATGCAAGGTAAGCCTTTCACCATTTCTTTCTTGGAAAGTAGCTCTAAGCCTCCAAAGTTGAGATGCCCAAATCGAAGATGCCAAAGCCAAGATTCCTCCTTGTAGCACATCTTGAGACATCGTGCAATGTCATTTTGAATGTTTAGGACAAACATTCTATTACTTGACATCGGCACCTTTGTGATGAGATTATTTGCATTATCTCTTAAAGAAAGGCTATTATCCTTTAGTCGAATGTCATAATCTTTCTCTAAGAGTTGTCCTAGGCTCAAGATGTTGGTCTTCATGCTTGGAATGTAGTAAACATTGGAAATGAATTGATGATCTCCATTCTTCAAGCGGATGAGAATATTTCCTTTACCTTTCACCTCCATCTTCGATTCATCTCCCAAAGCCACATTGGTTTTCACCGATTCATCAAGCTCCACGAACATGCTTTTATTTCCACACATGTGGTTGCTTGCACCACTATCAAGGTACCACTTGTGAACCTCATTTGGTTCATCCTTCTTGTAAGCCATCAATAATATATCTTCTTCCTTGTGCCGTTCTTCAACATAGTTGGACTTCTCTTCCACTCTATTGTTGTTTGGAGTTTTGCACTCAGAAGCATAATGTCCAAACTTTCCGCAACTATAGCATTTGATGCTTGATTTATCGTACCTTGATTTTGGGTTTCCTCTTCCACGACCTCTTGATGAATTCTCTCCTCTTTGGTTGAAGTTGTCTTCATATGGTCTCCAACCTCGTCCATTTACACCACGACCTCGTCCTCGGAAATGACCGCCACCACGTCTTGGATTGCTTCGGCCACTTTCTTCCTTGTGATCAATTCTCATCTTGAGAACTTGCTCCACAATATCTTCTTTCTTCTTCTTCTTTTCTTCATAAGCTTGTAGTGATCCAAGAAGTTGCTCCATCGTCATAGTCTCCAAGTCTTTTGTCTCTTCAATCACCGTAACAATGTGCTCGAATTTCGAATCCAATGATCTAAGAACTTTCTCCATGATTCTCACCTCATCTAACTTCTCACCATTTCTTTTTAGGTTATTAGTAACCGTCAAGACTCTTGAGAAGTAATCTGAGATGAGTTCTCCTTCCTTCATTTGTAATGCTTCAAATTCTCCTCTTAGAGTTTGAAGTCGTACCTTCTTAACTTGTTCCGCTCCCTTGTAAGATGTCCGAAGCTTGTCCCATGCTTCTTTGGACGTCTTTGCACCAGCAACCTTCTCAAATGTATCTTCATCTAATCCTTGATAGATTAGACAGAGAGCCTTCTTGTCTCTCTTCCTTGAATCTCTCAAACCATCTTTTTGAGTTTGAGATAGACCACCATCATTCTCCGGTTCATTGAAGCCTTTCTCGACTATCTCCCACACATCATGTGCTCCTAAGATAGCCATCATCCTAAGACTCCAATTGTCATAGTTGCTCTTAGTGAGCAATGGAACTTGGAGGGGAACACCACTATTTGCCATCTTCAAAGGGAACTTGTAGCTCTGATACCACTTTGTTGGAATGAAAAACTTTATAAAGATGGAGAAAGTGTTTAAGTGTTTGAAGAGAAAGTGTTTTGTGTGAAGAAGAAAGATTTTATAACTTAGAAGAGGATTTTTATTACTTATTACAAACTTAGATTATTTCTTGATGATACAAAATGATGGGGAGTGGAGGTATTTATAGCCTCCAAAGTACAAAATATCTTACATATTTTAATCCTAAATCTAGAGAATTCTAGCATAATATCTAAGATTTTTTATCCTAATTATCTAGATAATTCTATGAGAATATCTAGATTTTTATCTTATGGAGGTGGAGGATAATTCTAGATATTGAGTTAAGTTTGGGCTAAAATGATTAGTAAATTATTAGCCCAAAATGTGATCCAAATCAAGTTTAACTTTCAACACTTTTGAATTTGCGAGGGATGATTCTGGATTTGTTTTCATGGCAGATTCTGGAGAAGCAGCTTCTGACGGTGCTGAAAGCTATGGAGGATAAGCTCGACGAGGAGATCGCATCCCTTGAGAAGCCCGACGCGGACGATCTTGAGGTTTTGAGGGAGAGAAGGTTGCAGCAGATGAAGAGAATGGCGGAGAAACGGAAACGTTGGAGGAGTCATAGACACGGAGAGTACACCGAGATCCCCTCCGAGAAAGACTTCTTCGCCGCCGTCAAGGCAAGCGAGCGTAATAACGTTCAGATACAGAGATGATGAAGATGATGATTTGAGCTTGAGCTGAGAAGATGAATCAGAGAAAAGGATAAAGTGAAAGTTTGTTATTTCTCGTAAACTGAAATGTACATGATTCTGTTCTATATATAGTTACTCGGTTAAGCAAACGGAAACTTAACCAATATAATAAACCGGGAACTAAACCGGACTATACTAATACGCCCCTCTCAAGTCTTTATCAGTGAAGCTGGAGGTTGATAAAGACTTGACAAAGACATTCTCGAGAGAAAAGAATGAAAAGGACCAGGGTGAAGTGGTCTAGTGAGGATGTCTGCAAGTTGATTGCCGGTGGAGACATGAAAGGTCCTGAGCTTGTCGGCTTTGAGTTGATCACGAACAGTATGGCAATCGATCTCAATGTGTTTCGTCCGCTCATGAAAAACTGGATTCATAGCTATGTGAATCGCAGACTTGTTATCACAGTAAAGCTTTGCCGGACCTGTAACAGTGACGTGAAGATCACGTAACAGTTGCTGAAGCCATATCAACTCACAAGTGGCTAAGGCTAAACTGCGATACTCTGCCTCCGTGCTACTACGACTAACCACTGCCTGTTTCTTTGACTTCCAAGAGATCAGGGATGATCCAAGATAAACACAGTAGCCAGTGATCGAACGACGTGTCTCCTTGCAAGTAGCCCAGTCAGCATCAGCAAACGCATTCAAGCACAACTCTGAAGACGCTGAGTACATAAGCCCTTGTCCAGGATTGTTCTTCAGATAACGTAACACTTTATGAGCTGCCTGAAGATGTGTATCCGTTGGAGCAGAGAGGAACTGACTCAACTGATGAACCGCAAACGTGATATCAGGTCTCGTTATTGTAAGATAAAGGAGTCTACCAATGAGCTCCCTATAGACCTTCGCATCAGCAAGAGGAGTACCCAAATCTTTAGTAAGATGGAGAGTAGGATCCATAGGAATGGAACTTGGTTTGCATCCAAGAAGACCAGAATCCTCCAACAGATTCAATGTATACTTTCTTTGGCACACAGAGATACCATGTGATGAACGTGCAATCTCAAGACCAAGAAAGAACCGAGCTTGACCAAGGTCTTTGATTTTAAACTCAGATCGAAGTAGTTCCTGCAACGCTACTACTGCAGAGGAATCATTACTGGCGATCAATATATCATCAACATAGACAAGTACTGCCACAAACGAAGCATCAGTCTTCTTGATGAAAAGCGTGTTGTCTGCAGGAGACTGAATGTAATTAGCACCCAGCAAAACAGAAGAGAACCGTTTATACCATTGGCGAGATGCTTGTTTGAGTCCATAAAGAGACTTTCTGAGACGACAAACAGGATTTGGTGGAAGAACAACACCAGCCGGAGGAGTATATCCCTGAGGTAAGCGCATATATATCTCCTCATCTAGTTCACCATGGAGAAATGCATTAGATACATCCATCTGGTTTAAACTCCAACCATTAATAGCCGCCAAGCCAAGAAGAAGTTTAACACTGGTCAACTTCGCAACAGGAGAGAAAGTATCAAGATAATCAATCCCTTCTTGCTGTGTGTATCCTTGTGCAACCAAACGACCCTTATGACGCTCAATAGTTCCATCCGCGTTATATTTGATCGTAAAAATCCACCTACAGCCCACAACATTCTTCCCAACTGGTAAAGAAACAATATCCCATGTTCTGTTTTGTTCCATAGCATCAAGTTCCACATTCACTGTTTTTGTCCACTTCTCTGATTTCATGGCTTGTTGGAATGTTTTAGGTTCAGTTTCTTGAGAATAAGAATGAACAGCTGCTTGGAAAATGGGATTTTGACGGTCATAAGAGACAACAGAAGACAATGGGTAAGGTGTTTTAAAAGAGGAAGGGAAAGAAGGGGAAGAAACTGAAGTGAACGGTATAAGGCAACACAGGTGAGGTGGTAATGTTGAAGAAAGACGAGATAAGCGAGTAGAAATAGGAGTAGTAGTTGAAAGAGCAGCACAATGATACTGAGATAGATAAGTAGGAGCTCTAGTATGTCGTTTAGGCCTAGATGCATGATCATGTTCCATACCAGTAGTATCTATGACAGTGTGATCAGTATTAGTGTCATGAGTGTGTGATTGTGCAGGAACAGAATCCAAATTTGAACACTCTACAGGTGATGACACAAGTAATGAATCAACAAAATGCAAAGGAACAGGCATAGGCAAGATCGTGTTAGGGAACATGTCAACAGATCTGGATAACAACTCAGAAGTCTTAAAAGGAAACACTGTCTCATGAAAAACAACATTTCTTGAAATTGTCACAGAACGAGATTCCAAATCCAAGAGTTTATAGCCCTTATAACCAGAAGGATAACCAAGAAAGACACAAGGCAAAGCTCTCGGTGAAAATTTTGTTCTATCTTTTGCATTAGTAGAAACAAAACACAAGCAACCAAATGTTTTCAACAATGAGTAATCAGGACATTTGTTCAATAGTTTCTCAAACGGAGATTTGTTGTTTAATAATGGTGAAGGCATTCGATTGATCAAAAACACTGCTGTCATAACACAATCACTCCAGTATTCAAGTGGTATATTAGATTGAAAAAGCAATGATCTAGCTACATTTAACAAGTGTTGATGCTTTCTCTCTACTACAGAATTTTGTTGAGGAGTATAAGCACAACAAAAGTAATGAATCATTCCAAGTTCTTTGATTAAATCAGTGAAAGCTAGTTCAGGAGCATTATCAGATCGTATAGCTTTTACTTTCATATGATACTGAGTAGAAACGTGCTTAAGAAACAGAGGAAAAATGACAGAAACATCTCCTTTAGTCTTTAACATATAAACTAGGCCTGGGCATTCGGGGTCCCAATCGGGTTTCGGTTTTATCCAATCGGGTTTCGGTTTTTCGGGTTCATCAAAATCAGCCCCATTCGGATTATATGAAAGTTCGGTTCGGGACCGGTTCGGGTTCTATCGGGTTCGGGTCGGGGTTAGTGAATCTTCAAAGAACCGGTACAACCCAATATACTTTCGGGTTCGGGTCCCAATCGGTTTTTCGGTTTAAAAGTACCTGATTTTTATCTATTTTATAACCAAAACATGAGTAAAATCGGTTCTTCAGTTTTAAAATACCTGATTTGTACCTATTTTGTAACCAAAACTTAAGTAAAATCGATTCAAAAATAAGGAACATCAACCGTGATCATTCAAAATCAAACGAAAAGTAAACATATTTACTGATAAAAAGAAAACTAAATAAATAAAAGCATAAAACGAAAACCAAATTCTCATGAAATGAGAAATATTGTTTAACGAAAACAAAATTTAAATCTAAATACTTCAAGATTCAACGGCCATCTTTAACCATCAACCTTCATGTAATAGAACCACCAACCTTCATGTAATAGATAAGTATTTTAGATGTTCAATATTTCTTAATGTATTTTGGATACATATTAGGAATTGAGATCATGTTTGGTACAAGATCTTTTCGAGGTTTTGAATGTTTTGGGTTCTATCGGATATCCATTTAGATTCGGGTTCGGTTCGGATAATACCCATAACCCAAAATACCACAAAACAAGACCCATTCGGTATTTACGTCGGGTTCGGATCGGTTCGGATTCATTTTTATCGGATCGGATTCAGTTCGGATTTTCGGGTTCGGTTTATTTGCCCAGCCCTAATATAAACCCAAGTAGTTCTAGTACAATCATCAACCAAAGTAAGAAAATATCGATATCCTTCAACAGACTCAACACTAAACGGACCCCAAATGTCAACATGAACCAAATCAAAAGGACAATCTGAGAGATTATTGTGTGAAACATATGCAAGACGACGCTGCTTTGCTAAAGGACATATAGAGCAGGGAGCATGAGAAGAATCCACATGTTTATAAGATGGTAACTGAGAAGAAAGCTTTTGTAAAACGATAGTAGAGGGATGTCCCAAACGTTGATGCCACAAGACGCTATCAGCAGATACAGAACCACAGAACACATCACTTCCAGAAGATAGTCGATAAGAAGTATCAAGAACATAGAGATTGTTGTATAAGCTACCCTTCCCAATCATCAAGCCCCGAGAAAGTTCCTGGATTAAACAGCCATTAGGGAAGAAATGAGCAGCACAAGACAATGTCTTTATCAAACTACTTACACTAATCAGGTTAAAATGGAAATCAGGTACCAACAACACATCATAAAGAATCAAATGATCACTGATTTTAATAACACCAGTGTGTGTAATGGGAACACGAACACCATTAGGTAAAGTCACAGTCACAGAATCTACTGGTACATAACTATCAAACATGCCTAAATCTGAACAAACATGACTAGAAGCTCCACTATCTATGATCCAAGTATCACGTGGAACAAGAGAAGGTAAAGCAGACAGACAATGATTTTGATAGAAAAGGTTATTATTTGTAGAGGTAAGATTGATAGAAGGAAAGGGTATAGTACCAGATGAAGACTGAGGATCCATAAAGCCATGATCAGTGATCGTTGCACTTGAGTGGGAAAAACTTGAGGAAGGAACTTGAGGCTCTGAAACTCGAACATGAGCATTGAACTGTGAGACCATGTTTTGAATCTGTTGTGGACTGAACTGTTGCAGATCAAGATTAACGCCTCCACTTATCAACTGAGGTGTAGCCGGTGGATATGAATATGCGTTAGGCTTGTTTTCAGCACACACAGTGGCAACAGCATTCGACATAGGAGAAGGTGCTGGAGTAGAATTCTGACCCTGAGAACGAGACATACTCTGCACATTCTTATTGTGAGAAGTGTTCCTATTGTTGTAAGATCCATATTGTTTATAGCCTGGTGGAAAACCGTGAAGCTTGAAACACTTCTGTACTGTGTGTCCAGCTTTACCACAATGGGTACAAACCGGCCTTTGATAAGCTCTCCCAGCATTATAAGCAGCAACATAAGCAGTATCTTCAACCGTAGAAACTGGACTAACATGAGCTTGTGATGTACCCGCATGAAAAGCCACATTGTCAATAGCAGTAACAGGACGTAAGGTGCGTTGACGTTCATCCTGAGCTACGATGTTAAAGGCCTCTTCAATAGTGGGGATTGGTTTGAGCATAAGAATATGGCGACGAGTGTGCTCAAATGACTCATTTAATCCCATCAGGAACTTAGTCACACGAGAACGATGCTGAATCTTCTCCCAAAGAGCTGCTGCGTCACACTCACATTTGCCACAAGTACAAATAGGAAGTTCAACAAAATTACGATGTTCCTCCCATAGAGTAACAAGCGCAGTGTAATATGTTGATATATCCATAGACCCTTGTTCAATCTTGCTCAAACGTTGCTCAATGTCATACACTCTCGGCGCATCATCTTGTTTGAATCGACAAAGCAAATTCTTCCAAATTCCTTCAGCAGTAGAGATGAAAAGTAAACTCTGTGCGATCTCCTTTGACACCGAGTTCATTAACCAAGTCGCAACAATATCGTTACACCTAGACCAAGCACCACAATCTCTATGCGTAGAAGGCGGTTTAGGAATCGTACCATCAATGAAGCCAAGCTTATTACGGACGTTCAAAGCCATACGAACAGAACGCCTCCAAGAATGAAACTCCGAGGCCATTGCCAAACGATCAGTGACCAAAATCAATCCAGCATGATCGTTGTGATGAAGATAAAACGGATTGTCATAGTTATCGGAGACTTGACGAACAGAATCTTGATGTACAGAAGATTGATTCGCCGCCATGAGATCTGACTGAACCGATTACTGAGACGAAGAACCGGGATGATGAATCAGAAAGATTATGCAGACGAACAATCGAACCAAAAGATCACAGATCGTAGCGAAGACGACGACGAACAAGCGAGAAAGAGGAATCAACGGAAGACTCATGAGGAATCAAAATCACAGCTCAAAGAACGAAGCGGAAGGTGAGATTTAGTGCTCTGATACCATAATAACGTTCAGATACAGAGATGATGAAGATGATGATTTGAGCTTGAGCTGAGAAGATGAATCAGAGAAAAGGATAAAGTGAAAGTTTGTTATTTCTCGTAAACTGAAATGTACATGATTCTGTTCTATATATAGTTACTCGGTTAAGCAAACGGAAACTTAACCAATATAATAAACCGGGAACTAAACCGGACTATATTAATAGAGCGCGTTGTCTGCCACTTCTACCGCGAGAATTGGCGCTGTAAAGTATGGTATTCACCAATCTTGACAAGAGATGTTAGGACAGCATCATTATTGCTGGGACAAAATTTTGAGTTCTTAACTTTTTTTATTATTATTTTTAGAGTAAGAGACATTGTTAAGAGACAATAGCAAATGTGCACATTATTGCTAGGACTCTTGCTACTGATTCTCGTCTCTCCATCATCTGCTTCTATGGTATCTCCATCCTCTTCTCTTTCTCCAGCATTAACTGCAGATGCAAAGCTATAGATAGAATCAGTAACCGGTGAAAGATTTAAAGGAGGTTGGTGGGAGACTTACGTTGAGAGCTCGCTGAGCTTCTCGTTCGATCCAAATGATGGTGTGGTCTGATGTTCGTTACAAGAAAGTACAATGTGTTCAAATCTTCCATCTACGGGTACTGCTGTCTTCACAACCGGAGGAAATCTTCCTAATCTGCAACAAACATTTACATAAATTGTGAGAATGTTGTGAGCCATCTTTGAAAGTTTCTACAAAAATATACTTTCATAAACCCTCTACATATAGAGTTAATGATCAGTATATGAAGTAACATTCCTGATTCATGAATATAATTCATACTCATACAATAAAGTTTACTGCTTTGACAGCACCAACCATAGTTTTACAGTACCAGGTTCATGGGCATCTTCATAACCTCAAATCTAAGTAGCAACAAATCAAAATCAGCCAAATTGACCTCACTATCCAAGGATCTAAGTTAAGCTGAGCAAAAACCAACTTGATGAATCATACCCACACAATAAAGTTTACTCATTTGATAACATCCAACCATGGTTTTAGAGTACAAAGTTCATGGGCATCTCCATAACCTCAAATCTAAGTAACAACAAATCAATATTACCCAAATAGACCTAATTATACAAGGATTTAAGCTAAGCTGAGCAATAAAAATCAACACTTTTATAACGCCCCGATCCGCCCACGGCTAATGGGCCACCCACGCCCGCTCTCTCGGCCCGTGGGCCCATCCCGTCTGACGGTCGGTCCGTTCATTTTCCAAAGGCTCGAAATCATTGTTTACTGACCCTGCAATCACCACCCGACCTTTTCCCATGCTTTGGCCTCACTCACACGCTATCGCGAATCACTTCCCGATAGGTCACTCATCCTTCCACTACTCCAGCTCAAGCACGCTTAACTCTGGAGTTCTTTCAGGATGTGCTCCGGAAAAGGTAAGTCAACTTTGGTGACATAGGTAGCCAAATCAATTCTCTTAAGCCTTTTCACATATCACAACTCGGGATGTTACAATTCACCCCCTCTCAAAGAACGCAACGTCCTCGTTGCGGCCCATGACAGGTCTCAAGACGCCTCTCAGGTCAGAACTGAGATGGCTAACCAGCTCTGATACCACTTATAACGCCCCGATCCGCCCACGGCTAATGGGCCACCCACGCCCGCTCTCTCGGCCCGTGGGCCCATCCCGTCTGACGGTCGGTCCGTTAATTTTCCAAAGGCTCGAAATCATTGTTTACTGACCCTGCAATCACCACCCGACCTTTTCCCATGCTTTGGCCTCACTCACACGCTATCGCGAATCACTTCCCGATAGGTCACCCATCCTTCCACTACTCCAGCTCAAGCACGCTTAACTCTGGAGTTCTTTCAGGATGTGCTCCGGAAAAGGTAAGTCAACTTTGGTGACATAGGTAGCCAAATCAATTCTCTTAAGCCTTTTCACATATCACAACTCGGGATGTTACAACTTTATTATGTCCAGATCAGGGTTTGTGAGATGAATCAGAGAAGGAAGCTTACTCGTTAGACGATGGCAAGGGTTCTGCAAAGCCTCGACCAGAGGCATTGTCGAAACTGGGTCCATGAGAATAAAGGGGATATATAGATGTTTCTGGAGACTTCAGAAATCCTTGTTGACCCTTTTTGTTTTCATTTCTCTTGCAGCCAAAAGAGAAGACGGAAATCAAGAAGAAGGAAAGAATACCTGCGAGAGGCAGAGAAAGAGAGAGAATGGAAAACCTTTACCATGTGACATGTGTCTTAAGAGACGTTCTTTATTGTCCTTAATTAAGAAACGTTTTTTTCAATAATAGCTAATTTTGATTTATTTTTAATTCCAATTACCTTAGAACCCCAGCTAAGGAATGCCGATAATCATGCTCTTAGTTTTTCTTTTATGTTAGGACAGTAACTTTAGTTTCTTTTTATGTTAGGACAGTAACTTAGTTATTATATAAAAATAAACTTCTTTTTTTTTTTGCAGGTGATGGATAAGCACATGACATGAGTATATTGGCGAAGCAGCACATTGAGACGCGTTTTGTGAAGATCCAAGCTGAGAAAAGTCCGTTCTTGGCTGAGAGGCTCACGATTGTGGTTCTTCCCACTCTTTGCCCTCATTAAGAACACGAAAGTGGATGATTATGTGGTATAATCACACACTACACAAACTCTTAACTTTTGTTTTTTTTTCTGTCTTTTGGAGTATGATTGGTTTTTCAATGTTGTTTTGGTAGGCTGGGTTTAATGAGCTGGGAGGGAAAGACGATTTCAGCACAGATGATCTGGAAGACAGGTTAGCTAGAGCTCAAGTTATTCATTACGAGGGTGAATCATCATCTCATAAGGTAAAGTCTATGACACAAGCCAGGAGGAGTGTAAGGCAGAGTGCTAATTCAGATTCTGACTCTGAATGAATCCCAAGTCTTAATAATATAAAGGAGGAAACATGAAATGTAAGTGAGCTTGTTGTTGAGTTTTATTTGAACTAATTAAGTTAGTCATATGTAATATTCAAAGCTATTCATTAGTCTTTTTGATGATCTAATATGGATTTTTTAACCTTTTAACATTATTTATTATTTTATCAAAAATTATGAAAATTTTCAAGTATCTGCAGACTGATGATTCTAATTATATTATCACCTATGTCATACAATAATTAAATTATATATATATTGAATTTTAAGAACTTTTCCTAAACGTAAAACTGTGGAATTTTAGATTTTTGATGATTATTTAAAATAAAGTCTTGTATTTCTGCCCTATCTATGTGTATATTTGATTTAAAAAAAAAACTTGTTTGCATAAAAGCACACGGAATATTTAAACTTATTCTTTCACGAGAAGAAACACACCACATTAAAATGAGTAAAGAAAAAACTTATAGAGAGTCGGACATACTCTTGAGTCATATATCGATCTCAACTGGATATTTGTTCAGACATTCTTCCCAAGGATTATCAGCAGAAGCCTTAACGTTACGAAGAGCCACCCAAACACAACTATTGCATTTAAACCCTGACCCCAACGCTATCTGCCAAGTCCTATCTCCTTTCTTCATCCTTCCTTTCGCTTCCGTGTAAGCCAACTCGTACCAAATAGAACTCGATGATGTATTACCAAACCTATGTAACGTCATTCTTGATGCTTCCACATGTAACGGAGAGAGATGAAGATTCTTCTCAAGCTCATCTATAAGCGCTCTACCACCCGCATGTATACAGAAATGCTCGAACGCAAGCTTGAAATTCGGCATGTAATGCTTGATCTTGGGGTTGAAAAACTTCTTTCTAAGGAATGTGACAAAGAAGAGAAGCTTTTCGCTTATGGGAAGAACCAGTGGACCTAACGTTGCGATATTAATCTTAAGGGTTCTTGCAGCTACCATGGGTAGATCCTTTGACAAGGTGACTCCAACTACACCATCTTCATCTTCTTCTTGAGTCGCGCATCCGTAAGATCGGTCATCGGACCCGGTATGGACCCTCACCGTGTGGACAAGCTTGTATTTAACGCGTTTTCGGTCTTTAGAGATGTTAGAAAGCAAAACCGCAGCCCCACCTACCCGGAACAAACAGTTTGTAACCAACATTGATTTGTTGTTACCAACGTACAAGTTCTGAGTTATGTTCTCGGTGCTGACCACAAGAGCATAAGTGTTTCTATGAACTTGTAACAAACTCTTAGCGACATCTATAGCGATGACGCCAGCACTACACCCCATCCCACCAAGATTAAAGCTCTTTATATTTTCCCTAAGTTTATATTTGTTCACTATGATAGTTGCTAACGAAGGAGTTGGATTGAAAGTGCTCGAGTTCACCACCAAGATACCTATTTCACTCGGGCTGATTCCAGTGTTGCGGAGAAGAGTATCGACCGCTCCTAGTATAACTTCTTGAGTCTCTTTACGTGACCCGACCATGCTTTGTTCTATCGGCAAGCAATGAAGACCTTCCGGTACGTAGGTCTCTTGGCCTAGACCGGAACGTTCTAGAATCTTGGTCACAAAGTCCATCAAGTATTCGTTCTCGTCTGACTTCCCCCATTTGCCTGATTCACGTACAACTCTTACGTGGTGCATAATCTTCTTGACGCTGGCTTTGAGATGAGACGGTGGGAGGTAGCAGCTGAAGTCAACGAGGTAAACGGGTTTGGGTCGGTTCATAATGTAAAGCGTCCACCCGAGAATCAGAGAGATGGAGAATATGGTTAGGGATGTGAAGTTTTTCTGTAGGGAGAGGTAAAAGCTGTGGAGATCTTGTGTGGAAAGACGAGAAGCTTGCATGGCTATAGCAACCAACAATGGGAGGAAACACAGCTTCAAGCGATGGGTCGTGAGGTAGTTGAAAACCATTTTTACGTTATTCAGTGGGGAATACTTTTTAGTGATATGTTTCCCCTGTTTTGTTTTTAAACTCTTAGTGTGGTCTTTGTTCGTTCTGGCTCGTATTACATTTATAGAGGTTTTGATTGAGTATGATAGAGGGGGTAAGAAGAAGAGAGATAGCTAGAGAGACAGCTCTCATGCAATGAATGTAATAAATAAGCAAGCACGTGAAAGTTTTTACTCCGAATAGCGACATTTCCAAGTTTTATTTTAACGCTTCAAATGTAACTCGGATGTTTTTCAGGTTCAGCGTTTCCTCATTTGGTAAGTATGAGTTATTTAGCTACACACTGAATATTAACTTTCATGTTTAACGAGGATAAGAGAAAAATATATATCAAGAGGTGCATTTATCTTGAAGTTTGTAGGCCATATGCATTGTTGGGGATCATTTACGAGTCATAAAGTCAGTGGCAAAATATGGAGTCAGATGAAACACTCAAATACTAACCCAATGTTATCTCATGTTAATGTACACAAACCGGCGATGCAGTCTCCTAGCTGGGTACCAACGTCTTAGTTAGGTGCTTTCCTCGTCTAGTTAGGATTCTCAATGCACATACATATTTTAAAATAGAACAAATATGAATGGAGACACTACGCCGTTTGTATTGTCAGTTCACTACCAAATTTTTTTAAAAAATTATGAAACGTGTTCGATTGACAACAAATATACACATGCATTGACCAGGTGATTGTGGTCGAGTGGTAAGGAGACGGGACTGAGATGCCAACACGTTTCAGGTTCGATCTATCTGCTGCGCGAAACTAAGTCACAATTATCCTGGTCACCTAACACGGATATAGGCCTATGCTTTAGGAACTATTTGAATACTCAGAAAAAAAATCTATCTGTGGACTACATCTCCCCTTGGGGATTAGTCTGGGCTTTTCCATGGACTTAGGATACCCCAGGTTAATCAAAAAAAAAAAGATATACACATGCATGCGCGAAGATGGTGTTGGCCAACCCTATCCGATAAGTTGGATAATCCGTATGATCATATCAACCATGGGGGTGTCAATATATTGAAGCTAGTTCAACTCGATCAGCCGCCAGTGGTTTAGTGACTGGATTTGGTTCCATTGTGCCCCTAGTTCGATTTCGTTGGGAGAGATATTTTACGCCGTGTTATCAGTATTAGCGCCAACTGGTCCTAGACTTAGAGCATCTCCAATGCATTACCCCATTTTTTACTCCAAAATGGTACAACACCAAAATGGAGTAAGGTTTTACTCTAATGTATTACTCTATTTTCTACTCCAAAAATAATATTTTTAAATGATTTCATTTTTATTTTATTAATAATTGCAAATAAAATCTTATACTTATAAAAATTTATCAATTAACCCCAACTATTTTATGTTTACGATAAATAATTAAAATATAAATTATTTGAATTAAATATTTATCTTTAAAAAGTACAAGAAATCATTAAAAAAGATAACATATATGTGGGTTCAACAATGAGCATTAGAATATTTTTTCCACAAATGATCAACTAATGCATTTCGTAATGAAAAATGAGTTTCTTTATCTTTGATATTCCTAAATCGAGCAAGAAAATTTTGAAATCGGACATTTTCATCTTCTGCAATTTCGATACCCGGAGGTGGAGCTTCTCTTCCAAGTTCAATTGGTGCATCGAGTTCACGCTCATCCATACAAGATCTAAATATTCGTGCGTATATTCAAGCTCAACAAATACAAATAATATCAAAGTGAAATGTTGAATCACAAGATCAACAAGCTCTTTCTCATACTTCTCCGTTGGGCAATATTTCACCGACCTTAGCGGATCCAGAATGGATTTTCCAGATTATTAAATTACTTATTTTATATTATTTTTATTTTAATTATTTATATTTTCTGTTATTTTATGCATTTATTTAAAACTATTAAACAATCCTTTGTGGAATATACTATTTTCATGTTATTGTATCATTTTAAATATTATTTAAGTAAGAAATAAAAACATTAAAGATTCAAAGGACCATTTTATAAATAAAAAAAGTTCAACTCTAAAATAGAGTAATGGGTAAGATTACTCCATAAATGGAGTAACCCTAGCCATTACTTCATTTTAGAGTTGAAAATGGAGTGGGGTTGGAGAAGATTTTACTCCATAATGATGTTTGGAGTTGAAAATGGAATAGGGTTGGAGATGCCATTAGGTAGATTATTTGGACCGAAAGCTGTACATCTCATGGATCAACCCAAAATCATTTATTATACGAGCTTATATATACTTTACCCTTGTTCAACTAGAATTAGTAGATGTATATGCAATAAATTTTCATATCACATCATACTTTCGATTTTTTACATATGCTGATTATGTCAAAGTTTGGAGTGTATATTCAAAGATATTTGCATGGAAAAAAATCAAAGTTTAATATGTTACATCTTCATTATTAAAATATTTTAAAAAAGAATCTTATATCCTGTAGAAAATGTATTTTCTCAAATTTTTAGAAAATGAATTTTTACACAACACTCAGGTAGTAAATGCTTGTAACTAAACAACGTCCTATCTTTTGCCGCATGTCCGTAAAACAAGCATCTTCTTGCTTCAGAATTCAGAAAAACCTAAGACATTGTCAGGTAACAATGGTTTTTTCCTTTAACAGTTTGTCTTTTTCTACTCCTACTTTTTTAGTTATAGTGAAATCTCAGAGCATATGTTTATTGCAAGTTTCTTAAGTTGGGTTTCTTATACGGTTTCTAGCTTTTAACTAAAAATACTAAAAAATGTCCTTTATATTTTTTATTTAAGAGACGTCTCTTACTTTTTTTAGTTAAAAATTAAAAAATTGTATTTTATATTACGTCAAGAGACCTAACCTAAGAGATCCAACCTAAGAGCAAGTGCAACGGAAGTCCGACGCTGATCCTTAGCGTGCCATCATATGCTGAGTTGAATAGATTTATATTATAAAAGGCAAATAATGTAAGGATTTCATCGGATCAGTCCGTCCGTAAGAGGTTCAAGGACTTGATCCTTAAGACAGGTGGCAACGGGTTATATGCGTTGAATTTTTAAACTGAAACATGTATTGCATATCTAAACTGAAACATGTGTTGAATTTTTAATCTCTTTCTAAATACTAGTATTCACTAAACCATAATTAATCAGTTACAAACACGTGTTGAATTTTTAATCTCTTTCGAGATAGATATATAAGATTAAAGGTTTTGAATGTTACTGATCTTTTCTGGATGTCCAACACAAATACACAACTGCTGGTTTAGTAAAATTTAACCAATATATATAATGTAAATCTTGACAACAAAGAAAGAACACATATGAACAAGTTTGCAAAAGAATATTATACCGAATCAGGCGGCAAGTATTACATCACAAAAGGCTGGAGAAAGTTCTGTCTCGATAACAGTTGCGAGATAGGAGACTTATTTGTGTTCAATGTGGTTGGAGATGGGAAAACTACTCCATTGATGTGTGTATGTCCGGAAAGAAAAGAGTGCTCTGAAATACTGAGCAAATACTTGAGCAGAAAGAGTGGTGAGTCTTCTCATAGATGAATTAGGAGAATGCTCAAGTCTTTTCCTCTGCTTTGACCGTGTGTTTAGCTACCGTTACATCTTATAAACCCTTATGTGTAATCTTTATATTTAATCATGTTTTTATTTAATCATGTTTTATTTAAATTTTACTTTCTAAAATTATATAAAAATAAATAAAAAATAAAAAGAATAATATTTATATATCTAAGGACTCCGCAATGGGACTCACCATTGGACTCACCATTTCGATTCGGATCTTTAACTATTCAAACAAAAACAAAACCAACAAAAAATTAATATTTATCTATCTAAGGACTCCGCAATGGGACTCACCATTACAGATGCTCTAAGAGACCTACAATAAACATGCTTTCGTAACCTTGAAACAATCTATCAGTTTTGGTATATTTTTATAAAAAAAAAAAAAAGAATGCAAGCAAAGGGGTTTTCTCTAGGAAAAGCAAAGATTACCTCAAAAACAGTATTTCCATTCATGATATAAGAAGACATTAAATGCTATTTTGTCTATATATACTCTACTTGTTTAAAAATATTAAATTTGATGGAATGGAGTCGATACAAGTCCACATATGGGCGCAGGACACTAATTGTATTCAGATAATTTGCACTCCCAATTTAAAGCGGAAGGATGGTGCGCACAGATCTCAACGTAGAAAAACATGGTTGGGCATAACAATATTTACTAGTTGTTTCACCACTATAGAAATTAAACCGTAGAATTTATGTTTGATAAAGAATTGGGAGTTGAGAGTGCGACGTGTGAGAGCATCATTATCGTTTAGAAATCCACTGGAATTTTAATTTCTTAATAATATTGATATGAATCTGTATTTTTTTGAGACTCTTCCCTTTTTTATGTCTTGATGTTTCTTATTTTTGTCTTTAAATTGTCGAACTTGGTAAGAACTCTTCAATGATGATTGATAGCTTGTGACAAAAAGCAAGTCAAGGTTAAAAGCTATTTGAGAATTATGGATGTTTGTATAAAAACTACTCCATATCTGGAGTTCCACCGAGTTTTCCATAACGTAACAGTTGATAGAGGTAATGCACTCATCAGAATATTTGAAAATTCGGTGATAGCTAATTGAATGTTTGGAGTAGACTTAATTAGAGCGTGGTTGGGAACATTCACTCGGGTAGCTATTTTCTGTGACACTCCTTAAATCAATGTATTTAGGCAATCCTAACAGACGTCTACATAGATGCATCTTAATTCTGTTGAAGGATTTAAATTCAGCTAACAAATGCTCACAATGGGATCTTTGTTTTGTGGTTACATAAGATGGATCTTCTTAGAATATATGTGGAAGAACAAGAAGGTGGAATTGACATGACACATCACGGTGGGGTTGCATATGAGTCTCATGTAGAAGAATAGAGGGCAGACCGGGTCAAGCCATGAAACCAAGAAGGTGAGAATGAGACAGAGCCTTGAGTACGAATAGATAGACGTGCATACCATGTCTATTTTAATCAAGTCAATAAAACCTCATTTATTTTCCTTCTTTTGGTATATGGAGTTTTTTTCTGTGTTATCTCCATCTTTACTGGATACATCATTTTTGTTAAAACTAAAAATAATTTTCTCAAATTTTACAAAATAAAATGTAGATTTTTTCTCCAAATTTACCTCACCACCAACCTTATAAAGAGTTTGGACCTAATCGTACCAGAGCTGTCGACACAGTCACATGACTCCATTACCGACACTTTTGGATCATTACAACAATTACATATATATATATATATATATACACACACTTATTACAGTACGATTTAAAGAACTGTAAGTTTTTTTTAACACAAGTATTTTTCAATTAATCTGCATAATTTACAGTTGCAGTGATTTTACTAAAGATGAAAAATATAATCCAAATTGTTGTGAATTAATGTTCCCCAACCTGATTATATCATATGAATCATAGCACTTCATGTTCGACATCTCCAATGCAACTATATTTTTTTTCCTCTATATTTTAGTGGGAAATATATAAGAAAAAATAGGGTTGGTTTAGAGATGGTCTTCCTGCATTCATCCTAATATTTATTTATTTTGCCATTTTTTTCACTATATTTTAGTAGGAAATATATTAAGGAAAAATAGGGTTGGTTTAGAGATGGTCTTCCTGCGTTTAACTTTTGCCAACAACTTACTCTCTTTTAAAAAAGAAAAAAAAACTACTCTCCACTGGGTATAAGTTTCAACCATGAATTTCATGGCATGAAAACTACATTACGTTGATCAAAAAAAAAACTACATTACCAAAATCCGTGGAAAGCTTCAACTCACCGAGAAAATACAATTTGAAACAGAACAATGCAAAAAAGATCGAAACATTTTCTGAGCCATTACTATATGATTGATGCTTCAGCTTCTCTAAACTCATTATTCGAAGATCCAACTCTGTCTTTAGCTTTCATGGCCTTTAAAAATAGCGAAAATATTAACTACCTAAAAAAGAGATTATAGAACCAAACTCGATAGCACAGCAGGTTTCTGATTACCTCTTGATCCCAGTTTGTAACTAATGTGATGATGGAAAGAGACATCACTTGAACAACTAAAGCCGTTACAATTCCCAGCCATAGCCCCTAAAAATAAATGCACAAGTGATATTAATATATTACACTATGCAGCTCTATTCTGATATCATGATATTGTAACCAGTGGTGGATGTAGGTGAGCCAAGGAGGTGTGGCACTTGCCCCCAGATATTTTCAAATTCTTTATAATATATCCAAAGATTCCAAACTTCATTTATTTCCCTACTAAAAATCACATTCTAACCTTATACTGTATGTTTATGTGTGATATGTTTCATACATAATAGTTTTCTAGAACCACCACTGGCTGTAACTAAAAACTTCTTGAGTTTTCTTCTTTAATCTTACCCGACCACCGAGATGTAAATGGAAACCTAGTAATAACCCCAAGGGAACTCCAACTAGATAATATGAGCCGAGATTCACACAAGCTCCAATTTTCTGCCATCCACACCCTCTCGCAACTCCTGTAATAAAAAGTACATCTAGGTTTGGTTTCAACATAAAAAAAATCATTTACACTCACAAACTTATCTTTTTGTTTTATTAATGGAAGAACCTGACAGAACGCATTGGAATCCGTCCAAGAAGTTGCCTGCAGCGACAATTGGTATCATTGATGCTACATAACTGATGACTTTTGGATCGCTGCTGAAAGCATATCCCAATTTATTCCGTACACCTAACAAAATTGATCCCATCATAATACCCTCTACGATTACTATAGCTACAACAACACGTACAGCCAGTTTTGCCCCTTTTGGATTCCCTGCTCCTAACTCATTCGAAATCCTTGTGCTGCATGTGACCCAGCAAAAACAAAATAGTGTTACCAACAGTACTGAGTTTATATGCCCATTTTTCCTGGTTATTTGTGTACATACCTCGCAGTACCACCAAGGCCAACCGGTATCATCCAGAGCGTTAATGAAGTATTAAGGCTGAAAATTTTGTAGAAATTAGTAGAAACAATAACTTTATATCAAAAATGACAAAAAAAAAATAGAATATAACAAGTCTTACCAGATTGAAAGAGTTGAAGTTTCTAAAACCGGATTAGGAAGTAGGCCTGACAAGAGAACCAGAAGCTCGAACGACCATAGCTCTAAGCTATTAACCATGTTCACACCGCGTAGTCATGACACTATAAAACAAGATGGACTAAACAAAAATCATTGGAGTAAGGACAATGTACCAGACCATAACCGCGGAAGGAAACCCAAGCTTCATAAAAGCAGGGATGTGGCTAAGAGCCTCTATGGAGAAACCAGTCCATGTTTGTGAGCAACAACTTGAGAACTTGACGTAGCACGAGAGAAGAATGACGTTGAGCCAATAAGAGACCGAGATAGCAAGAGCAGCCCCCTTGTGTCCTAGACCAGTCTTCAAGACCAAGACCCAACAGAGAAGCACGTGAAGACAAGTAGTGATTCCAGAGCAGACAAAAACAGGGAACACATTGTTTTGCGTTTGCAAGAACCTGTTTAGGCATTGAAGAAGAGCGTATGCGAAGATGCTTGGGATCATGTATTGAGCGTATGAGCCTGCAAGGTTGGCGATGGATTTGTCTTGGTGGACGAAGACAAGGATGGTCTCAGTGTAAGTCCAAATGATGGAGAGAGGAATGGAGAGTATGAGGAGAACAAACATGGCTCTCTGCATGTAGATGCCTAGCTTTCCATACATCTTTGCTCCGTAAGATTGGCCACAAAGTGTTTCCAACGCGCTCGCTGTACCCATCTGTTTGGAAAAATCGAGTCAGAAACAAGTGTAAAGATTAAATCAAACTCTTGGACTGAGAGAGAAACGGACCAGGAAAGTGAAGCCGGTGACGGAGGCAAAGGAGGTGGCTATGGATGCGGCGGAGAGAGGAAGTGAGCCGAGATGGCCAACGAACATGACGGAGATGACTTGAAGAGAGTATTGGAGGAGGCTCACGCCGATCAGTGGAGCAGAGAGCCAAAATTGCTTCTTCACCTCTTCCTTTACACTCTGCATGTCACTGTTGTCTCCGACTACATGTTGAGCCGCAGGCGAAACTGTTGTAATCTCCTTGTCCACTTTTTCAGTTTCTTGCTCCATTTGCTTTGAGTTTTCCTTCAACACTCCAAGATTTAAAAATCTTATTAATATATTTCACCCTTTTTTTAGGTTAATGTTGAAGTTTGTTTGTTATAACTTGATTATCACTAGCTATTAATCACTATACGAATCAAATTTTTGCATTGACCATATATTTTAATGTTTTTCGTCATTTGTGTCAAGGGAATAGTATTATAATATGTTGCATGTCTTATCGATCGTCGTAATTGTTTGTAAACTAACGTAAACGACAACAAAACAGACGAAGGCACTCTTTTTTTAAGTAGACATAACCTTATTAGTTTATCATCTGAGTCAATCAACACAACTTTGACAACACTATTTGATTTGAGGTGAGAGAAGGGAAGAAAAAATAAATAGAACTAATCTTACTGCATCCAGCAACGGTTCTCTTAGGCGTGAGGTACTTGTATTACATTGCCTTAAGAGTTTACTTGTCATGTACGCCTCCAGTGGAGAAACCCTTGTCTTGACCTGCAAGGTCAAAATTACATCAGAGACGCGCATTATACAAGGGAGCGTAACATATAATCTGCTATAAACTGAATTTTATAAGTTGGGTTGATTTTTTTTTATCACAAGATAGATTGGAAATAAGTATAACCAAAGTCAAGGGTATGACCCACCTGATCCATGGAAGATGTGGTTCAGGATGTCCAATTTCAATATCCTTCAAATTCAACCGATAAAGGAAAAACAAACAAAAAGGTTGAGTGAGATCAAATCAGAAGAAAGAAAGTAAAGATCCGATTCACATGTAAAAAAAATAGTCAAGAAATGTGTTGAGTAAAGTGAAGTATTTGAGTTCTTAGTCAAAGCAAACAAGGAACAAGACTAACCTGCTGCAACAAAAGAAAGAAAACAGACAAAAATTCAAACGAGAGTGGTTCTCCTCTTTCAATAACAAAAAGCGAAGGAAAGGGAAAAAGAAAGAAAGAATGGCTCTCCTCGTCTGTTTTATCAGAGATTTTTTAATTAAGTAAAATTAAAATGAGAAGAGGCTATCCACAATGGCACAATCGATAACAGTTTTGTTACAAGAAGGAACCAATAATTAATCATCGGCAGTGGAAGTAGTTGACCATTTAGTGAGGCGAGAGCGATTGGAGAAGCAAGCTCGTGAAGCAGAATTCCAGTTTTACCCTTATCTCTATCCACTTGTTACGTTTCTAGCTTGCCTTCCAAGTGAAGAGCTTCGCGACATATTACAATAGCTGGATAGAGATCGAGTGATGTCATGTAACGTTATCATTTGGGAGAACAAGAGATGATGCCAAACTAGTAAGAGAAACCCTCTGTTCATGTCGGTTAGAATTATAGTTGACCACTAGCTAGAGAAGTTGAGAACATTCAGGGAATATGGAAATATATGTAGCTAATAGACGCAGTTACATCTACATTGAGGCGGATTAGCTCTCCAGAACCCAAGAGAGGAATTGATTACTTGTGATGCAAGAAAGCTTATCTCAGTTATTGCATTAAATGATCAATGTTGTTCTTTATATACTCTTGATGTTTATTGTGCAGGAAACGGACCTACTGGCACATGGATATTTCTTGTTACAGAGTTCAAAGACGTGACTATATCTTAAGGATTCAAAATTTGCTTCAGAATGATCATAATCAGTAGATATAATTAGCAGTCATAGTATATCATTAAAAGGAAGAAAATATCGTAGGCAATGACGTAATATTTATGCTGAAAATTCGTTTTAGAATATAGTGAGTTGCTATTGATCTTCTGTATATCTGGCATTTTTTTCTTTGTTGGTGTGGCTAGTGGTCTCCACAAGTGCCAACCCTTTCCGAAATTGTGGTATTCAAGAACCTCTGATCAAAAAAGGATGATGAATTCTATGGTCTAAAACGATCTATCAATTTTTAACTGTAATTGTTGACCGTACTACATAAACATAATCTTTATTGTGACCGTTTCCAATAAACTTTTAGATTCTATTTTGTTCACCTTTTATATCTTATTTTCTTGCATACTTTATTGCCCTACTTATAATAAGCGATCGACCATTGTTAAATAATTATGTCCCAACTCCCAACAAATAATCCAGTTTTCGTCTAGGCGTATTTTCACTCAATTTGAGAATTAATGTGTTCTTTTTTTTTTTGGGTACAAAATTAGTGTGTTCTTTACCCTTTATTGGTTAATAATGGTGTCACATGTAGCTAGTTAATTAACTACATCTAGATGGTGTTTTCTAATCCGGTTGGTATAATATGTTCATAAAACATATAGTTGATCAGGCCGTCAAAACTAAGAAATTTGCATGAAAATGAGAACTAGGAAGTATTTACAGTTGATCCGAGCCGGCGAAACTATAGTTGCATATCATAGGCTAAGAATCAACACGTGGCCGGACAACACAAAGACTAGACCCCACAAATGTTGGTTCACCAACCCCCGTGGACCCTATAGCTGACGAGTCCACATCATAAAGGAGTTTTTCTTCCTTTTAAAGCTTACAATTTTCTTTTTTATTTGTCATTGGTTTAAAAGTGATATTCATTCTTCTTCTTTTTTTTGCTAAATATTCATTCTTTCTTTCTCATTTAATTTTATATTTTAAAATGATTATCATAAACTGAAAGATCAAATTAAGAACGTCGAACAAATTCACATAATTTCACATAATTTATAATAAATGAGAGCCGCATATATAAGAAGAAATAAAATATTTTCTAGAAGTTACCTTATTTCAGCGACCAAAGAATTAAAAGCTTTGACTAATTTTGTCAAAAATACACAAATTCACACTAAAACTGCCCCCAATTGTACGCTATGTACAAGCACCAAGTTTACCACACATACTTACGCATGCTTTTGGGTTTCCAACTTTCTCTTCTTTTTTTTTGATCACCTTTTCCAACTTTCTCTATATATAATAGTAACACACACGCATAATCGGCAACAGGGTGCAAAGAAAAGCAAGAAAGCATTACAAACAGAGAAAGAAATCAAGAATGGGGAAAATGGAGGTAGAGAGGAAAACAACAGGCTGGGCTGCGAGAGACCCTTCTGGGTTACTCTCTCCTTACACTTACACTCTCAGGTTCATTTTTCTTCTCTTTCGATCTATGATATGAATCTTTTCTTGGTTTGAATCTGATCGTATATGCTTACAGAGAGACAGGACCAGAGGATGTTCACATAAGAATCATATGCTGTGGAATCTGCCACACAGATCTCCATCAAACCAAAAACGATCTTGGCATGTCAAACTACCCCATGGTTCCTGGGTAACTCTTCTTTCTTGATCTCCTTATAGCCAAGAAAACCTAGAATGAATCTAAAACTGAGTTGATCATGTTCTTTAGGCACGAGGTTGTTGGGGAAGTGGTGGAGGTGGGATCAGATGTGAGCAAGTTCACCGCAGGGGATATAGTTGGAGTTGGTTGTCTCGTTGGATGCTGCGGAGGTTGTAGCCCCTGCGAGAGAGATCTGGAACAGTATTGTCCCAAGAAGATCTGGAGCTACAACGATGTTTACATCGATGGTCAACCAACACAAGGCGGTTTCGCTAGAGCCACCGTCGTTCACCAAAAGTAAACTTATTCTTATCTTTCCTAACGTTATGATTTTCTATACTATATAACAAATGATCTTTATTTAGTCTAGGTATTATTGCAAATATCATAGTAATTTAACTAATTACAAAATGTTTACCTGAAAATGTCATGTGTTTTAAACTCTGTGGTAATCTTGGTCTTGTTCAACTAACGATCTTTGTTTTGTTCAACTACTGATTTTAATATGCAAACTACTAAAGACTATTATAGATATTAAAAATCATTAAGAAAATTTTCGTTAAAAATACAAAAGAGGATTGAAATCAATATTAAATTCTTATATATAATCGAAATGCGATGTGCATATGAATTTGAATATTTTAAAATAACAATCGACCTTTCAAACCGGATCTTTAGGTTCCTGTGGAACAAGTTAGGGTATGTATCGCTAAAGGGTCAATTTTGTGGTCAGGTTTGTGGTGAAGATTCCAGAAGGAATGGCTGTTGAGCAGGCGGCACCACTACTGTGTGCCGGTGTGACAGTGTACAGTCCACTGGCTCACTTCGGTCTGAAGCGACCAGGCCTAAGAGGAGGTATACTAGGGCTAGGTGGAGTTGGTCACATGGGTGTGAAAATAGCCAAAGCAATGGGTCACCATGTGACTGTCATAAGCTCATCAAACAAGAAGAAAGAAGAGGCTTTGAAAGATCTTGGAGCAGATGATTACGTGATCGGATCCGACCAATCGAAGATGAACGAATTGGCGGATTCAATGGATTACATAATCGACACGGTCCCTGTTCATCATGCACTTGAGCCTTACTTGTCTCTGCTTAGGCTTGATGGGAAACTCATACTCATGGGAGTCATAAGCAATCCATTACAATTTCTCACTCCTATGGTTATGCTTGGTGAGTCAATTATAAAAAACAAGAATTGAATAATATATAATAAACGGTTATAATTTTTGATGGTGAAGTCTTTATGGCTGTCACTTAACTATTCCTATGGCATTAATATAAGTTGTGTATCAAAAAAAAAAGGTTAATTTTTGAGGTTTATTAATTTGGGTTATGATGATTATTTTAATTAGGGAGGAAAGTGATAACGGGGAGCTTCATTGGGAGCATGAAGGAAACAGAGGAGATGCTTGAGTTCTGTAAAGAAAAGGGTTTGAGTTCGATCATCGAAGTAGTGAAGATGGATTATGTGAACACTGCGTTTGAGAGACTCGAGAAGAACGATGTGCGTTATAGGTTCGTGGTTGATGTCGAAGGAAGCAAACTTGAGGCTTGAGTTACTTGAAACTATAACATCTTTTGTCCTTCTTTACAAACCGATGATAACATTTTATGTTTGTTTGTGAGCATAAAAATGATTTGTCGCTGCTTTTTATGTGAAAGCATATACTTATACTGAATTTAAAACGTCTTTGCTTGAGCAATTTTAATCATATATACTACTCCTTTGATGGATTAAGTTACTGGCCTTGAGCACTTTGTTCGGGTTGGAGCCGGTACTATATGATAAAAGAGAATATTATTCGATTCAAAAGTGACTAAAAGCAAAAGCGAACTAAACGTACGACTTAGACAAAAAATTGAAGCCGTTGATCATGCGGTGGTTGAGGAACATAAGGTGATTGTCTGTTGCTTGATTTACAATATGGACCTTTGGTGATGTCATGTTTATCAAAGTAAGTGGTAGTTAGGTTAGTGGGGACTAATTCCGATAACGTTGTTGAATTTCTATGTATTACATATTACACCCACAAGAACGTTGCTGTTGATTGTAAATTTTAATACACAATCGGTGGTGCAGATAGGTCAATAATGCGTAGTTGGTAAATAAAGTCACGCATCTCAGTGCTATGTGACAACTTTTGGACCAGACCAGCGAGCATGGCAAGAATATTTTAAAGTTAGAGATAATTCATTACACTTTTAGCCTGTTTCTATGATTCCTCTTCCTCTTTTATATATTTTTACGACAAGTGGCTGGACGAATATCTTGATATTTCTAAATATTCAGATGCAAATTAGATATTTTTAAAAAACTACATACTAAATAACTTTACTATTTACTACAATTTGCAAAATGATTTTAATACGATATTCATTTGTAAGATATTTACTAACTGAAGCCTTTTAACAAAAAAAAAAGATATTTACTAATAGTATATAAAATTGTAATTTTTTTCCTTGAAATGTCACATTTTTTTATAAATGGCAAATTTATACAAGATTGACGCAAACTGTTAAAACCATGTACGACAAATAATCATTTGCCACCCATGTTTCTGATATATAGTTCTAATAAAAAAATGGAAAATGTAATTTAAAAGGTCTAATTTACTTAAACTCCATTTAGGCTTTTTTTTAATGTCTGATTAATTATGCTATTACAACGCTGAGAAATATTTCAGAAACGATTTTACATCCGACAATTCTACCATCATATGAGAATATACGTCTGACTGCGTCACTTCGAACCACCCTATGAGATCCATGTTCAATGATATTTACAGAAGATCTCTTGTAATATTTTTTCTTCATAATTTACATAATTTATGTTTTTTGAGATTTGAATTTCAGACTTTGTGGTATAGAAGTATTAATGAACCCTTAGTCAAACTACTGAACTAATGACGAGGGAACATGAAGGGTAATGTGGATCAGTCCCAAAAAGTACTCGCATTATAAAAGAAGAGGTGACATCGATCTTTAACTTTAAACACATGTGATCCAATTTATGGGGGAGGAAATGGGCCACAGGCCTTTGAAGAAAAAAGGAGAACGGGCCTAAAACTAAGGCATTATTGCTCTACTTCACAGGCCTTTAACCATTTTTAATTTTGGATTTAGATTTTAACCCTCGTCCTCTTATTTTATTATTGTAGATTTTGTCGTCGTCTCTCCTCCCTTCCCTGTAAATTATATATACACATAAAAGGGTATATACTCTTTAAGATGCGTATGAGTCCGCTCCTTCCGTATTTTCTGTCTGAATTTGGGTGCTTTTCTTCTCTGTCGGGATTCTAGGTTTCAGAAATTATAATTATTTTGAAAAAAATAGTTCCACTTTGGGTTTCACAAAATTATTGGGGGTTCTCTTTGTTGATTTGTTCGTAGCGTATACACTGATTCAAGTATTTTATTTTCTTCTTTAATAAAACAAAACAAGAAGTGTACTTTAATAATGCGGCAATGCCGTACGATAAGACAATATATAATATGACTTTTTATGGTAATAAAAAAAGGAAACAGGTCAAAAGAAGCCACTTAAAAGATGGCAAGTGTCAAGATATGACAAGCGATTTATGTTTAAAATAGTAAGAAGCCTTTTGCCCTAAATTCCCAAACTAGCCATATGTTCTTTCCTTTTGTGGGCTCTTCTCAGCTCTCTGCTCTGTCTCTTTCTTTCTATTTATAATTTCGATCACAGAACTCACATTGGTTTTCTTCTCGAGCAGATCTAGCGCGATCTGTTTTTCTCCAATTAGATTCTTTGACGAAGGTAATGATTATATATTTTCGATTTTGAATTTATCTCAGCCTGGGTTTGCGCCGAGTTGACGATGTTTTGTGTGAATGATGTGATGGATTGGATTTAAAAAGCGGTGAGAAAATGGGAAGGGGAAAGATCGCGATTAAGAGGATCGATAACTCGACGAGTCGTCAGGTGACTTTCTCCAAGAGAAGGAACGGCTTGTTGAAGAAAGCCAAGGAGCTTGCGATTCTTTGCGATGCTGAAGTTGGTGTTATCATCTTCTCTAGTACTGGCAGGCTCTACGATTTCTCCAGCTCCAGGTATCACTTGTTATCTCTTTGGTTGAATTTTTGATGCTATTGATTACTCCATCCATGATCCACCGACGGTTTATTGACCACAAACCAATCATAAATCTCCAGTTTTTTAATTCGATTTTTCGCTATTTTTGTTCTCTGCAAATTCAATCCACTGAAGATAGACATAAACACCATCTTAGTCTTATGGCAATGGCTGAAATTTGTACATCACTTGATTGGTTGACTATCTACATATATGAGAGCTGGAAAAAAAAACAAGGCCAGTACGGTTGTGTTTAAGAGTCATAGATTATATGAGTTCTGTAACGTAATATGAGATTTTGATTTATGGTTTGTATATTATGTATGTTTCGATGCAGGACAGGACAAAAGTAAATTGGATAGGACTAGAATGATAGAGATTTGTGTGGAGTGTATAGATCATAAGGTGGACTTGTAGTGTTCTCTCAAAACCATACTAAATTTAGTATAAAAGGGCAGAAGAAACTCTTCTTTGGTTTGGTTTTGAGGTTTCTTAGAAAAAGAGTAGTCTCTCTTTCACTGTTTACTTTTTTCTTTATTGGCAACTAGTTGGTGGGTTTGATGTACCTAAAATGAGCTGCATTATCTAATGGTTAATATATTAATACACTAGTGGGGGAATCATTTTTGCTTTCGTGGTCATCCATAATCTATCTTTTTCCTATTTAATTTATCCAATTTGGAAAGAAACCATTCCATTTAAATGCTCAACTTGGTCATTGTTTAGTTATATATAAAAGTATATTCTTTTTACATATCAATCATCAAATCCCTTCTGATTTTCTACTTTAGAAGGAGTTCACTGAAGTAAAAAGAAAATAAACTATAGAGTAAAAACTAAAAAGATTGTCAGAAATAAATGTAGATCCAGAAGAGTTGATGGTTCCATGAGATTTAGATAGAATAGGCAATGGTTCTAAAGGGACACATTTATGTCTCACTAGTTCATATTTGTCAGCTGACAACAATAATAACTTAACTCTGGTTTGGTGATTAGAGTTGGCCACTTGTACATAAGTTTGGTCTTGTTTCTTTCATTCTCTACTTAAGCTTCATGCAGCATCATGTTATGTTTAGAGTATGGAGAATCTGTATTTTTGGTGCAGAGAATTAATTTCCATGTAGGTAAAATTGGCTTAGGGTAGTTTAAGTAAAAGTTTTGTCACCGAAACTATGTAAGTAGAAATGATGCAGTTGATGTTGCTCTAGTTACCTTACCTGCCAAACTCACTCCTGCAGATATACAACTTAAATCTTCTTCTTTTTATGGCAGCATGAAATCGGTAATAGAGAGATACAGAGATGCCAAATGTGACACCAATTCGGAAATGAACCCAGCTTCAGAACTCAAGGTATTCCTCTTTTGTTTTTTTTTTGATAAATTCCTCTTTTGGTTTAATGTTTATTACTCCTCTCTATGGATTTCAACGAATAATTGCTGCAGTTAATTTTCTAATGAGTTACGAATAGACCAAACAAGTAACATAGTAAAACAAAGAGATAGTTACTTGGTGCGTTTTATAATGTTAGCTTGTTACAGCTTCGTTAGCCTATTTCAACTTTTGACTCCTCTCAAGCTGCACCTGAACATAAGATTACATACATTACGTTGCATTATCTTTTTCAAGAATCCATTCTAGACTTGATAAGATGTTAATGCCGCAAAAAAAAAAAATTGTTTTCTCAGTTTCAGTCACCTGAAAATAATTCTGCTATATTATAGTTTTGGCAAAACGAGGCTGCGATTCTAAAGCGTCAGCTACATAACTTGCAAGAAAACCACCGGTATGTTCTTGCATCCTCTGAGATCGTCAAACACTCTCGATATTAACATGACATGATGTACTAAAAATGTCAAAGGCTATAAGATTTTTCGGAAAAGTAAAACTATTCCAGCATTTGCATTTTTTCAATAAAAGAATGTGGATATCAAAAATAAAATGGAAAACTGTTTTAACACCTCTTAAGGACTTTACCTGTTACCATGATGCTGGATATCTTCTCCAAAATCACCATTGTTATCTCAGCAAACTCGTGAGTTATATCTCCACACATCTAGAGTTGTAGACCATCCACAAGAAGTGAATAACCAAACACTTCCACATTCCCTATCTCTCTTTTTATTTTTGTTTGGATGAATTAGGAAAGGTATATAATCACTCTAGAAAAGTTTGCATATTCAAAAGTGATGGGGAAAGAGCTTGTAATTGATAGGCAAATGATGGGTGAAGAGCTCTCTGGACTAAGTGTGGAAGATCTTCAGAAACTGGAGAATCAGCTTGAGATGAGCCTTCGTGACGTACGAATGAAAAAGGTATAGATAGGGCCTAGGTATAGATGTTGTGGCAAATAAGTCAACTTTTTCATGTATGTTGTACTTACTCTTTTCTTTTATTGACGTTTGCAGGAACAAATGTTAGTCGAAGAAATAAAAGAACTGAACCGAGAGGTAGGACTCTGATTAGGCATATCCACATTATTTAATACCTACAAATTGCTAATTCTTATATTTTCGATTGCAGGGTAATCTCGTGCACCAAGAGAATTTAGAGCTCCATAAGAAAGTAAACCTAATGCACCAGCAGCACATGGAGTTACATAAGAAGGTATTTTGAGTTTGGAAGGCAGATTAATCTTTCAAAAAACTAACAATGTTTTTCTTCTTCTAAATTGAGGATAATGTAATCTGGCTACTACTTGCAGGTTTCAGAGGTTGAGAGTGTGAAAAGCGCAGACAAAATTTCTCTTCTCACAAATGGTCTAGACATGGGAGGTAACTCGAGCGAACATGTCCATCTTCAGCTCAGCCAACCCCAGCAGCATGACGAAACAAGTTCCAAAGCTATCCAACTAAGCTATTTTTCTTTCATTGCGTGACATAACTCAATTTGACATTAGCAGCTTGCCATTGAATAAACAAAGCAAACACAAACATGATCAGAGATTGTAATCACATCTCGATCAGAAACCAGCTTTGTATTTTTATTTTAGTTTCTCTGCAAAGAACATTGGTTTGGCGTTTATGCATGTACTGTGATGGACCTGATGGTCAAAGAATGTAGTGTTTTTTTTTTCTCAGGTTCGGAGAAGCCTATCTATATTTATATTATTTTTTCAAAGATATTTCTTTTGCATATAGATAATCAATGTTCTATACAAAAACAAAACAAAATTTGGCATTGATTTTAAGTTTTAACACATGTAACAGTATATAAAGCATGCGCGGCTGCATAGTAGTAAGGGGTTTTTGACAGGTCGACCTACCAAAAAAACAATGCATCTTAAAGCAGATGCAAACACACAAAATGCAAATCTTTCACGTGCCATAAATTAAACATACGTCACAGCCACCAGTATATCCTTTGAAATATTCCACACGAGTAAGCCATAATACTGCAGTAAAACTTGACCACCAACTAAATAAAGTTATTGTACTATTCTACATTACTCTTTTTGGAAGTTTTATATACTCAGTACAACTCCAATTCAATTCCAATTTGAAGTCTTCAGCTACTTTTCAATTGTTTTGCAACTCTCTCTAGTGCATACATACCTCGTTTTAGTAGTGAAACCCTTGTTACTATTTGGGTTCATACAAGTACAGTCGCTTAAAAAATAAAAAATCATTAATCGATTGTTAAGTTGTAGTGTGATTAGCATGTCGCATCTCTCATATTCAACATTTGTTTTATAGGTACACCTAAATTCCTGCTTCAAAGTGACTAAAAATAATTAAAAAGTGATTTGAGTTAAGAAAAAGTTCAATTGAATAAGCTAAAATCATATGCAAAGTTTAAGATCTGGAAAAAATCTTGGAAGCTGTAAAATATTTCTCTCGGGTAGCAGATAAATCATAAATGTAATATTCACTCGGAGTGCAATTTTTTTTTTTTTACTGAAATATTTGGAAATGGCAATTTGGATCACTCTGGAAAGTAAATCCACGCTCGATTGTGTTAAATTACTGATTTGTAGTTCACATAATTAGTCGATTTTCACATGATTACTACAAGATTCAGATAAAAAGTTGGATCTCTAATCAGGCTTTGGTCCGAGAACAAAGCTTTCTCCTCAATCGCTGATAATATTCCGCGAAGGCGCGTGAGATCACAGCAAACCCCTATAAAAACGCCGACGTCGCCTCTCTAACCCTTTAAGATCTCTCTCTCTCTCTCTCTCTCTCTCCTTCGTGCCACCAACTAACATTTTTCACGTTAGCAATGTCAGCCGCCGCGTCTTCAACGATCTCCGTCGCCACCACCAACCCCCTCAAGAGCTTGTCCCTCTCTTCCAGATCGCCTCTCCCCTCCGCCTCTTCCATCTCCTTCCCTTCCCCCAACCCCCGCCGACTCGTTCTCGTCTCCTGCACCACCGGAGATGGATCCAAACCCACGATCCTCGTCGCGGAGAAGCTCGGCGACGCCGGAGTGAAGCTCTTGGAGGATTTCGCGAATGTCGACTGCTCTTACAACATGACACCCGAGGAGCTCAACACCAAGATCTCTCTCTGCGACGCGTTGATCGTTAGGAGCGGGACTAAGGTTGGCCGCGAGGTGTTCGAGTCGTCTCGTGGACGTCTCAAGGTTGTTGGACGCGCTGGTGTTGGCATCGACAACGTGGATCTGAGAGCGGCGACGGAGTTTGGTTGTCTTGTTGTAAACGCCCCCACGGCGAACACGATTGCCGCCGCTGAGCATGGGATAGCGCTTTTGGCCGCCATGGCTAGGAACGTTGCTCAAGCTGATGCGTCTGTTAAGGCTGGTAAGCTTCATACTTGTTTTGATGGTTCGTGTGTGTGTGTAGAGTGACTGTAAGCAAACGATTTTTCTTGTACTATTTTATAGAAAATAGGTGTAGACTTTAAAAAATTTGGTATATGCATCTGTATAATCAATAATCTCTCCTATAAAAGGCCTAGTTACTTCTTAGCAATTTCTTAAACATTGGTAGTATTACTGAGGTGTTTACAGTTTTGTCTGAAAGATCTTGTTTTACTGTTATAAATTTGGCAAACCGGACTTAAACGAAATGATTTCTTGAACGATTTTATTTAAAAAAAAAATCGGTGTAGACATTGAAAGAATTGGTATAGGCATAAAACGTTTAATTACTCCTTAGCAATTTCTTAAACATTGGTAATATTACTGAGTTGTTGTGAGTTCTGTCTGAAAGATTTTGTTTTACTGTAATATTCAGTGTTCTAAATTTTGGTGTAGGCGGTAAATCAGACCTTAACAAAATGATTTTTCTTGAACATCGGTGTAGACTTTCAAAAAATTGGTCTGGGCGTATAATCAACAATCTCATTTATAACACCTAATTACTCCCTATCTATATTCTTAAACATTGGAATATTACTGAGTCGTTGAGAGTTTTGTCTGAAAGATGGTTCTTGTGTATGTGGTGTGTGTCTATAATATTATATTACTGCCTCGTGGATAGCTTTGTCTGAAAGTATCTTGTTTTTTAATCTCTCTGTAATGAATGAACAGGGGAATGGAAGAGGAACAAGTATGTTGGTGTCTCACTCGTCGGCAAGACTCTTGCAGTGCTAGGATTCGGGAAAGTCGGGACAGAAGTCGCTCGCCGTGCCAAAGGTCTCGGCATGCGCGTCATCGCTCACGATCCCTACGCGCCAGCAGACCGTGCACACGCCATCGGCGTTGAGCTAGTCGGCTTCGGCGAAGCCCTCGCCACCGCGGATTTCATCTCTCTCCACATGCCTCTCACGCCGGCAACGTCCAAGATACTCAACGACGAGACGTTTGCCAAGATGAAGAAGGGAGTTCGTATCGTTAACGTCGCTCGCGGAGGTGTGATAGACGAAGACGCGTTAGTGAGGGCCCTTGATGCTGGCATCGTTGCTCAGGCCGCGCTTGATGTTTTCACCAAAGAGCCGCCGGCTAAAGACAGCCCGTTAGTGCAGCACGAGAGGGTCACTGTGACGCCTCATCTCGGAGCCAGCACGATGGAGGCTCAGGAAGGAGTTGCTATCGAGATTGCTGAAGCTGTTGTTGGAGCTTTGAACGGGGAGCTTGCCGCGACCGCGGTCAACGCGCCTATGGTCTCTGCTGAGGTTCTGACGGAGCTGAAACCGTATGTGGTACTAGCTGAGAAGCTAGGGAGACTAGCGGTACAGCTGGTGGCTGGAGGAAGCGGCGTGAAGAACGTTAAAGTCTCGTACACGTCGGCACGAGCCACTGACGATCTTGACACGAGACTTCTAAGGGCAATGATCACTAAGGGGATCATCGAGCCGATCTCTGACGTTTATGTCAACTTGGTCAACGCTGACTTCACAGCTAAGCAGAGAGGTCTGAGACTCTCGGAGGAGCGTGTGGTCTTGGACGGGTCACCAGAGAACCCGTTGGAGACGATAACCGTGAAGCTAGGGAACGTGGAGTCGAAATTCGCGAGCTCCTTGTCCGAGTCAGGAGAGGTCAAAGTGGAGGGAAAGGTTAAAGACGGAGTGCCGCATTTGACAAAGGTTGGATCGTTTGAGGTGGACGTGACTCTTGAAGGTAGTATCATACTGTGCAGGCAGGTGGATCAACCAGGTATGATCGGGACGGTTGGGAGCATTCTTGGAGAGTCTAATGTTAATGTTAACTTCATGAGCGTTGGAAGAATCGCACCGAGGAAGCAAGCTATTATGGCGATTGGTGTAGATGATCAGCCGAGCAAGGAGACTCTTAAGAAGATTGGGGAGATTCCAGCGGTGGAAGAGTTTGTTTTCCTCAAGCTCTAGTTTGGTGTGTTGTTTGATTATTGAATTTGAGGATTTGATGTTGGGGGGATTTTTCGTTTGTTGGGTTTAAGGCAATAATGTTATCTTGGCTTTCTTACAGTTTTGGTAATGTTTGAGACTTGAGAGTAATAGTAGTATCTTTGATGTTTTCAACTTTATGGTTCATTGGTTACAAGTTTTCCTGATAAATTTAGATAAAAAATCTCAGACATTTTTGTTTTAACTTGAAATTTTATGGGTGCAAATTTTTACTCCAACCGTTTCTTATTTCTTGCTTTAAAATGAAAACGTGAACAACATATATCTTCAAATTCAAAGATGAATTTTTAAATTTTTAGATTGTTCCTTAAAATTTATTTATTTTTATCCCTTGGCAAAATAAATTACATATGTTACGACTATCCAATTGATTTTAAATATTCAATTATTATTTTCATCTAATTGGATTTTTAGATCAAAAATCACAAAAAATATTCATTTCTTATAAATATTATCTCACATAAGAAGAATCAAAAGATAAATAAACTTACCTTTTGCTTCAAAATACTTCTGTTAATCAGTTATAGAAAAATATATTTATGATGATTTTAATATATTAGAATGTTCATTGTTTGCTTATTTATGTTATGCAATAGTTTTATAATATAACTAGATGTTTTGCCCGCACATGCGGGCTTAATCGTTTTACAAATATATATTAGTTTATATTTTATTAATTCAAAAATCAGCATGATAACTTATTATTTATGTTTTCAATAACATTAAATCAAAATTTTAAATTTAAACGTTCACATATTAAAAATATTTTAGTAAATATATTTATACAAATTTAGTTGATTAATATTTAACTATAAATTGTTTATTTGTTATTTTCTAACTTTTATAATTAAAAAAATAAATTTTATGATAACAACACAATATATAAGAATTATCTTATTTAAAAACAAATTAATATTTTTAATAAAAATTCGTTTTTAATTATATTTATGACTGAAAATTATGTTTTAAGATAACAACACAATGTAAAAATTATCTTTTTGAAAAAATAATAATATTATAAATAAAAATTCGTTTTTGATTATATAGTTAATTATAAATAAATTCATTAAGGGTAGTATAGATATTAACCGCTCTAACTTTTAACGTGAGAGCTCCGTTGCTAAAATTTACTTCGCAAATAATATTATAGATTATATTTAGTTTATATTAAATAGTAATTGTGCTAGATTATTGATAAAACAAAATAACTGGATAATATTAATTAACATGAAATAGTAATAGATGCTATTAATAATTAATAATAAAGTGGAGATAGAATATAATTGGAGTATTTACTAGAAAAAAATAAAGTAAACCAAAGAAATTGTTTATTTTTTTATTTTGAAGAAAATAAAATTTTCAAGATAGAAATAAACTCAACTATTAGAGATGCCTTTTGTCAGCATTTCCATCACAAACATTAAAATCACGATACTAAAGTGTTTAGTTTACTTTGAATAATTGTACATTTGATACCCTAAAACACAGCCCATTCTTAGGGCTGAAACGAGCCTCTTTCATCTTTGGGAGAATTGCCAATGTCATAAGAGATGCACATTTGATGCTAAATACGTCGGACATACGTTCTTTGTTTTTAAGTCCACATATTGCCTAGACCGTGGAGCCGGCCGTGACAAGAGAGTAACCATGGCCGGATATACTAGGGAATAACGGAAACAAGATAAACTTATTAATGCAAGGTGTCTTGGTGAGCACGTACCAATCACTTGGCTTGCTAAAGTGAGATCTCAAGCCGACGTTAAGTACATATTCTGAGCGTGCAATGCGTCCGTTCCTCGTAGACATCCCTCTTTGACCACAAATTTGTTGATCTCTTTGGACACTTGAGTACTGGGTGTTGGTATTAATTGTTAATACTGGTTAATTGTTAATACTGGAAGTATTAATTGTTAAGATTATAAAATTTGGTTAAGTATTAATTAATTGTTAATACTTCCAATATGTAAAAAGTAAAATTTTAAGTTAGATTGAAGATGTCTGAAACATACTTGCATATATCTTTTGTCTTTGTAACAAAACTATTATTTATAAACTTTTCAAAGGAAAGTTTTAGCAATTTTTTGGAAAATACAAATATTAAAAAGTCAAAAAATTCATAAGATTATATAAGTGCTGAGCCCATATTCAATCACAGAAGAATTATAATACCTGAGACAACATATAAACTGAAACGTAAAAGTATTTCATATTAATGTTATATTTAAATTGTGACCTGATACTTAATTTAGTTTACACTTTCTGTAAATTAACACCTAAAATTTTAAAAGAAAAATTTTTAGCAATTTTTTTGGAAAATACAAATATTAAAAAGTAAAAAAAAAAATCATAAGACTTATATAAGTGTTGAGCCTATCTTCGATCACAGAAGAATTATAATACCTAAAACAGCATATAAACTGAAACGAAAAAGTATTTCATATTAATGTTATATTTAAATTGCGACTTGATACTTAATTTAGTTTACACTTTCTGTAAATTAACTGTAAATTTGTAATGTTAAAAAAACGGTAAATTTGTAAAATGAGTTTTTTTCTTCCTTTTTTGCAGAAAACTCTAATATAATACACAAATTCAAAACAAAATAACATACTTGCATTAAATATTAATGACTAGCTCATTTGATGTTGAATGGAGATTCAAGTCATTCATCAAACAGTATTAGGAATAACATGCATTAACACAAACGTCGTATTTTCTTGATCAACTTGCGTCGTATATGTAAATACAACATCACACCATTCAACTGTTCCGTATATCTCCGATCTGTGGAGTCTTTCAAGTGAAATTTCAGCACACCAAACTAATGTTGTGTTTTGAACATTCTCAGTATGCACATACTCTTTCCACAAAAACACCAACTTTCCACCATAATCTGCCAATCGATGATGATAAGTATTTCTAAATCTTCTATACCAAGGCAGTCTTCCTTCCAATCCCTTTACTCCTCTCCATAGTTTATCAATAAAGTCATACCAACAGAGATCTATGGAACTATAATAGTATAACACATTCTCTGTCACACAATAATAAAACTGTACAAAGTCCAAACTCCATCCAGTAGTCAACTTTTGGTCTGCCACTCTCCATCTACCTTTATTCAGCTTAAAAGTCTCATATTTTGCCCTATCCATCACATAGACACTTCCTTCCAATGATGCGCTTTTGTATCCAAATCTTCCGTCTATATCTTTGCCAGGACTCGGTACAAACTCCCAAGTTTGGGTTTTGGTATCATACACCTCCATCCAGTTTGTATAATCAAGATTTTTGGATCCTCCTACCACATATATTTTTCCATCAAGAACGCTAGCAGAAGGAGACACCCTAGCCACATGCATGCTTGGAGCCTTACACCATGTGTGATAGTGAGTGTCCATGACGAAGACGCTAGACAAAGAAAAACCATCTATACTTCCACCATTGGCATATATATCAGAGCCAACTGCAGCAACAACTGACATGGCCGAGGGAGGAGAATCTAAAGATGGAATTGGAACTAATTTATTATCACCTAATTTATTCGTTTGGGAGTTATCATCGACGGTTTGCTAAGGGTTCCGGTATAAAGTGAACCAATGTGTGTTCTCGTCATTCTGGAATTGAAACCATACATATAGACAACTCTCGGTGCGAGCTAAAAGTGAACTCGTCTTACAAAGCTCTGGCGAATTAATGAGAGAGCGGAAGCTCTTGGAGACAAGGGTGAGAGTCGGATAGTACAATTTTGGGACGCGGGCCAAGCAGCTCAATATAACTTCTTCAGGAAGCATCAGCAACGTTAGAACAGGTGGAACTTCAACCTTCATAGCGTCGGTGGAGGCTATAGTTGTGGACGACATTAACAAATTTTCTTATTGATTTATGTGATTTATTGAAGTTTTGTGCAAAAGTTTAGATTTAATATACTTTTATACATTGTTTTTGGGCTATTTATAGACAGAATTATTTTGTTGGTTAAATCTTGTTAACATAAATCTTATTAGTTATTGAATTTATGTACTACAGATTACATGCATAAAATTATTTATTGGTAAAAAAATTATTGGTTAAATCTTATTAACATAAATCTTTCCTTTTTTCTTGTTAAAAGTTTTTCATAACATAAATCTTATTTGTTATTGAATTTATATAATACAGACTAAAGAGATGTGTTTGATGTCTTAGAACTTCTCCAGTCCACCTCTATATCTATCTCTATAATAGTATTTAGAGGCAAATCACTCCAACTCATCTCTATTTTTACTTCTAAAATAGAGATTGCTATTTTTTCTTCTATTTATAGATGAAGAAATATCATTCTTCTATATTTTGATCTATGTAGAGATCTTTATTTTGGAGAAATACATTGGAGCAAAACTCATATCTATTATAGAGTTTTTTTTATTTTAGAAGTAAAAATAGAGAAATGAATACATTGGAGCTGGTCTTCGACAGAAACTCAACTCGGATCAGCCGCCATGTTATGAATATAATAAGCAAGAACACATGAGTTATGATCACTCTTGAAATCTGCTAACTACATTTTGGTTTTACATATAAAGAGATATAACTAGATAAAATAAGGTCCATGAAAAAAGAAAACTAAATAAATTAAAAATAAGATATAATGATATATAGAATGACATGGATGCTTACATGGCGTCACGGGAAGATACCAATAAGGAGATCAAGAAGTATATAGTAATGTCGAAAGAGACATTGGAGGGTTGTGTTTGGTGTGGTGATAATGATCAAGTGATTAGCCCTTTGATTAGAGTGAGAATGTTTTCAGAAATTGAAAGTTACACATTTTGCCGAACTTAGCAAGGATTCTGCACACAGAGGCAATAAATAATTATGATTTGTCATGAATTAAGAAAACTGAGGCAAAAAAATACCACATACAAAGTCAGATCTTTAGCTTAGCCAAATATAGTGTTTTTTACGGAGTTTTCATATCATACCAAGAATTAAAAACATAATCAGATTGTTAGAAAAAAACGGAAATCAGAAAAACTTTAAAAGAAAAGAAAATTCGTAAAAACGATTGAAAATCAGAATTCAGGTGCCGAGTGAAGAGATCACATTATTTTCATGCAACTCTAACTCTTTTCACTAAATTGTATTTTATAATATTTACCAATATGTTTTATAATAAAATACACGTTATGGGTTATAGACTACGTCAATTTTGCAAAATTCTCAACAATATTGACACGACGTCCAACCATTTTTATTGGTATTCTTAAAAATATGGTCCAATAATTATGTATGTTAAATAAGTCGAGAATATTTGTTTTACATTTATTTTATTTTGCTTTATATTAGCAGAATAAAGTAAGTCTAGGTAAAATAGCTAGATCCAAAGAACCGAACCAAACTAAATTTGAAAGTAAACAAACTTAAAATTGATTAAGTAATCCTATGGATTCAAAAGTTTAATATCCAGATAAAATATTTTAGATACCAAAATTATCTAAATCAAAATGATATACTTAAATATGTTAATTATTTTAAATTTTATATCTATTAGATATTCAAAAGTATGAAAATATCTAAAAATTATCAACATAGTCACAAGTAAATATCTAAAAATAATAGAAAAATGTTCAAAATACTGAAAATATGTATATGTTCTCCATCCAAATATTTAAATTGAATGAATTCTTATGTAAATTTATATATTTAGTCTTACATTATTCAAAATGTTACGTTTTATCTTTTTTTTAGAGATTGAGTATTTAAGTATATTTAGATTTTTGTTAAAAAATACATAATTAAAATGTTTACTCGAATTCAAATTCGAACTGAACCCGCAATGATTAAAATCAAATTCAAATCACAATTTATAAATATCTGAATACGATTTAAATTTCTAACTCTTAAAATCCGAAATCCAAATAGATTAACTGAATCTGACCGTATATATGAATGTTCATCCCTAGAAAAAGCTATTCAACAACTTTTTAGTATATACAATGAATAATCTAATAAACTATTTCATTCCGCGCACAGCGCGGATTACTATCTAGTCATATAATATTTTTTTTAAAAATGTACGGAATACATATTTTTGGAAGATATATTCAACTTTATAAAAATTACAAAAATGAATACACGATCAGTATTTCTAAAACGGAATAATCCCGACTTGATAATCTGATCTACATTTTCTATATATTAATAGTAAATTTGCAAAACGAAACCAAATAGAAGTTTTTATTAGCATAAACCTATAAAATAGACAGATTCAAAACAAAACAACAATTCGTTTTTGAAAGAACAAAATAAATATTGATGACTCAATTCATTGTGAAGCCTAATTCAAGTCATTCATCAAGCAGTAGTAGCAATAACATGCATTAAATCACCTTGCTTTGTATATGTAAACACAACGTCACACCATTCAATTGTTCCACATATCTCCGTTCTTTGGCGCCTTTCGAATGAAATTTCAGCGCACCAAACTAACGTTGTGTTTTGAACATTCTTAGTATGGACATGCTCTTCCCACAGAAACACCAAATTTCCACCATAATCTGCCAATCGATAATGATCATTCTTAGAAGACATAGGCAGTCGTCCTTTCAATCGCTTTACTTCTCTCCATTCTCTATCAATAAAGTCATACCAATAGAGATCTACGGAACTATAACAGTACAGCACGTTCTCTATCACACAATAACAAAACAACCTTTTCCAATTATAACTCCATCCCCTAGTCAACGCTAGGTCTGCCGCTCTCCATCTACCTTTATTCAGCTTGAAAGTCTCTCCTCTTTCATTAGACCTCACGTAGATACTTCCTTCCAACGCCACGTTTTCATAGTCAAAGCTTTCGCTGCCAGGACTCGGCATAAACTCCCAAGTTCGGGTTTTGGTATCGAATACCTCCATCCAGTTTGTATAATCAAGTTTTCCCCATCCTCCTCCACTTGTCACATATATTTTCCCATCAAGAACGCTAGCAGAAGGGGACACCCTAGCCACATGCATACTTGGAGCCTTACACCATGTGTGATAGTGAGTGTCCATGACGAAGACGCTAGACGAAGAAACGCCATCAATACTTCCACCAATGGCATATATATCAGAACCAACTGCAGCAACACCTGACATGGCTGAGGGAGGAGAATCTAAAGATGGAATTGGAACTAATTAAATGGCCACCTAATTTATTCGTTTAAGAGTTATCATCGACGATTTGATAAGGGTTCCGGTATAAAGTAAACCAATGTGTGTTCTCGTCATTTTGGAATTGAAACCATGCATATAGACAACTCTCGGTGCAAGCTAAAAGTGAACGCGTCTTACAAAGCTCTGGCGAATTAATGAGAGAGCGGATGCTCTTGGAGACAAGGGTGAGAGTCGGATAGTACAATCTCGGGACGCGGACCAAGCAGCTCAATATTAACTCTTCAGGAAGCATCAGCAACTTTAGAACAGATGGAACTTCAACATTCATGGCGGTGTTGGAGGCTTTAGTTGTGGACGACATTAACAAATTTTCTTATTGATTTATGTGATTTATTAAAGTTTTGTGCTAAACTGTAGATTTAATATACTTTTATACATTGTTTTTGGGCAATTTATGGACAGAAATCTTTTGTTGGTTAAATCATGTTAACATAAATCTTATTAATTTTTGAATTTTTGTACTACAGATTACATGCATAAAATTATTTGTTGGTAAGAAAGTTATTGGTTAAATCTTATTAACATAGATCTTTTCTTCTTTTTTTGTTAAAATTTATTCATAACATAAATCTTATTAGTTATTGAATTTATATTATACAGATTACAGAGATGTGTTTGATGTTTTAGACAGAAACTCAACTCATATCCGACGTCATATGATGAATATAATAAGCAAGAACACATGAGTAATGATCACTCTTGAAATCTGATAACTACGTATTGGTTTTTATAAAGAGATATAACTAGATAAAAGAAGATCCATGAAAAAAGAAAACTAAATAAATTAAAAATAAAATATAATGATATATAGAATGACATAGATGCTTACATGGCGTCACGGGAGATACCAATAAGGAGATCAAGAAGTATATAGTAATGTCGAAAGAGACATACGCGTGTTTGGAGTGTTGTGTTTGGTGAGGTGATGATGATCAAGTGATTAGCCCTTTGATTAGAGTGAGAATGTTTTCAGAAATTGAAAGTTCCTCATTTTGCTGAACTTAGCCATGGTTAAGGCTTCTGTACACGGAGGTAATAAATAATTATGATTTGTATGATTTAAGAAAATTAAGGTAAAAAATACTACATACAAAGTCAGATCTTTAGATTAGCCAAATATAATGTTTCTTTACGGATTTTTTGTATCAAGCCAAAAATTAAAAACATAATCAGATTGTTAGAAAAAATCAGAAATCAGAAAAACTTTAAAAAAAAAGAAAATTCGTGAAAACGATTAAAATCAGAATTTAGGTGCCGACTGAAGAGATGACATTATTTCCAAGCAACTCTAAATCTTTTCACTAAATTGTACTTTATAATATTTACTAATATTTTTTATAATAAAATACACGTTATTGGTTATAGACTACATCAATTTTACAAAATTCTCAACAATATTGACACGGCGTCCAACCATTTTTATTGGTATTCTTAAAAGTATGGTCCAATAATTATGTATGTTACATAAGCCGATAATATTTGTTTTACTTTTATTTTATTTTGCTTTATATTAGTAGAATAAAGTAATTCTAGGTAAAATATCTGGATCCAAAGAACCGAACCAAACTAAATTTGAAAGTAATACAAAACACAAACTAAAATTGATTAAGTACTCATATGGATTCAAAAGTTTAATATTCAGAAATACTTGAATCTTATCCAAACTAAAATATTTTAGATACCAAAAATATCTAAATCAAAATTATATACTAAAATACGTTAATTATTTTAAATTTTATATCTATTAGATATTCAAAAATATGAAAATATCTAAAAATTATGAACATAGTTACAAGTAAATATCTAAAAATAACAGAAAACTTTTCAAAATACTGAAAATATTTATATGTTCTCCGTCCAAATATTTAATTTGAATGAATTCTTATGTAAATTTATATATTTAGTCTTACATTATTCAAAATTTATGTTTTATCTTCTTCTTTTCTAAGATATTGAGTATTTAGGTATATTTAGATTTTTGTTAAAAATACATAATTAAAATGGATTCTCGAATTCAAATTCGAACTGAACCCGCAATGATTAGAATCAAATTCAAATCAAATTTATAAATATCCGAATACGATTTAAATTTCTAATTCTAAAAATCTGAAATCCAAATAGATTAACTGAATCCGAACGTATTTATGAATGTTCATCCCTAGAAAAAGCCATACAACAAATTTTTTAGTACATACAATAAATAATCTAATAAACTATTTCATTCCGCGCACGGCGCGAATTATTATCTAGTAATATAATATTTTTTAAAAAAATGTACGGAATACATATTTTTAGAAGATATATTCAATTTTATAAAAATTACAAAAATGAATACACAATCAGTATTTATAAAACGGAATAATCCCGACTTGATAATCTGATTTACATTTTCTATATATTAGTAGTATATTTGCAAAACGAAACCAAATAGAAGTTTTTATTAGCAAAAACCTACAAAATATACAGATTCAACACAAAACAACATTTCGTTTTTGAAGGAACAAAAGAAATATTGATGACTCAATTCATCGTGAAGCCTAATTCAATTCATTCATCAAGCAGTAGTAGAAATAACATGCATTAAATCACCTTGCTTCGTATTTTGCTTCGTATATGTAAACACAACGTCACACCATTCAACTGTTCCACATATCTCCGTTCTTTGGCGCCTTTTGAATGAAATTTCAGCGCACCAAACTAACGTTCTGTTTTGAACATTTTTAGTATGCACAAGCTCTTCCCACAAAAACACCAAATTTCCACCATAATCGGCCGATCGATAATGATCATTCTTAGAAGACATAGGCAGTCGTCCTTTCAATCGCTTTACTTCTCTCCATTGTCTATCAATAAAGTCATACCAATAGAGATCTACGGAACTATAACAGTACAGCACGTTCTCTATCACACAATAACAAAACAACCCTTTCCAATTATATGTCCATCCGCTAGTCAACGCTAGGTCTGCCGCCCTCCATCTACCTTTATTCATCTTGAAAGTCTCTCCTTTTTCATTAGACCTCACGTAGATACTTCCTTCCAACGCCACGTTTTCATAGTCAAAGCTTTCGCTGCCAGGACTCGGCATAAACTCCCAAGTTTGGGTTTTGGTATCGAATACCTCCATCCAGTTTGTATAATCAAGTTTTCCCCATCCTCCTCCACTTGTCACATATATTTTTTCATCGAGAACGCTAGCAGAAGGAGACACCCTAGCCACATGCATACTTGGAGCCTTACACCATGTGTGATAGTGAGTGTCCATGACGAAGATGCTAGATGAAGAAACGCCATCAATACTTCCACCAATGGCATATATATCAGAACCAACTGCAGCAACACCTGACATGGCCGAGGGAGGAGAATCTAAAGATGGAATTGGAACTAATTTATAGCCACCTAATTTATTCGTTTGGGAGTTATCATCGACGGTTTGATAAGGGTTCCGGTATAAAGTGAACCAAATGTGTGTTCTCATCATTCTGGAATTGAAACCATACATATAGACAACTCTCGGTGCAAGCTAAAAGTGAACGCGTCTTACAAAGCTCTGGCGAATTAATGAGAGAGCGGAAGCTCTTGGAGACAAGGGTGAGAGTCGGATAGTACAATCTTGGGGCGCGGCCCAAGCAGCTCAATATCAACTCGTTAGGAAGCATCAGAAACATTAGAACAGGTGGAACTTCAACCTTCATGGGGTCGGTGGAGATAGTTGTTGACGACATTAACAAATTTTCTTATTGATTTATGTGAATTATTAAAGTTTTGTGCTAAACTGTAGATTTAATATATTTTTATACATTGTTTTTGGGCTATTTATGGACAGAAATCTTTTGTTGGTTAAATCTTGTTAACATAAATCTTATTAATTATTGAATTTATGTACTACAGATTACATGCATAAAATTATTTATTGGTAAAAAAGTAATTGGTTAAATCTTATTAACATAAATCTTTTCTTTTTTTTGTTAAAATTTTTTCATAACATAAATCTTATTAGTTATTGAATTTATAATACCGATTACAGAGATGTGTTTGATGTCTTAGACAGAAACTCAACTCATATCCGACGTCATATGATGAATATAATAAGCAAGAGTTATGATCACTCTTGAAATCTGATAACTACGTTTTGGTTTTATATATAGAGACATAACTAGATAAAAGAAGATCCCTGAAAAAAAGTAAATAAATTAGAATTAGATATAATGATATATAGAATGACATGGATGCTTACACGGCTTCACGGGAAGATGTCAATAAGAAGATCAAGAAGTATATAGTAATGTCGAAAGAGACATACGCGTGTTTGGAGGGTTGTATTCGGTGTGGTGATGATGATCAAGTGATTAGCCCTTTGATTAGATTGATGCAAGAAACAAGTGTTATCACTTGTTTTATCTTGCGCACGGTGTTGTCGTTCTTGTCGTCGCCGAAAGGATTACAAAGTACGAGTCATCATCAACACAAAGGTTGGGGTATTTTTATGAAGCTTGTGAAGAAAGAAATAGATCATCACCATCATGAGAAAGGCTTCTCCTGTCTCAAGCTTGAAACTATGGAAACTGAAATAGGGAAGCTCGTTGTGACGAGTGACGACGACAAGGGAACATCAAAGAAGAGGAGAAGTAGAGGCAGCCACGGAAGAGGTTAAAGAGAGACTTGAAGGATTGTTCAAGGTGATGATACAAGCTAGAGTCTTTCTTCTAAACATCCTATCCACTTAAATCAATATGGGGCCAGATACGAGTTTATATTGCTCTGAATAAAGATGGATCGTTTGGTTTTGAAGTCTTGATTCGTCTTTGTTTTTTTCTCCATTTGTTTGTTGATAGAGAATTTATACATGCATCCATGTATTAGATGATGTGTGTTTGTTGTAAGTTTGAAACTCGTCCAGGTTTGAAGAGAGAGACGAACGCATAATTAAGCACTAGTTTTATGTTTAGAGTATGATAATGATAATTAGTATATTTTGCATAAAATCAATTTATGAGTCTCAGAATATTTTTAAATAATCTAAGATGTTAAAAAGTAATGTTAAAACAAATATTTTTTATTCACTAATTAGTTGATCATAGTTTATAGTTTTGGTGGTGGAAGTGGCGGAATACATACACAATGACAACTGCCTCTAATACATATGGTTCCGCAAGGTTTCTTACAAGAACCAACCGTTTGTGGGTTAACCAGCTTGGAAACTTGAAGATCCATTAACGGCAAAGACTTTTCTTCTTGTAACATACGTTTCGCCTCAACAATCTGAACAGTGACGGATATTACCCTGCAACAATAAAGATAAGTAACACAATCTAATTATTTACGATCATAAATAATTAAGAAAATTGTATAAAGTTATGAGATGAAGCTTTAGAGTTTCCCATATTATATAAATTTTGTACTTACCAGTAAAAGCTAAAAGGACAACAAAAGCAAACTTGAATGAACCCATCACTGCAGGAAATGTGTTCGTTTTGACAACGGCAAGGTGAATATATATATGTTCTCGACAATGTAGTATAACGTTTTTATAGAACAGAAAATGTGATAAGGTCAAACTTTTTATATATGGTAAGAAAAAAAAATCTGAAATATCTTGTCTATTAAAATAGAAGTCATGACTTAGTTCATGTGTGATTTTTTTTTATTTGGACTACTCTTTAGAAAGTTGTTTAAATTTTTTTTTTATAAATATATTAATTATTTTTAATTATTCTAAAAAAAATCAAATAGATATGCTTATATTTTCTCTGAAATTGTATATGAATAAAATCTTTTCATATCTTTTTATTTACAGTATAAATATATTATTTATTTTCATTAAAATAAACCTTTTAAATATTTAATTAATTTCGTATTTATTTAGATAAATGTATATGCATTTTCACCTAATATTTTATTATAAAATATTTTTTAATTTCATGTTTATTTAAAACTTAAATGTATATTTCATTTTAAATAAAAAAACTTTTTAAATATCTAATTAACTTTGTAATTATAACTAAAATCATGTAGAATTTTATATTAAATTTTTGATATTAATTTAATATAATAATTTTCAATTAAAATTTTGATCCTTAACTGATAGTATATTTCAATTCAGAATTTTTTATCACATAATATAAAATATGCTATCACTGAAAAACAATTGAATTATTGTATATGAACTATAAAATTGTTGTATTTTAAAATATTATATTAAAAAATTAGTATATTGTAAATATTACAGTTACTCACGTAAAGCAAATAATTATGTGTGTACAAATAAAAATAATCACCCGCACGGTTGTGCGGGTCAAGATCTTGTTAAAGATTAAATTTCTTAAAGTTGTATAGAACAGAAATGTAATAAGATCAAACTTTCTATACATGGTAAGAAAAAAAATCTATCATATTGTAATTAAATCTGCTAGAATGAAGTAAATTTATGGCAAAAGAAAAATAAATCTATCAAATTTTAATTAATATGTTTACATGAAATAAATCTGTGGTCAAAACAAAAATAAATCTATGAATCTTAACTAAATCTGTCAAATTGAAGTAACTCTGTGACCAAAGATAAATAAATCTATAGATAATGTATAAATCTATCAAAATTTAATAAGTTTGTGGTCAGAAAAATTAAATTTGTCAAATCATCATTAAATTTGTTGTAATGAAATAAGTTTGTGACAAAAACATGACATATTTGTTTAAGCAAATCTGTCTAATTTAAGTAAATCTGTAACTAAAGAGAAATAAATATGTCAAAAAAAAACTTGTGACTACATAAATATTTAAAAAAATAAATCTGTATAATGGAAAAATCGTAAATACTATTTTTTGTAACAAAGAAAATAAAGGCAAGATAGGTATAAAAAGAAACTAGTAACTACAATTAAATGAGAATTAATCTATTAATAACTTGATGAGTTAGACTACTTTTTTACTTTTCCCCTATAAATCAATTTATTAGTGTCATAATCTTTTGAAATAATCAAAAGTGTTAAAGGAAATGTTAAAACATATTTTTTTATTCATATTAGTTGATCATAGTTTATGGTTTTGGTGGCCGATGGCATACACAGCCACAAGTGGTAGCAAAACATAAGGAATGGCAACCATCCGGACAAAATTTAACCACCAGCTTGGAAACTTGATGATCCAATACAGGCAGAGACTTTTCTTCTTGTAACATACGTCTCGCCTCACCAATCTGAACTGTTACGGATATCACCACTGCAGCACAAGATTTAATAAACATAAGTACTAGAATCTAAATTTTTACGTTTATAAATAATATAAAATCTGTCTATAGTTTAGAAGTGAAGCTTTTGAGTTTCTCATATCATACACAAATTTAAAATTACCAGTAAGAATTAAAAGGACGATGAAAGCAGACTTGAATGAATTCATCACTGCAGAAAATTGTGTGTTTTTTAGACAACAACAAAGTGAATAGATATATGTTGTAGACAATGTATAACATTTTTATAGAATGGTAAAATAATAAAAAAAATTCTGAAAGATCAAATCTCTTAAAAGGAATAGTTGACTATATATAATAATATAAATTAAGAAACGGTTCTGCACGCAAAACAGAGTTTTCTTAGCTTTGTAACTGTTAAAACTTAAAAACAAAGCTAACTTATTATATATTCTATAAAAACGTTTATAATAGCTTTGTAACGGTTAAAAACAAAGCTGTATTTATTATATATGTACACCTGGTTTATAAAGAACAAACGATTATCCGATTCTAGTCAACTGCAAGTTTTCCTTCTTTCTAAAAATTTGATGTCATTTTGTATTACAAAATATTATAAACTGATTCATATGAGATGTTAATACCATGTCACCACTGATAAACGGTTAAATTATAAGTTGATGTATGAAATTTAAATAATTTTTGAGTTAATGTATGTTTTATCATATATGATCAGTATATGTAATGTAAGTCGGGACCGCAAAATAGTAGTGTGGACGTCGAAATTGACTGTTTTTTGTCTATCTGTGTAACTGTATGGAAGTACTTCAAATGTTGACAGCCAATATATGTTTAGTCGTTGTGCATAAAAGATCAGTTGAGCGCACTACATCAAAACCCATTATATACCATTTTACAACAGCTAACAAAGTCTTTATTTTCTTCCGTTAACCATTTATACAATATTTTATCTACTGATATATATAATGACATAGATGCTTACATAGCATCATGGAAAAATGTGAAGAAGAAGATCAAGAAGCATATGATAATTTCAAAAGAGACAGATCCGTGTTTGAAGAGGTTGTGTCTCACCGCGGTGATAAATGATCAAGAGATTTGTGATTTGAAAGTGTTTATTAGTTTTAAGATATTAATTTTTTACGATTTTGTTAACTAAACATAGAAATTAAACTAGTTTCTAAATCAAAAATTTCGTAGTAATTTTATTACAGTGAAAATTAATTTATCTCGTTTCAAAATTTATTAATAATAAAAGAAAATCGAAATTATCTCAAATACATAGTTAAAAAGTCAATATTGACGGTTTTATCAAAAATTCAAAAGTCAATAGCCAATCGTCACACGTCTTACATTAAATAGCTCGATGCCAAAAAATCAGACATATTGAATAGTTTAGTTCGATACCATCAATAAACCCGTTGACCCGATCCAATGACCCGCTCCGTGAACTTCCCTCTCCTCGGCCTCGCCGCCGCACTCCTCCTCTCACCTCTCCTCGCCGTCTCTGGTAAACTCGCCGACGACCTCAAGCCAAACCGCCAGGAGGTTTATGGCGGAGGTAAGATATTCGACATCAGCCACCGTTACACGCCGGAGATGCCGGCGTGGGAGTCTAAGGAGGGACTTTCGAACCACCTGAGACTGATCGCGAGTATGAAGAACGGATCGTTCGCTAACGTGTCGGAGATGAAACTGTCTGTTCACTCCGGAACACACGTGGATGCTCCAGGCCACTTCATTGATGAGTATTACGACGCTGGTTTCGATTGCGATTCGCTTGACCTCCAAACTCTAAACGGTAATCGTCTTTCGAGTTTTTTTTTTGAAAAAAAATAATAATAATTTGAGTTCTGTTAATAGGTCCTGCTTTGTTGGTTGATGTTCCGAGAGACAAGAACATAACTGGTGAGTTTATGTCTGAAGATAATTTGAAGTTATGTTTTTTTTTGTATAATTTTTTTTTTGGTCTAACTGAATTATATTAGCTGAGGTAATGGAATCACTTCATATTCCAAGGGGAGTTCGTCGTGTGCTCTTCAGAACATCCAACACTGACAAGTAAATCTACCATAATACTCAAATATTACTGTGAAGATATGTCAAAGTTTACTACTCTCTTCTCTATTTTGAGCTTAATTTCATTCCTGTGGATTTTTTTATCAGGCGGCTTATGTTTAAGAAAGAGTTCGATTCAAGCTTTTCTGGATTCATGACTGATGGGGCCAAGTGGTTGGTTGAGAACACGGACATCAAACTTGTTGGTAAGAGATGTAACTTCTGTTATCATGCATATACTTTGAGTATTTCTTAGCTTTGTTATTACATTTACTGAAACCTGTTTTAATTCTGGATTGTGGAATCCAGGGCTTGATTATCTTTCCTTTGCTGCTTTTGACGAGTCACCGGCAACTCACAAGGTTATACTTAGAGGAAGGGTGAGTATATCTTTCTCTATTAAAAGTATACATTGCTTCTGTTTCTTGAAAACCGCCACTGCTTTGCTTAGGCTTCCCTGTGTCTTTTTTCTCTTGTGGGATATGATAAAACATCATAGACAAGAAAGTGAGAGAGATACTTAAGCTAACAAGTGAGAAATTGGCATCATTTTCAGGATATAATCCCTGTCGAAGCTCTGAAGCTGGATGGTGTTGAGGCAGGAATGTACTCGCTTCATTGCTTACCGCTGAGATTGGTTGGAGCAGAAGGGGCACCAACCAGGTGCATTCTCATCAAGTGATTCAGTTCTTCCGTCTTCTTTTTAAGTTGGTCAGCCAACTGATCATAAATAATATGTTTATTACTTCCAAGATCCCACAATCATAAAGCAGGTATCATAGATGAGATGATTCCAGTTATAAACGTATGTGTATGTTTGTATGTGTAATTCTGAAAGATATTGATAATAAAGTTAATAGACTGAAACAATGTTGTAAAACATTAGCAGAGAATGCAACCATATTATCTCATCCGCATTACACTGGAACATTCACATCAGTCTTGCAACAAACAGTCCCGAGATTGCTGTCTGTAACAATAGCATATACCTCGAGGCTTTTTTATTGAATAAATAAATACAAAAGGTAAAAAAACAACGCAGCTATTATTTAAGTGTATAATAGCACTTTCTTTAGGACAAAATAATAAAGAGATGGTCTTGTGATGTAGAAGGGGTTTGGGGCAGGTTTTAACAACAAATCCACAGGGAGAAAAGGAAACACTGTGTCAGTGTTTTGGTTGCTTTCCATTATATATAGAAAGAAACATGCAAGAGTCCCATCAAGCTTGCAAGAAGCTGGCGTACTTAGCACCAAGGAGAAGCCTCTGAATGCACAAGAGAGCGTTCTTGGTAACCTCAGCGTTCTCATGGTTCATCAGTTTCATCACTCTTTCTTTCGCCTTGAGGTCTGTCACGATCACTCTCCCCGCCGGGTGGTACTGAATGAACTGCGAGATATCAAAGCATGCCACCGCCAATGATCTTGGATCAGTTGACGTGTCCAGGATTGTGAGGAGAACCCTGAGTATCTGCACCAACAGGTTTTTAACAAGTGGTTAAGATTGTTTTGTAGTGTGATGGAATAAACAGAACTAGCCAATACCTGGAAGTCATTCTCCTCAAAGCAAGTGACATTCTCACGCCAGAAGTTGGCTTCTTTGTGCATTGGGTTCCAGTCAAGATGGCCAAGAAGAACCTCTTGCTTGTATTTATCAAAGGAACTCAGCTTCTTGATCTTGTCTTTTAGCCCTTCTTCTAGTTGGTTCAGTGCATCCAGCAAGTCCTTTCAAAATTCAAGAGTTAAACAACAGGTTAAACCATCGGCGATGCTTGCAACAAAGGTATATACTTATACACATCTGATGGTGTAAGTATCATTCTATGTGTTGAACTTGTCTAACCTCGTCACTCCATGCTTGTGTTTTCAGACTGTGGATGATATGTGGGAGTCCAAGATCAACCATCTGGGCACCAAATGTACCTTTCGGAAGCAAGTTCCTGAATGTCAATATGACCACCCTCACAACCTATTAAGACAAAACACCGTCAGAGAAACATAACAAGTGCATCTGTCATATGAAATTTAAGTAATTGCAGGATAGCAATGCTAGAGAACATAGCTCACCTTTTCCTTAGTCGAACTCTTAACCACTTCCGTGAGCCTTTGCATTGTCCTAGATGTTGCCAAGTACTCTATAGCGGGTTCATAGTAGGACAGAAGCCAGATGCAGAGACATGTTTCGTAGAGAAGCTGTTGGTCGAGAGCATACAAATCACAAGAATTAGTTACTGAGACATATTGAATGAGAAACTGAAACAGACCTATCAACGGTTACAAATTTATCTAGGCCACGCATTAGAATTAGGGAGTAATATAACTCCAAAGCTTTAATAGTCATTCAAAATAAACAAATTTCACTTGAAACTACTTCCACCAAGTATAAAGTTACCTGGATAGACTGCTGAGTGGATGCTGGTGAGATTAGAGGGACAAGTAACTTCACCCCATCTGCCTGAACAAACGATGATCTCACAACAGGTTCCTTAAGCAGTGTCGACAGGCAGCTGATAGCAATTGGAGCACCACGAGTTGGATGAGAAGGTTGCCTCAACTGCATTTAAAAATTAAAGATTATATATAATGGACCTCAAACGCTTTTCAAGAATCATTACCACTTCAAAAAAAATGCAACGCCAACATAAACTGAAAGTGGAAAAGAGAAAAGAAGAGGTACCTGAGCACAAAGCCACTCCACCAACCCATTGAGAACATCATCAATTGTAGTTATAGGTTTTTTAGAACCCGAAGCTTCCCCATTAGCAATAGCACCAGCTTTTGGCCTAGCACTATATGTCAACAAGAGCAAGAGCCGTCAGGTAAATGAAGTGTATGCGAGAAAAATGTTTAATATAGTGATATTGAACTCTACAAATACCTTATAATCCAGGCAAGGATCTTGCAGCTTTTTTCTTGAATGAACCAGTTTCCCTTCGACAGCAACCTGAAGGAGGGCATATCGTTTAGCATGAAGACAAAAGCCAAAATCAAGCAAAAAATGTAACTGAAAAATGAGAAAAATGCAAACAAGGCCTGGTCCTAGGCCTTTCCAAAGCAGAAACAACAACAGATTCGATCCAATAAACGTTGGAAATAGTACTTGCCTAGACCAAATTACAGTCATAAGAGTATGGCGTAGGGACTCACCTCAAGAAAGGCTCGTAAGTATCCTCATGTTCCAAAGTTTCATCATGGAATAACCGAGCTCGTGTTGGGTTTGCTGCCAAACAAGTTGATGCATTAATATGTAGAAAAGGTGAATGCAAACATATCTTCAGATTTTTATTTATTTATTTACTTACCAGAGAGCATTTCATAAATCAAAGCCAAAACATATTCCACAGTTTCCTCCTTGAATATATCACGCAAGATGGTAACAAACAAATGAACATAAGCTGGACCATCCTGCAACACAAACATATCACTTCAACCACTAATAACACAGCAGAAAACTAACTCGACTTCCTGTAAATTGTTTTAAAATAGTGGTAGAAGAGTTACCTCATCGAGCAGCTGCGCCCTAGCACTTTCAGGTTTTTTATCAAAGCGCCTCAAGAGCTGGAGACCTGTAGCCGAAATGAGCTTGGTCGTCATGTAAGTCTCCCATGGAATATCCCTTTTCAACACCTTCACGGTAACAAACAACAACAACAACAACATAGATTATTAAAATGTTTTAACAATTCAATCACACTTAGACAGCATCTGAAAAAAAAAAACACCAACCTGCTCCATAGACAGTTCTGCTTGATCCATGGATAGTCGAGAATCTTAACTAACACCTCTCTTTAGATTGAAACTGATCCGAATCTCTACACAAAATGCATTAAGAAAATAATTAGGACAAAACAAAAAAAGATCTTGTACCCAATTTTGTCATCATCCTGTCATAATTGACCTTGTCTTTTTTTTTTCTCAATCAATGAGAATGATGCAATTAACAATACCGATCTACACGAAATGTCAAGACGAAGAAGAAGAAGAACTAAAACAGATCAAGTAGCAAACGCAATTCCAATTCAAAATCGATTGAATCAGATGATCCGATCACTCGAGTATTGAGAAGACAACAAACAGAGGAGCAACATTGACCTTAAAAGCAAACGAGAACGGAGAAGACAGTGAAAGATCTCTTCTTCTTCTTCTTTCTTCTGAAAAGATAAGGAGAGCTCGGATCTGAACCGTGGAAGTAGTTAATAGGACAATCAAAATAGTCAGACGCTGACAGTTTTTTTTCTATTTCCTATAAATTACAATATTACCCCTACTCTTACCCACTTATCATGGTCCTCGGGATTGGGCTGTTTTTGTATGATGCTTTTTCTTGGGCTTGGGCCTGTTATGATATGGGAACACTTCCATCTTTTTTTTATAGAATTATTAGAACAATTATATGATGTAATAATTTTTTTTTCCTGTATACTTAAAATGGGATATTTGTTTTATTAGATACTTGATTTTTTTACTTAAATTTTTTCATGTACGTACATTTGTTTTTAGGTCAGTTCTTGCAATTGTTCAAGTAAACAAATGTAAGAAAATAAGTCAAACAACTTTGTTCTTTTGCTAACTTAAGCTATTTTGGTTTAAAATAAAAATTTCCAGAAAGAAAAATGGGTTTTTCCATATAATGATTAGAAACGTAGATCTTATTACTAGATGTGTTGATATATATATTACTTCATGTTACACTCTTTTCTATTTTAAACATATGCTAATTGTTTGGTCTGAAATAAATCCAATATATAACCTTATACACTCATCACTAGGTAAAGATCCCGTGCAAATCTGAAGTACAAATAAATTTAATCCTAAGTTTTCCTCAATAATTACTATTCAATACCATTGACCTTATAAATAACAATTTTCATAAAAATTGTTACGAAATTGCCTAATATTTAGCTACCTAATAAATTTAGAGATATGCAATTTTTTATTTACTTTTAAATCAAAAAGCCAATTTTGCAATTCATTTTTTTTTTTTTTTTTTTTGACAGCAAGAACATTTACAGACTCATAATATATTATATAATTCATAAAAAAACTATAAATAATATATTAAATTATCATATTATATAATTGGTTTATTAAAAATTAAATTAATCAAAATCATTTATTCAGAATAATAAAACTAACGCAGTTATATTTAATTAATTAGTCTCTTCTTATTTAATTAGTACAATAATGTATGTATTTAATTTTAAACGTTTACAAAAGCAACTATCCGTGCGGACGCACGAGTCAAGATCTAGTGATTATTTAATCTTAAATGAAAGACATATTGTTAAACAATACATTACAGCTATAAATCTTAGTTGCAACACATTTTTTCAAAAAAAAAATACAAATCATATACATTTTGTGCCTTTAAACTCCTTCTAATTGTCCGCGAAATAGTACAATTAACCTAATTTTATTATGTGCATGTAATTGGCTGTAATCGATCCATATATGCTAACTTATTTTTTCAATATATAGAGATACTTATATAATAAACTAATTTGAGAAATCATAGTTAAATATAATATATGAGTTAATGAAAACTTCCTTTTTCCATTATCATAAGTTTGAAAGGCCTATAATCTTGGCGTGGAGACAAAGTTTAATATTCAAACTAGATTTTGATCTGCACGCCCGCGCGGATGTATATATGATGTAATTTGTATTTTTTATTACTCTACTAGGTGATAATCCGTGCCATGCGCGGAGCAAGGAGATTATTAATGTATTATAAATTTTAATATGTAGACATAATTAAAGTTATAGGCATAGTAAGAAAAATATATGTAAGAAAGTACGGATTATAGTTAGGAATTTTAGTATGTCAATATAAATTTACATGCGATGGTCATGAGAATTAAATTGTATATTTGTTTGCATGCGGGTAAATTATAAATATAATATTAAATGAAACATAAGCAATAGTCTAATAAAATATTAAAAGAACAATGTATAAAAAAAGAAAAAGAAAATTTAAAATATTAAAAGAACAATGTGTAATACGAATTGCTCTACTATTTATATAAACACAGAGCCTAAGTTTTTACTCTCCACGCCAAATTCAATCGACGATACCAATATTAATGCTCCTCTTTAATCCCATATATACCACTTACCTTATTTTGTTATTGCGTGATGCGTTTTCGTGAAATAGGTACTATAAGATCCGTGATGGTCACGCCAAAATAAATCAGGAATATTCTTCTTTCGATTAAGATAAGTATTCCGATTATTTGAATTTTGTTTCCTTTTATACGTTAACAATATTATTGTGTTTCCTTTATATTTTGACCAATTAAGCGTAGGTAATAATTTGGAATATTGTGTTTGCATCGAGCTTCTGCGAGAATTCAATTGTGTTTCCTTTATTATGAATGTTTATTCCTATTTTAGGAATGTTTATAAAACGGTCGATTATAAGCATAAAATTCTGCATAAAAATATGTGCGATTTGAAATTCAATTGTGTTTCCTTTCTTATGAATGTTTATCCCTATTTTATGAATGTTTATAAAACTTACGATTATTATTATAAAATGTTACATAAAATATTCATAAAATATTCCATAGAAATGTTCATAAAATGTTGACTCGGTTTCAAAAATGTATGATTATAATACGATTTGATATTAGTTAAAAAATGTTCATAAAAACCATAAACAAAAGTATAATAACAAACCGTAAACAAAAAAGTTGAATAATTATCGAAACCTAAAATGCATTTGATAGATGTCGAAATTTATTTGTTGCCTTTTTCAACCGTAAACAAATCGGATTCTCTGCCTGTCATAAAGTCCTGGTTTTTGTTTCAAAGCGGATTGTAATGCATATGTCACAAAACCGATCGAGATCAAAATAAAGCATATTGTATAATTTATATGTCCAATGGCATTTTGTTGTAATTATTCTAGGTCACAAAGGGTTAATTTAAAAAGCTAGTGAGAGTGCCTTAGGTGATGACACATAGGAAATGACACTCATGTAATAAACACATGAGGCCAAGGTTTATTTCTATTGATGTTTCTCCTTTAATAAGAAAGGGATTTGGAGTTGGGCAAAAAACTCGAATTCGAAGAACCGAACTGATCTCAATTCTGAATAAGTAGTATCAAATCCGAACCGAAATTGATTAAATATCCGAATTATTCAAAACTTTGGTATTTGAATAACTGAAACCTAATCCGACCTGAACCGAAATATTTTGGGTATCCAAAATAGATTTATATACTCATGAATATTAATTATTTTTAGATTTATTATATATAAAAATATTCAGAATATATATGATACTTTTAAGTTCGTTTAAATACTTGAAAATATATAAAAATAATCAAACGTAAATATCTAAAATAGTTAAAATATACTCAAAACTCCAAAAATACTTAAATAATTATAAATTATCTATCCAAATATTTAAACCTAACCAATTTATATCTTAAGTTAGGTACATGTTATTCAAATTTATATGTAATATATTCTATTGTTTATGGATTTTTTTAAATATTAAATTATATAATAAATTTTTAATTTTTTAAAAATAATTTAAATTGGTTATCCAAATCCGAACCGAAGTCTCAAAAATTTGAACCTAACACGAAATCCAAAACAGATCCGAAAACGAACTCAAACGCCCACCCCTAATCACTATTATATATCCTATATGTGTCATCATAGGTTACAAAAATATGTGTTATCATATAATTAATCATATTTTATACGTTCCATCAAATAAGTAATCTTATAATTAATAATATTTTATACGCACAATCATGTAAATAATCACATATATTATATTTTTAAATTTTAGTGTGAAATATAAAAACCATAATTTAAGTGGATGTTTGAATTGGGCTTTGTATTGTATTTTTCTTATATATATTGAAAATATTTTATAATGGTTATTCGAAAATATGTTAGTAAAAAATAAATTTTGAATATGTATACTTTTGAATGAATTCTTGATATAATAAATTTTAAATCATTATTTTGATTTGATTATGTATATCAAGTAACATAAGTCCATTACTTTTTAATATCATGTAATGAAGTTTCAATTTTTTAATGACATAAGCCCATTTTGTTTTTCTAACTTACTCGTATCCATGTTTCCAAACAATACTATTTTCTTAACTGCTATCTATGTTGCCAAATAAAAGTTTAAAGTATTTATCCCTCTATACATTAAAAGAGAAGTCACTTTAGTGATTTCTGCTGAGGTGGCACTCATATAGAGCTTCTTAGGAAAAACGTTATAATTCTATTGGCTGGTTTTTTTTGAATTTTTCTTTTTCATTTATTTTAATCAATCACTTATGTAGACAAGCCCAAAACTATTGTCGATTTCGTTAAGCCCATATATAGCTAGGGGATAATAATTATCAATTTAGTTTAGCCTTGGGTAACCGTTCGGGTTCGGGTCGGGTATTTCAGATTTTCGGGTATTTCGGTATAGAGGTGTAGAACCCGTTCGGGTATTTCTGTACTTCGGGTCGGGTTCGGGTATTTTTAGTTCGGATTCGATTATTTCGGATCTGGTTCGGATATTTAGATTTTGAAAAAAAAAATTAAAATTTTCATTTCTCAAGTTTCTTATATTTAAAAATATAACTTTCAGTTAGTGAAGAAGGTATTTTTGAATATTTTAAATATTAAAAAATTCAAACATGTTTATTAATATTATTTTTAAATTATTTATCGTTGTTTAAAGAATAAATTTATCATAATTTTAAAATAATTTACAGAATGTTATAAATTATTAATAAAATTAAATTTACTTTATATTGAATATTTGTTTATTGTTAAATATTTTTTAGAATTTCTTTTTGATTTATATTTTCCATCGACACTACTAAAAAGGAAAGCCCTCTAAATACTTACCTTATTTTGTAATTTCGATATATCATTTAATTCATCGATCCCACTATAATAGGAAAGTACCTTTGAATACTAATTGCAAGGGAAAACATAATTTAATGACCAATTAACATCACTTTCCAAATGACTTACATAATATTATTAATAACTATTTATGGTAACTAATTGTCGAAAGTATGGTATATAAATCCATTTTATTAATTCAAATAAATATTTTGGATTCCAAATGACTTACATAATATTATTAATAACTATTTATGGTAACTAATTGTCGAAAGTATGGTACATAAAGTCATTTTATCAATTCAAGTAAATATTTTGGTTTATTATTTTATGTAGTCTATAGATATATTAGAATATAAAGTCATTTTATCAAATCAAATAATTTATTTTAATTCATTGATCCCCTATAAAAAGAAAGTAACATTGAATACTGATTGAAAAGGAAAAAATAATTTAATCCCTCTATTAACATTACTTGCGCAACAATATTAGTTAATACTTGTAATAATTAGTTTCCTTATTACAAATGGAAAGAATTCTCTTGATTTTGTTGATTGATTTTTTAGAATTTCTTTTTCGATTTATTTTAATCATCGACACTACTAAAAATGAAATCACTTTAATACTTAACTTTTGTGTTTTCTCGATTCAAAGAACATCTTTTTGCGATCATTTCTCTGTTTAATTCATTAAATACTCACTAAATATTTTAGATGTTAGAGAAACGAAATTAATTGACAAGATATTTTCTCTCCTAAAATCATGCATTTAAAACTTAATATTTATGGTGAGACTTGTCAACCAAAATTCTGGTGCAATCTATTCACGAGATGTTCTCCTTTAGCTTTATTAACAAGATATTCCAAAAATAATATTACCTTATAAGTATAAGATTTATTGAGAATTTATTAAAGAATATTCTACTTCTTAGCTTATCATGCAAGCTAAATCAATGAGAAACGTTTACCAATTTACTATAAATAAGACATTCACAGTAGAAGAAACGAAATAATTGAACTTTGTATTCTGAACTTTTAATGTTAATAATGTTCTGAACTTTTTTTTCTTCTTATTTTAGAACATTAAGCTTTTATATTTCATGAGAGCTGATTTTTCTTTTGGTTTATATGCAGATACCCTATTATGACTATTTCTCCACTGAAGCTATATATGATATGATTGTACACCTCTTTGATATATCATTTCGATAACATCTTTGTTCCTCAATCTGGTAAAAAAATTTTACTCAATTTGATAACATCTCTCAGCTAAATCATTTCAATAGCATCTTTTTGTGCTGTGAATATTTTTCTTTTTTTGATTTGTAGATTTATATTATTGTTTAGAATTATAAGCTTATATATACACATATTTGTTTTTTGGTTTGCTGATTGTGATTTTGTTTTATATTTTTTCAGAGATGATTTGAGAGAAGTGGTCATATTCCAGACCTCTAAGAGTTCACCATTCCGATCCTGCAAAAGATGTGCACTTAGAATGGTATTTTCTCTACTGTACATCAAAATTGGATAATCAATTATATTTTTAAAATATCTATAGTAGGATGGTATTTTCTCTACTGAAATAATATCTTATTTCCTAATCTCATGCTTTAATATTTAAACTTTAAGGACAAGATTTGTTAATTAAATCATTAGTGTAAACTACTCCCGAGATATTCTCTTTTTTTATATTTAAAATGTAATTTTAGTAACAATATATTCCATAAATAATCCTAACTTATAGGTAGATACATTTTTAAAATTAATTTGAGAACATTCTATTACGTAGCTTATTGTGAAAGCTAAATATTTTAGTAAAGTCTAGCATTTTACTTATTTTTTGTGTTTTCTCGATTCAAATAACATCTTTTTGAGATCATTTCTCTGTTTAATTCATTAAATACTCACTAAATATTTTAGATGTCAGAGAAACGAAATTATTTGACAAGATATTTTCTCTCCTAAAATCATGCATTTAAAACTTAATATTTATGGTGAGACTTGTCAACCAAAATTCTGGTGCAATCTATTCACGAGATGTTCTCATTTAGCTTTATTAACAAGATATTCCAAAAATAATATTACCTTATAAGTATAAGATTTATTGAGAATTTATTAAAGAATATTCTACTTCTTAGCTTATCATGTTTTTATCAAAAGAAAACGTCAGTAGATCAAATTAAGTTTTACATGTTCTTTCATGCTTGAGTTTATCAGAAGATCAAATTAAGAGTTTATATTTGGCGGAGATTGAATCAATCATGCATTTGAACGGAAGCTCATTTACATTGTTTAAGTTTTGAAATGTGTTATCAATAGTATACTCTTCTATTGATTAAGATGTAGCTTTTGTTAGATTTTCTATTAATTAATTTTTTTTGTTTTACTTTTGTGGAATTCGCGATATTGTAATGTTGTAAATCAATAATAAAGACATTTTTCTCACTGTTAATAGGTGAGAGAGAGGGAGGGAGAGAGAGGGAGGGAGAGGGAGGGACGGAGAGAGAGAGAGGGAGGGAGGAGGGAGGAGGAGAGGGGAGAGAGAGTGGGAGAGAGGGAGAGAGAGGAGAGAGGGAGAGAGAGGGAGAGAGAGAGATTAGTGTTTACAGTATATCCAAAAGTTTTGAGTTTATTGTTTATGATTTATCCGGTAAAGCCAAAGGGTTGGAGTATACTCAAGGGTTTAAGGTTTACCAAGAGTTTAGCGTTTAAAAATTAATGAATGTGATTTGTATATTTTACAATAAAAAATAAAAACTAACAGCAAAGTAGATTGTATTATATCTTGAATTAAATAATGTCAAGAAGATTTATAGTTTTCAACCACAAATAATGAATCATAACTATGTGATTATTATACATATAATATATATTATGCATATACATGTCATTGTATGTAAAAATTAACTAACCATGTAAAATTAAACTAATCATAATATTAATATCCGCATATGCGATAAAATATCCGCATATGCGATACAATATCCGCAGTCACTCCATAGAGAGCTGTATATTTAATCGCCGAGTTAATAGTTTTGATAAACTGACAGAGTCTGATTCGAAAATCACCGACTTCAATTCGTATCTTCTCTCTGCTCAACCCATTTCTAACATTATTTATTCCATATTTATTACATATTGTGAACTTTTTATTCCATATTTTGAATTTTTTATGTCCTTAATTACATTCTGAAACGGTAAAAGAGGGTTTCAATGGGAATGTAGTGATAATATAAAATATGTTACCTCTGAAACTATACGCTATTTATTCCAGATTTTTGAAAATAAAATATCTTCTTAAACATACAAATTATTTTGGAACGTTGCAATTATACGTACACACAATAAATACCTCTTGATACTGAAGTTACTTTGTTCCATCTCGTCCATGTAAAATATTGAGTACCAACATTTTTTTGTACCTGATGCTTTCTCCCAAGGGCGGTGGTATTATGATATAAAATTCGTTACTTATAAAACTATGTACTACTTAATTAATAATTTGAATATGTTTATGTCCGCACAGGGTGCGGGCCGGCCACCTAGTACTTTAATAAGATAGATGACAATTATAAGTTTTCCTAATATGTGTATTATCATAAATAAGAAGACATTAATGCAATGATTTATGCAGTCACTCTAATGAAAATAAAAACAGTATTAAAACTTAAGATCCGTGAATACAATTTAGCCTAAACCGTGAACCAGACAATGAACTTTGGTATAGTTCACACAAATCAATTTCAATGGAATTTAACTTTAACCATGACTTCAATTCATCCTTAGACTTAAAATATACATTTTTTTGAACAAAACTTAAAATATACATATTTGGTTAAATAATTGTAATTATGACTATACTTATGTACGTGAAAAATGTATTTCCAATGAAAGATGACGTTACAAGCAATTAAAACTTGATCACCATTTACATTTTTTTATATAATAACCATTTTTGTCTTTTAATGTAGTACTTAAATTCCAATGAACGATGGTGTTTCACATATTGAATTCATAGGATATCAATACTTGTTATAGTCGAATGTTACGTTTGTTAAGAGATTGAGAATAAATTATGAGTCCACTAAACAATATCTTATGAAAAAAAAAACATTTTTTCTGCAACGTACTTTACACCTATGATTTTCTAAAACGTTTCAAGTATTGTATGATTTTTGGTAAACAATACTTGCTTGAATTTTATTGATACGGTGTTATGTTGAACATGAGAAATTCATATTATACATGAAATATGGTTAGTGGCTAAGGATGCTTGGAAACGCCTTCCAAAACCTCGTAAGATGAAGAATATATGTTCGTAAAATTATTGTGCCTATTAATAGCTTATATATATGTGTACAATAGTTGGACTTTATATATTATACAAATGGGATATTTTGTAAATACTCTAGTACAGAATGGTCATTTAATTAGTTAGGCTAAGAAGCATTGTGGACATGACACCTCAACAAATGACATAATGTAAATAAGTATCAAAATAAATGTTACTCTTTGAATTTGCTTCTCTATTAATAAAAAAGGAATATGCTGACAAAAAAACACTCATCATATCTCCAGCTTTGACGCATGTGATGGAAACTTAAAATCAATACTAAATTTAGACAAATTAAACAAAGATAAATTGACTATTTTTAGTTATTTGACAGATGATTTTAATATCCTACAACATTTTATTTTAAATGCTTAGTAAGATTTCCTCAATTAGTAAAGCATTTGAGTAGTGTTTTGGTATGTCAAAAGTTAAAATTGATACAAAGAAGTTTAAAAGGAAAAAATAATAAAAATATAAGAAATAAATAGTGTAAAATAAATAGTGTAAAGTAAATAACCACTTTTGGTTCAGATAACATTTTTTTTACAAAATGTATTTGTCTAGATACCATAACAACAAGCATTTGAAAATCATCTTTATTATTGATATTAAAATTTGTATATTACATAAAAAGAACTTTTGTAAATATGTGCATTAGAGGGAAAAAAATTGTTTAGTTTTGATTAACATTTTGAAGTTGCTTACTAATAAAAGTTGAAAATAATCATTTTCAGACCACTATTCTGAACCACCTTTTTTTGAAACAACTTCTGAACCTATAAATGTATTTTTGTTCAAAACTCAAAGGTAATAGTTAATGAAAAGGGCAAAACAAAGCTAAGAATTATTTCAAGAGTTAAAGCACTATCATCATCACCAAACCAAAAGTTTGAAAGCTTTCAAAAGCATATAAATACATAACTCTCGAAAGTGTTGATATCATTGGTTCACTCATAGCCACCATCTTCTCTCTTGTATCTCCTTGTTTTCTCCTCTAATCATCACATTTTCATAATGGTTTCAAGAAGAAAATCTGATCTACTTTCAAATTTACCTGATTGCCTTCTTGTTACAATCATATCTCTCTTGCCTTTCAAACAATCTGTTCAGACAAGTATTCTCGCCAGACGATGGAAGAATCTTTGTCTTGAAACAACAAACCTCGTATTCAAAGAATCTGAGTTTGTGAACCTATCTACTGATACAGAAACCATAAAGTCTAAGAGGAGTTTGTTTGTTAGCACTATGTGTCAATGGATCTCTAGCTTTACTGGTGAAGTCATTGAAAGTTTAGAGTTTTCTCTTTCTGAACCAGTGTCTTTCGAGAAAGCGATCGTATCTCTAACAGAATTTGCAGCCTCAAAACAAATAAAAAATATAACTATTGATTTCTCAAGCCCTGCCTCAAGAAAAATTGATGTAATAGAGCATTTGGTCACGTTGATGCATTATCAAAATACTGAATTCGATATTACTCGTATATTTTTCAATCTGATACATGTTAGGAACCTGACGATCTGCTCTTTTCTTATTCAGGTAGATTGGTCACTTTACCGTTATACATTGTGTATGTGCAACATTTGTTTGTTTTGTTACATCATTTGTTTTTTTTCTAAGTAGATGATCCAAGAATGTGAAGATCCTATGGAAATGCATGATGCGATGGAAGCACGACATTTGGTGATGAAGACTAATCTGCATGCAAATGAGTTCGTGGGCATTAAAATATTTCTCAATAGCTGTCCAGAACTGGAATCTCTCACGTTCCATATGGATACTACTGAGCGTATCGTAGTAAGTTTTTTTTTTACTTATCCAAATCCTTAAGTCAGTAGACATTGTTAAAATATACCTATATAGGTATTGTTATTTGTTAAACCGCTTGACTTTTTAATTGGATTTTGCAGAGAGTTTCGATGCCATTAGATCCGAAAGCGTTTTGGCTCACCAACGATACGTATGAGTGTTTGGAAAGGACCCTTAAACTTGTGAAAATAAAAAACTTTCGTGGCGGCCCCAACGAGTTACATGTTCTGAAGTACCTGATGAGAAGGGGACTCGTGATGGAACAGCTTGACCTTTATGAGGCAAAGGGATTAAACGATGGTCAAAGGAGGTTGGTACTGACTGCAGCCGAGGAGGTTCAGAAGAATGTCGAGAGAGGTTCGAAGCATTTGAGAATTACTTTGCACAAGGCTTGATTGAAGCATTTTAGAGTTTTTTTAGTGAAAACTGGAAACTGATCTTTGCTAGTTATGCCTATAAGTTTTTTTTTTCTTTGACGACGCCTATAAGTTAATATTAAGGGTGGATATCTCAATGTTTTATTTGGATATGAAAAATTAGTTTGCTTGGTTCGAAGATTTAATTGTTGTAGTTTTTGGTTTGGTTAGGTTTGAATTTCAGAAACCTTATCTTTAATAATATAAATTTGAAATTTTATGTTAAAAAAGTAAATATAAATTTCAAATTTTATAGTAAAAGTAAAATTTTAACACGTTTTAATTAAGCAATTTATAATAAAATATATGTTCAAATATACAAAAAAAAAATTGAATTCACTAAAGATATGAATGGTGACCAAGGAACGACAATGAATAATCTATTCCCTAATGTTCCTAAAAAAATCACCATTCATAAGGGATAATTTTTCCTTCTTTCCACCATTCATTTTTTGTAAAGAAATAAAGAACAAAATTATTTCTTATCAAATTTAAATGGAACAACCATTCCTTTTTGTTCCTAGAATTTAATTCATTTACATTCATTTCCTATTCGTTCCTCTTGTTTCCAGAATGGTCACCAGTCGGATCCTAAGTTTACCATATATTTCTAAGGTCCTTGTATTGTCTTGGCAATAAATATATGCCTTAGTTGTAAGTGTTTAAATTGGTTTCTCTTGATATCAGGTCAAATCCCATTCCAAGATTATCGAATCACATGTTTCTCCTATTGAATCCAATTCATATTGTTTCTTTCTCATCATCTATACAAATATTGTTGGATCTCTCATTACAGCTATACAAGCAAACAATTTGTTGTAGATAAACAAATATACTATGTATACTACTAAGGCATATATTTATTGCCAAGACATATATTTATTGCCAAGACACCCTTGTTACATTTTCTGAAATATTCATTCAAAAGTAACAAGGGTGAACAATGCCGATTAATATTCTATCCTAATGGCTTTCTCCATCATTCATGGTTGATCACCTTTTCTTCCTAGGGTTAAGGTTGCTTGTCAAGTAACCTTCTTTTTGGTAAAAAGAAAGAAACCCTTTGTTTGCCTCTTTTTGTTTTGTTTTTTGTGATCGTTTATTTTCTTCCGTACGAAACCCTTATTTTGTCCCTTTTTAATGATGTCGTCTCAGAGAACACTATAGTAGCTGATAACAGTTTGGTAAACTTGGTGCTCATTATGCGTGGAGGATAACAATGTTAATTGGTTCTCTTTCTTGTCCTCTTTTGCGCTCAATAACACATAGATAACTCTTCTTGGAATTTATTGTTCAAAGCATCTCCAAGCTTTCTCATATGTCCAGGTTTACGCCTCAATTCTTTAAACCATGCATTTAGGACAGTAGTTCGGCTGTTGACTCACTTGAGCCATTGCCTAAATGGGCTTGGCTTCAAAGCCTTCAAAGTGAGGGGCTTAAGAAATAAGGGGCTTAACAAGGGATAGGGTAGTGAGTGCCATCTATTTCCCACACAATAACAACATTTATTTACTCTTTTGATATACTACTATGTGGAAAGAGGGTAAAGTAAATAGTAGAGAGGAGATAAGAGATGATAAGCCAATCTTAAAACTGGAGCGGTAGAGAGAAGATACCCCCCCCCACCCCCCCCCCCCCCCCCCCCCCCCCCCCCCCAAATCTTTGTCCGAGAACAAGACGTCCAAACCCCACTTCATTACTTAATTCAAAGATTACTATATAGTAACAAATTCTAAAAACATAATACTATTGAAAAGTTATTCCCTTACTAGCTTGCCTTTTACTTATTGTTATATTGTTTTGTCAAGTCTTTGAATTGATCTCGTCTCTTACCCACACCTAGGTAGAAACAATTAATGGTCCTCCCAATACTTTTATTGACTTAATCACTTGGTAAAGTTGGTCTATGTACATTCATGTTTTGTACTGGCTATTGTTTCTATTTTTGTAGATGCAGGCTTTGATTAAACCCTGCAAACATGTTATGTTTGATCCTAGATGGACCAGGCCGATTGAATATAACCATCTAACATTTGACTGTATTTGAAACGGTACCATTTAGCTGGAAGAATATGGTTCCATAACATGCAAGATTAATTTCATATCTTTAGTTACTTTTTGAATGTATCAAAGAGTTATAAAGATACATGTTTTTACAAAGCATTTAGGCTTTACTTTCGGTTTATACATAATACAGAACAAAAATAAAAATGATTCAATAAATATTTCAAGGACAAGTGTAGTGATGTTGGGTAAAAAAGGAGGTTGAAATCTTACAACGCATGAAGAAAAAAATGAAAAGAAGATCTGACTTTATTGATATGTTGGCATAGTTTTGATCATTCGCTTCCTCTGTCAAAATCCGAACATTTACTTGTTCAAGTAATTCGTACGTATGCTCCAACCGCCAATTCCATAATATGCATTATACCTACATCTCTGTCTTCTTATTATTTATGAACCAAGAAAACAAACAAGATTCTGAGTCATAGCGAATCGTTTGTCCACGAATTTGGACAACATTTCATATCTCGTGAATTTCATATTTCTCCTCTAAAATTTTTGTACCATATGATGATTACTCCAATACGACAATATGAAGAGCAAGATCCCAAATATAAGATAGATATCAAATTTCAAAATCCAGTTGCTATACTGATATCAAGTATATGAAAACCAATTGATAAATTAACATTCATATACGTACACTACACTGTATGCATGGAAGTGAATGTGAAAATAATTTATAATAGTGACTACGAGAGTAGCTACACATTCGAAATGTTCTATTTTCAAACAGAAAGTGTTCTGGAGATCCAATCGATAATAGCATCCAAGACAAATGAGAAAGTGCTGGGAGGGAAGTTTTGTATGTTTCTTGATGTTTCTTTGTGAAAACGTGAGACTATATTTGGCTTCATATATGAGATCGTGATCAAAATTAAATTATATGGATACACAAGTACCACATTGGATACCAGTTCCAACATTGTTTTAGGCATCTTTATATCAACAATTTTTCATTGAACATTTACTCTTTTGATAAAAACAAATTTAAAATATACTCTCAATCTCCACTAAGATTTATTGCTTCAGCGATTGATTGTTTACTGTCAGTTAAATTGAAGACGTACAGAATCGTGTAGTGTTACCATTCATAAGGATATGGTAAATATATCGAAAATTGTGTTAAAAGCTCAAAGTAAGCATACCGAAACGTTAGCCAACTTGTATACCGTGTCATAATGATAAAATAGACGTATGATTATGCATGTATGTTATATGTATAAGAAAGCGTGGAGATAAAAGCATATAATAATGTGAATCACGAAATAGAACAAGGGTTTGGGACCTGCACTCTGATTTGTTTGAAGGAGACGGGCCATAGCGACAGGTTCTGCAATCGCAGCTCACACTACAACACCTCATTTTAATTTTTATATTCATTTGGTCCTACTTCATTGATTTATACCCTTGTATATATTTTACAATTTTCATTTTGCCATCAATATTGCTATAATTGCTCAATTAATTACTAATCATACGCGTCCCATTAATGTCTTGTGTTGCATGTTTAATTTGTGTTTATTCTAGGTTTTTATTTAATTGTCGGCATTTAGGTTCATTATATCTTTCTATTTCTAATATAGACTTCAACTGACCTGAGAACTTATAGTAAAACTTATCTAGTTTATAGTTCGTGTATGCTTTGGAAGTTTAGTATATTTTCACGTGTTTTACCTAGAAATTGATTGATAAGTTTTTGGATGGCTTATTTATAAGGTGATCAATACAGTGCTTTAGCATATAAAAATATAGTTGTTGTTCTTACAGAGATAGCTACTGTTAACATATGGTCAATAATTTATCAACTATAGTTGAAGTATTTGGATAAAATCAATATACTAAAAGTTAAAAACACGAGAGTTATTTTCTAAATTGCAAACTGAAACTCAAGGCAGCCTGATACTGAAATATGATATCTATGGATCTAATAATTTAGTCTATATCCATTTTCCAAAAAGAAACTACTAAACCATTTTGAAGCATATGATATCAAAACCCCAATTCTAAACCCATAGCTGTGTGACACTCAAAAGTATACACGTATACGAGAGAATATATATTTTAATGATTTTCTCAATCTAGAATGTTTTTTTTTTCGTTCACGGCATTGTATGAATTATTAATTTGCTTAACCTTCATAGACCTTGCATCTGTGAGACAGATTCATGTACAACAAATTTGAGAATCCGCCCTGGTCACTTTTTGCTGTTTGTTGTTTACTTCCTTCTCATCCCCCACTTCCTTGTTTTTCGAAGCTAATGATGTTCTAATTTTTCAGTGCATGTGATTTTTTTGCCAACAAACCTTGACTAGTAAAAACGTCTACGCACTTATAATATTATTGTAAAAGTAAAGTTAGTGTGTGATAGTCTATACTAAATTTGATGTAGTTCAATCAATTCGTCAAAAAAGTGAATAATTCAAGTCATTTCTAACTAATGACTAAGGACTTCTTTTAACATATCTCAAAACGACGTTTGTTATTTAAATGTGTAAACGTCGAAACTATTTGAATGGCTTACACTTTTATCAGTCGATGACAGCATTTGCATGTGGCATAGTAATAAAAGTACATGTATTCTGTTTATACTGTTTCCAGTTTGAAAATAACAACGAAATTAACGTTTGCATTTAGAAACTAATAGGATGAAGACATGTGCCAAATACAACACGTTCGTTTAGCGAATAGTGATATTTATTGTTTATTTACATTTACATTTATTAATAGATTATAATAATTAAACATAACATGAAAACTCCTGCAAACAATCATGACCTAGATCATTTTTTGAGCAACACTCGGATTGGCCTGAAGAGAAAATCTCCAAAATCTACTTGCTAAATATGGAGCAAGCCGAGCAGCAGCCTTTAACCATTAACCAAACTGTGCTTTTAAAGGTACGTGCAAAATCAAGAACGGTATGGAGAGAGTAAAATTTTGAGATATATAGTGCAGCATGGGATGTTAAAGCTATGCACTTAGTTTTTCTTTATGTGCATCGAACGTACGACCAGTGAATAACCTATTAGACTTAAAAGCCTTTCCGTAATTCAGCTCCACTTATGATTTACCTAAATCCTTAACTAATCTGAAGGTTTTATAAAACAAAAAAGAAACAAAATCGTTAATCATATGCAATTCTATAACGATCTTGTTATTATTTTCCCCGCATAAACATTTCGACCATTCTCCTTTTTCCCTTCGAATTACAATGAAAGAAAAAGAAGAATATGGAAGTCAAAAGAAGAAATATTTAAAATATAAAGGTCAGAAAGCTATAGAGAAGGATATTATTGTATAATTATTGTTTTGTGGGGACACATTGACCTTTTTGCCCTTTCTCCATGTTGGGTGCAAGCTGTATTCATTTCCCTACTTCTTTTACCAATAGAAATATATTTTGGTTTTTATTTTAGTAATTAGACCTTTTTTCTTCAATAAAAGTATAAAACCATCGATTTTAACACTTACTATCAGTAAAAGAATGAATTATTCACTGGAGAAGAATACTATTGAAGATAAAAACATAAAGAAGACAACAAATAATCTATCTTCTTCTCTTCTGTTCGTTTTATTTTTGTTTCAGAAACAAAATAATTGAAGTCAAGTCATTATATGGGTTCACGAGATGCGTATGGAACCATGATATTGACAACATACCTTGAAGACGAGAAGACCAATAGAAGAGACAAAAGACAGAAAACACATTCTCCATAAATAATTATCTCACAAAGATTTATTTGGTCTCCCATTTTGAAAACCTCCCGCTTCCCACATACATACACGATATACACCCTTTCTCGTTGTTCATTCGTTTTGTAGCTACATGCACTGCTCCAGATAATTCAATATGTATATCTTAAACTTTTATTATTGTGCTTATGCATGCATGTGTAGTTGAATATTAGGGACCGTATCTTTTGTTTCAGACAATGCTAATGTTAAACGTATATGTAATATAGGATTGCATAAACGAGAGGAGTTCATATGTTCTGATGACGTGTGGCTGAGCGTTAAGAAACGACACACTTAAACACAATCCCCACCCCTAAATAATGAAATGAATTGGAAAAACTAAAGAAAAACTAAATAAATCAAGAAAGAAAGAAAGAAAGGAAAAAGAAAATTTGTGTCACACGTGAAAAAAGTAGAGATTTAACAATCTTATTTTGTTGGGAAAAGTTCAAAGAGAAATAAAATTGGAAAAAGAAAGAGTGAAAAAGAAGTAGAGAAGATTTCACCACCTAAAGCTTGACGACAGTTGAAACAAAATATAATTAAGTGGCAACAACGTATTATCCATATATAAGCTTGTTCGCGATACAAAAGGAAACTATGGTAGACGATTATTTCATTTTGTCATTAAAACTAAGTTGTATGACAATATTGCTGATGTAAAACTACAGTTTATTCAACAACTTTTTTATAACAAAAGTATTTCTATTTAACAAAGCAAAAGCTATATTTCATTTTGTCATATATTGGTTTCTACTTTCTACAAATAATTTTGCCTATCGACATTCTTGTATGCGCAAAATAGTGAATGATGAAAGCTTATCATCCCAGGTGCTCAGAGTGGAAGCAGGTTGCTTTGGTTCTTGTGTTATTGCTGCACCAGATTTTGTCGTCCAACACCACTCAACGATTTTAATAAGACTGGTTTGCTAATTTCCGAGTTACTGACCTCCAAATAAAAGAGACTTGTTTGCGGGTTATTATTCACTTATAATTTATCTCTTTAGCTGATTTCGAAGGACTGTCTTACACATCTGCTGATTTTTATCTCTTTAAAATATGAAATACATTATAGGTCAATTTTTTTTGTAAGACTATGTGAAGCTGATTAGTGATTATTAATTATTATATAATCCTGTTAATATGTTTTGGAGTGGTTGATACTAGTGCGCCTAGCAGAAGTAGAGCAGGTTTCAAATTGAAAAGACTTCTCGAAAAAATCTAAATCAATAATACTGTTTCATTTTCAATTTTTGTTTTTCTTCTCATTTTTGAAAACAATTATATTTAAAGACTGACCACAGAAAAGAAGAATACTCGGCCCTTCTCAACAAGTCAAAGCCTAAAACGCTAAATCCTTTATTTTTAATCAAAAACGAAACAGTCTCATTCCATATTAAACATTTTGACATCTCATTTGTATAATTTGTATTATACACACCATTCTGGACAAAAAAAAAAAATCTCCCTTTTAACAAACACTTTTACGTAAATTAAAAATAAATTTATGTGTTTACTAATTGCATCTATTTAATTAATATTATTCGAGATAAATAAAATTATTAATAAGATAAATGTATTTTATAAATTGCATTAAAAGTGTAAAAAGAAAAATGTCATTTTGATGAAATAAAATATACAATATATTTATATATGTGTATATATATCGTCTTAACATCTTGTTGTGTCCAAAAAACATTTTCATTTAGATACTTTATTCGGTTAATTTCTTATTTAAACACCGCTATTTTCAAACATCCAAACCATCTTCCTATGCAGTATTCTCCATCTTAATACTACTTAATTTGCTATGTATAAACATTTTCTTGATCGAAGTGTATACTATATATCTCAACCCTATGCATCCTAATAGTATTTAGATTGTTAAACACATTAAATATAAAACCACCGGAGATTAAGGCCCAAAGATTGCAAAAAGCCTCAAAATTTACGCAAAGACTTGCTAATCTCTTCATCGCATCCCATGCAGTCAAATGTCACGAATGCCCTTCAGACACAGGCATCAATCCATAGCAAGTAAGGGCATTCGAGACATTTCGTATATGCAACGGGGAAGCATACACGATCGTTCTCAAGTTTTTTTAAAAAAAAACGTAAATTAAACGTCGAAAGCGAGAGCTAAGGAGTGGCTACGACAGATGCACAATCGGTTTCTCCATCTTCGTCTTCTTCAACGGAGGTTCTTGTTGTTCTTGTTGCGGCGAAGAAGATGGTGGATTGCACGAACTCGCTGACCACGAATCGTTTGAACTCTCGTCGCTATTGAACGGGTTTGAATCGATCACGCAGCTTGGGCTGCTCAACGACGATGATGAGTCGCGACTCTTGCGTTTGCGGCAAGATTGGGTTTCGATCTGTAAACCCATGTGATCCAATGGTAACTGGAGGATGAGATTGTAGCAAGCTTCAACCTTTTCCTGTTAATGCACGATAAGTGTTCGTGAAAATGCCAGAGTGAAACAGAGTTTTACTGGTGGAGTGATAAAAAGCTAACCTTGGTTATGTTAAGGACACCGAGGAGGTTGGTTTGGTGTGAGAGAGGGTCAAAGGTCTCAACTTGATCTATAATTCGCATCATGGTAGCTGCGGCAACAACTGATGGGAGGTAGCCGACAAATCTTGAATCTGACAAAACACACAAGAATGTCAGTAGATGATAAACGAAATGGGGTTTGTTTTTGTCGTTTACGAACCGGAGATTACAGAGAGGATGAGACGGTGACATCTGTTGAGGAAATCCCAGTGAGAGTTGTTTTTAAGACCCAATCTCCTGATGATGTGGTCTAGAAACGAAAGTGGAGTAACGAGATGCATCTTCCATTGGAGTGTAGAGAGAAGCAGCAGCTCCATTCTCTGTATGGTTTTTGCTTCGAACACATACTTAGTCTCCACCTACAAACCCAAAACAGAGAGATTTAAAAAGGCGAGACTTTAAGGGAAATGATCTTTAGTGTAGACATTTACTTGAAAGTCTAGAAGAAGAGGGACATGGACTTCTTCGACTTTAGCAGCTAGAGAGAGACACGCAACAGAAACGAGCTGAAGCATCCATGGTTTGTCTCTCTGTAAGCTGTAGCTACAGATGAACTTGTCTAGGTAGGTTATGGCTAAAACAGCAGTCAAAGTAGAGAACCCATAACGAGCGTTGACTCTCAGAATCCAACCCACAGCTTCTTTTCGATCCGTGGCGAGATAAACATCATCGAGACGGCTGAGTCTTTGTTCTTCTTCTTTGGAGAAGAGAGTGACCAGATCTTCGTCTTCCCAGTACAAATCTTGCTGCAGAAGAACCAGTGGTGAAGTAGGAGACGAGGAGGAAAAGGAAGAGTTTTCTTCAACTTCTTGTGCTTCTTCTTCGTCTTCCCATTTCTCTTCTTCGCAGTAGAGAGCATCAAGAAGAAACGAAGTGCTCTGTTCTTCTCTACTTTCGTCCTCCTTACGAATCGCCATTGTGGATAAACTCAAGAATGAGAAGAAGAAGATAAGCTCTTTGGTTATTAGGTAGGCTCAGAGGAGCATTACCTAGAAGAAGATAAGATGAAAGAGAGAAAATCTCTCGGAGAAAGACTCATCGTCCTCTCTATGGAAACGTGCAGAGATTAGCTGTAGCAGGGCAGCTACAAAGAGAAGAGACTAGAGAGAGAGAGAGAGAGAAAAAGAGGAGAAAAGCTGGAAGTGAGAAGGAGAGCGAGTAGAAGAAGATTTATTTATGAGGTTTCACGTTTGTCTTTTACTCTCGCAATATACCTGTTTTTCTTAATCAAAATAATGTGCAAGTTTCTTTTCTATTTTTCGGTTTTTTTCTTATCAACTATTTTTCATTTTCTTATGTGTCTGTTTCCCTCTTTAGTCTTTACCCACTTTTACTCAGTGGAGTAGAGATCGAGAAACCAAAGTGTAGTTGAATCTGTCGGCTAATATACTTAGATTCTACAACTTTATTGCCGATTGTCAACAATGTTTTGTTAAAGACTTTTAAAACATCGGGCTAGATAGACATTGACCAAATAAATTATATACTAATCACTGAGCAGTTCGATGATTAGCTGCTCTTAAGAAATTGTGACTAAAAAAGATGAATCACACACACACATACACACCACAATATAAGGTCTTTTTAAAGGTAAATAATTCGATTATTCTGCAACATAAATTTGCAAGCTGGCTTAATATGAACATATCTAAACTTCCCCAATGAGTCTCACTGACCATCGCATAAAACTAACCATTAAGCTACATTTCGCAAAGGCCAACAAAAGCACAGGGAAGATTAAAAGAAAGAACAAAAAAATCGTCACAAGTTTAGGAATAGCATCGGCTAGTATTATGATCTATGCATCATAACCATTTTCCTGTCAATTCTAAACGCCGGAGCTTTAGTACGGAGGCGGAGGGTATTGTCCTGGATATGGACCTGAAGAAGAAGAAGAAGAATACAATATCAACCACCACTGAGCAAGAACAAACAAGCAAACCTTAGATCAGAAGAAAAAAAGAGTATTAATGTACCTTGTGGGTAATATGGTGATGGTTGAGGAGGGTATGGAGGAGGAGGGTAAGCTGCTGAGGATGGCGGAGGAGGAGGGAACGCCGAAGGGCCTGGAGGGTACGCCGAAGGGCCTGGAGGGTAAGCTGAAGGAGCGGGAGGATACGCAGTTGAGGGAGGAGGAGGATACGCAGACGGCTGAGGAGGATAAGCTGAAACTGGTGGGTATGCCGATTGCGGCTGAGAGTATTGTCCTTGTGGGTACGGAGATGGTCCAGCGTATGGTGGTGATGAATATGGAGATGGAGCAGGCGGTGCTGAGTATTGAGGTACTTGAGGGGCATATGGTGGTGCTGATGGCGCAGACCCGTAATTTTGTTTCTGCATACAAGAAACAGATTTTATCTTTAAAGCCCCGTTTTGTCAATAAATGAAAGATGTAACTCAGTGTTGCTAATGAAGTCTTGGCTTTACCTTTGCGCCTGCATAATGCAGTATTAGTCTTACTTCTCCCGCAAATCTGCAAGACAAAGGTAATGCATTTTTAGAAGAATTTATAATCAAATAATTACAAGGAGAAAACACTGAGAACAAGCTACCAAAATCTTTGCAGATTGTTGTAACTGACTTTAGGGAATATAAGATAACGAAAGTTCCAGTCAGTCACTGAGTCATACATATCCGCCATGGTTAAAATTCTATGATTCTAATTGACATTACAGCGTTTAAATGAGACCTCACTGCTAATTTTTAGGCAACTTAACAAGAGATATATCTCAGTAGGTTCAGTTCCACAAAAACCCAATTTGATGAATGGTTGAGTCAGCTCAGTGTAGAAACATGAGTATTGCAAGATTCTCTCATCACATTACACTAGGAAGGAAACACACAAACAAAGAAGTGCAATTTTGCTGAAATAAAAATAAATCTTGCATTTCTACTAAAAGAAAAGATGACAAGAAACTCCACATAAAACACTGCTTATCAGTGAACAAAAAGAAACCATGTTCCCATGTAAAGAATATAAATAAGTGGCAAGAAGTAATCATTTCACTAAAGTAGAAAGCACCGGGCACAGGAAGGCAGCAACCAAATGAGGAAATTAAATATTATTCAAGCACTGTATGCTACTAAAAAAACTACATCAAAAGTGTTTCTTCGAGATTATGGGCATACGCATCACCAAAAATCAGATAAAAAATCCAACTAGGTAGTCACAAACATGATGTCCTCAAAGCAAAAGTCAGCGAAACTAGTGAAGACCAATGAAGCTACCTGCCAGTTTTGGTCTGAAGAGTCCAGGTACAGTCGTCGTATCCTTGAGAAAGAACCTTCTGCAACTGAATCCTAATCACAACAAACAAAAGAACAAACAAACAGACGAAAAAAGAGAGTCAAATCCCAAATCTGAATCAAAGCACAAGAAGAATGAAGTGTAGAGATGAAAAGTACATACGTAGCATTGCCAATGAAGTCATCAGTGGAGAGAGTGTTACTATTCCAAACAGCAACTTTAAGATCCCTAAGTCCTTCAAGCAAAGTGAACATAAACTTCTCTTGAAACACTGCGTTCTTCCCACCATCTGAAACCCACCAACCAATCAAATCAAAACTAACTTTAAGTAGAAAAAGATTCTAAAATTTGGGTTCGGATCCGAACCTGTGCAGGTTCGGGTACGGTGCCTAGTGCCGCTATACTCGAGGACAACGTATGGATCTTGCCTCGAGAACCATTCCGTGTCTTTCAGTTTCTGGCAACCAACCACTGAAAAATCACAAAGGAAAAAGACAAAATTAAACTTTGCTGAGAATCGAATCGAATCAGGGGAAGAGAAATGAATCGAAGGGAAGGACACTACTAACCAGTGACCTCGAGGATCTGGCCTTGAATACCCGACATCGTCGACATGAATTGAATTGAATTGAAGTGAAGAAGATTCGATTGCTACCGAGAGAGAGAGAGGTTAGGGTTTGAAAGGATAAACGAGAGATTGAGGAAAGTAATGAGGATGAGCTGAATCGAAGAGAAGGTCCGTGATTTAAATATCTTTAAGTATAAATAATTCGACTTTCCCAGAAGTTGCTTTCAAAGAGCCAAACACGCGTATCGTAAGGTCATGATCGTAACTTTGACTTTACATAAATATATATTAAATACCGACTTCACATACATGTGCATTCAATAAGTGTGTTCTTGCGAAAGCCACAACAAGACCAATTGTGCATCATCCATAACGTGTGTACATGTCACGAAGAGAGCTACCGACGTGAGCACTCAAATGAGACACAAGTGTGAACTCAGCTGCAGCAGGTTTTAACCACGCTGGACAAACAAGAGCAGCGCATCACTGGGTCGATCAAGCTGTGAGTAAACCAGAAATCAAAGGTTCTCCAAGTGACAAAGTCTGTTTGAGGCATTTGGGTCGGAGACTTTTGCGAGCCTCTTCCAAGCTTCAGGACTTGGCATATACACACATTGAAGAGAATCTTTGAGCAATATTAGTAACATGGCCATGAACTATCCTTCCCTGAGTTACTCTACATTCTTTTTAACAGCATGTTGTAGAGACGTCTAAGTCAGGCATACTATACCACTGCCCTCGAGGAGGTAAGAAAAAAACACCAACACCATTGTTACTCCTACTGAGCTAGTTCGACTTCTGTTTGGTCGTTGTGTTTGTTGGTTATATAAGATTATTAGAGAGTGGACTTCTTGTGCTACACGAAAAATATAATAATATGAGATACCAATCGTCTTGAATTCTGAGTTTGACAAATAGTTACTCCTAAGGTAAAAAAATTTGCTTGTGAAGGTAGACAAATGAGAGGGGGATAGGTACATATTATATATACTTTTATCAATCGAATAAATAGATTTGCTATCAACTATTATATGGCAGGTTTAAGAACTCTGCTCTATACCAGCTGCTAGCTAGGTTGAGTTCTCGGTTTCCCGCTTGATCTGCAGTGCAGCCCTTACAACGTTCCCCCTTGTTAGGATCCCAATCTTTTTTTTGTTGCCACCAATCACAGACAAAAGACAAAGGTCAGATCAAACCAAAAAAGAAGAAGAAAAAGTTGAGATTCTCTCACCAGTTTTCCATCTGAATTCACGACTGGTAACCTTCTGAACTTTGTTTCCAGTAGCAACCTGGAGGCAAGAAGTGGTTAGAGATTTATTTTTTAAAGCTGAGCTAATATTCTGCAAGGAGGATGGTACCTGGCAGCATCTTCTAAATTGGTAGAACCACGGACAACAAGAGGAGAAGGCGTCATCAAATCTCCAACTACTTTCCCATGTGTCTTGCTTATCAGCTTCTGGAGTTCGTTAAATGTCTGACAAAAAGACAAGTCCAAATATCATATAAGTTCCAGGAGAGTTTCATCAAACGGTGACAAACAATTGTCCTGATATAAATAGCAAAAAAAAGTGGATAAATAAAAACGTACTTTCCACGAACTGTCCACGTTAGGGAACATGTTTGTATCATTTTGGCTGCTCCGGCCTATAATTCCAAAAGACATAGAGGTTAGAGTTTGCTTCACCAAACAAACCCATGAACCGAACTAAGCAAGAAAACTAAACTATGTGCCAACCATACTAAGATCCACCTTTAGTCTAGATTTGAGATCATACAAAACGAATTACGAGTCTTATCTCCTTACTAACTGATTTAAAATATTCAAAACCATATACTTTGGTGATTCATTACACAAAGAAACTCAACTGAAGATTAAACAGAAAGTTGGATACGTTACCAGAAATGGAGTCAAGTGCAAGCAAGTCGTAATCAGAAACAACGCCAACCTACAGGGGAAATTAGAGCAGAGGAGTAAGTAAAATCTCATTCATATATATACTATGGGCTAATCACGAGCTTCAGACACAACACAATAACAAACAAAAGAGAGAAAAGGCTATATACCAGATTCCAATCATCATCAATTACAGGCAAGCCCGTGACTTTCTTCTCAACCAGAAGTTCCAATGCTGTTAACATTTCAAAGAGAGAAAAAAAAAACAGACTATAGAATTAGAGACATACAAGTAACGTTTTTTTTTCATCTTTGGAATACGTACCATCATCAACCGATGTTGAGGGCTTAACAACATGAAGATGCTGTTTCCCTGTCATGAAATCACCAACTGTGTAACCCCCGTTTTTACCCTGAAAACAAATCTCACATGATCAACCAACCAAGCAAAAAAAGTTTCAATTTTTAAAATGAAAAGGGTGAATAATAAGCACTCACAGGAACAGAGTTATTAACGCCGGAAGGAGCTGCGAAGACGGCAGAGGCCGAGACTAGCGGTGAAAAAGTGGAGCGACGAGAAGGAAGAGAGAAGGATGAAGGAAGGCATGGATTGAGTGATGATGTATGTAGTGGAAGTCGCGGTATGGGCAGAGAATTTGACAGAGAGATCGAACCCATGATTAGCTTATCCTCCTCTGTTTTCTCACGAATCCCAACGCAAAATAAAAACAATTACTTGTTGGTGAGAGAAATAAAGGTTGAAACTTGAGAAAAGGGGAGAAGAAAGAGAAGAGTTGTGTTTGATTGGGTGGTAAAAAAAGTAGACAAGTTTGTGATTGGTGGGGACACCATCCACATGTTTCATACATGGTCGACTGGTCCGTGTTTTGGTTCTTCAATTTTGGTTGGGTGATTTTTTCCCCCACCTTTTTTTTCTTTCCAAAGTTTCAAATAACAAAGTCCAAGAAGAAACCCAAATCTGAACGCTCTTTTGGCTTTAATTGTTGTTTGATTTTTATGTCGTGATCGTTGAAATCAGATGTAATATCTACTGAGGAATAGTCCTATCACACTTTAATATAAACTTCAAACCATGAATGTCATCTACTTGTCACATTCACGCACCAAAATTTAGACTTAACTTTGTAATGTGCTGGAAAACAAGAATCATGAATGTTACACACCACAAGCAATGATAAAGACTTTAACCAAACAAGACATCCAAGCATCACAACCTGTGTCAACTAAGATTATTCATCTGAATTGATCCACTTTTCAATGTACAATAAAGCTTTAAAATTGGTTTAAGAAAGAAAAAAGAACAATAGAAGCAGCATTGACAGTCAAAAGGGCAGATAGGGCCATAACCAGCAGTGGACCTTATCGATACCAATTTCATCTTCCGTGAACACTAGTAACCCGTCTTCAGCGATATAATGTTACGGGCACATTCATAGATTACAACATATAGTCATATACCAATATAATAAGATTTGACTTGCTAAAACTATATTTAATTAGATATATACAATGGTGTTCCACTGGAACTGCTAGGGACACTAACACATTTTTATATTGGCTTATCCTTCACATAATCTTCTTTTCTAAGCTTCTTGTTAGATTGCACGTCTAAGTCCACCATCTCCTGCAACTTCACTGCTTTGGTTTTTCTTTATAGCCAAAGCAGCAGCTTCCTCCCCAGAGTTATGGAGTCTCTGACCAATGATATAACGATCATCACGGATAGAGTTGTGAAGGTTTCTGAACCAGACTTGGCATCTTTTTACACAGAAGCACAAGAGGCTCGCCGAGAGATAACCTATCCAAGCGAATCTGTAGACCGCCGAGTTCACAACTAGCGTACATCCGAGCATTGGGAACACTCCTCTCGCCAGGACATAAGGCACGCATAGTGCCGTTAGCAGTTTCATCACGACCGGGAATACAATCTCTCTCAGTACCCATAACCCCTGAAGCCTTGAGAAGCCATCTTCTTTTACTCTCTCAAACTTTGCTCTCCAGCTATCATCCACCATCTGAAGCATTACATATCCATTGTCGTTATCTTTCAGTGACAAGATATATATATATATATATATTTTTTTTTTAAAGGCCGTGAGGGAAACATACTTACCAGTCTAGTCCAGATCTTCAAAATGATGAGGCCAAGAGCCCAGTCTTGATACAGGATAAAGACAGGGCTTTCATCTACTGGGACTCTTATTGGGACAATCACCAAAAGCTCAAACAGAAGTCCGATTAGTACCGGAATGATAAGAACCAGTTCAGTAAGAATCAAGAGTCAAATGAGTTTGGAGTGTCTCAAAAAAAGCTGATAAGAAAACAACCAGTATAACAAACCACTTACCCATATGCCTAAAAGCACCGAGCTCTTGATGACAATCCCACACCATTTCCATATTTGGCTAAGCAAGACTGAACTCCTCTCTGACTTGACGTGCTCGACAGCATACATGGCACCAGATATGGTAGTCCAAAAGACATACGTGCCAATGAAGAAAGCATACAAATCTACAAAATTTAGGAGAAGATTCTGTTAAAATTTTGTATATGTTTGAAAGAATGAAGCAGACGGTCATATTTACCATTGCATTTGATTCCATGCGTTCTTGGGAGAACTGGGATGGCGTTAAACAGAGTACGACCAAGAGAAACTGGTGCAACAATCAATGTAGAATGGACCAGAAGAAGAGTAACCGATGCAACAAGTAGAAGAAGGGTTATCCGGAGCTGCAAGTTGTACCTGCTAAATAAAAATTAGCTTCATTTCATGGTAAGGTCTAATGGAAATATTGATGCAATAGTCAACTCTATACACCAAACAATTCTTCAAGCATTAGAACAAGCTACAAGGTTATTTCTAAAGAACTTACTCTTGGAGGAGACTTCTTTTTGGGTCATCAGGGGCTGGATGAGCAGCCATGGCCATGTCAGGCTCAACGACATGCAACACTTGTTCTATGTTCTGCCTTCCTGGTTCATCATTTCGGTTGTCCTCTGGTTTTAGCAAGAGAAAATCTGTCAAACCAAGGGCCCAACCGACGCATGTGAACCAGCACCGTAGAAGGGACACAACTGTGGTCTGGATACTAAAATGCTCGATGATAAATGGTGTGCATATTGTAAGCAGGAGAATGCCGGCAGGAATCTCAGTGAAAGGGTCCGATACACTGTGTAGATGCACAAGTTAGGAAAGACATAATACTCAAACACATAATCTCCAAAAACAAAATGTAAGAAAATGTTTCTTACGATATGTCGAGAGGGAAGACTGAAGGAGCCATCCATATCGCAAGTTTAACTGGTAAAAACACCAGCAAGACAATCCAACTCCCATACTGTGCACCAGATAAGAAACCATCCCGAGCAATCTTGTGTACTGGATCATGAATCAAATAACGGATTGTCTCCTCATCATCATCATCTTCCGGACCATAAAGGAAATACAAAACTTCAGGGCGAAGAACCTGCAAATTAGCACAAAAGTGGGGAACAATGATTAGATAGTAGCAGAGGGGAAAAAAAAAGACAAAATTATGAGCAGGGGAACACGGTACCTGTCGAAGAAGGTTCTCCAATATTAGTGAATACCAGTCGTACACGGCTCCAACAACCCAATGAACAAGTGAGCTTGCAAGTGGAGAAACTGATAAAAACTGTAGTCTGTAGGACATTGTTTGACCAAACATTGTAACCGTGCAAACATCTAGCCACCACCCGCACATGAGGGGGAAGACGCCAAACATGACGACCAAAAAAGAGGCAAGTCTGATTCCTAGTCTCATTACTACCAAGAACTGCCCAAGGAGAGGTGACACAGTTTCTACTATCCAAGCGATCCCATAAACTCCCTCAACAGTCAATGGCTCATCCTTGAAATATCGAATCAGCGCAGTGATTCCAAGGTAAATTAACACCAGAAAGACAATAAACATATACCCAGCAGTCAGAGTTGTAACATCATATAGCGTTGATGAGAGACCAGCAGCAACAAATAGTGTATTATTGATTGCTCCACTCAATTCACTTCCATTGACTTTCACCATTTCTGTGAGCTGACCATTGTTAGTCAAATTCGAGATCGAGACAGCAGCAGTCAGCACATTGTTCAGACTCAGAGTTAAAATATTTCTCAACGATAGACCAGTATCAGCAAAATGGTACAATATAACCCGTCCAAGTGTGAAGGGAACAAAGATGACACCACCAATGAATAACATATTGCTTGCCAGGACCTGCAAAAGTATATGCCCATCATGTACAATTTTTAATGAGAGGGTCAAAACAGAAATAAGAAAATAAACAATCAAACTTACACTAAATGCATTCTCAACCAAACGAAACAACGGACCCTCCAATCCAACCAGCTCATACAATGAAACTCTCAAATGCCTAAAGTAATCCCTAAACGACGCCGCTTCACGGATAACGAACATGATACTCGCTGATAGTATAAACCCAAGCAAACAATCACTGAGAACAACCGTGGTGGACATTTCACCAAAACGCCGCAGGAAAGACAATCTCCACATCCAAAACGTAACGAAAGGAACGGTGAGAAGCCAGACGCAAAGCACGAAGCTCAACCGCGGAAGACGGCTATTGCAAGCTTTCATCGCAACGCCAACAGCGAACTCGTGAAAAGGGAGCCTCGTGGGAGCGTTTTCAGCGTAAAGCGGCGAGAATGAGAAACTGTGCTTGCAAACCTCGCAGTGACGAGCTTTGGAGAAGCTAAGCCACTGAAGGAGGCAATCCTCGTGAACGAACTTGATGCTACCGCTGCAAGCGCACGGGTACCGAAGCGGAGTATCCGCATCCCCTGGGTTTCTGCAAATCCTGCAAACCTCCTCCTCATCGTCTTCGTCATCAATGTGAATCGATACTTTGGTTGCGTAATCCATGGTTGAGTAAGCGATTGATAAAGGGGGTTAAGGGTTTATACTTATCCTCCTCCTATTAAACATGTATTCTTTACGAACCGTGATACGCAAGGGCAAATTCTCTGGGTTTAATATTAAGTTCGACTAAACCGGGATTTGTAAAGCGGTTATTTGACGAAATTGACCTTCCCGCTTGTTTATTTACTACGCGTCATTAGTATTTGGGTTTGGGCTGAAGAGAAATAAAAAGGCCCATATGAAAGCCCAAAACAGATCAGCGTGAGAGTATATGGAGGAGAGAAGAGAGAGAGAGATAAGGAGGAGGAGCCATGAGTTCGCTGTTCACTCCTTTCTCTGCTCTCCCTTTGCGCCATACGAGAGCTACTGTCTCCTGTTGCTCCTCTGGTATTCTCTCGTTTTACTCTGTAATTTGATGTGATTGTATTAGAGAAATGGTGTATGGTTTGTGCTTGAGCTTTGTCTCTTTGTCTTAAAATTAATCTTGGTGGAGACAACTGTTAGTGAATTCATTTGTAATATATCTCCAAATATCACATTGGGATGGGGACTTACTAGTAGAGTTGTTGTTGCAGGGCATGTATCATTTATCAAAGAAGTAGCTGTCACTGAACCTCCAACGCATCTTCATCACTTACTCAAAGTTCTTCAAACAAGAGGTTATATATAATAATACAGCAGATATGCTAAGCTCTGGTTACTGATTCATTGTAATGGAAAAGGGAAACTTACATGTGTTAGAAATCTCAGGTCTTTTCATGTTTTCATGTGCAGGTGAAACCATCATATCTCCTGGAGCTAAGCAGGGACTCATCCCCCTTGCTATTCCGCTTTCTAAGGACTCTTCAGGTAAAAAAAAATGAAACATTTGATCGATTCCATTAGCCCTTTTATTAGAATCTTTCTGTTTACTTTTGTTTTATTGTCTAAGTAGGCTCTGTTACTGCGCTTCTGAGATGGCCTACTGCTCCACCAGGGTATGACATTTTGGTCAGATCATTCTTGGTAACTCTTAATTACATGTTGTTTGAATTTAACCTTTTGTTATCCAAGAACAGATTGGATATGCCTGTTGTTGAAGTTTGGAGGAGTGGTGTCCGGCTTATAGCTAGAAATGTAATTTCATTCATCTCATTCTAGCTCTGCCTTCTTAAAAAGGATTGGTGACTTTTGTTTTTTTCCATGAGAAAGATAAGTAATTTACAGTTGTCTGTTATTCAGGTAGATGAGTATATTCACCGGATTCTTGTTCAAGAAGATGCCCAAGAGATGTCTGAACTTTACATTGCTTCAGCTGAGGCAGGCGAGAAGCTTTACAAAAAGGGTGCTTTTGCTGAATCTCAGATTGATAATCTCGATGTCTATGTCTTAAAGAAGGCAAGCGTTTAAAAAACCATTTACTCTGCTTATCTATGAAAGACATTATGTACACCACAGTAAACATTATTGTGGTGTTGTATAGGTTGGTCTGTTTCCTGATGTGTTGGAGAAGAAAGTATTACGGCATTTCGATGAAGGAGATCATGTAAGAATCTTTAAAGCATATAAAGTCTCTGAATCTTCACTTATGAAACTTTTAAGAGACTTCTTTTTTTTTTCTGGAAGGTTTCAGCTATGGTGACAGGAGAATTCTACACAAGGAAAGATCTGTTTCCCGGATTTGGACGGCCTTTTGTGTATTATGCAAATATACTGCAGAAGTTTGTAACTTCATCAACTCTCAATTTTATTATTTTGTAAAATGAAAGAAAACACTTATCTAAGGCTCTTCTTGTTTGCAGGGTTGGACGTGATTCAGAAGCAAAAGAAGCGGCTAGAGTAGCACTGAAGTCACCTTGGTGGACTTTAGGATGTCCTTATGAGGCATGTCAAAGTTTATGATACATTTTAGAGGAATGAATGTGGATGTGCTATATAATATTTTAACTATGCAGGAGGTTGCTAGTATTGCACAATGGGAAGATGAGCAAATCGAATTCATAAGAGAGAAAGTGAGTGATGAAGGTCGTTTTGAGGATTTGAAGAAAGGTAAAGATCCCATCCAAGTTGCTTTGGATGTTGCTGCTTTTCTCTTGGACTTGGCATCTATTGAAGGAACATGGTCTGAATCTTTGCACCATATTGCTAAATGTTATGAAGAGGCTGGATTAAAGGACATGTCTAACTTCATTTTGTACACAGATGACAAATGAAAAAATAAAAAAAACTCTTATATTGTCTATGAGATAAGATTCTTTCGTTGTAATAACATCAAAAGTTTTGGTTTCTAAAGAAAATGTCTTTAATAGTTCTTAAACTAATTTTTCTTCTCTCTTTTGACTAAAGGTCTAAACTCTAAAGCAAAGTGTATGATACTCATCTTTTTGTTTGAGTAGTTTAGCTGAAACCACCTAACATGTGTTTAGTATTTATCAATATATTTTCAAAGACTGATGACCTAATCTTCCCTACTTCGTTGTTTTCTTTCTCTTAATATATATATAATTATTAATTTGAGTATTGTTTTAGTTGACACTTCCAACAAATTAAGTTCATGATGATTGGTTGTTGATTCAGAATACACGATCTTTAAAGAGGGTAATAGAGAGCTCCAATATTTATTCTTTGTAGGTTCCTCATGTAAAAGAATATTATTGATTTGCTGATTATATTAAGCTGCAGTATGGCATGGTAATCATTTTGTCTATTAGTATACATGTGTTCTTTGAAACTCTCAAGAAAACTTAAGAGATTATATCTTCTTTTGGATGGTGTATCATTATAATGAAAAACAAACGAAACAAAAGGTAGGATACATTCTTTGTTCACCAAATAAAGTAAAAACAAGGATAATAGAGATATTACATAACAAAATACATAAAGATGGTTGGTGAATGGAAAGGCAGAGAGAAATGAAAATAATCAACCCAAACTCAAAAGTGGGTATCAATCAATTGATCCGACGGCAGATAGTGATTCCATCACCAACAGGGAGCATGCAGATCTCAATCCTAGGGTCAGCAGCAAGAGCCTTGTTAAGCTCAATAACAAAGTCTCTGTAGTAACGAACGTACTTCCTCATTGGCGCATCAGGAGGAGCCACGACAGAGCCGTTCCACAGAGTGTTGTCGTAGCCTATCACTCCTCCAACTTTCACAAGATCGATCAAACGTTTATGGTAGTTGATATAGTTGTCTTTGTCAGCATCAACGAATATAAAGTCATACGTTCCATGGTTCTTCTCCTGCACCCAACCACACACGATAAGTTACCACCTTAATAAAATCACCAATAATATAATTTTCTTCCTTATACGAAAAAGAAACAAATATGTTTATACAGAAAATCTCATCCAAATATTAATTAACTAATTAATTAGGCCATAATGTTTTCGTTATATATATCGGATATTTTTACGTTATACTATGCTTACGTCAGCAACGAGTTCATCAAGAACAGGAAGAGCAGGGCCTTCCCTGAAGTCGATCTTGTGAGCAACGCCAGCTTTCTCGATAATCGGCAAACCCAACTCGTAGTTCTCTCTGTTAACGTCCATAGCCAGAATCTGAAGATAAAAAATATTAAATTTTTAACTTCATTTTCAGATCATACTGTAAAGAAAAAAACAGAGGAAAAAAATGTTTTACTTTGCCGTCTTCAGGGAGAGCAAGAGCGGTGGCGAGGAGAGAGTAGCCAGTGTAAACGCCGATCTCCATTGTGTTCTTGGCGTTAACGAGCTTGATGAGCATGTTGAGAAACTGTCCTTCATCTGCCGATGTTGTCATTATGTTCCAAGGGTGTTTTGCTGTCACTTCCCTGAGTTCTTTCATTGATTCTGGTTCTCTTGGATACACACTCGTCTCCAGAATATACTGCATGTTGTTAATTAAGATTGTATTAGATTATTTATTGGACTGGATCAGAAACGGCAGCGTTTTGAAAAGAAACGGACCTGGTAGAGATCGTCGCTCTGTAAGAGACTCTTGTGACCGACTTCTTGGTGTCGGAGATTCTGAGATTGCTTGTCTTCTCCGTTAGTGGGAGATGTCTTCGTTGCTTCTGTTGTTGTCGTCGCCATTTGTCTGTATTTTGTTTTGTTTTGCTGAGATTGATGATTATGTTTTTGGGTGATTCACACGGATAGCACTAGAGATGTATATATAATAAAGGAGAAAATGAAACCGGTTCGAACCGGGTTAGTTAAGTCTGGTATTATGATTCCCGGTCCGGGGTTGGTGAAACTCTCCTAACACGCAATTGGTCAGTCGCTGTCTTAAGATGGGTCCCAACCCTGTGGTGGGCTTCAGACACACTTGGGGTGGTGGCGTTATTGTGTGGCGTGGTTTGTGACACAAGTGAATAATAAGAGTATGTTTTTTGCATTTATGTGTCAGTTAAATGTTTGCTGCATAATACTATCATGTAGGAGTATTTGTTATATATATCTGGATTTTCATTCTCCAATTAGATTATACTGAAAATAGAGAATAATGTGTATCTTAAGTAATTTAAAATAAAATGAGGTATATTTTCTGCATATATTGAATTTATAAAGAGAGGGAAATAAAGGAGACTTGGTGAGTAGAGAAGAATATCAACCTGAGAGGAACAAAAAGGTTGATCCAACAACTCTGTTTATTCGTCTGTGTGTGGTAGGTGAACGTATTTTGGTGGTGGAGTTCCTTATAATCATCCTTCCTTTTATTTGTTAAAAATATTGTTTCCACATTACAATTACGAGGAGTTGATTATGGTCATCTCCAGCCCAACACTACAGTTTTATTGTAGTGTGATTTTTTTATACAAAAGCTTTTTTCCAACACAATACTTAAAATCACACCATTTAATACAATAATATAATTTTACACCAAATTTAAGGAAATTACTATTGTGGGTTTTATCTCGTATTATATTCGGAATTTTTCCTTTCTTCTGCCAATCAAAATCAACTTTGTTCTTTAGCTACTTGTAAAATGTTGATTTGGATCGATTTTTAAGCTTATGTTTCTAATTTCAAAATCAGATCCGTAATCGTTCAACAGGTTTCGTCACTATTAGTATTACTCCTTAATCAAAGATTCCTCTATGCTAATTTTGTCAACAAAAAAAAGGAAAAAAATGATTATGTTAAAAACACACACACCCGGTGGGGATCGAACCCACAATCGTCTGATTAGAAGTCAGACGCCTTATCCATTGGGCCACGGGTGCCTTCTTGATATTCCATCGAAATAGAGTTAATTTAATTAACGTTAAAGATTCGAACCATATTTCTACTGTTAACGAAGTTTGAATCTGTCGGCTAGTTTCTGCAGGTAATATGAAAGTGTTCTTTTTTTCCACTTCTATGTACTCTTATTATTCGAAAATGTAAAATGTTTCAAAGTTGTTTTACATTCTAAACACACCAAAACGAGTATCTTCAGGAGGACGGTTCGAAGCAGCAGAGAGACAAAGTCCCAAAACCTTTCTTGTGTCAGATGGATCAATCACTCCATCATCCCAAAGCCTCGCCGTTGAGAAGTAAGCACTTGCCTCTCTCTCATACGCATCCACCGTTTTCTTCTTGAACTCTTCTTCCTCTTCCTCCGTCCACTGCACATCACAAAACTCCATATTCATCTCCCATCAATGTTGAAGAGAATGTTTTATTTAGTACCTTTACTCCTTGTCTCTTCTTGGTAGCCCTTTCGATCTGACTTAAAACACCAGCTGCCTGCAAAGTTTCTCCTCCTCAAGATGGTCAGATTTATAAACACATTTTTGATTCTTTTAAAAGTTTTGGTTAGGAATGGTTTTACCTGAGGACCTCCCATGATGCCAATTCTAGCGTTTGGCCACATGAACATGAAGTCTGGACTAAACGCACGGCCACACATAGCATAGTTTCCAGCACCAAAGCTTGCACCCGTTATAATAGTTATCTTTGGTACCTTAGCACAAGAGACTGCCATCACCATTTTAGCTCCAGATTTAGCAATTCCATTAGCCTCAGCTCTTGAACCCACCTGTAAAAAAAAAAGAGCTAGCAAGATCAGGACAGATGACACTCTTTAACATATGTTACTAACACAACAAAAACACTTTTAGTTACCATAAAGCCTGTGATGTTCTGTAGGAAAACAAGAGGGATTTTACGCTGAGAACATAACTCGATGAAGTGAGCTCCTTTTAACGCAGATTCATTGAACAGTATGCCATTGTTTCCTATGATCCCCACCGTCTGACCATATATTCTAGCGAAACCTGTCACAAGCGTCTGCACAAATACAAAAGTTCTAGTGAGAGACACCATAACGTGGAAAGAAAGGGTTAAGTCTCTCAGAAGCGTTTTCTCACAGTGCCGTATTGTTTCTTGAACTCATCAAACTCACTCCCATCAACAATCCGAGCAATGATAGACCGGACATCAAACTGCTGCTTGTGGTCTACAGGAGCAATGGACCTAAGCTCGGTTATGTCATAGAGCGGTTCCTTGTATTCAACGTTTTTGCTTCCTTCCTTCCCTTGTTTTGCCGCCATGTGCAGATTCTTGACAATGTTTCTTCCAATAGCGAGTCCATGCAGCTCGTCTGCAAGATTAGAGCAACTTCTTTAGTTCTAAACTCTTAAAACATGATACTACAAGAAAGAGATTTATATACCTTGAGCAAAATAATCAGAGACACCAGAGACATTACAGTGAACCGTGGCGCCTCCTAAGTCTTCAGCTGAGACTACCTCTCCTGTGGCAGCCTATTCATACACTTTAGCTTTCACATGCTTATTAAACTAACTAGGCCTGCGGTTTCCGTTTGTTCGATTTTTTTTTAGGTTCAGGTATTTTCGGTTCGGCCACAATCCCACCATCACAAAAAATCGGTTCGGTTTTCGGTTAATTTTGGTTTTATACTTTTTTCCCGAAATAATCGATTTTTGGGGTTTCCGTTTGGAATCAGTATAAATTTTTGAAAAAACTGGGACAGTCTCGGTTAAATTTGGTTATTTTTGGTTGGTTTGGTTATTTTCAGTTAATTCGGTTTGGTTACTTTTGTTAATCGGTTATTTTTGGTTAATTCTTGTTTTATTGGTCTTTTTTTCTTTTTTGAAAATCGATAACCGAACCAAAGAGAAAACTGATTTTCTTTCAAAATTCCACTGAAGTAAAGCGAACTCAAACTGTAAACCGAACCCAAAACTAAAAATTTCAGTTCAGTTCGGCTGGTTCGGACCAAATCCGCAGGCCAAAAACTAACTAAGACAGGAAAGAGATTAGTTTTGGGATATGACAAACCTTCACAAGAGGAGGTCCAGCCAAAAATATGGTACCATTCCCTTTCACCATCACACTCTCATCAGCCATGGCAGGGATATAAGCACCACCGGCAGTGCACGAGCCTAAGACAATGGCGATCTGTGGGATCCCTTCTGATGACATAACAGACTCGTTGTAGAAAACTCTACCGAAATTCTCCTTGTCAGGGAAAACCTCTGACTGTTTCGGAAGGTAAGCGCCTCCGCTGTCAACTAGGTATATGCAAGGGAGTCTGCACCGAGCAGCAATCTCTTGTGCCCTGAGATGTTTCTTGATGGTTATGGGATAGTAAGTCCCTCCTTTGACTGTGGGATCGTTTGCCATGAACATACAGAGATGGCCATGGATTGGTCCTATCCCTGTGATGATGCCGCCTGATGGTAAAGGGTCCTCGTACAGTTCATGTCCTGCAAGCTTCAAAGCATATTCATATCCAGTAAGCAGAGACATCAAACAAGTTTTTATTACTTGTAAAAATTCTCCAATCTTCTTTTGTTTTCTTAACCGTATAAACCAAACCAGCTAGAGAGTTTAAACACACAAATGTTAAATCTGTTTCCAGTGGGACGCAATCAATAAAGCTATGCAACTATATTCTAGGGAGTCGACGAGCTATTTCTCCACGAGAACTATCTATCATATAACATCAGATACCCTCCCAAACTACGACTGTATAGTGAACTTTCAATCTGTGGAATAAGATTTTGAACTTTAAATATAAAGAATGCTGTCTGGGAAACATCTAATGATGTATGAGACCCTATTCTAGGAGACAAAACACTCAACAATACTCTCATCTTAGACTCTTGTCTCATTCAGCATTAATCAGCAATCAACTCAAGATTTTTCTCTGATGCAAACCTGAGAGAGCTCCAAGAAGGACGAACCAGGATCAAGAAGCTTATCAATCCTTTCTCTAGGCAAAAGCTTGTTTCTACTTCTGTTCCTCTTCACCGCATCCTCTCCACCTCCAGCTAATACCTACAAAACTCCACCGAGGAACACTTATACATATCATCATCTTCTGCAGAAACAATAGAAAGGCTGATTAGTTACCTTTGTAATGTGGGAGCGAAGCTGGGATAAGATTCCTTCCATGGCGATAGAGTTGCTAGAAAAAGCCTCAGACTTTCTGTCAACTCCGTCAGGGAGAACTCCAACGCAGAAACCCTTTTGTAGTAGTCCCCGGAAGATCCGAAAAGGATCTGGCTTTGAATCGGTTCGGATCCTCCATTGATGAACACTAGTAAGCTCTTGAGAAGCTGAAACTGCCCTTCTCCCCAAAAGCCTTAACATTTTCGTCCTCTCAAAACCAATTTCACTTTTTCAAAAAAAAAAAAGAAAAAAACCGATCTCACTTCAAACACACTGAAAGCTTACGACTTGTGATGTCCTGAGTACTTTTTAGAGTGAGTTACATGATTAGACACAATTCTCTCTTTTTTACTTCTAAAGATACTTCTTGCCTGAGAGGCATTGTTTCTTTTATGGATGTTGTTTTTTACAATCTTGCCCTTTGGCATTTAAGAAGTAGTTAGACTTTTGTTGGGCAAACTGAAAGATAAAACTTGACATCGGAACCATTTATCCATTTTTTATTTTATTTTTACTTTTCTTCTCTAACTAAAAAGTTATTACCTTCCTTCTGCGTAATTGCTCTGCACCACTATTGCGATTTCTTCCACGGCCACCACCGTCTACCATCTTTGCCAGTTTTTCAAGAGCCATCACCATCGCTGTTTTTTATGCGGCCAGCACCACCACCATCTCCGTTCCTTGAGTGGACAGGGGCTTGTGGATGTAGTTGTCTAGGATTTAACATGTGGATGTGGTTACCAGCAAAAGCAATGATGTGGCCAGCCTTGTGGATGTAGTTTTCTGGGATTTGAGGTCAGGAGATAAGTAGTATTAAGTGTTTCCTAGTTCTTTTGGCATGTCGGAATCTGTTCTGTTGCAGTGGAGAACACGGTTCGTGTGCTAATGATGTGGATCACGATGCGAAGAAGAATTGTTGTACGGTGGGATTTAACCAAATCAACTAGAGTGTGTGTGTCTAAATCACAAAAAAAATAGGAGAAACCCGAGATGGCGAAGATGGGGTTCGAGAGGGATCTAGGGATTAGAAAAAGAAATTGGAAAAGTATTTTTGTTTTACGGAGAAAGTGAGGTTGCGGAGACGACGATGGATTTGCAGTGAGCGGCAACGGAAAAAGTAAAGAGTTGCAGCGACGGTGGTGGTGTCAGAGCTACGGCAATGGCGATGTAAAAAATTGTGGCAGTGATGGTATATAGAGTTACGGCGGTGGCTGTGCAAGGAAGTGGAGTACCGGTGACGTAAGAAAATTTAGAAAAAAAAATAGATCTAAAGAAACAAATCCGAAAGAAAATAAGAACATAAGGGCATCTCCATTTCCAATGGTGTACTCACCATTAGAATCTTTAGGCATTTTCAACCCTACTCCATTTTCAACTCCAAACATTATTATGGAGTAATGGTTAGGGTTACTCCATTTATGGAGTAATCTTATCCATTACTCCATTTTGGAGTTGAACTTTTTTTATTTATAAAATGGTCCTTTGAATCTTTAATGTTTCTATTTTTTACTTAAATAATATTTAAAATGATACAATAACATGAAATTGCAGAAGATGAAAATGAGCGTGAACTTGATGCACCAATTGAACTTGGAAGAGAAGCTCCACCTCCAGATATTGAAATTGCAGAAGATGAAAATGTCCGATTTCAAAATTTTCTTGCTCGATTTAGGAATATTAAAAATAAAGAAGCTCATTTTTCATTACAAAATGCATTAGTTGATCATTTGTGGGAAAAATATTCTAATGCTCATTGTTGAACCTATATATATGTTGTCTTTTTAATGATTTCTTGTACTTTTTAATAATAAATATTTAATTCAAATAATTTATATTTTAATTATTATCGTAAACATAAAATAATTGGGGTTAATTGGTAAATTTTTATAAGTATAAGATTTTATTTGCAATTATTAATAAAATAAAAATGAAATTATTTAAGAAATATTATTTTTGGAGTAGAAAATGGAGTAATACATTGGAGTAAAACCTTACTTCATTTTGGTGTTGCACTATTTTGGAGTAAAAAATGGGGTAATACATTGGAGATGCTCTTAGGTATACTGGTATACTAGTGGTTGGTCCGCCCTACGGGCGGGTGAATTTACATTAAAAATATTTCATATTAATATATATTTTAATTTTATTGATCGGAAAAATATGTCCATTTTATTTACTAAACATATTTTAATTTTATATTTTTATTGGAAATTTATTTTAAATCGCAATAATAAATACAATATGCTTTTATTCTAAAATAAAATTCTAAATTTTATTACTTTTTCTTAGTTTGAGTTTAAAGGACCACCAACATTTCTTTTGTTAAAGAACACAAAATTATGAAATTATTAAAATCATAAGAAAAATGTAATGATTTATATTTATATTTATATTTTTATTTCTATTTCACTTTGATATAGTCAAGAAAAATCTAAAGTAAGAATAACAAATATATATTTTTTTTTATCTACATTTTTATTTTATTTTTAAGATTATAATTCAAATACTATTACAATAATTAATTTTATCATGATAATAAATTAATCCATCTCCAAGCTAAATCAATTGAAAATATAATATAATGTAATAAAATCATAAGAAGTTATATTTTAAATTCATATATAAATAGTTCAATAATGTCACAAATAATAGTTGATATATATATTATTTAACAATAAATGATTTTTTATAATATATTTTATATTAGATTTTCAATTTATAATGATTTTTTCTTTAATTTTAAGTGTTTTATTAATTATATTTGTAAATTATTTTAACATTTTTTTAGCTTTGTTTTATAACAAAATTGTTTGTAGGAAACTTTCCTCATGTTAATCGAAAGTTCTTTTATAGAAAATAGTGTAATAACTTAATAAAGTATTACATTGGTTCAAGTAATTTAGCCAAAATAACTTAAATGTAGTGTAACCATCAATAATATAAAAATTAAGATGAACCAAACCGCGTACAATTGTTTTCTTGAAAATAAAATTACGTGAACCTTCAATGTTAGTTCACTTCTTCTCTCCCAAGTGTATAATGAGGACTTTGAAATTAAGTTCAGACATGGATTCAATTTTTATTATTTACATAGTTTAGTTGCAGAGTTCTTAGTTGTTCACAGAGTTCTTAGTTGTTCAAAGATGGTTGATGTGTGGATTAATGTCTCTTGTCTACAGCTCCACAGGACAGGTGTGGAATTAAGTTTCACGAATCCAAACATCATCAGGTTGAACTAAATAGGACGGTTCTTATCTTAGTTTCAGATTTCTGGTGTTCCCGAATCGAGGCAACATGAGATACAGTTTTCCCAATTATATATCTTAAACTGATACCATTGAAACTAAAGTTTTGAAATTAAAACTCAACCGTTAAAGAACATTAATCAGATCATGCCGGGTTCGTTAAAAAGAAAAGTATTACTTTATTATTGAACTCAAACTTTAAAATTTAGATAGATAATGTGCCTGCAAACTCTCTCTCTAGTGCTTAACCTCTTTGATTGGAATACTGAAGTGCGACGCGTCTTAAACGTTGAGCTTTCTTGGAAGCAGAAGCTTCATCAGCAGAGCTTACGACCGCATCACTCTGAGAAGGTTGTGGTGATGGTCAACCAGACTTATCATTAACTCAAGTGTTGTTTTCTGAGATACTCTTGGTCAGCACAAGAGTTGGCTTCAGAGTTTGGCTGTCAGCACCAGGCATGTCGTCACCTGGGTAGTCATCACTTCTCAGTCAGTTCTAATTCACATGGATTAATGTTAGGCATATTTTGGACATAGAAATATTTAATCCACATAGATTAATACAAACATACTCCAAAAAATTAGGCACATGTGGACAATGGTTGGTGTAAAAAATGCGTACCACTGTAGAGGAGAAATGAATTTCAGAGAGCTTAAGCTGGAAGGTCAAATTCTGCACGATGATATCTTGGATACATCGTGGGAGTGATGCCTGTTGGAGAGATTCACTTGCGCTCTGTGGAATTTTTGAAAATGACAAAAGCTAACATAAGAACATGTAGAGTGCTTACACTGAGAAGGATATTAGGGGCGTCCAGACAATACCATGAGTTGAGCAACCTCTGCGATGAGAACATTGGTCATCTTCTTATTTCACCGTTACAAAAAACGAAGACGGCTGAGTCTGTTGCGATCTGTGAACACCATCTGAACACGGTGGCTAAATAGTGGATTGTGCAAGTGATTTATTGGCTGAACATGCGTATATAGTCTGGCAAGAAATACCTCACAGCACAAACTGCAGTGTCATCATGCACCATGCTCATGTGAAAGACGTGAATCCACGCTGCAGTTTTTGGTAGCATTTAGAGTAGGAGAAGTAGCACCATCCATTAGTGGTGTCAATGCCACCAACCTCGGCAGTGCAAAGAAACTTTGCAGTCTACATGAACCACGGGAGGAGGAGAGTTATAAGCATGTGGGGAACATGTTTATGAGCTAGCATATAGCTAAAAACGAATGGAGTTCACCAACCTGTGGTGGAGAGTTAAGAACGTAGTTGTTCAGCTCAGCAAGAGTTACTCGTTCAATTTTCTTCACACTTCCATACTTGGAAGCTGTGGAGCTGCTACCATCATCAGATCCGTATAACCTACTAAATAAAAACTCCCCTCATGTTTGAGAACAACGTCCCCATTATTTCTTAGACAACAGTTACAGTCTGGTAAGTCTTACGCTGCAAGAACACTCTGGCTGTCAAGGCATTCATTGTCAAAAGAAGTTGTTCCCGGGGTAGCATTAAGGAGAAGCCGGCCTGCAAATGAAATGACACATGAGAAAATTTAGTACGCTTTCCTTCAACTTATTTTGATTTTTGGGTTTATGTTCGTGGCAACAATGACTTTAGGCTCCAAACCCGATACCTCTAATTTCTGATGAAGCTGATATACAATCATGCCAAACACACAAACACATACAGAAGGGCGTTTAGATTTATCATGACAGCAACGACTTTAACCAACCCAAATGGAACATCAACGATTAACTTTGAAACAATACACATCAGCTATTCAGCTTACATACCATAATAACACATTGAATGGCCTGATTCTCATTGTCAAGGTGGTCTTGATGCCACAAACATCACCAAAAACGTCTGCAAGAGAATATTTGTAACAAACTGTTAATAAGGAAGGAAGTAGTTGCAACCAATCATTGTTAGAGAACGGGAAAAGCATGAGTTGCCAAACATACCCGGAAAATCCACGTTTATATTAGCCAAAGCCATAAGCTGTTCATTTTCTGAAACCTGGAATATTTTCTTAGAATAAGAACAGTCGGCTCCATCATCTCCACAACCAAAGCTATCTAAAACTAAATAAAGAAGGAAGCTAAAAAGTCGATACCTTCTTGTCAAGAAAAACCAGGTCCAGCCCGAGATGCTCACCGACTTTCTTCAAATCCCTCGCATCCCAAAATCGCAGAATCTGTGCAACAATTGTTTTCTTACAACATTCGTCCTTCAAATCAGAAAAGTGGAGCTGGTTAATCGCCATCGGTGGTAGCTCTGTTTCTAGGGTTTATGATAATGATTTCAAGAAGCCTTTCGAATCGTATGGACTACCTTCTCGACATATATATAGTCGCTTCAGTTTAGAGGGGAGGTGAGAAATCTTAATTGTAGAGGAGATAGTGGAAAGTATTGATTGCCTCCATCGTATGAGTTGAGAGGAGACGAAATGATGGGTTACGTTTCTCATCTCAGAGAAACCAAGAACTCGTATCATTATTTTCTTGCTTGTTTGTGGGCCTCACATAAAGAGTGTTGGGTTTATCTTTTTAATTAAAGCCCCACATGAAAGACCCGAAACCATACAGCGTAAAAAAATCGGAAAGCCCAACATAGACAACCACTGCTTACGTGGCAAAAAACTATATTATGATTGGTGGATTTTATTGTCTGACGTGGACACACTCACTACTCCTCATATATCCCTTTTAGTATATGTTAGATTATATTATTATTATTTTTTTTAAAATAGTTAAGGATTCTAATCAAATAAGTATGTCCAATGGTGTTATTCATTACGAATCCTTAGTACGGTTTCAAAACATTACAAGAGTTGCAGATGCTGTATCTAAGAATAGGAAGGCAGCTCAAGAAAGATCAAGCAAGAGAGGTCACATTACATAATCATAGAAGACTAAATACTCTCATAACAAAAATAATTCATCCAGCAAAACGTACGCGCGAATATATTTATAACTAAGGAAAGCATTCCAAAAAAAAAAAAAAAAATTCACAGCAGAAGGAACAAAATGTGTTGCCATTCCAATTGCTACAAGTTCTTTGCCATTCAATCTTGCCCCAGTTAAAGCCAAGAATTCTCCTGCAAATGTTACATCAGAGATTAGCCAAAGTATAGTTGGAACTTGGAACTCAAAATAGAAGGTTTTAGAAGTTACCTAAATGACCAGGAAGACGTGAATGGATGTAGGAGAAGCCACAATCAGTGTGAAACCCAATACTTGCTTCTGGGGTTGCAAATACCTAGTCAAATGACAGAGATAAAGTTGAATCTGTACTTGTTTCTTCTAATACATGAACAAGATCTGAATCAGGATTAACTCATAAACTCACAGTTTTCTCAGTCACAACAGAGAACTTCATTGGGACCATCAATGATGCACCTCCACCCATTGATATTCCATTTACAAGAGAAACCTATAACACAACTCTATTTGGTTAGTTAATACTTCTCAGGAGAACACTTTCATACAACAAAAGACTAAGTAAAAGTCCACCTGAGTCTTCTTGTAAGTGTGGATATGATAGCAGAGCCAGTACATCCTATAAACAACCTCAAGGCAAGAATCCTCTGTCCAAAAACGACTTATCATCATTAAGCTATGACAGACTCTCTAGGATAAAGCGATAGTATGTTTTCTCATGGCCTCCTCTTACTTAAATCACGGCCGTCATAAAACATCTTTAGATCACCACCGGCTGAGAAAGCTCTCCCTGCACCCTGCCAATATAAAGCTATGTTAATAAATGAGTCTATTGTGTTTGTAACGAAAATCATCATCAGACCAAGGACAACAACAAAAATCAAAACCTTGATCAGTATAAGCTTCGTTTTGTCGTCCTTCTCCCAGGTTTCAAGATATTCTGCAAGCTTGAGGACCTGAGGATTTCAAAGTTTTTCCCATTAGGCATCTCATATTAATGATATTATACAACTTCTGATCTAAGGTCTTACTATATATACCACTTCAGAAGAGATGACATTTAGCTGACGAGGGCGGTTTATTAAACGTGATGAAACCCGATTCGATTGAAAACCCTAATCCCCAATTGCGTAACCTAATTTGCGAAGAAAACCACATGAAACCCTATGTAAATCCAAAGAATCAGAAGAGAAAGAACATAACAACCCGTCGATTCATCAATCCTATCCGGAGAGAGCGAATCGCCAATCGCAGAGACAAACTTTTTTTTTTCTCCTCTCCACTACAAATGACACGAACACTGGAAACCCTTCACACGATAGACAAAACTCAACTGCCACGTCAACAAGGATTCACGCAAAAAAAATCCTTAGGAAAGGATTGATCCTTAAGCAATATGAGTTTAATATTAATATTATATGGTTAATAGTGAAGGATTTGTACTTTAGGATTTATTAAAAACCCCCCGTTGTACATGCTCTAAGAAAAAAGTAGAAGTTGGAAGAAAGGGATCAATGCATATAGTCTGTAGATAAAGACAGTAAGATAAAAAAGAACATTCAAATTTTCTTGGCCATTTATTTATAGATAAGAATTTCGATGATTAAAAAAAATTGCCAAAACACACAACCGTTTTATACAAACGATTTTCCTCCACCTAGTTAGGCAAGCTCAGGGTCAATTATGACATTACCCTCATAAAATGTGTGTCAAAGGCACAAAGTGACTTATTGTGTAATTGAAAACTCAGAATGTGTCTTTTAGAGTAATTTTTTCTACTTTTTATTGAACAAGTCACTTAATCTCAATGTCATGCGTGACAGATTCACTAGTGGAAAGTAATAAAAATTGAATCTTTATCCAATCAAACAACATTACAATGGTAGGTACGACAGCGTTTTGGTTTCGGCGTCTTCGCTTTCTTCTAGAAGTGTAGAGTTCAGTAGATAAGACGCTCTCTCTCTCTCCCGTCTAAGCTGCTTTAGCAATCTTTGATGGTGCATTTGGGAGTTTCTATTTCGATGATAGCTACGCTGAGTCCACCTTCAACAATGGTTGCTCCAAGCTTGTATTCAGCCTCTTTCATTTCTTCACCAGTAACAAAAAGGAAGACAATCAGAACCATATATCGATGTTAGTAGCATCGTGTCTGCTTCCAAAACGGTTTCTCTTTCACACCTTTTAAGAATCTAAAATTCTTAGCTTTGTTTACTGTATAGAAAAACTGAGGAAATTTGATTAAAACCATGTATAGGTGCTTGTTCCGATTGGATTCGGTACGGAGGAGATAGAAGTTGTTGTGTTAGTTGATGTTCTACACCGAGCTGGTGCTGAAGTCACTCTAGTTTATGTGGAGCAGAAGCTAGAGGTTGAAGGATCGTTAGGGACCAAGTTGCTTGCTGATGTCTTAATCTCTAAATGTTCTGAACAAGTTTTTGATCTTGTGCCTTTGCCTGTAAGTTTAGACATTACAATTCTTCTCCTACTGTTCTGCTTTGGCTGATACATTATCAAATTGTGAAGGGAGGCATGTCTGGTGCTGTTAGGTTAAGAGACTGTGTAACTCTGGAGAAGATCATGAAGAGACAAGCTGAAGATAAGAGGTTATACAGAGCTATATCCATGGCTCCGGCTATTACTCTTTTTCCATGGGGACTTTTAATAAGAAAGAAGGTATAATGATAAGGAATGGATTGTATATCAGATGGTAACTAATCATTTTGATTCCTAAACTTGGTGTAGTTCATTGTGAAAGACAACAGGACATCCTGCTTTTTTCGGGAAGCTTCCTACGTTCTGGGCTGTGAAGACAAACATTCAGATCTCAGGGGAGCTTACAACTAGCCATGGACCAGGCACTTTGCTCTGAAGAGGTTGAAGTGGTCACAGTTGCAGATGTTCTTAGAAGAGCCAAAGTAGATGTCACAGTTGCATCAGTAGAAAGATCTTTGAGGATTACGGTATCCCTAGGCACCAAAATTGTCACCGACAAGTTGATTGGTGAAGCTGCTGAATCATCATATGATCTAATCATTCTTCCGGTAAGACATCCATATTGTTGTTTATTACATGGTGAGTAACTATGATGGAGTTTTTCTAGGGAGGCCATGCTGGCTCAGAATGTTTAAAGAAGTAAAAAATTCTCAAGAAGCTACTCAAAGAAGAACAAGAAGCTGGGAAAATATATGGAGCTACTAACTCTTCATCTACTGTCCTTCATAAACACAGTTTGCTCAAGGTAAATAGAAGAATTTTTTTTTTGTTCTTTTCTAGCAAACACTATACATGAATTTGAATCATGTTGCAGGAGAAGAGAACAGCTGTGTACCTTTCAGACACACACAGGCCTGTGGATGACCAAATGATCCAAGGGGCAGAAGTTGTTATAGATGGAAGCGTGATTACAGGTATGGGGCTCGCAACTGTGACTAATTTTTCTCTAGCTATTGTTGGTAAGCTGTTTGGACATGGTAGAGCAAGAAGTGTTTCACAAGGGCTTGTGCATGAGTACCAATTGAATCTGAAGGCATCTTGATCAAGACACACAGTTAGAAGATGTCTCTGCCTATCTAAGTTAATTTTGTATAATATTTTGTATTCACAGTTGGAGATCACAACATGATTGATTCTACACTTGATGTTTCCATCAATCTATTCACTCTTATACGTTTTTCCATCAATCTATTCACTCTGGTTAAGTCACAGAGATATTGAAGACAATGACACGTCCAATAAAGTAACATCAAGATCCATTACATCAGGAAGATAAAAAAACCAAAACATGCTACAAGAAAACAAAACAAAAGTGTGTTGTTGATCTATCTTTGGCACATAAGCCTAAGTTACATACAAAGCTAGCTTCTACTTTCTGTGTTGTTCTATAACTTATGTTCTTTGTTGAATTTCCCTGGGTGCGCCTTCATAAGCACTCTACCAAGGACCTGTGGATGTCCTTCGCAGGCATTGCCTTTTGCATCCCCATGGCTGGTGCATTGGCTCCAGAAGCTGCAAAAATAAATGAGCCAATCTCTGTGAAATTATCAAAACTTTTTGTGGGATTATTAATCTTGCACATTGTACTTAATGTTAAGATGTGATGTTATATATTCACTTCATTATGTTGCTTACAGCATTAGACTCAAGAATATAAGAGATAGTACCTGTTTTTTCTGATTTTCAATGATTTCAACCTGCATAAACATTTGATCAACTGGTCAGAACCTCAAGTAAAATATAAATCTCAAAGAGAGGAAGAAGCGAGACACACTTGTTTCCTGTGCAACTCTTCATTCATCTCTTTAAGTTGTGCAACTTCTGCTTCCAACTCCAACATATAAGCCTATCAAACAGCGAAATGAATTAAGTAAATAACTATACCGTCGGTTGTTTTAAGGTTTGTTCAAGATTGTAATGAGCACTCACTTGCTTGCGAGCGCGAGATCTTGCAGCTGATTTCCTGTTCTTAATCATCCTTTTTTGCCTAAATCATATATGTTTAATTGACTAAAAATAGTTTACAGTTGTTATTATTGAAATGTTTTATTTATTTTTTATATATTTAGTTGACTATAATATCTTTCAATTACAGCAAAAAATATCTATAAATTAAATTTTACTTATATAATATGATTTTTAAAATACAATCACACAACTTTTTTAAACTGTTTATTTTTAAGAGATACTAAACAAACAATTAACAATAAATATCTTGTGATTCAATAATTACAAAATATTTTAAAATAACATAACACTATATACTTTAACGAGGTAGATATATTATATTTTATCATTATTAAAAACAATTTCATAATATTAAATTTTCTTTTAAATTTTCTTTTTTATGTTTGTGGAACTTAATATGACTATAATTAAAATATCAAAGCAAATCTGAATTCTCATTTAAAGATTACTTAAAATAAATTTCAGTTTGCAATTTAATATATCTAAGGCATAAAGTTATTTAGACTTTATAATATTTTTAATTATTGTAAATATTGATATGGGTTCATAAGCTACCAAAAATGTATTAGTTACTTATGTATGTAACTTCATATTGATAATCGCTTTATTTTCTGATATTTGTTTTTGAAAAAACATCAACATATAATTTGATAAATATTATGAAACTACATGCACATTAAAACGATAAATAAGATTAATCTGATTTTACTTAATGATAATAAAAAATAATTGTACCTTAGTTTGAATTTGAAAAAATATATGTAACTCAATATACTCACAATATGAGTGACTCGACTAATCAAACTTATATCTAAAATCATAGATTTAACTACAATAAGAATAAATAATTTTATAATAATAATTTATTTTATAAATATAAATTATACGATGACTTAAAACATATTAATAAATGAAAATGAAATATTAATCAACTGTTATAATTTAATTCTGTTGTAAAATTTATATATATGTATGAGACTGTAGAATATTATCGTTATATTAATTTATGTAATTTGGAATCAGACACTTTAGTTTATTTTATATTTCATTCTAAGTACAATATATCTTAAGTTATACATCAACTTCTTTAAATATATTTACATATCTAAGACAACAACCAACATAAATGCTAATAAATAAATTAATCATATTTTTAATATATTTAAAAAAATTATAGTTGAATTTCAGAAAAATTGATGCAATATAATATAACCAAATGATAACTAAATCGACTGTAAAAAACAACAAACCCGACTAGATATAACATATCTAAAATCATATGTTTAATTAAAGTAATATAATACTATTAACATAAATTGTACATACAAATTATAAGTTAATTTAAAATTAAAAATAAATAGCAATCAATCATTATAGTATATTTATTTTATAAATATTTATACCCGTGCATGAGCACGGGAATATCATCTAGTTGTTAATTTATTTTGCGTCCAAAACTAATTGTTGATAAGAGTAGTTGAACTCTTCAGAAAGATGTCTATCCATTGGAGATCTCTTCACTGGAAAAATAAATGATTGTTGGGAGAAAGCTTTGAGGCGTAGCAAGATATAAACTATTACATATTCCTCAAAATAAAGTATATTTTCCTAGTAAATGCATATGCATGTGAAGTGAATGGCTCGAATAATGTGAGCTCGAAGGTTTTGCGCTCTTACACGCAATCCAATCATGTGGACCAAAGATCTTCGATTGTTTTCATATGGAAGAAATTTGTTGTCAGATTATATGCTCGATAAAAGATACTTTAGCTAAAAATAGTTTGAAGTAAAGCTATGTATTTCCTATTTATATGATCTATATACAGTAGTCTTAAGTTGTGGGCCTTATATGGGCTCAAAATTTAGCTGATATGATCTATATACAGTAGTTACACAATTTAGAAATGTAGTTAGGGGGGGGGGGGGGGGGAGGGAGGAGGGAGTTATGATTCATTTATATACGATTAGACATGGACTGAACTCTGAAATATTTGTTTCCAGCAAACTGGCTGATATGTGTTGAATCTGGTGACCGTAACGTTTGCCAGAAGGTTTTACGTTGTACTGCTAACTCAAGTTTGCCAGTCTCAAAACCGATGAGACAATATTCAATCAAACCGGAATTATGAAGTCAGAATTTCAACCGGTTTTATCTGGTTTAGGGACATTGGGTGGGAAAAAGATTCCAAGTTTGCTTACGAAGTTTAAAGTCTCAACAAAGAAAGCGTCTTTAGTTCGGCCATGATACAGCCTGTCTTAGTCATGTGGACAGCTTAAGATTACTTTAGCAGAAAGTCAGTCGCAAAGGACAGGAGATGACACTACGATTAGGACTGAGCATTTAATCCGTTAAATTTGATTTGATTTGTTACTCGTTTTGATTCGATTCAAAAATTTCGGATATCCGTAAACCTTCGAAGCAAAACAAATACTAAAAATCAATATCCGTTAAAATCGAAGCAAATCACAAATATTAAAATTTTGGGAAGCGGATATCCGATCCGGTAATATATAAATACATGTATATCTTGATTATATTTAAAATTTTAAATGTATAAAATTATATAGTTGTTATTCTAACATATGATTTGACAAATTATATTCACATTATTACTTATATAAAAATATTACATAAAAGGAAATGAATAAATTTATGACAATTATAATCTTTTTCTTAAGTTTTGTCTTATTATAATTGTTAACTAAGTTTAAAAAGTTTATAAAATATGTAGATTCACTATTTTTTTAATTTTTATCTTATATATCAGGCAAAAAAAATATTTTACAAAATAAATTTGTAAAAAAAGTTTAAGATTACTTACATTAATCAAAATATATGAGATATCCGTAAGTATTCGTAAATATCTGCAAATATCTATTTATTTTTCGGATATCCGTTTTTCCGAATATCCGTATTTTTCCGAAGTAAAGCAAATCGAAAAATTAGATATCTGTGGTATACGAAGCAAATCACAAATACCTTCAAAAACCCGGATATCCGATTCGTGTCCAAACCTAACTATGATATGTGTGAACAGTTTCAATCCTTGAATCCTCATTTTTTGGTTTATATTAGTATTATTTTACAACAGAAAAGAAGGCTTTTCCCCCTCTTTTGTTAGCAACTTTTGTTAAGATAATTTATTACGTTTAATTCATTTGTCCGAGGTAATTATTACCATTAATACACGTCACATACCTCATAATTAAATGGTTTTATGTAAGTTCTAATCGAATTTTTTCTTAAAATAAAATAATTTTTTAAACAACTTATTTCGAGTACAATATGAATATGACAACAGCAAATGTTTCTATGAAATTAAATGGTTTTAAATATGACAACAACTTATTTAGGCCTCATAATAAAATGGTTTTATGTAAGTTCTAACTTTTTTTAAACTAGTGAAAAGAAAAAGAATATGACAACAGCAAATCCCATAACCATATTATTCTGTTTGTCAGAATTAAAATTTACCAGCTGTGGACCGGATCCAGTTGACCCAACTGGCCACCTTTTGTAATTCCTGCTTCTGCTACCGTCAACGATTCTCATTCTATTATTGGAATATACTATGTCTGAAGTTTCCGAATAGTCCCTTGACTATCTTATTTCCATGCAACTTACAATGACATGGTGACTTATTAAAAGTAAAATTACAAATGAATAAACAATTTACTTTGAAAAATATATATCTTAGGTGGTTGGCCAAAACAATAATGTTTTTTTTTGTTGGTCAAACCAAAACAATAAGGTTTCAACCTCATATTTTCTAGGTTGAAATCCATAGTATAGGATTATATTTAACAAATAATTGGAGTTTAAGAAAGAAAAAGTTTTCAGAGATATATGGAAGTATATAGTATAAAGTTAAGGGTAGATTTACTATTTCATAGTAAAGTAACTTTCCATTTATACACATAATTAATATGGAAGTATACTAAAAGTTAGTATATATAGAAAGAAGTGCTCCGCACGCGGTTTTGCGTATGTAATAAAAACACAGAGAGGAGGGAATAGCTCCTCAAAAAACAAAAACAAAAACAAAAAAACCTAGCCGCTTCAAAATGTCGAAACGCAACGCATCCCTGTCGCAACCGCCGCCCAGACCGCTGATAAAGCAGCACTCGTGGTCCCCGGACGCCGATCGGGAAGAGGCTTGGCTTAGGAAGAAAGGTAAAAGACCATCGGGTCGACTCGGTCGTAGCAAGAGCGTGACGGACGAAGATCTGGAAGAGCTAAAGGGATGCATCGAGCTTGGGTTCGGATTCGAGCCTGATTCGCCGGAGCTGGATCCGAGGCTGTCTGAAACTCTACCAGCTCTGGGGCTGTACTGCGCTGTTAATAAACAGTATAGGAGTGGATTGTCGAGGACTTCTTCTCTTTCGTCGGTTGCGTCGGAAGGTGAAGTGAGTAATTCGAGCACGACGATCGTTGACCAAGGTATGTCTGAAACACCTTTTTTAATTATTTCGTAAATTTTTATGTGTGTTTCTGTGATCTGACGGTGGGGGATTTTGGAGAAGGTGATGATCCGGAGACGATGAAGCTGAGGTTGAAGCAATGGGCTCAGGTGGTTGCGTGTTCGGTGCGACAATTCTCCGGCGAACCAAATTCGATGTTGAATAATAATAATAATGATTAATGTTTTTGAGGAATTATTGTTTGTTTGTTCTGATGTGATTGTACAAAGGAATGACAGTTTTGATAAAAATAGCTGTGACATTTTTGTTTAGAAATTTGATTTTAGACTCTAATGGTATCGTTTAACCAAAACTATTATATCAAATGTTCTTCAGTTCTATTTTTTTTAAAAAAATTTAGTAAACCATTCTTTGGTTTTCTTTGTATTTGGGGAATTAGTTGGTTGAAAGAAATTGTTTTGCATCTTCTTCTTTTCGTCTCTCTCAAACTCTCGATTATATGAACCAAATCCTTGGAGACATGTAATTGGCTAACCATCATAATTTTATTTTTGCTAGCGATTAGATTTTGATGCCAGTGACATCTTTACTGTGAAATATGGCCGTGTATTTAACAAACTTAGGGGTTATAGGTCCACATTTTAGTATAGGCTTTGTGATACAATGTAGACTTGACGACAATTTTGAAATGTTCTCGAGAGATTTATACATAGTTAGAGTCTTGATAAGAAAAACCCCAATAATCACAAAGAAAGATGTTAAAACAGATTGATCCGGTCCGTTAATATGTAACCCGTTTAGGCCCAACTATATTCATGAACAGATTTAAATGTTTAGCCATAACAATGTTGTATGGTTGACAAAAAAAAAGGCATAACAATGTTGTACTTGTACAACCACCGTTGTAATAAAAAGAGGTGACTCTGCATTTAGTAGTATAACTTAAACAAAAGGACAGATATTTCTTACCGGATAGTTTGGTTGACTCGCGAGATATTTAGTTTGGTTTGTCAAACAAAAGAACAGATATTTTTTTCTTGGTAATGAGCAGATATTTTTGGACGCAGCTACTACCCACGTCAGCAAGGATCTAAAAATATCCATTCGCCAAACCAGTGGCTAATTTTTAATTAATGTACCTCTATACCGAAATACCCGAAAATCCGAAATACCCGACCCGAACCCGAACGGGTACCCGAACGCCCACCCCTACAAAATTCAAACTGTATATTTTAATGATAGTTGTTACAAATAAACTTAACCGTCTCTAGAATAATTCATTAGAGATGTGAACAAAATATCAAAAACAGAGACAAACCTCCTCTACTTGAGCTCCCAAAAAAAAATATCCTACCGATATTTGTCCGAGATATTTATCGTCGGTAATGACGTGGCAATAATCAGACACTTGTAAAAAGCGACGCCACGTGGATATTTGTTCTTTATATCTTCTCTTTTCATCTCTTCGTTCCTCTCTCTTACGAACACATTTTTTTTTCTTTAAGAGACGTAGATATTTTTGGGTTGTTATTGTTGTTGTGTGGAGAGCATTGGAGGAGAAGAACGATGGAGAATGGTTCAGAGGTTAATATTATTTATCTCGAGATGGATCGCGATGCGGAGGCGTCGGCTGAATCTCAGAGCGAATCGACTCTATCAAACTCGCTCGAGTCCGTTCTTACGGTAAAACAAATCTTCCGCTTGTTTATTATTAGCCTTTGTTTATAAACATGGAAGGAATCTTCAAATCTGATGCTTACTAACATTATTATCAGATGATGCAATGAGATGCTGTTTTGTGATCTGTATAACTAATCGGAGTTTGAGTTTTTAGTGGTTGTAACCTGAGAATATGTAACGGAGTATCGTTTCTTGTGAAAATATTTCAGCGGAATGAATGTGGTGGTGATTGGACGAACGAGAAACACAACTCGTATCTTGATTCTTTGGAGAACTCATTTGTTAGGCAGCTGTATTCCTTACTAGGAAGAGAGGAGGAGACTCGGAGAACGTCTAGAACTCGTCATGTGCAGTCTAACTCTCACACATCGACTCATCAGGTTCGGTTTCTTCTCTGACATCATTTTTTTTTGTAATCCTCTTAGTGAAACTTACTGACATTCTTTTTTTTTTTTTTCCAGTTTACGCTATTACAAAATGGTTGCCGGCAAAAGCTCAACCCTGGAAAGAAACGTTCTCGTTCAGAGACGTGGTCCGAGTATACCATTGGGACTGCTGATCAAGGAAACGTATTGTGCAAGGAAGAAATAAAAAACTCCGGTGATAAGGCTTTTACTAGAACACTTACGAGAAATTCTTTGGGGCATGAGTATCCAGCTCAATGCACTGCAGGTACCAGTTTGTTTATTCACCCACTAACCTACACATGAATGTATCTTTTTTTTTTATAACGTAAGTGCTCATCTGCCTGATAAAAACTAATTTAAGTCTAAAGTCTCGCCTTCATCGTTTTATTTTCTTCTTGTAACTGCAGAGGTGTCAGGGCAGAATTTCAGAGAAGAAGTAGAAGAGAGGGGATGTAATTCATGGGTGTCCAGGAAACGCAGAAGAGAAGCTAACTACGATGAGAGTTCACTGAATGATCAGGTTGTGCCGTAAGGATGGTGAAGCTCCAGAATGTGGAACGATTCAAAGCAAAATAGGAAGTGAAGTGGAGAATGAATGTGAGAGAGTTTTGCTTGTTGTATAGAATGAGGCTGAAGAGAGACTTATAGAGGCAGAGGCATTGTATGGGATGGAATTAGGATTGGTTTTTGTTTTGTTAAATTTTGTCTATGTTAACAAGGGAAGCATTTGATATAGTCATGCTCATTTCTTTCATAGCTTTTCAATCTTTTATTATTTTTCTCTTCCATATTTTGTCTACCTTCCTTTTGTTTTCATTTTGTAAGAACAATATATTTGTTGCGACTTTTTAGATACTTCGAATAGTGATTGTTTTTTGGTTCTACTGGTTAAGATAAACTAGATGGATGCCCGCGATTTCGCGGATTTGAATGTTTTTGTAATACTACATTTATTATAATTTTCAAATTTAAACATATTTCTATCATTATGTATTTTTTGTTAAATATTTTTATAAGAAAAATATGTTTTTATCATTATATGTTTTTTGTTAAATATTTTTCTAAGAATGATTTTTTCTATAAAAGGATAAATATGACTATTTTAAATATTTTTTGATATTTTGTATTGATAATTTTACTAAAATTAATTATATATAATATTTATGATTCAGTTTTTAATAAAATTACTTAAGTTTTGAAGGTATATATTACTGAAAATTTTGAAATATTTTATATAGTTTAGAAATACATGATTCCTAAAAATTGTTTGATGAAGCATTATATATATTATATAAATTAAATATATAATTACCATAAATTATTTGGCAATATATTTAAATCGTTTGGATAATGATAAAACTGTTCTAGAAATAATTTTCTTACTCGTAAAATAAATTAAATTGAAAATCATTAACAGATCAAATTATAATATTATTTCTCAAACTATGATCGACACCTGACAAAAAAATAATTAAGTAATTTTTCATTTAATATAAAATAAAATTTCAAAATAGATTTTATAAATTAATTTATAAACTTGTATAAATGACTTAAAACCTCTTATCATAATTTAAAACATATGATAAGCTAAGATAAAAAAAATTCTGAGTGTATTTATAATTTTTATAAATGATTTATAAAGCTTGTATGAATTTTATTAGACATTAATAGTTATTAAAATAATTTATATACAAATATATGGCTTTATATAAGAATATAAAATCATTATATATATTTAATAAAAAAATTGTTTCTTATTTTATGTAGTTTACAAATATATAAAAAATGGATCAAACATTATTATTCTTTCTATAATTTCAACAAATAGTTACCATAAATAATTATTTGTAATATTATGTAGATTTTTGGCAAGTGATATTAAATTTTTATACACTTATTTAAAAAAAAACAATATAATTAAAATTAAATTAAATAAAAAATTAAAGTTATCGACTAATAAATTTAATTTTTTTAAGATTTCATAAAAACCGACACATAAACAAAATTATTTTAAGTGACTTCTCAGTTAATATATAGTAGGATAGTAGGATGAGATTTTATAAATTAATTTATAAGCTCTTATAAATGACTTACAAACTCTTATGATTATTTAAAATATACAATAAGCCAAGATAAATAATTTGATAAATGTTTTATAAAGCATGTAATATGAACTTTAAAAGATGTTAATAGTTATTATGATAATGTATATAAAATATAATTCTGGTTTGTTTTTCGTTTATTATTTATGTATTTTATAAATATAAAAAATTGATATATATTAAATATTATTGACCAATCAATTTATAATAATTTTTAAAGATTTCATATATGATCGACACATAAGAAAAAGTCTCTTGTAGGATGAGATTTTAAATAAATTTTATAAATTAATTTATAAGCTCTCATTGATGACATACAAACTCTTATAATAATTTAAAATATACAATGAGCAAAGATAAACAATTTGATAAATGTTTTATAAATGATTTATATAAACTGTTTTTCGTTTTTTATTTTATGTATTTTATAAATATAAAAATGATGAATTTATTTCACTTTTTATAATTTAAACAATTAGTTTCCATAAATAATTATTTTTAATATTATGTAAATTCTTTGGCAAGTGATATTAATTGGTTATAGACTTACTTTTTTTGAAGATTTAAATAAATAAATAAAAATTAAAAATTAAAAATTATCGACTAATCAAATTATAACAATCTTGTAAGAGTTTATATATGATCGACACGTAAGCAAAAGTCACTAAAATGACTTCTCAATTAATGTATAGTAGGATTTACGCAAGAATCATGTTCACATTTAACAGCGTGTGAAACTAAGTATTTTTTTACGGTGAGATGCAATAGTTGATAGTAAATCCGTTTTTTAATCGATGAAAATGTAAACAAAGGAAAATGAGAAAATATGATACGTTCTTGTTCTTTCGCATTCACCTTACAAAAATGATCTTTGAATGAGAAATATATATATATATATATATTGTTTTAGGGGTTGTTAAAAAAAAATCTTGTTTTAGGCCATTAGGATATGAAGTCTTTTGAGGATCTTGAGAAACAATGGATTCACCAGTGTTGGTTTCCTGATTCCTAAATCCGCTGAGTTTTCACAGCGTTATAGCATATAATAGTTGTGATCCCTTAGGGGTTGTAACTAGTGTCACACGTAAAGTAGTGAGAAAAAAAAAATGATTTGCGTTGTTCCGGGATGTTCGCTAATGAACCAACCACCACTCGTTTTCAAGGCTGTCTCCTATAACATTGACGGGTTTTGATACATCGACATTTTAGATATTCTGCTTAGCTTCTTTTTGGTTGACAACAAGATTCTGCTTAGGTTACTTGTTTTCCTTTCTTTAACCACAATTTCTATTATTGATATCCTCCGGATACGAAGCAAAATCCTCAAAAAGAAACGAGTGTCCCCTAAATATAGACAAATAATGTTAAGAAAAACCGTTGGTGCTTGCAACGTTGGGTTATTAATAACACACATCTCTATCCTCCTTTAACCCTCTCATGCCCATCTATAAACAGCCTTGGGCCTTTTCCAAGGTTTCTGTTTTAGCCATGGCTAAACCTCCTTCCTTTGTGTGTTGCATCTTCCTCTTGTTCTTCTTCCTCTTGTCCTCCTCCTTTGTCGCATTTGCCCTGACCGATACAGAAGCTGCCTTCATCGTGCAGCGACAGCTCTTGACATTACCAGCAAACGGTGAACTTCCTGATGACATTGAATACGAGGTTGACCTCAAGGCTACATTTGCAAACACAAGACTTAAAAGAGCTTACATAGCTCTTCAAACTTGGAAAAAGGCGTTTTTTTCGGATCCGTTTAACACAACAGGAAACTGGCATGGACCTCACGTATGTGGCTACAACGGTGTGGTTTGTGCACCGGCTCTTGATGATCCTGATGTCACCGTCGTAGCTGGTGTTGACCTTAATGGCGCGGATATCGCAGGGCATTTGCCTGCTGAGCTTGGTTTGATGACAGATGTTGCTTTGTTCCATTTGAATTCTAACAGGTTTTGTGGTATCATCCCTAAGAGCTTTGAGAAGCTGAAGCTGATGCATGAATTTGATGTCAGTAATAATCGTTTTGTTGGACCTTTCCCTGAAGTCGTCCTCGCATGGCCTGATGTTAAATTCATCGACCTTAGGTTCAATGATTTTGAAGGTCAAGTCCCTTCAGAGCTGTTCAAGAAAGAGCTAGACGCTATTTTCTTGAACAACAATAGATTCACCTCGACGATTCCTGAATCTCTAGGAGAATCTCCAGCCACGGTTGTGAGTTTTGCTAACAATAAATTCACCGGATGTATTCCTAAAAGTATCGGAAACATGAAGAATCTCAATGAGGTTGTCTTTATGGACAACAAGTTAGGCGGTTGTTTCCCGTCTGAAATCGGAAAGCTGTCGAATGTGACGCTTTTCGATGCAAGCAAGAACACGTTCATTGGTCGTCTCCCGACAAGTTTTGTCGGGTTAACGGGTGTGGAGGAATTTGATATCTCCGAGAATAAACTGACCGGATTAGTAGCGGATAACATTTGCAAGTTGCCTAATTTGGTGAACTTCACTTACTCCTACAATTACTTCAATGGACAAGGTGGTTCGTGTGTTCCCGGTGGTGGTCGGAAGGAGATTGAATTGGACGACGTACGTAATTGCTTACCTCATCGACCAGACCAACGGTCCGCCCAGGAATGTGCAGTAGTGATCAGCCGTCCGGTTGACTGTAGCAAGGACAAATGCGCTGGTGGCGGCTCCTCTACTCCGTCGAGACCATCGCCGGTTCATAAGCCATCGCCAGTTCCAACTACGCCTGTTCACAAACCATCGCCAGTTCCAACTACACCTGTTCACAAACCATCGCCGGTTCACAAGCCATCGCCAGTTCCAACTACGCCTGTTCACAAACCATCACCAGTTCCAACTACGCCTGTTCACAAACCATCTCCAGTTCCAACTCATAAACCACAACCACCAAAAGAGTCACCCCAACCGGATGATCCTTACGATCAATCTCCAGTGGGTAACCGACGCAGTCCTCCTCCACCTCATGAATCCCAACCTCCGGTGGTTTTCTCTCCTCCACCAACTCCGGTAAGCTCTCCACCACTTCTTTCTCCTCCTCTTCCTTCACCTCCTCCACCAGTTTACTCTCCACCACCACCGGTTCACTCTCCGCCACCACCGGTTAACTCACCACCACCACCGGTTCATTCTCCGCCACCACCAGTCCACTCTCCACCACCACCGGTTCACTCTCCTCCACCGCCGGTACACTCTCCTCCACCGCCAGTCCACTCTCCACCACCACCGGTCCACTCTCCTCCACCCCCGGTTCACTCTCCTCCACCGCCGGTCCACTCTCCACCACCACCAGTCCACTCCCCACCACCACCGGTCCACTCTCCGCCACCACCTCCTCCACCAGTTCACTCTCCACCACCACCGGTTCACTCTCCACCACCACCACCACCACCTCCACCAGTTTACTCTCCACCACCACCGGTTCACTCTCCACCACCACCTCCTCCACCGGTTCACTCTCCGCCACCTCCTCCTCCCCCAGTCCACTCTCCACCACCACCAGTTCACTCTCCGCCACCTCCTGTCCACTCTCCTCCACCGCCAGTCCACTCCCCACCACCTCCGCCTGTCTACTCTCCTCCACCACCTGTTTTTTCACCACCACCCCCACCGGTACATTCCCCGCCGCCACCAGTCCATTCGCCACCTCCACCTGTTCACTCGCCACCACCTCCCCCGGTTAACTCGCCACCGCCACCGGTGGAAAAGAAAGAGGTGCCGCTGGCACAAGAACCAGCCCCAAGTGATGAGTTCATCCTACCACCTTTCGTCGGCCACCAATACGCATCGCCACCACCTCCAATGTTCCCTGGCTACTAATATCCATCAACGAGAGAAGAACCGACTATATATAAAAAGCAAATTGTATCTTCTTGAACTAAATTTGTAAAACGAAAGAAGAAGACAATTAATGTATGATAAGCGAAACCAACTTGTTAAGGTACCAGATGTCGGATAAATTTGTACAATGACAAGTTCTGATGGTAGATAAAGATTTTAAACTTCTAAGCAAATATAAATGTTTTCACTCTCTTCTTTCAACTAATTAATGTTTTATACATGATTGGTAAACTCTATCATCTAAGATTTGCTACGAAGCAATAAGCGTAATCCTACACTTGTGAATAAGAGTACTCAACGTATATACAAGCTTAATCCAATTTGTGGTACTTGGAATTAAAATCCTCAACACATTGGTTTTGTTTTTTCTTTTGCCTCAGATTAGTTGTACCTAGAGTGAATGTATCCACTTTAACTTTGAATACGCATGTCTACAGTGCAAGTATATTGGCTGTGTTTGAAACATATATAGTTAACCTCAAGGAAGTTTCTGTGTGAGTTCCAACGATAATATTCCGAAAGCCTCGCCTATCAAGAACAAGAGATAGCGAGCTCTTTATATTCTTCGCCTGACCAAACCATAGCCATCTCAAATTAGTAAGATACATGAAGGACTTCAATAACTATCACATAAGGTGATATCTACGTCGGTATGCATGAAGTCATCTTGTTTCTGTTTTTCACTTTCCTGTTGATAATATCGTTTGTACCTTCTCACGGATAAGTCCTAGCTCGGTTCCTCTTTTTTTTTGGACCTACTTCAAAACTTGGATCAGATCTACTCTGAAGTAGGGAACGAAAATAGTTAAGGAGGGATCTTATACTATATGTTATTACTTTGTTTTCTTTTTTGCGCTTGTTGAAACGTTTTCAACGTGATCCATATTTGTCATTTATACTTGAACTGTAAATTATCACTGGATTCTGCAAACCAGTCCTTAAAGTTTATACATTAATGGGAACTGAGAAGCCATTTCTTTCTACAATTAATCATATCATCAGAAATAACCTTCGAACGAAGAAAAAAGCTCGTAATAATTGGCTTTGCTAAGAAAAGGTGACAATTTAAAAGACCATCATGGATAGTAGCGTTTCTTGTCTTTATGTCAAACCGTATATGCCCTATGTCGCGTCCATGTTCAGTACCCTGCTTCGTGTGTAATTGCAGATATTGATGGCTTCGGGTCCACATCACTATTTATCTATAGTATTACATTATTACGTTAATCAGTTATCCTTAATTACATTATAAGAGTAACATAATACGATATATTTTAAACATTATATGATAAGAACACCTTCGATGTAAGAATTTCATATAAATATCTCAACTTACAAAAAACACTATTGTTTAAATGATTTAGGGCTCGACTGGTTCAAACGCAGCGGTTGCGGGAGTTTGCGAATGCGGGTGGTTGCGGTTTCAAGCGTTATTAAGCGTTTTGTATGACTGACATAATATTTGAAAATTGTTGCGTTTGCGGGATATTGTGACTGGTTGATTATAAGAATTGTAGCGGTTTGATATTAAATTACCAATAATAACATATTATAACATTATAAAAATATTAAAACATACTATTGTAATAAAATATAATAATTATCAATATAATATGATTAATAATAACATTATGTTTATTTATTAAATTTTTTAAATTAGTTTGAAAGTTATAGTTTTAATAATTTTTTTTTGAAGATTTATATTAAAACTTTTAAAAGAATATTTGGTTTTGTTTTATATATGTCTATATCTTTATATATGTATGTATATTAATTTTTTAAAATTCTAATGAATAGTTAGTTTAATTTTTTATAAAATAAATTATGATAATGTTTGTGAATTTAAATTAATATATAAATATATATATATATATATATATATCTACAATATTTCTGTTTTAAGTTTTTAACTTAAAATTTTAAAATATTTTTGAAAAAAATTATATATTTATTTATCTATCCGCAACCGTCTGCAACCGCAAACGCTAGCTGGAACCAGCTTTTGATTTTAAGAGGTTTAGAGCGGTTTGAAGCAATTTGTAGCAGTTTGTATGATTGTTTTGAACCGCTGTCAACTGCTATCTACCGCAAAAGCTACGTTTGCAGGTGGTAGCGGAAAAACCAGTCAGACCCTTAGTTTCTCAAATTTTCTGCACTGTGTGAATGAGATAATTTTGAATGTATTTCTGTATTATCTGAGAAATTCAATCATTTAGATATTATTATTGTGTCTTTTTTTTTTGCAAATTAAGAAACTCTCATGAAATATTCACATTAGAAGTCTTCAGATTTATTTATAATACACTAACTTATTATTTGAAAATTTTTGTGTGAATTTGCCCATTGTTTTTAGTTCACTAATAAAATATTAGTATAATCTTTAATATCTGAAATAAATATTAATATAATACTTCATTAAGAGTTTTTGGTGAAAAACTCCCTTGAAAATGCTTTAGAAACTAACCGTTCTGTTTAGAAATAATCAAAGAGGTTAAGGCTTGATCAGAATACTCAATCTACCATTTACATTCTGACCTAATTAGCTCAGGAATTTACTCGCAACACTTTATCCTTTAATTGTACACTTAATGTGGCTTCGTGTCTTAATTTCAACAATTATTCTCAGGAAATATGAAAAAGAAAATTTAATTGATTACGACAGGAGAGTTTGTTTAATTGTCAGCGAACTAATTTAATGTGACTTGTTTTCACACATATTAAAAAACACATTAATCATGCATTTTTTAAAAAAATATCATTATTTAATGCTTTTTAACCAATAGGTTTTCAATAAATTCAATTAATTTTGTTGAAATTACAATTTTTTTATAGAAAACATAAGAAAATCTATTTTTATGAAACAATTTTTTTTACTAAAACTTATATTTTAATGAAACGGAAGGATTATTATACTTTATAAAGAGATAACTGAGTGTATGTCAAGTTGTTAAAACTTGTATGTTATCTTATGAGCTTTGTATAGATATGAACTTGGCGATTGGTAATTAATCACGAGCAAATCACAGTGTGTTTCTCAAGATCCATATAGTGTCTGATACAATGGCACATCTACAAATAACGAGGCAATGTCCAAAATAAATAGTTCGATCTGATACGTTAGTAAATCGATCAAGCGTGGTCAACTCTTAACCGAATATTTCTTTTAATAAATTATTGTATCAGCTAAAAAATGTGCGCAGCAAGAGAATAAGATAAGAAAGACAATTGCATTACGTACGTTGCATCTCCCCTCCCAAGCTCTAAATAATTGAGTCTTGTACTTGTTCCCATCAGACCCTTCGCTTTTGAGGAGTTATGAAATTTCACATCCTTACCTTTTCGTATCTAAAATGTAAAAGACAAATCTGTTCACTCTAACTAAAAACAATACAAATTCACAATCTTAATAGCTAATACTTTTTTACGGAAATTAATGGTAACTACACTTCCATATATTAGTTGGAGGATTGTTTCACATACACTTCAACATTAAACTTGAATTGGATGACATGGATAACTATTATGTTTTTAGTGTACATGTATACATCTAATGATGTAAAAGTTTCCTTAAAGAAACTTTACTTTGAAGATCACGAGTTTGAAATTTGGCGGTGAAAATATGAATGAACCGACAACCGCCATCATTCGTGACAATCTCTGACCTCATACCACACATGAAGGATAATTTTATTTTATTTATTTTATTTTTTTTGGTGTAAATGTTAAGACCTTAAACACATTTGTATATGGCCGCATGGTTTTAACCTTAAACACATTTGTATATGTATGTGTACCACTAAACCTCTTTTAAGAGTCCTTGTTTTTGTAACCATACAGTAAAGAGTTAATTAAAAATACTATGTTATTAAATTTTTGGGTAAGATTATTGATTAATACCAAATATAAATATATTTCATATCAGTTTTTATCACTATTCTACGAGTTTTTACTTAATACTATATCTTAGTAGCCTAAAATAATGTGTACTTATATGTATTACAAACATTAATTCATATTTTCTAAAGGTGTATTGATATAATTTAAGATTGTGGAAGGTCTGCAAATTTTTTTTCTTTTTATGATAATTAATGGAAGATGTAAAAGTGAAAATATACCAAAAAATTGTTGAGCTTCGAATGAGATATTTTGTGTGAAATAACTAAAAGAAATTAAATACGACTTATTATTATTATTATTATTTTAAAAAGAATTTTCTTATCCTCGATTATATGAAAAAGTCCAAGTCCAAACCCAAAAACCCAATGCATGTCCAAGGATAATTGAAGATTGATATAGTAATTAATTGAATAACTTGCCGTGGAGTACTTAAGTACGTATCGTTATGAAGAAACATGTAATATTTAACAATTTGGTTGAACATGAAAATTATTTCCGCTGCACGTCTTGTTAACCATTTTGAGCATTGGATTATAATTATATTATTCTGGAAATTATTTGCTAGAGATAATCAAAAGAAATGGACACCAGGAGGAAATAAACTCGACAGGAAACTGCAAATCTTATTGAAAAAAGTAAAGTAATTTACAGAGTTACAGGAATCAACAAAACCTACATCTAAAAGTCTACCCCACCCCCACCCCCAAAAAAAAAAGAGAGTAAAAGAAAGAAGCAGAATGGTGGTTTCATAAGAGAAGAAAAAAAAATTATTCAAGGGAGAAATCCAAAGAGGAATGGAGAATGGTAAGAAGTGGAAATGCCATGGGGGAGGAGAGGCGGAGGAGGCATAGGAGTACGGTGGTTGAGGTGTTGCCGCCAGGCAATCTGGACGGCTTCCGCCACCGCTAGGACGAACTCCATTCCTATCTTCAGAAGCTCTATACAAATCTCTATCCTTCTTATCATCATGATTCTCTCTTTGTTTTAATTTTTTTTTTGAACTCTATCACTTCATCTTCTTTGTATTTATACCAAGAATCCAAAAGCGTTTATAATTAATCGTTTCTTATGATAGTGACATAAAAACAGGAAATGAAATAAAACACTTCACCGTGAAAAGAAAGAAAAAGAACCGAACATAAAATATTAATCTTGTTTCTTTTAATCCTTTACTTTTAAGTTGCGTTGACTCTTGATAACCATCAGCTGACTGCAGCCCAAGATGAACAAAATGGATAATAGATTGTTCTATTTTTTTTTGTTCACAAAATAGATTGTTCTATTTGATGTTCTTTTTCTATAAATGATTTCAAATTTCGTTGAACAAATATGTTTTTTTTTTCTGTAATGGAATTATTTTACACACTAATAGTTTTTTTTTTGTATTGGATCTTGGTACTTGACAAATACGTCTCTGAATATGAAAGTTAATCGGATGGTGTGGCTTTTGGACGCTCCCAAACGACAAGCTTCTTTTAACCGACGAGGCACGAGATCTTTTAACGACCGACGGTATAAAGATATCATTTGGATAACCACACACCCTAATAATTTTAAGAGAAAAAAACTAAGATATCATTAAACCAAGTTTTTGTTCCCAAACTAGCACTTAAGATTCAAAGTCACAAAAATAATTTTCATTAAAGAGGTAAATATACACTTATACCCCTTGGGTTAATTAATCCAAATTTTAGGGTTTAAAGTTAAGGTGTGAGTGGAAGCACCGTGGCCTAGTGGTCAAGGTTTAAAGGTTTCTACACTCAGATCTGGGATTCAAACCCCAGACAATGCAATTTCTACAGGGAGAAGTCTGGGTTTCAATTCTCAGAGAAGGCGAATTATGCAGAAAATTAGAGAAAATACTTACAAGAGATCTTCAGCATAGCGCAAGGAGTACCGTCAGGAATGGATCTCATAGGGCTACTCAGGGTGATGCAGTTAGACGTGAATCTTCATAAAGCAGGTAGAATTATCGGCTGTAATATCGTCTATGTAATGTTTCTCATAATTTGTAATAGCATAATTAACCAGACAAAAAAAAGAGTTAAGGGGTGGGGTTTTAGAATTAAGGTTTAAAATTTTATAAAATAAAAAATAAATACTAAAAAGTTAAAAATAAAAATTTTAAAAACAGTTTCAAAAAGTATTTTTGAATTATAAAAAAAAATTTGAAAAAAAAATTATAAAAATTTCAAAAAAAAAATTATAAAAATTTTAAAAAAAAATTATAAAAATTTTTTAATCTGAAAACATATAATCTGAAACTATAAAAAAAATTATTTTATTTATTTTTATTTATTTATTTAATTTTAAACCAAAGGTATTAGAGATATTTTACCCTTTAATGAATGTCATTTTTGTGACTTTCTCCTTCTAGTACTATTTTTGAGACAAAAACTCAAAATATGCTATTATTGACAATTGCCCTAATTTTAATTAAATAACTATATCATATGTTTTAAATCTTCTTCTTTTTTTGTGAGTCGTTATGAATGTCTTGACTTGTAAGTTTCAAATACTGACTTTAGTCCGTTAAGAATATATATAACATATCTATCATATAAATCCAATTAGCCAACGTTGGGCTAATGGTTAAGTATTTAGATTACCGAAAATGTAGTGATCTTGGAGTCATATATTCTGTTTTACTCACGTTAAGAGGAATCTAATTTTCAAAGAAGAATTATATTAAATGATTCGGGATTCGCCTTGATGGATTATACGGACTTATGCGTTCAGGACCTTTTGATCATCGAAAGAAATCCAATTATATGAATACGATGTGCATCATTCTATATTCAAGCGCTTTGGAAAAGAAAAAAATCTAGCTAAGTGGTTTCAAATAATTAAAAACAGTCATATACTCCACATGACACATTGACACACATCTTATTAATATTGTTATCAATGATATAAAATTCTGAATCACCTCCAAAAAATTCAGTACACCTGACTTGAGTGAAATATACTTCTCCGACAAGTTAATTAAAAGTTAAAAGCGAAACTCAACTACTTTGAATAGAGATATATTTTAGTTTAAACTCCAATTTAACTTACCAAAAAAAGGAAGAATCTAACATGAACGGGATTACGTCTCCATTAGCTTGTCCTTAATCGCTTTAGTTTGTATACACTGAACAGCAAGAAAATGCTAGAAAACGGTACGTCGCATCCTCATCCTCATAATAGAGGCCCCTCCACCCACATTATTGTCGAATAATCCAAGGCCACACCATAAACGAGTCCTTTTCAAACAAGACTTATTAAACTAGGATCCAAATCGATAAACGTTAGTAAATAGTGATTAGTTTGTCTTCATCCTATATATTGCCTATACCCACAGTATATAGGTCAAATAAATAGTAAAATGATTTGAAAGTTAGACAAAAAGAAAATAAAAGATAAGAAGACAATAATGACTCAATTGCCAAGGCAGGCATATCTCATCTACAACTCAAACTATCCCGTTTATGTCACTATAACAAGAGGCAGTGAGACACTGTTTCACATATATAGGTCCATACATGCTTCAATCATCTAAAAGTTAAATAAAGATAACATAACAGCTTTTTCTCTTCATTTTTCATTTGCTTAGGAACTAGGGATGGGAGAGATCCGGATATTTTAAAATTTTAGAGTATCCGGATCCGTGGATCTGTAGATTTAGTATCAGGATCGGTAAAAATAATTTAAAATTATTTTTAAAATATTAAACTTCTAAAATAATACATAAAAAAATTATATAATTTTTATAAATATATATGTATATAATAATATAAATTAAAATATAATATTATAAGACTAATTTTATGTGTAAATATTAATATATCAAATATGATTATTAATAAAATTAAAATATTATATTATATATTTTAAAAATATTGATCTGAATTTGGATATCCAGACTTAAAATTAATATATCCAGATTTAAATCCAATTTTGACGGATCCGATATTTTCCTATCGTATCCGGAAACCCTGAATATCCTATTTTTGATGTGGATCTGGAGCAGGTCTTGGAGCGGTCCAAGTGGATTTCAGATTAGATCTGAATCCCAGATAATAAGTCTTAGCTCTATTAAGAACATACTTTAATTTTAGAGTAGGATTAATATTGATTTTGCATGAATATGGTAAAAGAAGAACATAAAATTTGTTTGTAATGAACAATCCAATTGGTATTAGCTCATTATGTAATTAACAGGGCATATTTTTATTTTATATTTGAAAATTACCAGATGGACATTATTTTGAGTAAGAGTTTTTGGTTCATATTTCGGAACCAAATTAAAAATAAAAACAAAGACATGGACCACCTTACCAGTCAGCTGAGTTAATAGAAAAGCGACAAGCATACAATAAAGAGTAACAATTAATACACTAGTGCCCTTATCTTTTTGCATATCAACAACGGTTTCGAACTATGCCCATTGACAAAGTTGGGGCAGTTTCGATACCAAACAACACACCTCTTATTCTTCTTCTTTTTTTCTTTTTTTTTTTGCATCAGAAACCATAGAGATACCACATCACATTGCGTACACGATCTCTCCGCTACTGTCGATGTCAAGATCATCCAAGTCGCTCTCTAGATCTTCATCCATATCATCTTCTAAATCCAAGCTTCCTGTATTGTCACATTGTAAAGAATTTAAGGAAAAAAGAAACTGAAAAAGTTTTTTTTTTCTTTTGTTATGTTTTGTGTTGTCTCACCTGTGAGATACTGGTTCAGACTCTGAGTGCCTGCGGGAGGAACAGTCGCTTCTGCAACAATCTGCATGATCTCTTCAATGCTTTGACCTGGTTGGTCCGATTCATCAAACTGGCTATTCATCACATTATCGTTCATGATATCTGCTGGTAGATTCTTGAGAAACCATTCATGGTTCCTTATCTCAGGAATTGAAATCCTCTACAAGAAACATAACCTACTATCAACAAATGTAGCTTTCAAGGTCTATAGGCACTAAAGTAGACTAGTTTTACCTTTGCAGAATCAGCAACGAATATTCTGGAGATCAGATGTTGACATTCAGGAGATATGTGAACATAATCTGGAATTGCGTACTGAACATTCAAGATTCTCTGAGGAACACATTTTCCGGAACAGAACATGATGTTTAGCAATATATAGAAGAAAACATTGTTTAGCTAATAAAACATGGAAATATAAACTTACATGTATTGTTTTCTTGAAATTCTTAGGCTCATCAGGATCTTCAAAAGGGTATGCACCAACAAGCATCACATACAGAGTTACCCCACAAGACCAAACATCTGCAAGCTGATGCATTTGACCAATTTAAAACCAACATTTCAAGAATTGTCAAAATTTACAATTTAGATATAAATTTGTATAGTATATGGTTAGTATGTAGTAGTAGTATGAAAGTGGCGTACCTTGCCATCATATTCTTTCTTTAGCAAAACCTCTGGAGCGATATAAGCAGGGGTTCCAACAGTTGATTTTGGCTGTGAATGTAACACTGAGGACTAGAAAAACATGCACAAAGTTAAAAAAAAAGAATTGAAGACATAATCTCACAAAATATCCAAATATCATGAAATTTATAATTTTGTACTCCATATGTTTAGAGAAATAAAAAAATACCTTGGAATAACCAAAATCACATATCTTTAAACGAGGTGCAGGGCTACCATCTAGTAACGTATTCTCCAGCTTCAAATCTCGGTGACATACTTGCTACAACATAAAAACTGAATCACATGAGATGAGAGCTAGTTGATTTTCACAGAGGATGTAAAAGAGAACATTTTCTCATTACCATAGCATGACAGTAACTAACTCCTGAAATGAGTTGCTGGAAGAAAAACCTTGCCTACACGGTAATAACCAATACATTCATCAAACTCAACATAAGAAGAGAAGACTTGGTTACTCAAGAAAAACAACCTCGTCTTCGCTGAACCGGCCTGCATTGCAGATACGCTCAAAGAGTTCTCCTCCAGCTGCGTATTCCATAACAATAGCCAAATGGGTTGGTGTTAATATGACCTGAAAGCAAACAGGAGAATTAAAACAAAAATATTTTTTCACTTGCATTTTATAATAAGAAAATTTAAGAGAGTTGAAGCCAAACCTCTTTAAATCTGACGATATTTGGATGTCTTAAGGACCTGTGATTAATTATCTCCCTTTTCACATTTTCATCTATCTGTAAATAATATAAAAATATTATTCCAATTATGAAATTTTTACATAGCAGAACAAAGAAATGAAGATAAAGTAACAAATATGTTAGAGTATTTACTAATATTAGCATCAATGATCAAAACCATTTAACATCTCATTGAAAGATAAGAGAAGACACTTTACCTTCTCACCTCGCTCGATATATTTGACAGCAACAAGCTCGTTACTCTGCTTGTCTCTCATTAACCTTGCAACTCCGAAGTTACCGGAGCCAATATCTTTGACGAGCTCGTACCTATCGCTGTCGTGCATGATCGGCAAATCCATTGGTCCACTCACTGCTGGTCGATCCATTCTTTGTTGTCTCTCTGCGACTTTGGTTTGTCTTAGGTGAAGATCAGATCAGACTTCTGGTAGATATCTAACAGAGGCTCGGCATTACTAACTGTACATCTGAGGAAATGAGAGACTGTAACGTGGAGGAATTTGAGCCGTTGAAATTGAGAAAGAGTAGTGGGTGGCGATGATGATGATGATGAAGTTATGGGTGTGGGAAAGAGACTTTACAGAGATTTTTTTTTTGAAACTAACTTTACAGAGATTTTGAGACCCGTGAAATCTTGAACCAACAACAAGTGGGTTTCTTGAGATCCTTTTGTTCCTTTGATCGCTGTCTTTTTTCTTGATTCAGTTCAAAGACGATAAGAAAGAAAGAAGAAAGAAGAAAGAAAGCTCGTGATCTTGAGATTAGTTTCTCTCTCTCTAACTATCTCTATCAGCTTTCGCATGAAACAAGCTCTGTGTTCTGTTTAAACCACAGGTTGAAGGAGGAGAGAGAGAGAGAGAAAAAGAGTTTTCACATTTTGTTAAATGTGATTTGTCAAAATTATGGGAGTTGGTTTGAAATGACGGAAGTACCCTTTGTTCTTACAAAAGAAGCGATGTCAGATGTTCTGACAAACAATTGGAGTTTGTTAAAAATGAAATATTGAACTAAATATAGGTGATACAAATTTAAGACTTTTAAGTACTAGTTATGGATGTACGACACAATAAAATATGGAAAACCTTACCTAGATTTTTTTTGTTATCTATGCTTAGAAATATACAAAAATTGTAACAAAATATAGCATTAATGGTCAAAATACAATATGATCATTTTTTTTTGTGCGACTCAATATGATCATTTTTTTTAAAAAACAATATATAATCAATTTGAAATAGTTATTAAAGGATTATAAATCTTACACTTTTAATTAGTTAACTAATGATGAAAAAGGACACGTATTTAGAAAATCTTGAAAACCGGTATTGCCAATGTTTTGTTTTTTGGTTTTGGACATTCCCCAAGGTCAATCAATTGATCTAAATTTAGAAAATACTTTCCTTTTCGGTATATAAAAAAGTATTTTCACATTTTAAAATGAAAAGTAAAATAGAAAAGCTTACTACATTAGTACATTTGTCGAGATATTGCTGGCTTATTTGTCCGATCTCCACCTAAAAGTAGAAATCGATAGAGATGCATTCTTTTTTTTTTTGGGCAACTGAGATTTCATTAAATAAAGGGTTCAAGAGTTACACAGAGCTTGGGCCAGAAAGCAAGCAAGCCTTAGCGTTTAAGTCCGCAAGCCCATTTGACTCTCGTTTAATGAAAGAAAAGTGACAAACAGTAAAAGACGATGAAGAGATCACGGCGATGTCCGAAAGTACTCCATAGAGCTCGGTCGGAAACCGTCCAGATGATATAGCTCCGATGAGCACTTGTGAATCTGATCTTAGCCAGATGAATTTGTAGTCGAGCTCTGCCGCATGAAGAAGAGCACTCCTGATTGCCAAGGCTTCCGCCAAGCATGCCGAAGAGACGTGTTTTTGGAACAGAGAACCTTGATTCAGTTCTCGCCCTTCGTTATCAGCGAAGATCCAAGCTAATCCCGCGTTTCCCGAGTCCGATCTCCATGCGGCATCTGTATTACAGCAGAGTGTGAGAGGATGGAGCGACGGTGGGGGAGAGAGATGAGCGATGGATGATGGGATCGCAGTAGGTGTTTCGATTTGCCCCTGTGCTTGTTCCCACTCCCTGATGGCTTTAAGGGACTTGAGGAAGATCTCACTTGGTGATGATGATCTGTTCTCAAAAATGTATTGATTCCTCGATGTCCATAGGAACCAGCAAATCCACGGTAGACAGTTGCTTGTGTGACCATATGGGGGAAGTGAAGTCCAGCCTTTGGAGAGGATGAGGGCCTCCTTTAGAGAAGTTATCTCAATGGCGTCGAAACGCTGCGCCCATGGGCCTATGCTCCATACAGCTTGCGCAAAGGAACAATGAAATAGGAGGTGGATCGTCGTCTCTGGTTCACCGCAGCGACAGCAGCTTGGGGGCACTTGAATACCTCGCCTTATTAGATTTTCAGCCGTTGGTAATGCATTCTGACACGCTTTCCATAGAAACATTTTGATCTTTGGTAGTAGCTTGGGGGACCAAATGCATTTGTGCCAATTCCAGTCATCAGTCTCTCTGTCATTTCCATTATTCAAGAGTAATGCAGTCGATTGAACTTTTGATGCTTGCAGGGAGAGGTAACCTGATTTTGCAGTGTAATCACCAGACTTATGGAAGTTCCATTTGTAAGAGTCACGGGCTCCTCGTATGCTTGGTCGTATGCTGACGATGTGGGAAGCAAGATCAGGTAATAGATTAAGCACTTTCGTTGTATTCCATTCTTTAGTTTCTCTGGATAAGAGGTCTGCCACTAAAAGATCTTGGTCATTTTCCTGCAATGGTCCCAGCGGTTTCAGGGATGAGTTTGGGTCTATCCACGCGTCTTTCCACACACTCGTAGATTCACCGTCTCCTATGGCTTTCCCTAAGTGGTTGATGAGGAGGTCCCTTCCCTTAAGAATCCCCTTCCAGCCGTGGGAAGCAGAAGGGGCAGCTGCCACTGTGAGGAAAGAGCAAGAGGTGCAATACTTCCCAATCAAAACTCGCGCAAGAAGGCAGTCTGGTTTCGTGATTAGCCTCCACGCTAACTTTCCTAGGAGTGCCTGATTGAAATCTTGAATATCACGGAATCCGAGACCTCCCAAGCCTTTAGGCAGGGTGAGTGTATCCCAAGCCACCCAGCAAATCTTTTTTACTCCATGTTCCGAGTCCCACCAAAATCTGGTTAACACAGATTGGATGCGTTTACATAAACTGACAGGTAGTTCGAAGCAAGTCATCGCGAATGTGGGAACTGAAGATAGAACCGCTTGCAACATAGTAGCTTTCCCTGCCATGGATAGGAACCGAGTGGAATAGTGTAGAGCTCGTTGTTGCATTCTGTCAACAATGGAGGAGAACAGGTCCTTCTTTTTGCGGCCAAAGTGTTCCGGGAGTCCAAGGTATTTGCCAACTCCTCCCTCTTTCTCGATCTTAAGATGTTGTTTCACTCTCAGTCTAACATCTTGTGAGGTCTTGGCAGAGAAAGAGATTGAAGATTTTGCCAAGTTTATCATCTGACCCGAAGCTGCTTCATAGCTCTGCAGAATAGTCATGAGCGTCAAGCAACTTTGAGGATCTGTTTTAGTAAAAAACATGGTATCATCCGCAAATAGCAGGTGATTTATTCTTGGACTGTTTCTAGAGACCCTCAAACCCGCCATTGTACCATTGACTTGAGCTTTCTTGCAGAGGCCAGAGAGGACTTCACCACATAAGATAAAAATATAGGGAGACAGGGGATCTCCCTGTCTAATCCCACGCTGAGGAGAAACACAGCCCGCGACTTCGTTGTTGATGAGGAAAGCATAGGATACTGTGGTTATGCACTGCATTACGAGATGAATCCATGTAAGATCAAACCCCAACTTTTCCATAACTGCTTGAATGAAGGTCCATTCAAGCCTATCGTACGCTTTACTAATGTCTGTTTTCACAGCCATAGAGCAGTGAACAGTAGTTTCAGAGGTCTTGAGATAGTGTAACATCTCGTGAGTGATGAGCACGTTGTCGGAGATAGCTCTGTCAGGTATGAACGCAGACTGGGTCTCCGAAATAATCTCTTGAAGAACCGGCTTTAGGCGCAGGGATAGGAGTTTAGACAATACTTTGTAGTAGACATTACAAAGGGCGATGGGCCTATAATCCGAGACTTGTTTAGGGCTATGTATTTTGGGAATAAGTCGAATGTGTGTGCTGTTAATAGAACAGGGCAGACTTCCTGTAGAGAAGAAGCACTGAATCTCTCTTATTATTGCAGGACCTACTGCACTCCAATTTGACTGGAAGAAGCTTGCAGAAAAGCCATCGGGGCCTAGGGCTTTGTCCGGGTGAATCCCAAATAAGGCTGCTTTCACCTCCGCAGCTGAGGGTATAGCCGTGAGCCTTTCATTTGTCGACGCGGAGATACACGGAGTTAAGGCTCTGTTTACTACTTCAGCGGCTGAAGGTGATGAGGAGGTAAAGATTCCCTGGAAATACTTTGATATAACATCTATGATCTGCTTATCCTCAAAGACAGGAGTACCATCAGAATCTTCAATAGCTGTAAGCCTGTTGCGGGCTCGTCGACTCTTGGTGGAAGCGTGAAAAAACCCAGTGTTTTTGTCTCCAAGAGTCAACCAAAGTTGGCGGCTTCTCTGCTTCCAAAACTCCTCCTCCGCTTTGTAGGCTTTGAGGAGATTCTGGTTTATCATCGATATAAGAGAATCATCTGCTATAGTCAGCGACATTGCGGCATCAAGATCTCTGCGTAACTCTTCAATGGCTTTCTGACTGTTAACATAATTTGTTCTGCTCCACGAGGCAATGGTTTGTCTACAGTTTGATATCCTTTGAGCCACACTGAGGCGTGAGTTTTCTTTCCACACTCTATCAACTAGAGCTTTAATCTCATCATTGTCTCTGAGTCTCCTATCGTACCGGAATAGTCGTTGAGGCTTTTTCCTTTTGCTGTCAAAGGTAGAGAGGATTGGCCTATGATCAGAGCCTTCGAAAGGGAGGTAGTGGGAGCGTCCATTTGGGAAGAGGTCCATCCAGGAACTATTAGCCATCGCTCTGTCAAGCCGGCAGTGCACCAGGTGTGTATGTCGCTTTCCTCTCCATGAAAGAAAATTACCAGTGTGCTTCAGATCAAAGAGATCACACACGGAGAGAAAGGAGCGAAAGGCGCAAAAAGAGCTTTCAGGTCTCTCTCTACCCCCAGACTTTTCTGTGTTGTTGGTGATTTCATTGAAATCCCCCGTAATGAACCATGGTTGATCACGGGAAGTTGAGATGCTTGAAAGCTGATCCCACACTGCTTGTCTGTTTTGGGTTTCAGGGGCTCAATATATGAAGGTACCGTTAAAGGAGGAGTTTTTGAAAGCGATCTGAGTGTCTATGAAGTGAGGCGTCGACGTCAGGACCTGGATGTCGATCCCTTGCTTCCATAACAGCGCCAGGCCATCAGCGCTAGTGTCAGAAGGAGAGACAAGAAAGTGGAATTCCATATGGAGAGGTTCCAGTTCTGAGAGGACATTAGCATCGACGTTCTTAGTTTCAGATAGAAAAATTATATCCGGAGAACACTTTGAGGACAAGTCTTTGAGCCTTTGGACTGTCTGGGGGTTCCCGATCCCACAACAGTTCCAGCTCAAAACTACTAAGGAAGAGGAGGACGGGGGATGTGAAAATCCTGCTGGTGATTTTCTGATCCCGATGGAGCTTGGCTTTGTCCGTTTCGTGAGCGAGGAAGGCTCCTAGGTGTTGCCCGTGCTTGAGATTGGATTGGAGAAGCAAACGGAAACCCATGTCTAGCAGGTGAGGCGTGGACCAAATTTCTTTTCCTAGAGTTAGCTCCAGGAAGATATCGCGGGCTTGGTCCAACTTTCTTTCTTCTCTTCTTTGCACCGAGTGTATCATGTGTTCCACTTGCAGGACGGTCTTGTATCACGGGGGGAACAGCATTACTTTCACCCTCTGGTATTTCTAGTCTGTTAAAAACAGAGGTGGGTGGTGTATTTGAGGTGGGTGAGGCCAGTCTCTCAAAGACAGTAGGTGGTCGCTTGATAGTCTACTCAAAACAGAGATGCATTCATGACGCAGTATAATAGTGTGAATGAGCCTCCACATGACGCAGTATATTATTACTTATACTAGATATTTTGCCCGGGCTACGCCCGGGTTTATACAAATATCATTATATTTAATATGTATTAAGAACCTTAGTTAATATCCAGAAAATTAAGCACTTGGTTTTAGCCAATTATGTGACTAATTTTTCTTGGGGAGCACGTCAATAAATATAAAAACACAAAAGATAAGTAAGCGATGCCTTTCCCTTCGCATGATTAATGACGTAAGAATGATCTGGTGACTCTATTAACACGTACTCTATGTCCTTTCAATTATATATATATATAAAATTAAACATATATAAATACTTTCTAAAGGAACATATTGTTTTCCGTTATTTAATGAAACTTATTTTTAAAAGAACTAATTAATAAATTGAGTTCCTGCCAAAAAAATGTAAAGTAAATGTTTTTTTGTCTTGATCAGATTCCCAAAGTGTGTATTTAGTCCGGTGGTAGAGCATCCTTTGTATATGCTCATTATTCAGGGTTCGACCCCTGGCACCAACATTTTTTGTGTTCGACAAATAAAATCATTTTTGGATTCTAGCAAGAGTTGAAGTAATTAGTCGTTTAGTGATTTAATAGTGTAATGATGATTACTTACGTAGTATTCGTAGTTTTAATATCAAATAATTAAATAGGAGAATTTGTACCTTTCTTATTTTTTAAATCATATATGTTATAATAGAGAAAGTCTACTCTAAAGTTTACTATAAATCATGTATAATTCAATTATCTCAGTTCCCTAATTTTTATTACATACAAATAAGAGATAATTTTATAAATATATATGGAAGAAATATATAAAAGTAAAATAATTTTTTCAAGTTTTTATTTGTCCCTTACTATTTTAAAATAAACAACATAATTATTACTAAAAATAAAAATACTGTATAAATTTTAGCAACTTAAAAAAGGTCAAACCTCAACATAAACAAATGAACCAACGAAGCAAAAATTATCCAAATAGAAAATACGATATATAAATAATGTCAACACAAAAACTGAAGCAAACGAACCAAATCATAATATTTCAACAAAGAAAAAACAAAACCAGAAGCAAAAGAACAAACAGATAGTCGTTCTTCAAACACAACCCAAGTACACAAAACATATTAGCCACTTTTTGCACGCTTAGCATCATCTGACACAATCATATCAGCACCTCTTTTCACCCCCTCATCTGCAGTAGGAGAGACAACCACGTCGGCGGCTAAATCGTATCCAAGTGCTGGAACCTCGAGAGGGAGTACCTTGGTGACAGTCAAAGCTTGAGTCTTGCCTTCCAAGTTGTGCTTTGATATCTTGATAACGAACGTGCGTTTCTGTCCGATGGTGTCAATAAGGACTTGAGGCACCGAGACTACATGATCATCTCCTGATCCCTCATTAGCCTATATAAATTTAAAAAATTGTTAGAACACAACCAAAAATTGAACGATGGACAGGTATGTGATTACCTCATAGTAACTCTCAACCAATACAGATGCTTTCTTCCCAGTTAACTCAAACCCAGCGTCACCGAGAAGTACAAAGCTCGCATGATCATTGTTGTCATAGACAGATAGCTTGCTGAGATACCTGTTTCAAATGCGCATTAATAATGGACGTTGATGGTGTATATGACACAAAAAAATATAATTACAATTCTTACTCTGCAGCACCAGTAATCTCAGTCTTTCCACACTTCCTACACATAAGCGTGGTAGGTCCTTTAGTAGCTTTAGTCTTGCATCCACCACAAGCAATGTAGTACCAAGCTGAGCCACGCACAACATCATCAATGGTGGCCGTACACTCGAACCAAGCAACCTATAATATTACAACAGTGAAGATACTCAATAACAAATCTAATTCCAATGCAAGTATGAAAGCATGAGATGTCGTACCTTCGCTCCTTCCTGCTTCATGTAAGTGAGTAGCTCACCGATTGTAGCTGTCTCAGCCTTGGTGACAATCTCAGCATTACCTCTATTAGCAACTTCCGAGTTTGATTCAAGCCTAGAAATGTTCAAAAAACAAAATAAGCAACACAGTCGGTAGATTAACGTAAACGGTGCAAATATATAGATGAATACATACCAAGCCAGATACTCCCTGGTTTGATGAACATCCGTATCAAAAAAAACCCGTGAAGATGATAGAGATGACAGAGACAAAGCACCTGTAGCATAACCAATTTCCATACCCAAAAAATAACAAATTAATCAAACAATCTAGCCATAAAACAGCCCTTCTCAACACCTAATACTACTGTGATTCCCACGCAACTTACTAACATCTATGTACCACAACAATCGTTAGATAATACGAACCTCCTAAACGCTTAGGATTCACAGTTGTCACCATGATAACACTCGGAGGTTTTCCAAGCGATCTAAACTTCTCGCAAAAGGCTGTTGCTACCTTGTCCCATATGTAGAGCTTCATCACAGGACCACTGCATCGAAGAGAACACATTTATTAAACAAAGAAGTATACTTCTAGAGCATAAAACTTAGATGGCTCACTCATGTGTCTGAACATGAACCAAAATTCGCCGATCAGAAGCTATCTCGACTTCATCAAGCACAAAACTCTCGTTAAGAGCCTGCTCATTCACCAATTTGATATGACCAATAAAATCTGCGATAAAAACATAACTTAATAAATAATCAAGAGATATCTGATCAACATAAACAGATAGACTGAGCACAGATCAAAAAATATAAGAGATCTTACCATACAGATCCCCTTTGAGGTCACAGGCCGCTTCGAACTGTTCATAACCATGGAAACGAAAACGGTCTTCAGGAAACCAAGCCGAAGTGTCTGTGAGATCGGAGAGGACAGACTTCCATGAGAACGCAATGGTCACGTCTGGATCAGCAACCCGGTACACCTTCTTGGTCTTAGAACCAAAAAAATTGGTAAGTCTGTAGGTGGAACCGGGCTTCATGTGTCGTAGATAAGTGTCCATCCTTGATGGTGGGATGAATCCCTGAATCACAGTGCCCTGTTTAGAATGAACAAATCAGGATTGTTAGTAATCTGTGTTGCAACATAAACAAATTAAAAAAAAAAAAGAGAAGATGTCGGAACAAACCTCTGCGTCGACCAGAAGCATCTCTAGACCCATAAGTATCTTCGAGAATGCGTGTTTTGCCTCCCAAAAATGGATCAGTCGAAATCTCAACTCGTCTTCTTGTGGTCCAAACGTCACATCTTTGAAGAACACGACGCGATCGCTGTTGTCAGAGGGGACATCGGAGCAGACAACGGCCTTGCCGTGACGTTTTGTCGAAGAGGAATCACCGGAGACACCGGATTGGCCAATAGGTTTCATCGATGCGGCGAAGGGGATCGTCGGTGCGGCGGAGATTTTCATCGCCGCGGCGGAGGGTTTCATCGATGCGGCGGAGGGTTTGACCGGTGCGGCGGAGGAGACAGCGTCCTTCCCGTTAGGTTTCTTGGAGATAAGATCGCCGGATGCGGAGTTTTTGCTGTTGGAATTCATCGGGAGAGAAGATAGTTTTGCGGGGAATCAAACTGGTGGGATGATTGGGGTTATAAAAGAAATCAGAGTGAGGGATGCGAAAGGGATCCATTAATGGAGGTTAATGAGGATTTGATGAAGGAGTGAATGAACAGACGAAACCGTTAAATGGAAGAAGTGGGAAGGACGAAAGGGATGAGATATTTGTCTGCGCAAGGGAGAATGAAGTTAGGGTTCGTCGAGGTTCGTCGAGGCTCGATGCGGTCTGCGTAAGAGAAATAAGGCTAGGGTTCGTGGAGGCTCGATACGGTGTTCTCCGTTTGGCCAAGCTTATGGGCTTATGGGCCAGGTACATAACAAAAATAAAACATAACAACGAAGCCCATCGTAATGAAGCCCAACGTAGCAAAGACGTGGAAGAAAGATGCAACGGGATTGGCTGATTATTTCATCCGACGTGGACGTCTGAGCGCTGAGCGTATTCCTCTTTTACTTATTAGATGATTTTAATCATTTAAAAAAAATATTTCCGTACATAATGTTCTGAATAGACTCTTCTAGATAGGGGTGTTCAATCCGGATATCGGTTCGGTTTCGGTTCGGTTATTTTTGGTTTTCGGTATTTCGGTTAGTAAAATATAACTACCATTCTAAATCCATATTTACTTCGGTTCGGTTCGGTTTATATACCGTCGGTTTTTGGTTTATTTGGTTTTATACCAAAAAACATAATTATTTTGTTTGAGATCATATTATATGAATATTAGAGTCATATTGTCAACACCGTCATTTATTAAAAATATATTGCATGTTCAAATAAATGAACAAAAAAATAAAAATGCTTCTACCATCAAATAAAATAATCAAATCTATAACTAAAATCAAAGCTTAAAATTTTGAAAATAAAAATATGAAACAAAACAAAAACATAAAAGAAAAGTTTTTCCACTCTTCCATATTTAGTGTTCATTAAAGTCATGCTTTTTCAATTAAAAATTTTCCATTAATTATTGTTCATCAAATTTATAATCTTCATATTAATTTAGTGAAGACTAAAATAAAGCAAAAAGATAAAAAAAAAGACTTAGAAAATAAGATGTCTGAATTGCGATGTATTGTTATTTAGTTATAGTTCAAGTGTTTTACAAATTAAGGTTTTTTATTACTATAAAATTATGGTAATAGTTATTAACACAAATTTAACTTATGTAACAAATAGATTTTCATGTATTAATATAAAATAGATATATATTTACATGTTTCTACTTTTAATCGGTTTTGTTCGGTTTATTCGGTTTAATCGGTTATATACCAAACCATATCCAAATCCTACGGTTTTTATAAAATTATATCCATTCGGTTTATATGGTATATACCAAAACCAAACCATATTGTCTGTTTCGGTTCGGTTCGGTTCGGTACGGTTCGGTTTTACTATATTGAACAGTCCTACTTCTAGAGAAGAACTCGTGGATGCAAAGCAACTACACGAACATTTTGACCTCTTCTTAAAAAAAAATAATTTGTCAAACAAAATGTCCTTAATTAAAATCTAAGATCAGTTTTCAAAAGAACAAATATTTTGTTAAGCGGAATGTTTGTTGCAAGAGTTTGTATAAAGTGAGAAGACTAAACTTAACAGTTGAGGCCCAACAGTGTGACACATAGTACAAGCCCATGTTAAGCTATGAAATTACAGATTGCATTTCACTTTCTTCCGAGTGGTTCAAGTTTTGGCGGATTACTTTACAGTGTGATTGCTTATTGACAGTATAACTACACACAAGACTCATGGCTTTCTATGATCTACCAAACCTACGATGAACGAACGCTTAAAAGATCTCTATTCTGGTTCAAGTTCTGCAGCTGCAATATGCCTAACACGCTGAGCAAGTCGTCTCCTCCGATATATCCCCACCACGCGCAGAATCAGGATCATTGCAATGGCACAGTAGTCGAACACCGTCACTATTCTGAACCCTCCTGTACAAAACGAGGAACATCAAGGAGCGCTTGAAGTCACATGAAACTTCAGTCAAATCAGAGTTCCAAACGATTCTTGCATAACTCGTCATTGATTTGTGAGGCGACTTACCCGTTGGGATGAAGCTAAACTCTGCCGCAGTGTAAAGGGTACTCATCAACATCTGCAACACCGGAAGAAACTTAGTTTATCATCCTTCAATGGTAGTAGATCTGTGTAGTCTTGTTTTGGCCATTAGTATAAAGACTTAGTGTGCAGAGATAGTAACTAAACACTAAACTATGAAGAGTAAACTTAAAAAGGTTTTACATTAACAGAGTAAGATGTTCTTAACTGCAAAGATGCGCACTTCGTGAAAATACAGAGTGTTTGTATCCGGATCCATCATGCGCCACACCATTCTCTTTATCAGCAAAGGCAGCTCCTTCAACTTCTGAAACAATCAAACGAATGTGGGTTTTGTCAAGTCATAGACATGATAGATAGAGACAGTAAAGTAAACATACCTGAAGAAAGCCAGTTAAGCCACCGACGAAGAGACGGTTATACCTACGGATCTTAGCAAGAACCTCCTTCACCTCTTGCTCTTGCCGCTCCTGCAAGGACGCTTCTGGTGACAGCGTAGTGATGTGTCGAACACACATAGGACACTTGCAAGGCTTAGACACCGCAGCGTAGTTCCAGTACTGCAAGATGCAGCTTCCTGGTAATGTAATTAATCAGAAAAAGACACAAACATAACTCTTCTTAGCTTAATGTCTCCCAACAAATGGAACCCTAAAAATCAGAAAAATTCATAAGAAGTTAAAAGATCAAAAAAGACTTAACCGCAATACCAATGGCCGCAGTTCCCTCGACACGGGACCGTGAAGGAGCTGAAACAGATCGGGCAACAATCATCCTCTGGAGGCGTCTCCCTCTCTCCACCATTATCCCTTTCCATCTGCTCCTCCTCCGCCGGCTCGTTCTGATCAAGAAATTCCGCCGCCGTGGCGTTTACCTCCGGCGATACCTCGTCGGCTGTGACCTCCATTGCTTCGCTAGACTCTCTTAGAAGATTCGAATTTTACAAAATGAGGAAGATAGATTGAACGACGACAGCTTATTAAAGGATGGATAAACTTCAAAGATAAAATTCAAACCGTGTGTTCAGAAGCAAATGACTGTTTTATCCTCGGTATGTGTGGTAACTTGTAGTAACAACCAGGCTTGGGCATTTCCGGTATCGATTCAGTTCAGTTCGGGTATTTCGGGTTTCGGGTAATTCGGATAAGGACTAGAGTATCCATTTAGTACTTGATCTATTTTCGGTTCGGTTCCGATAGTTTCGGATTCGGTTCGGTTCGGATAGTAAATGTTGGAACCAGAAAATATCCGGAAAAAGTTCGGTTCTCATTTGGATCCGGTTCGAGTTCGGATAGTTCGGGTAGTTCGGATAATTTAGATAAAATATTTTTGGACATTTCGGATTACTTTGGATATTTTGGATAAAATTATCCGGATAGTTTCACATACTTTGGAGTAGTTTGGATACTTTATAATAATTTAGTTATCCTCAACTATTTTCAGATACTTTTAATAAAGTTTTAAATTAAAATATTTAGTGATGTTATATATATATAATTAATATTTTTATATATTCAGATATCCGTTCGGTTCTCGGTTCGGTTCTCGTTCAGTTATTTCGGATATAAAAATATAGAAACCGTTCAGGTATTTGAAAGTATTGGTCCGGTTCCGGTTTTGAGTATTTCGGTTCGGTTCTTCGGTTCCAGTTATTTTGCCCATGCCTAGTAACAACGGTGAACAGATGTCAGATTCGTTTCATTTACTGTTTTTATTAAAGTGATGATTGTTGTAATTTCTTCTTTTAGTTTTTGGTTTTTATATTTTAGTTTTTGGTTTTTAGATTTTGGTCTTTGGTTTTCGGTTTTCGGCTTTTGACTTTTGATCTCTAGATTTTGGTTTTTGGTTTTGCTGTATTTTTTTTATTTTTTCAAAAAATAATTTATACATTATTTTAAAATAATACAAAAATAGCAATAAATATTTAAATTTATCAAAATATCGTGATTATTATTTAAAATAAAATACAATAACATATTTTAATTATTATATTAAGAATTATAATATAGAAAATATAATAATGGGGATGGAGTATCCAACACTTGTCCTTTCCATGGCCTTTCTTCTTGCAATGAACACAAATCCACACCTTCTTATCTTCAGCTTTGTAAGAGCTTTTGTTTGCTGCTCCATCAGCTTGGTTTGCAAGCACCAGATCTTTCTTTCCTCCTCCAAAGAGACCAACTGAGCCTTGCTTCTTGTGAATCTCAGAGCATACCTCATCTAGAGAAGATAGCTCCTTATTCCTTAGGATATGCTTGATGAGGTCACCATAGCTTGGATGGAGGGTAAGCAGCAAAGCAAATACCTTGTCTTGCTCTTTCCTTTGATTAAGCACATCAGGATCAATAATTGCTTGCCTGAGCATCTCAAGTTCAGTCCACAAGGATCTGAATTTCCCAAAATGTTTATCAAAATCATTGTCCTCTTGACTAAGAGTATTGATAGCCCTCTTGACTTCAAAGACTCTACTGATGTTGGAATTGTTTCCATACACCTTCTGAAGTGTATCCCACAGTTCTTTGGAAGTTTCACAATAGGAGTAACCTTCCTGAAGTGAGGGGTCAAGACTGTGCTGAAGAATGGACAACACCAACTGGTCCTCTTGACATTTCTTCTTGGCGCCAGCATCAGCAAAAACAGCCTCTTTTCCATCCTCTCCTATGATAGTCTTCTTTTGTGGCCTGCCTTCTTCAACAATCTCCCAAAGCCCTCTGCCTCCAAGAGCTGTCTTAGCAAGCCTTGCCTAATGTAGATAGTTAGCTCCTTTAAGAGTAACTGGAATCACCACCATTCTTGAGTTTTCTCCTGGATCCATCAAGAATCACAAGAACAGAACTAGAAAAATTCAAGAACAGTTCAAGAACAGAGGAGAGAGACTGGTGTGAATGATAAGAGATTTTAAAGAGAAAAGGAGAAATAAAACCAGAGTAATTTGCGGAAGAGATTTAGGTTTCAAGAGCGTGTTGCTCTGATACCATGAAAATTTATGAGAATTAGTGAGAGTTTCTGAGAATTATTTGAGAGATTTTGGTGAAGAACTAAGAGAGATATGTGAAGAAATCCAAGAGAGAGAGACAAGAATATTTGAGGAACATTTTTTTTCTTAGATTGATTTAGTGTCTACAATAGTTACATAAATAGATCTGGCAAGGAGAATAAGACAATGAGAATGAATAAACAAATGGAGATGAATAAACTAATAAAGACAAGATTTGGGAAAGTCACTTTCGGATAGTGACAACTCTTTTCTCTCTTCCTTCCTTAGCATATCATGTGACTTTGTTTCCACACTCCAACAGCTCTATCCAGTTGCCTCCACTTGTTTAAATTCGTCCAAGACTTCAGACAAGATATTTAAATCAGTATCACACATTTCCTTGCTTCAGTTTTCCTGTCCATGATTTCCTGTCCATGATTTCATGTCCATGATTTTCTGTCCATGATCTCCTGTCCATGATTAATCATGTTCTTCATGTCTTTACTCTTGCTCTTTAATCTCTTCATGTCAACAACTATGACAGTCGTGAGTACTGGTAAGGATTTATTTAATGGCAGAAGAATCTATGCCTGTGTGAAAAGAGTTTTTACCGAGATTATGGGTTCCCTGTGGATTTACTTGTTACATCTTATAGAGTTGTTGGTGAAGAGTTTCACTGATTTTGCATGCTGTGTAAAGAGAAAAGCAGATCGTTATCAACCTGTACACAAAGATGTTTCTGTAGTAGAGATGGTGAAAAGGAGTCTTTACTTCTCTTCGCCAAGGCCACCAGAGGTGCATCGGAAAGAAGTTTATTGCAGGCTTTTGGTTCAAGCTGGTTCAACCTTGAGGACAAGGTTGTCGTCGACCGGGGAGTAATGATGGGTCCGTGATGATTTAAATGGGCCATTACCTTGGGCCGTCGTTGAGTTACTCACTGGGCTATTATGTCGTAACTTAATAGGATTATCTACTAACTTTATTGATAGTTTGCTTTACGACATACTTAATAGGATTATCTACTAACTTTTTAATCCTATTAGATAGGTCCATCCATAATCCTAGTTAGTAGTGTCGTTTGTGTAACAGTAAAATTATCAAATTATCAAACTATCAATCAAGAAATATTTAATCTCTCTATCCTTCTTCTTCCTCGTTCTTCTCAATCCTTCTGATTCTCATCAATTTCTTTTATATCTCTATCATTTCTGTGTTAAATCTGATAAGCTGAATCATGAGTTTATCCCATTACTGCCTAAGAATTGAATCAGTTCAACCAAGGATCAGTCTAGAAGTGGCAGTGACTTCCATTACCAGGTATAACTTTGCTTTTCGTTTAATTCCCAGATGGACTTGTCTTTGATTACATTCTGGTGAATCTATGCCACTCAAATGGATTCTTTCTGAAAAAGGAGAAGCCACAGCAGCTTCATCGCACAGGTACGGTTCTACACCTCCGAAGATTTTTAATTTCTAAACCACCTTCCTGTTTTGGTGTAGTTACAATATCCCAAGAAACTTTTGCTAAGAATCTCCCTTCTAGATTCCCTTTCCATAGAAAATGCATTACACATAAATTAGTGATCCCTGAGATGAATGTATTGATCAACACTTGCCTGCCTGCTAAAGATAAGACTTAGATTTTATTCATTACTGATTGAACAAGTGGTTCGCAGTCACTTATAGACAACTTTTTTGTGCGCAGAGGCAGATCCATGTAGCGAATAGGCAGATGACCATGAGGAATACCAGACATAGTTTCAGTTGAAACGATTTCCTCATCAGAAAGTCTACAGGAGAAGAAGCATGACTTTTCCGGACTGATAGCAAGACCAGACAGAGCACTTTAAGAATCCCTTGGATTGAATCAGCAGAGCCATCTGAGAAGATCGTCAGCGAAACACAGGTGCGTCAACTTTGAATCTATACATTTAGGATGATAGTTAAACATGCCCGCATTTGAGAGAAAATATTCATTGCTAGGCCAAAAGGATAGGGTGACAAGGGGTCACCTTGTCTTAATCCTCTGGTACCTTTGAAATAACCATTGATTCCCACAGAGAAAGCTGTTGTAGAGATACATTATTTGATCCAGTCTATATAAACCGTAGGCAGATTTAGAGCGAATAAGCAGTAGAGAATGAAGTCCCACCGAATAGTGTTCGAAAGCTTTGGCTATATCAAATTTAATAGTGAAACGTTTTGCACCCTTGTCTTTGTCGTAATCACTTGTCGTAATCACTCACAATTTTAGAAGCTAACAATGTGTTTTCCATTAACAATCTTCCTCTAATGAACGCTGTTTGATTGGGCAGGATTATTCTAGGAAGGAGGGATTTCAACTTAGCAACCAGGAGTTTTGAAACCAGCTTGTAAAGAGTATTGCAGCAAGAGATTTTCTGTAAATCTTTAATGATTGTTGCGCCTTGTATGATAAGGGCCGGAAATGTTGAAAGTTACTTATATTTACAATATTACATCAGGTTGTAAACTAAAATACTTGTATTTACAATATTGCATCAGGTAATAAACTAAAATAAATTGGTTTTAATATCTAAAATTTCTGAAATAATATTTATATCTTTGATGATTATATGATTTTTTTTAAACTTGAAAGTCAAGTTATGAGTTAATAGTTCGATTAACTTATCTCTAAAATAGGATCCATCCTGCATATCAAGCACATATAAACAACTAAAGGACTGAAACCGATTAGCTAAAACCTGGACTAAAGATTATGGTAGTGTCTTAGAAACTGATTTAGAATGTCAAGAACCAATCCATGAACTTACTACTCTAAAGCAGAGGGAAGGCTTTTCATTCTGCTCATACAAAGCAACATGAACTACAATCCAAACCCCACATTCTGTTCCATAACATAAAAAAAAGGGGTATATATTCGGATTATTTTTTTCAGAAACATATGACACGGTGGGACAGATAAAATGAAATAATACCTTTCCTTTGGTGGGAGAATCAAATAGACAATAACGGCTTGCAAATACTGCTGACAAATACAAGGATGCATGCCTAATTTAATTTATAAATCCACTTGATATAACAACCACCGCATATATAGAGTTTAAAAAGGAGAAATAGATCTAAACGAAATTGAAAAGATGCTTAATTACTAATTGAAACAACAGCCACCACACTGAGTTTTTTTGAAAAAGGAAATAGATTTAAATAAGGGGAAATTACATGTTTACTATTTTCATGGTTAAACTTTTCATTTTTATAATCACTAAGGAGACATTTTCAAAAATACCTTCTTCATTAGGTGGCAAAAGACTCTTACGCCCTTGTTATTTATATATATAATAAATCATTATTTAAATTTAAAAAAAATAAATAAGAAAAAAATAAAAAAAAATAAGAAAAATAAAGTAAAAAAAAAGTAAATTTTTTTTTTATGTTTTCGAATTATACTTTTTCAATTCAAACTTTTTTAAAAAAATTTTTATTTAATTTTTTTTATCAATTGTAATAAAATGAAAAACAATTTAGTGAACCTGGTGAGGTGTTTTTATCTTTCCATATTTGATACAAATTATAGCAGTAGGACCCACCTAATCCTAATATTTCAAATGTTTAGTTCTTTTTCCCTCTTTATTTCTTCTTCTTCTCCATCTCTTTTCTCTGCAGGTCTCGCCGGCGGTTACAAATTATTTTCCTCTTGTAAGTGAACAACATAAATATGTTCATAATTTGTATCAAATATATGTGGCCAACTAACGTCTCGCCGCCAGATTTAAAAGAAATTTGGTAGTAGTGATGTTACTATTTCTGGACAGTTTTGTGATTTTGCCCCTCTTGACTGAAGTGGAAAATCTAAAGCATCCATTCTTCTTTAAAAAGCAGCGAAGGGTCGATCACGATTTCAGTTTTCAGAAGCTTAGATCCTACTCAGAGTCCGTCAAGATTCGAATCGATTGCAAGATTCAATTTCACCCAAGATTAATCGGTTTACAAGGTAAGAGTTGCCTTTCGAACCCATTTGACAAGTCTCTAAACTTGGCGTTTTATCTTCTTGAGTTATTGAAATCCTTATGCCTTCTCTGAGTTATACTATCTTTGACACTTATTTGCCAAGCATAAGTGTTTATGTTAAAACGTAAAGAGGAAAATGATGAACAGTAACACTTGATTTTTCGTATTCATAAATTGGCATGTGTGTATGAGAATGTTTAGGTTAAAACGTAAAACAGGAAAATGACGAACAGTAACACTTGATGTTTTACGTTCAATAAACACTGAGTGTGAAGAATTCAAGATGGAACAAAAAGTGTCAAGGAAATTTTAGCAAAAAAAAAAAAAATTCAGGATGAAAGATGCTGCTTCTTCACCTTGATATATTTACTCAATTCAAGTACAAGGATGGGAACTTTGTAACAACGATGGGAAGGTGTTTAAAATTATTCATAAAAACGTCGTAGGCTTCTTCTGATTATCACAATATCACCTCACCACACCACATCACAATATCCATCAGCCATATCAAGACTCTCCTTTGCTAGTCACAGATATTAGCTCTGCCCCTTTGATGTCCACAGTGCATATACATGTGATCAGAACCCAAAACCAAGAAGCCAAATCAATGTGTTATATCAGGTGGTCTATGCACATGAAACTGATACGTTCCTAAGAGTCCGAGTACAGAAAAAAAGAGGCTTGATACGGCTTTCGGTTACTTAAAAAGGAAGTCAACATGTATGTTGACCAAAGGGAGGCCAAAGACGGAATTGAATTCCCAAACAGATGTTGAACTGGACTCGAGTTCTGAACATATAGATCATTGGTGACACAGACGACTCACGCAGAAGAATTGATTCAGGAACATAAATCACAAGAAGCAAGTGATGAGCTAGTGAATGCAGGTGCTTCCTTCCAAAGCAGTCGATGAGTGGTCACATATATTTCGAGGGAGACGTGTTGCATTGAATCAAATGCTCAGTCACAAAAAGAACATGGATTGTTGGGCTTGGATTAGATGCACTTGTATTGCGCTGTTACTTTCTGGTCCAGCAAGGTTCCTTTTCACCTAAATTTTGAATGGGGACTACAACTCTTTGTGCATAAGAGTCTCATCTACTATATATCCTTGTTCACTTGCTCAAGTTGACTCCGCAAACAAGACTGGAAATTTTCAGTGGCAGAGAATTCAGAAGCATGCATACATGTCAAGGTTGATGTGCATGATGATGAGATGGTTTCCAAGTCAATGAGCCTGGCACAGTTTTTTCTTGCTGATATGGAGTTTTTCAATAAGCACAAATGGAGGTATAAACATTTCCAAACAATTGCAGACTTCAATACAGTACATTCTACTGAGTTGGAGGTTGTTTCTAAGTCTGACACATTACAGAGTGATTCAGAACTTATGATGTTTGAGCTTGTCAAGTTTCGGTTTGCTCAAGAGACAGAACCTGCAACGGCTATAGTGTGGGTTGCTCTGCCATTATTTCGCGTAACCGAAATGCATAATGTGTTCACAGAGATTACGACTGGGCCGTTGCAGACAGTTATTAGACTTACGTTGAGGATTTTGGTGATTCTTGAGTTCAAGATTGTAGAGGGCTTATCGAGATTAACTATTGGATCCTTGGCATCAGTTAATAGCAATGGAAGTCAGGCTTTGGAACTTAGGTGGAACAAACCGTTTGATATTTGGTATAGGTGGAGAATAAGGGATTTTGCCCACTTTGTTTATGCAAGGATGGAACAGGCTTATTGCGATTACTTTGTTGGCTCATGGCTGAAGCATTTGATGTTCATAAGCTTGTTTGGAGTAGAGGTGAAATCGATAGTGAAGGTTGTTGCACAAGTGACAGCAAGATCGATGCCAACATTGTAATCTTAGCAGTGAACTTGAATTTCCAACACTTAAATTGCTTCTTATTTTGTCTTAGCTCTTAGGAGACTTTCGATCATACAGTTGGTGTGCATTACCTATGATCTCCATATCTGACAGACACTTAGAAATCTCAGTCCGTATCCTTGAGCTAAATTAAGAGCCAATAAACATCAAGACACCCAACGTGCTTCACCAACCTGAGACTTTGGTATGGGTCTTCAGTTGAATAAATCTTTTCAAGCGAAAATCGTTAATGGATTGGGGTTGAAACATTCCATCTGCAATCCTTCCAAAACTGATTTAACCAAATACTTCTCAGAAACGGATCAAAAGCATTTCAAATTTCTCATGATATTCCACGATTCCGTTTGTTTCTCGCAACTGCATTCTGATTCTGCTCCACCATGACCGGTACGGATAATGCGATAAATGTGTCGCGAACAGCCATGGATTCCGGTTGAATCATCGATGGATTCCAAGGAAAGACTGGCTTCTGATACCACTGAGATTATAAACAGTAACACTTTATTTCACCTTCATAAAAAGCCAAATCAAAAACACTCAAGTGTGAAGAAGAGAATTGTAGAACAAGATTGAGCAATTTTATCAGAAAATTCATAGGAAAATAAAAATATCAGAAAAGAGCAAGAATAATAAGCTAACAAACTTTTACAATTTTTCTTAGGTTAATCTCAAAGCGAGAAAGCGTATTCTGCTTTATACTTCTTTGTTACTCTCTCATGAGCTGATGTGTCTCATTGGTAGCATTCCCTTGTATTAGAGCATGTGTATACGAATTCGTACATGTAGCTCATACTGCATGCAACTTGTTTACTTCACATTGCTGGAATAATGTTGGATTCGTTTGACTAATGGTGTGCTAGTTTCTCATTTATCTAGGAATACCACAAGACTTTTCTGGATCTGTCTCTGTCTCTGTTTATCTGTGTTGGTAAATGCAAGCCTAGAAGATGAGGGACCAGATTACTTGGCTATGGCAGCCTTGAGGGCGTCTTTGCATTGTCCAGACGATATTGATTGGAGTAGCTCAGATTACTGTACTTGGACTGAACTGGATTGTGACAAGAACAGCCGCGTCCAGGCATACGGCTCTCGAACAAAGGATTCGCAGGTAGCCTACCTCCGGAGTTAATTAACCTGACAGCTCTGCGAGTTTTCGAGATAATGGGCAATCAAATTTCTGGAATCATTCGTACAGGGTTTACTGAGCTGCAGTCTCTGCAAGTGATTGCTCTCTCCAGTAATTTGCTTCAGGGACCAATGCCAAAGTTTAATTCGATGGTTCGAGTTGATATGAGTCTAGGCACAAACACTTTTTGTTTAGATTCTCCTGGCTCTCCATTTGATCCCGTCGTTCAGACTCTCCTTTCTATTGCTGGGGGATTCAATTATCCCCTAGAATTTGCAAAGAGTTGGAAAGGGAACAACCCGTGTCAGGATTGGTTTGGCATAACCTGGCAAGGTCCCAGAATTCAAGATAAATAACGGGACGCCAGTGATAGATACTAAAGGCAATTCGGAGATTGGGACTGACATCAGTCCGAGGGTTCCTTCACGTAAGGGAAACAAGAATATCAAAATTCTCGTGGGAAGTTTGACTGCGAGTTTGGTTGTGGCGTTGCTGGTTGTCGCAGGGTTCATTGTTTATCTGGTTTATAAAATGAAGAAGGATCTCGTGCAGTCTTCTGAACACAACGAGATCGAGATGGTTGAGCACAATGAGATCAATATAACTGAGCACAACGAGATCGAGATGGCTGAGCACAATGAGATTATCGAGAACAAAGCAATCGCAATACATTAAACACACAAAATAATTTAAAATAAACAAGCATAGTAAAACATAAGCACTGACAAAAAAAACATAAGTAAAACATAAGCAAAATTTAAGAATTTTTAAAAAAAATATAAAAATAAAATTTTAGATTGTTCGTAAATGTCGTATGTGGAAAGAGATGTCAAGGCTACCAAAGATTGTTCGTATATGTCGTATGTGGTAGATTTTCAATCAACAAAAAACAACCAAGACCTTGACACAACGTTCCTTTGTAATGACATACATGTATGTGATACTTTTATTACGTAATTAGGTTAAGAAAAAAAAACATGTAACCAGGAGTGAATCCAGAAAATATTTTAATATGGATCATACTATCTAATAAATTATATCATATTAATTTTAAAAATATATTATTTTACATTTTTCGTTTTTAAAAGGTAAATCACACAAAAAGATAAGCAATTCTACAATTTTAGATACTTATATAAATAATATTATAAGATAATATTTATATTTATAATTTTTTTTTTCTTATTACACACGATAACTTCCTTTTCTAATATTCACTTTAGTTGAAAAAATTGTTAAAGTAAACTTTAAATAAATTATAAAAGAATTCCAAAACTAGTATTAAAGAGAACAAAAGAAAATTTCTAACTTAGAAAGAATAATGTTATTTAGCCAAAAAGAAAAAAGAAATAATCTAAAAAATCTAAAAGAGTTAAAACGAAAAAAAAATACAGCTCATTGAAGGCCTGGAAATTGGGTGAGGTGGTGCACAATTGAGCTTTTAAAAACCAACAAGCCACAAAGTTGAATCCTTACTAATAAAAGGGACCTTTTGAGGCTCCATAAAGCGTCCACATCAGCAAAAAAACTTCTCCCGAAAAATGACACGTGGCATAAAATATAGTTTTACATTTTAATATTACTAATTTTCGAAAATTATAAATAATATGTAAACATACAGCATAAAAAATGGAAAAACTACATTAAAGATATGTAAGATTACCATTTTTCACTTAAAAAAAAGACGGTTTATCTCCATAATGTAACATTACCGTTTTATAAAAAAAATACTAATAAAATTGACCTTTTAAGGCTCCATAGAGCGTCCACATCAGCAAAAAAACTTCTCCCGAAAGATGACAAGTTGCATAAAATATAGTTTTACATTTTAATTTTACTAATTTTCGAAAATTATAAATAATATGTAAACATACAGCACAAAAAATGGAAAAACTACATTAAAAATATGTAAGATTATCATTTTTCACTTAAAAAAAAGATGGCTTATCTTCATATTGTAACATTACCGTTTTATAAAAAAAACAAAAAACATTCTACATAATTTTGCAAATAATAAATATATGTAAAAATACAACATAAAAAATGGAAATACTACATTAAACATATGTAAGATTATCATATTACATTTTTATTTTAAAAAAAATAAAATGTAAACATACAACATAAAAATGGAAAAACTACATTAAACATATGTAAAATTACCATTTTTCACTAAAAAAAAGACGGTTTATCTCCATATATAATTTAGAAAATAATAAATAATATGTAAACATACAACATAAAAAATGAAAATAATACATTAAGCATATGTAAGATTACCATTTTACATTTAAAAATAACAATAATATGTAAACATACAACATAAAAAAAATAGAAAAACTACATTAAACATATGTAAGATTACCATTTTCACTAAAAGAAATGGCTTATCTTCATAATGTAACATTACCATTTTATATAAAAAAGAAAAAAAACATAAATATAACTATTTGACTATTTGTCCAAGTTCTTGTATTAAACATTGCCGTTTTACATTAAAAATGGAAAAATACATTAAGATTTAAACATCTATCTTAAAATATAAAATATCGATATTAACTAAATATAAAGTATAAGAAAGAGAAATACTCAATATATAGAAAAATAAATAATAAGTAAATATTATAAATATATAAATATACGAATAATATATACAATAATAAGTAAATGCATAATTTTTAAAAAATGGAAAGAGTACATTAAATATTAAACATCTATCTTAAAATGTAAAATATGGATATTAAGTAAATATAAACTATAAGAAAAAGAAATACACAACTTAAAAACAATGGAAAAAGTATATTAAGATTTAAACATCTATCTTAAAATGTAAAATATAGATATTACCCAAATAGAAAGTATAAGAAAAGGAAATACACAATTTAAAAAAATGGAAGAAGTACATTAGTATTTAAATATCTATCTTAAAATGTAAATCTATCTTAAAATATAAAATTATTAGTAAATAGAAAGTATAAGAAATAGAAATACACAATATAAAGAAAAATAAATCATAAGTAAATATATAATATAAGTAAATACCCAATTTAAAAAATGGAAAATTACATTAAGATTTAAAAATATATCTTAAAATTTAAAATATAGATATTACGTAAATAGAAAGTATAACAAATGGAAATATACAATTTAAAAAAAAGGAAAACGTACATTAAGATTTAAACATCTATCTTAAAATGTAAAATAGAGATATTAAGTAAATAAAAAGTCATGAAGTGGAAATAAACATTAAGCATTAAATATATAATATATGAATTATCAATAAATAATAAGTAGATAATGTAAATATATAATATATGAATTATCTATATAATAATAAGTAAATACACAACTTTTTTTTTAAAATGGAAAAAGTTCATTAAGCATTAAACATCTATCTTAAAATGTAAAATATATAATATAAGTTAATACACAATTTGAAAAAATGGAAAAAGTACATTAAGATTTAAATATCTATTTTAAAATATAAAATATAGATATTACGTAAAAAAATTTAAGAAATAGAAATAAACATTTTAAAAAATAGAAAAAGAACATTAAGATTTAAGCATCTATCTTAAAATGTACATCTATCTTAAAATGATAGTAAATTATATTAAAATGGAAATACCATATTAAACAAAAAAAATAAAAATGTATAGTTTTACATCAAGAAAGTCCCTATAAAACTCATTATAACATCAACATCAACCTCACACTATGATGGATTGGTGAGTCTAACGTGAAGACAAAAATATAAATATTTGATTTTCAAGATAAGAAATTCAGCTTTTATTTAGTTACTCAATATATAATATCTTAAATTATTTTTTAAAAAATATACATAATTTATATATATAGATTAATCTTCCAAACTTAAACTATTATATTATATCTGAATAATGTTTTTAAATAAAAATAATTTCTGATTTAAAAAAAAATAAAAACAACAAATGGTTATTTTCAAATAATGAATGTAATTTACATTATACTATCATTTAACAAGTATTAGATACGTTTTGATATATCATTATTTTCTATTTCCGGAAAACAATAAATTGTTAAACATCAATATCATCTAGGTTAAGTATACGAACATCACAAATTCAAACATCACAAAAAATATTTACATAAACAATATTCAAAAGAATAGTTATATACTTAATATTTGAAAATCAAAGATATTTTTGCTAAAATTGTACTTACATGGCCAAGGAGATCGACCATCTTTTTACGGATCAATCGATTATTGAGCATGTGGTCGATCCAAAAATATTCTACAGTTTAATTAAATATCTAAAACATTTATTCCAACACTCAACATATAGTTTTGCTAAATATGATAAATAGATAGCCAACAAAATTACAAAAACATATTTAAATAGTAAAAAATATGTTAATTAAACGTGTTAAAGTTTAAAAACAAATTTTAATTATGACATGTATCTTAACATTTATATAAATATATATCATAACCTAAATATAAATGATTTAACAATTTAAATTAGAAAAAATAAAAAATCCCGGGCGTAGCCCGGGTTAATCCCTAGTCAGTACATAATTTTGCTCAAAAGGTTTATTATTTAGTATGTGGCACGTGCCACTCCCTTCCTACACGTGGCACCAATCTACCAATCAAAAACCAAAAATAACTTAAAAATCTCAATTAAGAAAAATAATTAGTATAAGAAACAAGTCTATAAAGTAAACCGATTAGTGGGTGTATGTTATATCAATAGCACCAATCATTACTCAAAAAAGTAAGTTTGTAGGGATTACTATTTTAGAAACCTAAAAGTTATAAGTAATATTAAAAATGTTAAAAATGACTTCATATTCCAAAGTGTTGCATAAAATATCATTTACAGTTGTGTTTTGGGTTGTATAAGCTCAGGTTAAAGCCTTGTGACACAAGGAGGTAGTGTCTTAACTTGGCAGGGAAGATGATTGGTGAAACTGATTGTGATATCAGTGGTATAAAAAACCAAAGGAGGGAAGAATCAGGTGGTTTCTGGTTTACCTACGTCAACTGAAATCTGACGTGTCGATTATAAAGAAATCTGGACATGAAGCTCAAGGTTAAAGTTCTACTCGGAAGTCTCAAGAGAATGTTTTTTTCCAGAAATGGTACATTCTTAAAGTGTAATACTTGAAGATGGCAGCAGGAGTTCTGTTCTGAATGGTCAAAATTGAGAGTAACAAAGAGGAATCTAGAGATATAGCAGAAGTGGTGCCTCAAGGTTTGACACAATTTTCTCATCCAAAGAGGAGGAATGATAATAGATGTCAAGTTGGTTCAGATGAGTGGCGTAAGGTAGTAAAGGGAAGCGCCTTGGTGGATCTTCTGGTAAAAACAGATTCGTTGCAGTGGCTGCAGTGAAAATGAGTGTGTCTTGCGGACTGAGACAATTATCAAGTTTTAAGCCATGATTAATCAATAAGGCAGTGATGTTTTAACTCTGAAAGGTGGAGCTAAGATTGAGAAATATATGAAGCTTCAAGTGGAGTTTCTGCAAGTAAATGAAGTACACGGCTACTTAAGAGGTTGAGTTGCAGGTGGAGTAATGAAGTCAGACGGCTTCAGAGGATGGTTAGCTCATGGCATGTAGGAGTTAAAAAGGAATCACTGGTTTTGATAGGCTTCATGGGTGATACAAGTCCGCAGAAGACAAAGATTCAAGGTCAGAAAGAGATTGTCTGCTTCAAAGTCAGGGTCAAAGGATAATGAAGTATGGTCATCTTAGAGAAGTTAAGCAACTGAAATGCATTCCTAATTGAATGGAAATCCAGAGAAGTCAAACTGCATTGGGTTAAGAACAAGTGAGGTTTACTTGTGTCTTTGGAGCATCACAAGAAAGGTTTTCGTCTCAGGATAACAGAGAAGTTATACTCACGTGAGGTTTATAGATATTCAAGGCATGCTTGAAGAATGAAAATGAATCAGAATGATGTACTGGTTGGGTCTGAGACAGAATGTGATGCAAACACCAAGTCTAGTGTGATTTCTCATACAAGTGAAGGTGTTAGAGGATGGCACAGCAGAGAAGAGATATCAGGGTTCTAGAGGAGATATCTTAAGGGCTGATGCAGGGTGAGTCACTACAAGATGCAGTTGGTGTGAGACATGGTGGAAAGAAGACGTCAGCAGTGAGGTTTGAGCTGTTGATGCAGGTCTGTTTGAAGATTGCTTGAGCCAGAGTTAATAGATATCACAATTCATCTTTACTCCTATATAGTTTAGATCTGATTTTAGATGGTTCAACTTTGGTTTATGTTTTCCTCTTCAGTCAACAGGGAAAATCAAAAACTTATTGCTGATATAGCAACATTGTGAGGACTACTAACAAAAAAAATTTGTTTATGTTTTTACTCTTTACCGTAACATGCTCATATACACATGCCAGTTGAAGGAGGGAGAAAGTACGGCGTGATTATGTTCAGTGGTGCTGGTACATCGGTGGAGAGTGTGGTGAGCGAGAAGATGAAGAAGCTGAGGAGTGATCTGGAGAGAGATGCGTTTAATTAGCCAGTTCTTGCATGACGTGAACCATTCTCTGAAAACATAATGGTCTTGTTTATTTTGATATAGCTGAGGAAAGCTGAGATCAAGCAACAAAATCTAGCAAACGAAAATCAAAAGCCGTTGAGCTTTAAACGATGGGAACCAAGTTTCTGTCCCTTTCAAAAATCTTCTCCGCAGATTATGGTTGAGTCAACATGTATTTCAAACCATTCTACTTAATTCCACGTCTTAACTGCCAAATAAATTCATGTGCATTTTAGTGGAATCATCTAATTCCATCGATGTATACTCAAACTTTAATTAACTGCCTTGATTCTAATTCCATTCAAGCCCCTACAATGGCATTTGTACTAACATCCAGCGGAAAAAATATTTAAAACAAATACTATGAATAGTTTGTCAAAAAATAACTGATTCTATCTAGCGTTATCATTTATATGGAAATGAAGATGAGTAAAATATTACCAAATGATTGAGAAAAATGAGGAGAAGCAAAAGAAAATGCAAAGCAGAAATGTAATTGAATCTTTTCTGTTGACATGATTGTCTTGTAGCTCTTCGTTTGATGAAGATAAAATTATATGTTTGGGTTTAGAGAAATCGTGATCAACTGATATATACTGCAAATCTATATTATTAAAACAGAAGTACAGATATAAATTCACCCTAAAATTCTTCTCTTTCACTTGTTCATTTACCACATCGAGCATTAGCAGAACTCAAACAAGGTAAACTCAAAACAAGTTTTCTTACTTCTGTATGCCAGAAGTAAGTATTGTTTGACAAAACCAAAACTGATTTGCCCAAAAAGAAAAAAAGGGTTTCGTTCATTGCTGGTAAAAGAATATACAAATCCAACTCCAATATATAACAAGAACAAACATTCTTGGTGAAAGATTAAACAAATATGTAAACAAGTTTTCTTCCCTATTTGAATCTTTTCCAAAACAACCATTTACCATAATCAGAGAGTCAGTATAACACATTGAGTAGCTGCCGTTGCTTCGCTTCATCTGAGCGTAGTGAGTAGATATCCGATGGAGCTGTGATGCCTCCTTGCTGGATCAGTTTACCATTCTTCGGTTTGTGTTGATCGAGATAAACAACAACGACGCTTATGTCGTCATGGAAATGTCTTCGAACCCCTCTGGCGATTTTCTTCATATCTCCATATCTCATTTCTCTCTTCTTTGCAGCTTCCTCAAGAGCGGCTCTTACAAGTCTTCGTGCGATCCCCTGTAGACCACAGAGAGTTAGAAATCTACAAAGTAGCTAACAGAAAAAAGAGAGACACAATAAACTTCGAGTTTAGGATGGCAAACTTACAGCTCTTGGGTGTTTGAGTACAATCTCTACGGCTGCTTCATCACTAAGATGTTCCCAGAGACCATCTGATGCAAATATGATAAACAAGTCCTGTGGCTTAAGCTTCCTTACTATAATGGAGGGTTCAGCTGTCATCGCAGGTCTCCTCAAAGGAATGGGGTTTCCATGTTGCTGAAAAACCGGATCCCTGTAAAACTCAGGCTTCTTCAAGTATACATCCCCAATTGATCTCGATACCTATAAAGAAGCACATAGATAAACGATTTAGTTAACTACATACAACGAGCTCAACATTCATGGAAAGGTCATCAACAACCACAAAACATATCTCTTCATTATCATGTAGACCTCTGACTACACTGGGAAAGAAACGTTGCAGGAGCCCCTGTGAAGGATTCCTGGAACATTACAAGCCCCCCATTTATATCAAACTTAAGTTACTCAAAACAGAAAATACACACTATCACACTACACCTTCTATGCATAGAAACTAACATATCTCACAAACAAGCAAGGAAGCAAGGAAGCAAAAGCTCTAAGTAACATACCTGAATAATGCCTTTAATCCTCCAGACTCCACGAATATACATAACAATCTGCGAATCATCAGGGTTAAGCGCCTTAACCTCCTTCCTCACTTCTTCAACAGCAACGTTATGATCAGTGGACAACCGTTCAGCTTCAGCAACCCCTGAAACAACTCTCCCAAGAACCGCTCTCGAGTCTCCAAGATTCGCAACATACAGTGTACCATTAGTTATAGCACCAAAGAGACAACAAGTCCCCACAGTAGCCATCTGCGGTTTCAACGGTAAGGATCGTTGAACCATATGGCAAAAGTCCTCCTCAGTTTCTTTAAACGCTCGCTTAATCACATCTGGAGATATTCCTCCTTCTTCCTTAGCGAACTCTGCAAATTCACATAACAAAGATCAGATTTTTTTTTTTTTTTTAAAGCAAAGTTTGAATCTTGGAATGATGAGAAGATGTGATTACTGTGGATATGAGGGAAGAGATGTCTGTTAACGAATCTAGAAGCTTCGGGTCCGCCATGGCCGTCGTGGACTCCGACGTAAGTGGCGGAGGAGGATGTGAAGACCTGACTCTGATCCTCTAGTCTCGAATTGGCTTGAACCACCGCGATCGAATACTCTCCGCCGGCGTGCGGTCTCAGCTCCGATTGCCAGAGTAAAGCATCGCCGCTCGATCTGCTTCCTGGGCACCACCGCTCGAGAGGCCGTACTAAAGCTCGCAACATCACTTACTGTTAGGGTTTTAGCTGGTTCCAAGTTCCGAGAGTGAAATTGAAATTGAAATTGAAATCGATTGGATTTGATTATTCGACGAATGTTTGATCTGATAGGCTTTTTAAGAGAATGTGTGTTGAGTTGGTGAGAGACAACCGCGTGAAGAAGAAGAAGATGAAGAATAGTATGAGAGATGAAGACTTTGGAATCTGCCGTTCCTTATATACGTCCGTAGACTACGCGTCGTTTTCCTTCTTTGCCGTGCTTTTTCAATCCTTTTTTATTTATTCAACGCGTTCTTTATTTATTTTCCACCTCCATTTGACAATTTTTCACTTGGAAAAAATAAAGTTTTGGGCGGACAAATACAAAACATAAACGTCATTTTTCTTGATATTTTAATAAATATCTTTCTTATAGAAGAATTAAGAAGTGGTCCAAACAAAATATCTACTCTGATTCAGCATCAATTTTCCATCTGCAAATCAACAGCTGCTACTTTAATAGTATACTAGTATTACCATCCCGTGCTAAGCACGGGTCAATTTTTGTTTGCATTAAAAAAATCATGCTTAATCTATTCACTTTTATTTTTATTGTTTTAATGACTGTTCTGATAAGATTAATATAATAAAAAAATATTACTAAACATGTACGTAAATATACAGTTTTTTTCTAAAAATTCCTAAGATAGTCGAAAATGCTCTGTTTATAACAAATAGATTAGTGAAATTGTCAAACCATAACAAACAAATTTGTAAAAACTATATTTGCATTATCATAGTTGTAGATAGTTGATACCTATTTTCCTTTGGTTGAGTGTTACTTTTTTTTGGTTGTTGCTGCCATTGTTTTCAATCTTTAAATTTGAAAATGCTTAACCACCTTCGAGGCTATAAAAACATAATATAGAATTTTAAAGAGTAAGAGAGAATTATTTAGAAAAGAAGTAAGGATACAATTGTTTTCAGAGAATGCTCCTTCGTTTTGTCTGTAATTTGAGTTTATCTTTTGCTTGATTGTATCTTCGCCTGATATACTTCTTTCTTGTTAAAGCTTATTTTTATTTTGTTTTCTTCCCCCTACATTTCTGATTTTATTGGATTAAAGCAAGGCAAGTAGTTCCCTAAAATAGGCAATAGAAAAAACAGATTTATAAATACTAATCTATATTATAATGGGACAGTTTAGTCTCTCCTGAAGCTATCCACGTCAGCGACTCCTTTATGTTTGTGGGTCCCATGATTCATGTCCGGTTTGGTTATCTCAGTTTGGTTTCGTTATTAAATAATAAATACATATGTTTATGATTTCTTGGGATATCGTGGAGACGAGACGTAGCTCTTCGCCTTTCAAGCGTTTATGTTCTTCTTCTTCATCCCCTGAACCGTCTTCATCATCTCCACCCCCTACAAAGTGACCTAAGGTTAAGATCGATGCCGTTATTGAATTTGTATGTTTGTTCTTGTCCGAATCTGAGTTTTTTTTCTTTTTTGGTTTCGAATCTGATTTTTGATTTTTTTAATAGCTTAGGCGGCGGCGGCGGAACCGGCGGGGTCTTCATCGGCGAGCGATGTTCTGGTTGAGAATCAAGGACCGGTTTCGGATCCTGGATCGGAATCTGGAGAGTCGGAGCTAAGGCTCAATGGGCGAAGATACTTTCTCAGTATTTTCAGGTGGGTCAAGTTTCATCAGTGATTAGTATTTTTTATTGGTTTGATCTAATACTTTTTTGTTGAAGGTTTGGTCTTTCAGTTCATGCCCAACGAGTTCAGTTGGCTTCATGTTTGGTTCTTTTATATTTTTCCGACAGAACTATGCTGTTATGTCTGAGACTTTTCTACTTCTTGACTACAATACTTCTGTGTCTAACTGTCCCAGTGTTTTTTTATGTAATTTCAGAACCCCCACACTGTATCATGAGAGGCCATGTATTCACTGTTGGACGACGGTGATTTATCTATCAAAAACCAATCTATGCCCAGCACCCTGTGTGAAATCAAACAGTCTGATGTAAGCACATCTTATTTGCCTCTTTTTGATCTCAGTTTCTTTAAGGACAAAAGTTTTTTTCTTACCTAATTATTGTGCAGCTCAGAGGTCCATCGGTTGCAACTCTGGAGATATAGGTATGTCTCACCAACTTTTTTCAGTCTCCTTTGAGAAATAGAAAGTGATAAAGTCAGGGCGTGCTATCAGATCTATCGCAAGACGGTGAATTGAGACTTCTCAAGCTCAGGTTCGACTCCTTTGGAATCTGTGTGTTCTTTGGTCTTTTAGATTTTAAGTGCGTTAAGGTGTTCATCGCTGCTTCTTGGATTAGTTGACACTTAGTGTTTAGTAGGGTACAACAATAAAGCAGAAAAAAGTTGTTGTTGTAAAGTAGACCGGAAGTTAGATTCTTTAATATGTGAATATGTGGCTATGATGTATTAAAACACTTCGGTTACATGGATAATTTGTTACATTAAAAGGAAAATCGTACGGTGATTTGGAACCTCTTCTGCAACTGAAGAAATCATAATCCCATCAGTTCAATTTTCTTACACACAATTCCCTAACAATGGGAACTTCGTAGGCGCAGCTTCTGGTGAGTAAAGTTTTCATTTTAAAAAAATGCTTTGTTCAGAAACGGAGGAATAGCAAGGGAAAATATTGACGCTTGAAATTTAAGTTCCTTGAGCACTAATGTTTGATTTTTTAATTGGCTTTAGGTAAGACCTTCCCAGCTCTTGATACACGCACAAAGGAAGTCATTGCGAACGTAGCTGAAGGCGATGCTGAAGATATCAACCGGGCAATGAAAGCTGCAAGGAAGTCCATTGATGAAGGAGCTTGGCCTAAGATGATTGCTTATGTATAATACTATATAATGTTTTTGATCTTGAAAGCTATGAAAGTTAATGTGATGTGGACTTATCTTTGTTTGAATTTCAGGAAAACTCAAAGATAGTGCTGAGATTCACATATTTGGTTGAGAAACACAGCGAAGAGCTCGCAGCTCTAGACACATGTGGCAATGGGAATACTTATGATCAAGCCAAAACCGCAGAGATTGCAATGATCGCCGGTTTGTTTTGTAACGATGCTGGTATATACAATAAAATCTTGAGAATACTATCAAATTTTCTTGCTTTTGTTGGTAAGTTTTTCTTTGATGTGTAGGAGGGGCGGATAAGATTCATGGACTAACAATTCCAGCCAATGGAAACTATCACGTCCAGACACTGCATGAACCGATATGCGTTGCTGGACAGATCATTCCATGGAACTTTCCGCTTCTGATGTTTGCTTGAAAAGTTGGTCTTGCTTTTACTTGTGGTAACACTATTGTCCTCAAAACCACTGAACAAACTCCTCTCACTGTTTTTATGTCAGTAAGCTTTTTTTTTTTGAAGTAATCAATGTTCCGTTCCTTTCACGTTCTACTTACCATTTTTGCTACTAAAATAAAAGTCTTAAGTATGTTTCTTAAAATATATGATAGGCAGGTCTTCCTCCTGGTGTTCTGAACATAGTTTCTGGATTTGGTCCAACCGCAGTGCTTCACTCACGAACAGCCAAGTTTGTTAAGTTCATTCTCACGTTTTGTTCTGACATGTGACGCATATGTGTCTTCTTTTGACGTTTCTTTCTTTTAAATTAAGAAAGTAGAGATTTACCAAAACAGAGATGATATAGTAGTTTGGTTGATTCAAAAAAATGATCGGCACGCACTGTTATCCATTGACATCACAAATCTCTGCATAAGGTAAATTTTTACTGGCACCCTAAAAATTCGATCATTTTTTTTAAATGCTTGGAGTATTTTATGTTGCTTCTCTTTCAATCTGCAAACCTTCTCTTGGGGCTGGAGGTTGTTATCTTTGAAATATATATATATATATATATATGGATGGACTTGAAACGGTGATCTTATAATTTGTTGGTATTTAGGTACTTAATAACTGTTTGACACGTTGATGACTACTTTCTAACTTTCCACTCTCTCTCAGCAACACCTCCTCAACAGAAGTAGTAACATAAGCTTTCGATGTTATCAGTATAATGTGTATGTCTGATTGTTACAACCTAGAAAGATCTCTTACACTGTGTTGTCTATTTGTTCAAGCAGGTTCCTTGGTTGTAGTGAGACGTAACCATCCATAAAGCTACTGGTGCCTACTTTTGGACTCACATCTTATAAGCTCAAAGTATCTCTGTGGAACCAAAGCAGAGCTCAAGAGGCAAGAGTGCCACAAGCTATCTTCCTTGCCACAAGCTGCAAATAATTGGCCTGAGCGTCTGCAATTTTATCAGCCGGACTACAGTTTCTTCACCTGCAACAGCCGGCTAATGAGGGAAAAAGTACAATGCTTTGATGACCATCGATTAGGCTCTGGTATTAACAAAAGACCCATTATCTGCTATTCTATCTCGGTGACGTTTGTGGAACAAGGATTTTAGGAGCACATTGTGAAGTTTGTTTGGTGTTGTAATGAAGAGATGCAAAACTTTTTGTAGTACAATTAGATTGCTGAAGTGAAACACAGCTTAGGTTATATATCAATTTGTAACAGGTTTAAGTAAAGATATTTTTTTAGCTTTGACTAATTTTGAGTGAATAGAGTAAAAAGGTACTTCTGTTACTTGAATATGCACTTTAAGGTTCCCAAGTAAATTAGACTACAACATACACTCATAAGCTACGAGGCTTTGATACATACATCAAGACAAGGGCATGACCAAGGCGTTGACAGCATTATAGACAGTGTGGAAAGACATGATATATCTTGAACGTGTCTTTGCATGTTGCTTCAAATAACTTAGGACCAGCCTCACTGATCTCTGTACTTCCTTGCTTTTGGTATGAAGGTACATTATTTTTTCTTTTGTGCTTACTGTGTGAACCTTAGCTCAAATATGCTGTTGTGTTTATTTTTTCTTATTCCACTTTTTTTTAAAGGTAAGAAATGGTGTGCAAAATATTTAAGGATGCTTTTGATGTCGATTCAGAAATCTCAAGAGGAAGAGCATTTTTATTTTTTTTCTAGGTTAGTTATTTTGTACGTTTCACAATAAGTACAAGTCGTTAGAGCTAATGGTTACAGAGAGGCCTTCAATCGCTTACCACAAAAAACTGATATGTTATCTGCCTCCTTTATCACATCTTGGAAAATCAATGACAACAAAATAAAAACTTCACAAACACGTCAACACATCACAATGAGATAAGAGTAACAACGTCCATGACCCCGCGCTTGCGCGGGGATAGAGCCCCTAGTTTTATAAATAAAAGAGTTAGAGATACTTATTGTTACCTGACAACGCTTTAAAACAGGAGTAGACTCAACACTCAGATGCCATTTTCAAGCTGAAACAAATAATAAAAGAATATGACTTGTATGGATTTTCTTGCATCTGTCGAATATCTGAAAGAGAAAAAAGAAAAATAAGAAGCAATGTAGAAGAAGAGATATGAAGAAGGTATAGAGGCAGTTTTAAATCGTGGATCATATTTTTGAACGTGGTGATTATAATGGGAATTTTTTTAGGAATGTAGGTATTTGAACTCACTGAAAACTCGGGACTTGAATGTGATTTTTAGAAAGATAATTTTGTATCAATATTTGTTTTTAAATTTTTTTGCCACATGTCATATTCTGATTAGTCAGGTGACTTGTGCTTTAGTATATAAAGGATTGTAAAGAAATATATACATATCTATAATGTTTTATTTTAGAGTAACATACTAATTACGTTTATATGAAATTTACGCCGTCAATGTTCAAAGGTTATTTATATAAAAAAACATGCCTTTGTAAAACTAAATTCATGTCTAAGAGTATGTAAATAATCAAAGTTAAATCGTGGAAGAAACTACATTAAATTAATTAGCGAGCATATGAATTGTTCAGGAGGATAAGAGATTCAAAGGCGTGTCTCATTGACTTATTTCATTACAAGTTACAGGCAGTTCTATAAGTAAATTATATTTTGTATTCTTTTGTCAACCAATGGATATATTAGTAGGGAAATGTTGTAATAAGAGAATGAGTAACGGTGAGTAAAGCTGTAACCAACGTGTAAGCTGATATATACTTGCATGTCGGCGAATAGAAATGGATAACTATTGAATTCATTTTCTGGCTAATCTACTCATCTTAGGGTTGTATTTAGACTAATCTACATTTGGTTCACCACGTTATATACTGTTTCCAGCATACTGGTCAAACGCTTCGTGTGTTTGTTCTATAGAATTGATCAAACTTGTGAATGTAGTTGTACTGATTAGTGTTAATTTAATAGCAAGTTGGACCATTTATTCTATTAATTACAAAGAAGTTGTCTCATTGTAATTAAGAAACTGACGTGGACGGACAGTATGATGTGGGTATATTAATTAATCTTGTTTTATCATCACGTTAGAGCATCTCCAACCCACCTCTATAATAGAGATCTCTAAAATAGAGGAAAAAATAGAGATGGTGTTTTTGCTCCAATGTGTTCCTCTATAATAGAGGAATGCTATATTTGCCTCTATAAATAGAGGAAACCAATTTTTTCCTCTATATTTAGGGGAAAAAATAGCATTCCTCTATTTATAGAGGCAAATATAGCATTCCTCTATTATAGAGGAACACATTGGAGCAAAAACACCATCTCTATTTTTTTCTCTATTTTAGAGATCTCTATTATAGATGTGGGTTAGAGCTTCCAGAATAAGAAAGATATTATAGCTTCTGGTCAAACTCTATGTTTGTCATGTAGAACTGATCAAAATAGTGAATTTATAGAGGTTATATTGTACTTTAACTATTTTCATCGATCATTAATTTATAGAGATTCTACTGTATTTTAATTACTTTTATATATTTCCAAGTATTTTGAACAACTTAAAAATATCTTATATATTTTGTATATTATTTTAGATATTAAATATGAAAATAATTAATATATGTAAGCATATAAATCTGGTTCGAGTATTTTTGGATATCCAAAATATTTTGGTTTGGATCAGGTTTCGTTCTGGTTCTCTAGATACTAAAATTTTGAACATATTCGAATATCTAACCAATTTTGTTAAAGTTCAGTACTATTTTTTCAGATTAGATTTGGTTCAGTTTTTTTATATTCAAAGTTTTTTCCCAAACCTATATTTTTTATTGTAACCAAATTTTAATCGAAAGTGATGATAGTTCATATTGATTCTGGGTATGCCACAATTAAACCAAAACACATTATTCTATATACGTATCCATTTATTTAATCATTAAAATTTGTTCTATGCCCATTTAAGGAAAACAGTGGGCCGAAAACAAAAGAAAACTTTATATTTTCAGATTTTCAATTGACACTTCTAAATTATCCTATGTCGGTGTTGTGATGAAAAAAAGGGGATAGGGTTAGGAAAGAAATTTTGTTGTGCAATCCATATTCTCGCTAGATGATTTCAATAGCATCTACACAAATCTTCATTGTATCGATCTTTTATAAGATTATTGAAAAATATTAATTAATAAAATCTTATAGTACTATAGTAATCAATTGTTTCAGTTAATATATATGGGATTACAGTAATCACATAAATCAAAACAATACTTCTTGTTAATTTGCAACATTTTTATGGTAAATAAATCAGAGTAATCACTTTATTTATTTTATATGATATATAATTAAATTTCAATGGTATTGGCATAGATATATAGTATATTTTAATATAAATATTTATTATTAAGACTTTCTAATTATATGATTTTATTAAGATTTGTATATTTGCTGTAAAAAAAAAAATTCTAAACCATTAATCTCAAAATTTTCGATATGATATTTTCTAATGCAAATTGCAAAATTAAAATATTTATGTATTTTTATATTGTACATAGTTTAATTTAACTTATAATATATATAATATTAAGATCACAATATTTTTTCAATGCAAAATTTTAAATTAACATATAATTTCTATATTTTTATATAGTCGATAATTTAATTTAAATGATATATATATAATATGAATATCTATTAATGAAAGTTCATATTCATACGAGTTATGAACATTTGTATTTTGCTTAAACAAAAAAAAAAACAAATAAACCATTGATCACAAAAAAACAAAAAATAACCTTTTAGTTACATCAATTCTTCGAATTTGTTCATTCAGCAACGAAATATTTCTGGAGTGTTAATGAATTCAGAAGTCATTGATTACAAGTTTATGCAGTGTTTTGAAATCCGACCCGGACCCGCGGTTGAACCGGTAAACCCGGTGACTCAGAAAAAATCTGGTTTGAGTTTTGTGAAAACCCAATATTTAGAAACCCACAAAAACCTGCAAAAACCCGGTAAAACCCGGAATCCGGTACCGGTTGAACCATCAGTCGAACTAATAAATAACTTTTACTTCTTCTTTTTTAGTTTTTAATTTTGTTTTATATTATAAGTTTCTAATTAAGAAGTTAGGTACTGACAAAAAAAAGTTATGTTTTTTTTTTCAGTTTTATATTTGTGATTTTTAAATTTTAATGAAGATTTCACTATGTCATCTAAGTGAATTGGTAGATATAACCAAAATTAGTTGATGTTATTTGGTGTTAGTTTATTTTCGTTATTGATAATTTATTATAATGATCTTTTACTTTTGGTTTATTTTGTATTTGTAGTTTAATTTATTATTCACATTATATATTTAAATATTTATGATTTATAAATTCATGTTTTGATTTATTTTAGATGTCATAACTTTTACTTAGAGAAAATTTTAAATAGTCTAAACTATTGTTTTGATATTTTGTATGTCAAATGAAAATAAAAATATAAAAACTAAAGTTAAGTATTTTCTAAATGTTTTTAAACATAAAATATATACATTCCTTACTATTATTTTATGTTTTAAAAAAATTAGAAAATATTAAACTTTAGTTTCTATATTTTTATTTACATAGCTGGTATATTATTATATAATAAAATTAATTTATTTATTAATCTGCGGTTCACCCACGGTCGACCCAGTGACCCATCAACCCGGTAAACTGTCCGGTTCAGTGTCCGGGTCGGTTTTAAAAACATTGAGTTTATGGTAATCAATGGAGTGTGAATGAGGGGATAGTGTCTGTTCACTGAAGGAATCATTTCTCATAGTGTGTGTATTACGACATTGTAAGTGGAACATGCACTGCCTCAACGGTACAACCATGTGTTCACTAAAGAGAAGTTCGAGACAACACCGGTTCGCACTCAGGTGTCTGAGTTAAGGGAGTTTATGTGTCTGAGTTTTGCTTGAATATTAAGTCTTCTTTTAACTTGGCTTATTCAAAGTATAACAGAAGAGACTTTGTTTGTTTGTGGTTCTGTCTCTACCCCTCAATGTATAACAGAAGAGACTTTGTTTGTTTGAAGGTTCTTTTTGTTTTTTGTTTGCGGTGGTCTTGTTCATCTTGTCATAATGGGTTGGTTCTTATTTCTCACACTTGAGGGGATGTGAACCTATATCATCGTGGATAGAAAAATTTACCGTCCTAATTTTGGAATATGATTTATATATATGATTCAACATTTTTGGTCTTTTTTTCCTTAGTAAACGATGCAAGCATTAGTTTATAAAGCATGTCAAATGCGAATAGAGACTCTAGCCAACATAACATTTGTATATAAAAATTGAGGTGGAAATTGTGAAATCACCAAAAGTTTGAAAGTTATTGGTGGTGGTCAGAGAAACATTAATGATGGGTTATATATACACTTTCTGCTTGGAAGTAGCATGGGACTGGAGAAATAGTGGCATCCACCTTTTTTGAGCAATGAAGTCCAAAAAAAAGAAAAGAAAAAAGAATATGAAATATATGAAGTTATTCAGAGCTTTAACGTCTCCTTCTCAGTTACAAGATATGAAAAATGCTTCAACCATTTTAATACTTTGTTGAATCCTACATTCTACCTAATTTTGATCAGTTTACAACCGGTCCACTAACAATGTTAAACGCTAATAACTTTTAATCTTTAATTTTGATCAGTCAAGCTCTCTTGCAAAAAGTTTTCTTACCGAAAACTGCCTTATAATATTACAAGGGGCTCTCATATTACAATAGTAGACCAAGACAGAAGACTTGAGACATAGAGGTCAACGTCAACCAACACGTGTAGTGTGGAAAAACAAGCACAAACGTGTCTCTCTTCCTTCAAAATTCATTTCTCTTCATTATATTTCAGCCGAGGCCTTGTTTTCGTACGCCACAGTCTCTCGGGAAAGTAAAGGAAACAGGAGTCTCTCCTCATTCATTGATCTCCGGTTTCTGCTCTTCCTCTTCTTCCACGGCGTCGTTTGTGAAGACATGATTCATGGGATGGTATCTTATCTTGGCATGTTAAAAACACGGCCGGTTCTGACTAAATCCGTCACGTCGTCGCTTATTTACATAGCCGTGATTTGTGTAAGTTTCATGAATCTGGTGGCTGGTTAATCTTAGGTCCTACACTTCACTACAGGTTCAATCTTCCCGAAGCGAGATTTGATCACTACGTTTAAGAAAATGGCCATGGGACAGACGGTATATGGTCCTACCATGAACGTTATTTTCTTCTCACTGAATGCAGCCACTACAAGGTAAGCTTGATATGGATTATTGATCAGTTTGTTTGATGGGGATTGATGTTAATTTTGATTCTCTCTATAGATTTCAAAGTAAAATATAAAGGAAATAAGAATGTATTTGCGTTTATACTTGCTTTATTTCCCCCAAAAAATAATTCAAGTTCTTTCAACTGTAAGAAGTAAGACAAAGAACTACACAAAATGCATCAATCTAACATCATATTTAGGACTTGATTGCTATATATTTGGTCACATGGGTAGAACCAAGAAAACTGAGAACTGGAGACTAATCTAAGTTTGATGTCGTGCTAGACCAGAGCAGACTTGCAACAACTTTACCTCCCAGCTTTTCCACCTTTATCTCCTCTGTGAACAGCGTAGCAACACCTTGAATTTCCACCGTTTTGTTCCTGCTAAATGCTAAAAGATTTCCAGCACCAGAGACAGCTGTATAAAGAATCTGCTTAGCAAGAATACTATATCCATCCACGAGTGAAAACTTATTATTCTCTTCATCATAACAATGAATATGTCTCAAATACACTCTCACTATCAGGCCTCCACCAATGAGGAGTGTTTGTGTTGAAAACAGAAGGAGCCAGATGAGACGTCTGAGAACTCCATGAACTTTTTTTCAAGTTGAACAGTTGTTTGCTGCCATGTCAATCTCCAATTGAAAACAACCAAACGAACCAAGAAATCTAACTCGATGCTGATCTTGATCAACGACTACATCCAATGTTGATTGAGAACAAACTATAGTATCTACTACTATTCCTCCCACCTTCTTGAGCTTGATCTCTTCGGTCCCCAACGTCACATCATGATTTGCAAATTTTCTTTTCCTACTAATTTGGCCAACAACGAGTAGATTACCTTCACCTAACATTGTTCCATGAAGAATCTAATTCCTAATATTATTGTTTCCTTGGACTATTAAGAACCAATTCCTATCATAACAAATATATGAAATCAATGTTAAGATTCGAAGAAGAGTGTGTGTGAATAGTGCATCTAGTTTGCAGTTGATGAAAATAAAATGGAGTTAGTAAAAAATGTAAGTTCCTACTATCAAATTTTGACCATACCACTATTCTGACAAGTCCTTTTTCCTTTTAACTAGATCCTTTTTCCGCGCTACGCGCGGATAATATATTTAAATTTGTTACATTTATCATTTTTATTTGTATGTAAATTTTTCTATATTAAATTATATATAACTAATTTTTAAATTTGATTTTTTTAATATTTTTAGTTTGAAGTAAATATTTCTATTATATGTAACACAATTCACTAATAAAATATGAAGAATCAAGTCCGAGATTTTAGAGTTATGTAAAAAAAATATAATTATGTATAGAACACAAATTATCTTAGTTTAAAAGATCGGAATCTCATCTCGAATAAATTTACGAAAAGAAAAAGTACTCCAATAACCTACTTAAAATATAAAACCTCCTTTTAAAAAAAAGTGTACTTAATAATATTTTTTAACGTGTAATAGTTGAAAACTGACAATTGAATAACGATCTAGAATATTATTTTAATATATCTAATGTAAAATATTAATTGTAATAAACAAATTTTGAATTTTGTAATATTACATGAATTAGAAGTCTTTAAAATCTAAAATCTATTTTATTAACATACTATATTTTTTATTCATTTATCATTTTGACGTTACAAAATATTGCTTTATTTTTATTTGTATATCTTTTTTAATAATTTAGTTTCTTTTTAAGTAATTTTAAAATTATCAAGAATATAATATATTTAAAATTATTTATTTAAATATATCCAAATATGATGTCTCATTTTTATGTGTGTTTGCGTTGAGCATATTTAATTTGTAATTTGTATATTTAATAACACCTTATTGCGTGTCGTTCTATGGTTTTAATAAATGTGTTGTCATCTCATTTCTATTACTACTAACATGTTTTTTTAGTGATCAGTGATCATGTATTTTTAACGTTATGTATTATATTTTATTGTATATTTTTTAACTCTTCGTGCTGGCACTTTTTCTAGAATCATTTTAATTAGATAATAGGTTTCAAGATGTAAATAAAACTGTGTATGTTGTAAATTTAGACTTTTTAGTGTAGCTGAGTACTATCAATTATGGAAATTATATTATGATTTTATTATACTAAATCTTTTTTCTGTGTATTTTTTGTTTTATTTTGTATTTTTACAATTTTATTGCAATGTTCTTTAAATGCTGAGAATTGATATTTCCAATTTTTGTTTCATATACCTTAAAAGTCTCCGGTTGATTTTTGTTTGTTTTCTTTCTCCAATTATAATGTACAGTTCGACTGTTTCTTCTTTTTTTTGGATCAAACTACTAATATCATCAGATAGAAAAGCTTAAACTCTAAGAATTGAGTGAGTATTTGTACTAGAGAAAACTGATTTAACCAATAATATAGTGAGATATTATAATATTAGAAGGTATGGAAACTCTTCTATGTTGTCTTATTCTGGACATAATTAAGTTGTTGTCAATTGATTCTATATTTGTGATAACTGGAAATACATCTTTATGCCTTCCTTACATCATCCTTAATTGGTTTAAGGTTCGAGTATTTCTAATATACTGAGAGTAACATAAAATTAGATGTTGATTATCTCCTCCCAATTAGGAATGCACAGAATGAGAGAAATTCAAGATGAGACCAGTTTACAATTTTGTCATCATATCTATATAGAGTTAGTTTATAGATTACTCTATATGTTTCAAAATGTAATCAATTTTAATTAAAATATGAAATATTTAAAAGTTATTACTTTAGAAATCTGTCATTTAATATATAAATTTAATCAATTACACAGTAATTTACATAATTTAATTGGCTACACAATATCCAATAAATATAAAGTTACATTGACATATAAAAACAATTTATATAGTGAAACAAAAAATACTTTTAAACCATTATATTATAAAACAAAGAGAATATTCAAATTATATTGAACATTAGAATAGTAAAAATCAGAAAAGCTGTAATCTCAACGTCGATCATTTACGTTGGTTATGTTATTAACTTTGAAGATAACGTGAATGATCAAGAACAAAAAGATTAATTTTAGCTTCAGTCTTTTTTTTTTAATCATTTTACCAAAAAGAAAAAAATAACAAGAAGATGACTAATAAAAAAAAAATATAAACAGAGTACTGTAAAAAGGTGTTGATCACAATAGCAAACAATATAGTCTCAAAAATAGTCAACTTTATATTAAATATTAGTCAAAAATAATAAAATATATAATATTAATAAATTTCATTTTAAATATAATTTAACTTTTAAAAAATTTATCATTGCACATGGTGCAGAAAAACACCTAGTATTATTTGAATTTCAAAAACTATCTCATGCACTAACTTTTTGTGACAAATCAAATTTAAGGAACTGGGCAAGAGGGATGTGGAGAGGTACAAAGAATCTTCACTTGATGAGTTATAATGGAGCATTGAAGTGCCATTGTTGTAGTTGTAGGAGTTACACCGGTGAAGTTGGGTAGACGAACAGATTTGGAGTCGCTGGAGACGTCTGAGGCAAGTAGGCTAAAGAAAAGGAAGCTATAAGTTATACAATGGGTTGACTATTTTGATGGTTTTGGATAGTTTGAGACTCATCATCTAAACATTCGCGATGACGTGGTAGTTTGATTGGTAGAGAATATTTTATCCTATGTGGCACTCTTAAGAAGCCTCAAAATTAGTAGCTTTTATATAGTAGGATGTTTCTTAGCGAATTGTTTTTTTTTCTATACCTTCTGCAATTATTTTTGGGTAAAATATGCGATTTATATGGCGACATTTAAGAATCAAATTTTGGTGGTAAGCAAACCTGGATTAGTAAATCTAAACCTTTTATATTATTATTATTTTGTCGATAATACATCTCTTAGCATTTTACAGCAAAGTAAGTACCCTCAAAAGCTAAACACATGAAAGATGGTTAAGGATTGTTATGTGAAAATCAAGCAGAGCCAAACACTAAAACTATCACGACTTTTTAGCGCTTTGCCCAAAAAGAAACGAATTGAAATACACGGGTATAGATGAGAACCATATATACATATTCAAGGTTTCTAATAAAAAGAAAAATACTTACTGACATCAACTGCTGTTAGTTTTGTTATTGTTTTTTTCTTGCCATCTTTTATTTATAAAAGGCCGAAGCTCAGAGAGTACAAGACCGAAGCCCATATTACACATAACAACATAAAGCCCACAAACATAAGGGCAGTACAGAGAAGACGAAATAGGCCTAAAACCCAAAACGAGAAAATCCGAACGATTTCAGGTCCACGCGTCAAGAGCCACAGACACGTGTTAAGATCCTCACCAACGAGGAGACACGTGTCCCTTCCACTCATCTTGACCGTCACCGCTTCGAGTCAACACCGGAACACGACCAAAACCCTCGTTTCGTCGGAGCCACCAGAACCTAGAACACACACTTCCTTCACCTGAGCTCATTTTTACGAAGAGCATCCATCAAAACTGTTTCGAGATCTCATCCCGAGCTTTCAAACACCACTGACGAGTTTAAATCAACAAACCATCCCTTATCTTCACCACCAAACAGCTTCGTCTTCAAAGGGTAAAAGACGATAGGACTGTAGACAAAAGCGGGCAGCACAGAGCATAAAGAGCCTCCATCTCCGGAATCATAAGCCGGCGCCGATGGATCTGATGAAGCCTCCATCACCCGGAACAAAAAAAAAACGATCGGAAACTCAAGAAAAAAACAGAGGGCGAACTAGATATGCATGTAGAAATCAAAAGAAAACCGGACCGACGGTGGCTGTGGAAGTCCACGCCGTCGGCCGGAAAACCCTATTTACGGCTGGAGATCTAGAGAGAAGTAAGAGGTTTTTTCCTAGAGAGAGGTTTTTATGTTAATGTTGTCTATTAGTTTTGTTATTGTTTAGCATCTACTTCCAATGTTTTTTTTGGTTAATATATTTATATATAAATAAGAGTGAACAAAAGAGGTTTAGTGACTGGGCTTAGGTTATTGGGCTTCGCTTCAATCACATTTTGGACTTCTTACTTTTTAGTGAAAGTTTGGTCAAACCAAAAAATACGCCAACAAGTGGCTCAAATGTGGGAATGTCGTAGTAACAGGTGGCGGCTGCTAAAGTTAGTGTCACAGAGTAAAGTTGTACGTGTCAGAGACCATGATATCGACGGAGCCAATGTGAACCCGACTTTTAGACAGCCAAGAAACTACACAACCTAAAAATAGTTTGGGGACGTTTGGTTTTTGACCCGTCCAACTTTTCTGGATCACGCGCTTTGCAGGATGCATCATGCAATTTACACTCAACATTAGGGGTGGGTATTTTACCCAATATCCGAAGTGATATCCGAACCCGATCCAAAAAACCTGAACCGAAATCCAAACCGAAGTAGTAGAATATCCGAATGGGTATTAAATTAGAAAAAATTGGATATCCGAACTCGAACGGGTAATATCCAAAATCGAATAGATATCCAAAAATAACCGAACATATGTATAATTAATCTTATATTTATAATTTACATCTCTCATTTTATATAAAATATTTATATTCATACTATACATATTTTAAGTTCATATAATATATATATAATTACGGAGAAAATGATTTGGTACTCACTTAATAATGCATATCAAATTTTTTATTTCAAGAATTAACAAAACGTTACATCCAAATTTTTTGAAAAATAATCAAATTAATGTTTTTTAGTTTCAAAATGTTATGTTCAGATCTATTAACTATTCAATCTATTAAAAATAAAAAAATTAGTTAAGGGAAAGTTATATTTTTAAATACTTTGAGAAATGAAAATTTAACTTTGTTTTTTTTTAAATCTAAATATCTGAATCCGATCCGAAATAACCGAATCCGAACTAAAAGTATCCGAACTCGATCCGAAGTACAGAAATACCCGAACTGGTTCTATACCTCTATACCAAAATATCCGAAAATCTGACATACCCGACCCGAACGGATACCTAAACGCCTATCCCTACTCAACATAGCTATTTTTGTTGTGAATTTTTTATTAGGTACAATTTTCTCTAATGAACTCACGTCGTTTTCATATTTCATTATACCAAAAGACCAATAACAAAAGGCGATTATTCAGACAAGCGAATGAAAAACTAAATTTAGGATGGACTTATCGAATATATTGAGTTGCTAATCAATGTGTTGTCTTGTCATATGATAAAATAATCGATGATTGTGTATATGAAAATATTGATGGCGTCATTTTCTGTTGGAAAAGATCTCGGAAACTCCTCAACGTCTCTAGAAAAATGCAGTATAATATAGTATTTATTAAGAATAATTATGGACTTATGGTATAAGGCGCGAGTAGAAGTACATATAATATACTCGCGAAAATATTGCATCTGATTAACTCTTTTTCTTTATTACAAAACAGAGAGCTCTGTTCTATTTCTTCTTCTCCTCCTCCGCCGTTATATATAAAACCCTTCCCCGAAACCCTCGGAGCTACATCACGAGCAATGACCGGCGCATTGTTCAGAAACGCTGCCTCCGACGCCGCTCGGATCTTACGTTCACACCGAACGTCCACGGCGAATCCTCTCGGAAAGCTCGATCTTTTACCACGAGGAGGAGACGTCCGGCGATTTCAACCGAGGCCTTATTTTCGTACGCCGCAGCTTCTCGGGAGATCAAAGGAAGGCAGAGTCCCTCCTCGTTCGTTGATCTCCTGTTTCTGCTCTTCCTCTTCTTCCTCGACAGCCTCTACGGCGTCGTTTGTGAAGACAGGGTTCATGGGATGGTATATGAGCATGTTGAAAACACGGCCGGTTCTGACTAAGTCCGTCACGTCTTCTCTTATCTACATAGCCGCTGATTTGTCTTCACAGGTAAGCTTAGTTAGCTACGTTTCTTTGTGTTTGACTGTTTGTGTTGTTGTTGTGATTCTTGGCTTATTGAATAATGGGACTTTGGAGAGTTAATGACTTTTGGATGTTTTCACACAGTCAATTCCTCAAGCTTCTTCTGAGTCTTATGACTTTGTAAGAACAGCAAGGATGGCAGGGTATGGGTTACTGATCTTAGGTCCTACGCTTCACTATTGGTTCAATCTTATGTCAAGACTCTTCCCGAAGCGAGATCTGATCACCACGTTTAAGAAAATGGCCATGGGACAGACGGTTTATGGTCCTACAATGAATGTTATTTTCTTCTCATTGAATGCAGCCCTACAAGGTAACCTTTCAAATAACTGAGCAGTTTGTTTGCTGTTGGTTTCGTTCTTGAATTGTGATTGTTGGTTAATTATGATCCTAGGCTTGTCTTAATATTCAATTTATTTTCTTAGGTGAAAACGGATCAGAGATAATTGCTAGGTTGAAAAGAGATTTACTTCCCACGATGATGAACGGTGTCATGTATTGGCCTATGTGTGATTTTATTACATTCAAGTTCTTTCCAGTTCATTTACAGGTAACTTACCACTTCATCTGTTTTGGTTCAAGAAAATCATTTTATTATCTTCATGCTGTCTTATCTGGAGTTTGTGTACTAAATAACTCGATGATGGGTTTCTTCTTGTCTGCAGCCACTTGTGAGCAACTCGTTTTCGTATCTGTGGACAATCTACATAACTTACATGGCAGGACGTGAGAAACCAACTGCCATTGCTAGTTGAAACAGCTCTGTTGCAAACCCTTCTCACACGCCCAACTTTTATCTATATGGAGAATTCAATTATGTTAGTCAAAAAGGAAGGAAGGAAGCAGAGCCTTCTTCTACATTCTTTGGTTTTTCTCTGAAGATTTCAGAGTAAATGTAAAGACTTTGAAGAACACAGCATTTGGATATCACTCTTAGATTTAACCAGCTTGGCGTTCATACTTTTATGTAATAGTTGGTGACATGTATGCTTCTTAGCTACTATCAACTTTGACCATACATATCAAACAAAAAAGTGAAATGTTCCTTTCTGCTTTCATTATTAAATTTTGTTACATCAGAGGGCAAAGAAAGGAAAAGAAAAAGAAAAAAAAGAGTCAAACAACAAGGCGTCTACTTTAAAACCTCTACTTGAATCTCACTCTGCTACATGAACTTGTACAACACCAGAGACCCAACTTCTTCTCTTCAAAGCTTGTAAACTTGAACCATCTAAACAACTTTTTACTTTCCAATGGACTAAAACAACAAACCCAATTATAGGTTCAGGTAATAGCTAATGAGTTGTATCAAATGCTATGTATAGTAACCTAATCTATGTCCCTTCTGCTAACTCTTTACTCGTCTAAAGCACGCGAACATATCTTCTCCAGCAGTATAGGCCATTCTTCTCCAAGAACCTGTGGATTCAACTCCATACCAGCACGAAAATCAGACATAGACACACACGAAGAAACCCGTCTCCTTTGCTGTCCATTCCCACCGCATCGGGCACTAGCCAAACTCAAACAAGGCTCAATCAACCTCCTGATAAACACATCAAGCCCACTATTAAGAAGACTAACAGAGTCCATAGACACCTTAACCCCTTCCATCTCCAACCTGCTCCTCAGCGTCCTCGTATCCGGCAACTCACCGCTGCTCTGACAAGTGTTAAAACCACTACACGACACAGCCTTCCTCCTGAGACTCATACCAACGCCGAGAGGAGCAGTCACACTCTGACTCCTCCCAGCAACCTGCTCGACCTCTTCCCCTTCCTCAACTTCCAAAGGAGGTCTGCTCCCTAGAGACATCAACTCAGTAGCACTCGTGGTGGTAGTAGTAACACTCTGAGGCTTCCCAAGCGGACCAAGAGGACTCGGCCTGTCTCTAAACTTCCTACGGATGCTCTGTTTCCCATTGCTCAACCTACCAAAGCTCCCACCTTTCTTCACGTACCTCGAAGGAGGCGACTTGGCGACGGTAGCGTTCTTGATTAGGGAGCGTATGAGACGGTTGTGGAGAGAGAGGTGTTGCCTGCCGATGGTTTTGAGACAGAGCTTGTCGAACTCGGGCTTGGTGATCCTCGCGGCGAAGAAACGCCCGAGCTGGTGGAAGTAACTGTCGGCTCTTTGGGTTCCGATTTGCCGGTAGATTAGGGATTTGATCTCCGATGTATCGGACCGGGAAGGGTTTTGATCGGATCCCATCTGTAGATGGAGCGAACCAAGAATTAGATTGAAGTAAGACTCAATTCAAGATCTTGATAACCTCAATTGTGAAGGCGTACCTGGAGATTCGGAGAAGGAAGTAAAAGGGGATCTCTTTAATCTCCTCAAAGTCTTCTCCTTTGTGCTTTTTGTTTAGTTCGTTGTTTCGCCGGGTTCTTGTTCGTACGTGAGAAAGTGGGAACTAAAGACCATCCCACACGTGCGAGTTTTTTTTTTTTTGGGCACTTTGGACAATTCTACACGTGTTAGTTATTTTATTTTTTGGAAGGGAAATAGCTTCTTGTATAGAGTTCGTAATCCCATGATGATTGATGGGTGATTAAGTTAATTCTTCTTATGTTTTAAGTGATTTTCAGATGTATTTGTTTGATAATTGATGATGAGTAGTTAAGTTAAATTCTCTTACGTTTCACTGATTATTAGATTTATTTGTTTGATTTTGATGATGTCGGTGAATGAATTAATTCATTGGTCTCACCATGGTTCACTAGTGTCTTTTAGCGATCAACCAATATTGTAAACTCTGCTTAGTTAGACAGATTATAGTTCTTAAAGAAAGAACGATAAACAAGGTAAAACACACATCAAAAAGTAAAGAGACTCCAATCCACCCGATGATCAAATTGCAGAACCAAAGATTTTGGATGAATGCAAGAAAGCTAAAATGTTCAACAATTCAAATGTATTGCATAAACCATAGAACATTTATAAGATGCATTACAATATTAAAGTCTCAAAAGCTTAAAAGAAAAACAAAATGACTGCAACGGCATCAACAACCCCAGATCTTTAACGGTACTGCAAAGACAAAACCAGAGGAATATTAGTTATTTTTTTAAAGGAAGTTAAGCGAGAGGAAAACAAAAACACAAGCAATTGTATAGAGAAGAGAGCATCTGTTTAGCATCATCAACAAATTTTTACCTTGATGAATCCGATTTCCTTGGCGTTGCTGCGGAAGCACTGTCTACAACAGTTAAGACCATACTTCCTGATTAGCCCATGCGAGTTTCCGCACACACGGCTACACAAATCCAAATCTTTTAGTTAGATCCCTCAATACCATCAACAAATGCTACGATTACAAAACTAGGTTACTCCCACGGAAGCAATCAAGATAACATTTTACAGTTGATCATTCAAGCAAAAGTCTAAATCTTCAGGATAAGGTTACGAAACAGATCAAGATAGATATGCTCCCGACAACGACAACAAGTGTCCACCTTTACACACACATAACTAAACAGAACATCAAAGCTTCATTAAGTCAATCATAACAACTACATAACGAAAACTTCACCACTACCAACAATTAGAAGATCAGATCCATAAAAGGTAAATCAGTCAGGGTAGACAAACATGAATCAGAACATATGGGAGTCAAATCTAATTCTCTAGACTAAACAGATCAAAAAGAATACGAAAAAGAGAGAGGAGATGAACAGAGGCAATACCAGGTGCGGGAACCAGGCCCGTACTTCTTGGGATGAGAGTTCCAAATCGCAGCAAACCCCATGATTTTTTCGAATGCTCAGTCGTGAATAGCTAGAAGACGAGGCGAACGGCGTTTAAAAACACTCGTTGAAGATTTGGAAAACCCTAGATTTCTTAGGCGACGACGCATATAATCAAATGCGAGTGGGCTAAAAAGAAAACCCATTAACTATACTGGGCCAATATGTTAATTATATAGGCCCAGACTGTTATTTGCTTATGCTTGTTTCACTAGAGCTTAGGAAATATTAATATCCAAACAAAACTATATGACGCGGGGAAGATTTCAGTATAGTTGTCAAATTATTTCAGATTGATATTCTATGCGATTGCAAATCTTTCAAATTGTAAAAAAAAAAAAAAAAAACTATCAAAGTAATTAGAAGGAGAAGTTAAGACAAGGACAGAAAATTTATAATCAATAAGGAACGGTAACATTTATGAGCTTTGGTGTCAACTGATTAAAAAAAATATAAATAGACTTTGCTGTTACCTCTATTATATACATGGAACTTTTATAACTTGTGCATGGTTTTGTTCAAGTCTCCAAAAAAAAAAAAAATTCTCCAAATACCATGAGATTGGAATAGAAAATGACTTTTCCCGTTAATTAGCTCTTTTGTAATTCGTTTATTTTTGTTGTGAGCTTTTCGCCTTATCTGTTAACAAGTCTAAACCGTAAATACATTAATTAACAAACATTGAACCAAAGTCAATTATAATTAATATAGGATGAAAAACAAAAGTCAATCGTAATTTACTAAGTTATGAAAACAAAACACTCATCAAAATATATAATTAGTTGGTGAAGAATATCCATTGTAGACTGTATTGTTTTCTGATAGATGCATATTTTATGTATTTGATTAATTTTAGAAATAATATTGTAAAAACTAATCTGTCAAGATCCAAAATAGCTATATGGACATGATTTGTTTTTTCATACTTGTGTCAACTAATCGCGCTAAATGTATCTGCAATGTCACAATCTATCCAAACCCTAACTTCTTGAAAAGTATGCAAAAATTAAGAAATAGTAATTGTTACTGCTCTTTCAAATAAAAACTTTTCACAATTTAGAATATATATGAAAAATGTGTGTATGTTTGTTTTGTATCAGCTCGACCTCTCTGAATATGTTTTCTATTAATTAGTTTCAAATTTTACAAAAGAACTTACTTAAATAGTTGATTAAAGTCATAAGATTTGTGATACAAGAAGTAGAAAATTGGATGACAAAAAAAGAAGAAGTAGAAAGTTGATGTAAACTCATATTTGGGTACTATTTTTCTTATAATGGCACATATTATTGTTATATGTCTGTATATATATGATTATTCTATATGAAATTGGAAATCATTTTATAATTAAAAAAAAAGCTCGGTAGAATCATTATGGAATCTTTTACCAAAAACAAAAGACATAAGTTGTCAGGGTAGTAACATATATTATCTTTGTTGTCAAATGATACGAAAATATAACTAGACTATACTGTTACCTCTGTACATATATGAAACTCTTATAACGTGTGCATAGTTTTATTTAAGTCTTCCATATACCTGGAGATGGAAAATGAAAATGGCTTCCCGTTAACCATTTTGTAATTCGATTTTTTAATATTGTTGAATATATCATTTGATAAAAAATCTATACATATATAATTTTCTACTAAGCTGTTTTAAAATACAAATGTATTTATTATACCTTGAACCAAAAGTCAATTCTAATTTAATAGGAGATGAAAACAAAAGTCAATTCTAATCTAACAGGTTAAGAAAACACTATATCAAAATATAGAATTAGTTGGTGAAGAATATCCAATGTAAACCATATTAATTTTTTGATAGATGCATGTTTCTATGTATTTGATTAGTTTCAAAAATTTAACTCATACTATATAAATAAATAGCCTGTCAATATGTAACTGGACATGAAAAGAAAAATATAATACTTGTGTCAAATAACCACATTAAATGTATCTGGAATGTCATAATCTATTCAAAACTTAACTTCTTGGATAGTTATGTCAAAGAAAAATATATTACTGCTCTTTCAAATAAAATTCTTTTCTGTTTAGTCTTCTGAAGAAATGAAAATTCTTGAGCGTTTGATTTTTGTATTAGAGTCACCCTTCTCAGTATTTTATCTACTAATTTTAGATTTTTTTTTTTTGAATAACCGGGAGAGTATATACGTGTCTTAGACCTGACTAATCTCTCTAGGATGCAACAGTTCTCTAGGATGCAACAGTTGGTAATACCGAAACATGACGTAAATCCGCATTTTCAATGATAATCGAACTAGAAGCATAATGAAACCAACTCTAAACACTAAATCACTAGTCCACCGTTGGTAACTAATTTTAGATACTCCAAAACAAGATTACTCAAAGAGTCCATCAAAATCATGAGATTTGTGAAACACACGAAGTAGCAAAATGATGATGCCATGAATCATGATCATTAAGATCATTTCTTGTTTGTTTGCTATAGTATCTCGTGGCATAACTTGTAACGAGAATGAACAACGAAACAATAGACTTATTTACTTAGCACTTTAGCAGTGTTTATTTGCAAAGAATACAACTCAAAGATATCTAAGAAATATGCACATGTAACACATCCATAATATGAAGAGAACTCAATTATTATTCGTAAAGGTTGCAAATAATTATTTCTAAAAATTATTGTATGTATATCTTTATCTTGAAAGTAGATGTTGGAAATACTATTGTATGTATCTTTTTCTTTAACACTGTATTGTAAGTATCTCTATAGTTTATTATATTCAAATAACTTGTTACGTCGGTTAAATTTCGTTACATTTGAATCAAATGACAAAATAATGGTGGATCGGATTATGTTTGAAAATAATAGGATATAAATAAATTTCATATTGCATTAGAGTAGACGAAGTCTATTTATACAAAAGTACACCACAGAGTTGTATAATAAGAATGAGACCTAGCTAGAGATGCAACCTGCTTTCAATTTATACAAAAGCATTTTGATCCAAAATAAACATAAAAATTATACAAACCATATATTCGTCAAAACTCCGACACCTCAGATATTTTAGACTAAGAAAATTCATTTCTTATAAACACTGTTTAATATGATTACAATAAACCTTTAATTTTGAGAAAGGATATAATCAGTTTTCGATTGTGTGACTAGCCATGGACGATTGGATCTCAGTTCCGGCCATCAAATGATACGGGCAAAATCACTTAAATATATAGAAATTGCATATATATTGACTACATTAGAAAAAGTTAGTAGGTCATATTCTTCTAGTCTTTGATTTGATCAAAATCTGTTCTATTGTATATTTCATTTCTTATATCCATTAAAAAATGTTTGTGTTATTTGTTTTTTTTTCTTGGTAGGATGCAGGGGAAAAGGTCCCCTACTTTTATTAATAAATCAAAACAAACTACAGGTAAATTTGCCGAGTCCTCACAACCTCGTTCAAATCCTCCAACAGAATAGGAGCAACATGCTCCGGAACAGAATCAAAGAAATGTAATCCAAACTGTAAAGAAAACGCATAGTTAGCTAACCCATCTGCTAGACGATTAGCCTCCCTATACACATGTGAAATGTTGACTATCCAGTCTCTTGATACGAAGCCATAGCACAAACGTATTAGGAAGGACAAGGGATGAGAATCATGAATCTCTGTCTTAAGAAAATCCACCACACTCTTCGAGACTACCTCCACCTCAAGCTTGTGAATACCGTTATCCCATTCTATGCACAAGCCGTAGTATACACCCCACAATTCTGCCAATGGAGCTGAACAGATACAGATATTTAGCGCAAAGCCTCTTATCCATCGTCCCTGTTCGTCCCGTAAAGCTCCACCTGCCGTAGCTAGCCGGGATTCCCTCTAGAAGCTCCATCAGTGTTCAACTTTACCCATCCATTTTCCGGTATATACCATATGATTTGCCTTTCAACATGTACTCTAATGGCCGACTGCTCTCTTACTTTTTTGTTCGCTTTTATCACTTCCTGAGCCTTATCCTTCACAAACCTCACCCTGTCTCGGCACTTCCCTATCTCCCCAAAGACATAACCGCATCGCCATTTCCAGCACCACCACACTGTCAACGCAAATAAAGAGGGCCATTGGTCTCCGTTCGCTGACTTGTCATGTGCGAGATTTTCATATAACCATCCAAATAAGGTTTGGTTAAAAAATCTATGTTGTCTACTTGGGATCACAAGTTTCCTCCATAGTCCTACAGCCGCCGGACAGTCGCGAAGAACATGGAGAATGGTCTCATCACCAGCTTTGCATAGCGGACATATACCATTATCGCTTATGTGTCATCTTTTACGCTCCATATTCGTCATGATAACTTGATGAGTTACCATTCTGGTGCCGTAACACGCCACACTCGACTGTATAGTTCCTCCATGTTTGGTCTCGAAGCTGCGTCTCTGGTTAAGAATGCGTACGCAGATTTTACAGAGAATAGTCCATCTTTAGCTTCTCCCCATGACATTCTATCCTGAGCTCCAGTCACATCATCGATCACCAAGGAGGCTAACCGAAGCCGGTTCTGCAACGATGTATACGGCTCAATCTGTTGAAGTGTCCACCCAATACCTTGTTGCCATAAGTCTCGAGTTTTCGCTTCCACTAACTCCTCCGGTATATCTACCAAACTTAAAGCATCCAATGGTTCATTCAGCAACCACCTATCTCTCCAGAACCGAACTTTTCGACCATCTCCCAGTATCCAACTCACTCCTGGAGCCACAACCTCTCGAATTCCCATCACCAAACTTCTCCAAGTTGGCGACCACCTCCCCTGAGGTACCAACCAAGAAGCGTCGTCAATCTCTCCCACACGGAACTTTTTACGTAAGATATTCACCCATAAGCCATCCTTTGTATTCAGCATTCTTCATCCAAGTTTAGCTAGTAGAGCAACATTCATCTCCTTAGCTAACCGTATACAAAGCCCACCTTCCCTCTTCGGTTTACAGATTCTCTCCCAAGACACTAAATGCTGTTTGCGCGTCCCATCTGTACTGCCCCAAATGAAAGACCTGGCAATCTTATTCAGTTGATTCAAACTCGATGCGGGTAGGGCTATCGTGCTCATGGTATGAACCGGGAGTGATGATAGAACTGATTTCGTAAGGGTTATTCTCCCCGCTAAGCTCAAGAATCTCCTCTTCCATCCAACCAGTTTAGACGAAACTTTCTCAATCACTGCGCCAAAAGTTTCTTTATTAATCATTTTCTGCAGAACAGGCATACCCAAGTACTTCCCCAAGTCCTTAGTACCTTTAATCCCACTTTCATGGCTTATAGCGCTGGCAAGATCACTGTGCACATTCTCAGAGTAATAATTTAGTGAATTTTCCAAACTGACTTTCTGTCCAGACGCTCCACAGAGGCTCTCCAAGACCTTACGTATGACCCGAATCTGTGCTATGGACGCCTCAGCAAACAAAATCAAGTCATCCGCAAAGCAAATATGCGACAGAGATGGTCCTCCTCTAGACAGCCTGATCGGTTTCCATTCCTTTTTAGCAACCGAGGATTCGATCTGGTGACACAATCTCTCTATACATAACACAAACAGATACGGGGACAAAGGATCTCCATGTCGAAGTCCCCGCTGTGGTGTAAAAGCTTATGTTCTCTCTCCATTCCACAGCAAACTCATCCCAGGATTCATCACACACTCCATGATCCATTTAATCCATACTTGTGGTAACTTCGCTGCATACAAAGTATCCTCCAAGAAGTCCCATCGGATTCTATCATAAGCTTTCTCTAGGTCCAGTTTGAGAAGCATCCATCCTTTCCTACCCTTTTTCCTTCGCATCGAGTGAACCGCCTCCTGGACCACCACAATATTGTCCGTGCTCAGCCTGCCCGGAATGAAGCTAGCTTGTGCCGGTCCAATTAACATTGGCATTAGTCTCTTCAGCCTCAACACCATTGCCTTTGTTATTATCTTAAACAAGACATTACATAAGCTTATAGGACGAAACTGCATAATCTTTTCTGGCTTGAGAACCTTCGGTATTAGGACCACCATTGCATCATTCATCCCCTCCGTGAGCTTTCCAGATTCAAAAAACTCCAGCCCAAACCGAGCTACAGATTCCCCTACCACATCCCATGAGTCCTGGTAAAAGACAGGTTGAAACCCATCCGGTCATGGAGCTTTATATTTACCCATTGATCTAGCTGAAACCTCCATATCAGCCGCCGAGAATGGTTTCATCAAATACTCCAGCTCATCACTCTTAAAATCCTTAAAGCCCTGCTGTGGCAATTTGTCGGTATTCATTAATATGTCCTGCGTTGAGTATAACCTCTTATAATAATCCATTGCTAACTTCTCCAATTCTTCCGACTGTTCTACCCATTTACCACTTTCACCTTTCAACATCTCAATCCTGTTTCTCTTCCGCTTGACAATAGTAGTTGTGTGATAGAACTTTGTATTTCTATCTCTGAGAACTATCCATTTCTCTCACGATTTCTGGTACCAAAGCACCTCCTCTTGTTCAAGAACAATGTCGAACTCTTTTTGTAAAACCGCCTCCCTTGCTATCAGCACATCATTTGGGTTGCTCTCCAGTTCCTCCTGAATCTCTTTAATCTCACCAAGTAGCTTCTCTTTTCTCATACTAACATCCCCGAAAATCTCTTTATTCCATTTCTTGAGTTTCTCCTTCAAGGATACCAGAGCCTCAGGAGTACTCATCTCCCCATTCCATGATGATACGAGCAGCTCCTTAAACCAATCATGTTTGAGCCATGCCGCTTCGAACCTAAACGGTCTCCTTCTTGGATTCGCTTTCCGTACCGGCTCCAACTGAACATAGAGCGGTGTGTGATCCGAAGCTAAGAAAGGAAGATGGGAAACCACAGCCTCCTGCCATCTTACTCGCGCCTGGGCATTACACAACACCCTATCAAGACATTTTGCCACGAAGTTGCGCGTGTCTTTTCCTCATCTCCAGGTAAACATACTTCTTTTAAATCCCATATCCACCAAGGCTGAATCGTTGATCCATTCCCCAAACGCCAGCGATTCCGGAGAGAGTCTACCATTACCGCATGTTCTCTCGTCCAGCCTCACTATAGTATTAAAGTCTCCACCTACTAAGACCGGCTCATCAATATTCTCTAACACAGCTTTCAATTGGCCCCAAAGGCCACTCCTGCGACTGACCGTAGGCGCCGCGTAAACCGCGATAATGTGCATCAGCTCTGTTCCGAACACCACCCTCGCATGAATATACTGATCAGATGAGCCCAATACTGTGATTGCACAAGCCTGATCCCTCCACAAAAGCCATATTCCCCCACTCTGCCCAAAAGAATCTATACAAAAGGAGTTATCAAACCTCAAACTTTGACAAATTCTCATCGCCTTATCGCCCCCCGCATGCGTTTCAAAGAATGCAAGAATATCAGTATTGAACTTCTTCAATATATACCGAATAGAACGTCGAAAATTGGGTTTATTCGCCCCCCGGCAATTCCAAAATAAGCAATTCATCGTCATAAAAATCACAGTCTCAACACGAATTACCGGGGCGTCCCGTCATTCAAGGGATGCCACCCTCTCCTCCTCCTCGGAAGTTGTCTGTATATCAGCTATGCCTTGTTCTGTCTCACTGATACTACTTTACATCGGATTTTCTAATTCCTCATCGCGCAATTGAAGGCGCGCAGGCATACATCTCCCGTCCTCTACCCTGTCTCTGAGGACTCCACCAGATCTCCTAGCCTCACTATTTTTCACTCTCAGTCTCTTCCCAGACTCCGATAAGCTTATCTCTCCCTTAGTCGGACCAAACACCAATCCTCTAATCGGCCTATTATTTAATTTTTTAAGTCTTCCCCTAGCTGACTCCACCATTTTCTTGTTCCCAGGCCCTCTTTCTCTAGTCCATGTTTGCGATGTGGGCGGTAAACCAGCCTTACTACCGAAAGTCATGACTGCCTTCTCCTGCAAGGCTCCCTTTCCCTTACTGTTCTGAACATTCATATTCAGATTCTCCTTATTCTCCTGTCGAGAAGTCCCATCCTCTCTTACTACATCATCGTCGCAGCTTCCTTTCTGCTCGGATTCCCACGGTTATTCTTGCTCATCTCCACATTCGATTTCCTTTCCGTACCTGTCGTATGCTGAGATAAACTAGATGCTCCTTTACGCGAACCCTTTGCCATTATGAAACCTTCCTCCTGCATTTGTGGATCTTGCAAGTTCGCTGTCTCAACCGGTCATGTTGCCACTGTTTGCGTTATTTGACTCGCGACACGTTCCGCCAACATACGTGGACAAACATGTACCAAGTGTCCATAGATACCACACCTTGGAAATATCTCAGACAACCCCTCATAGGCTACATAATATCTCTCACCATTGATTAGAACCGTCCCTTTCAATGGTTTAGTTAGATTTACTTCCATGCACACCCTAGCAAACCGAGCTCTTTCAAAATTTAACGTCGTCGAGTCCACTCGTATTGGCTTGCCCAACCCCTTGGCAATCCCCATAAGAATCGATCGATGATAAAAGTTCACTGGTATATTCGTCAATCTGATCCACACTGGTGTTGTTACGATATCATCTCGTAGTGGGTCGAAATCTGGCGACCAGGCCATAACCATGAGATAACTACCAAACGCTCTCCATGGTCCTCCTGTCAGTGCCGCTAGATATTCCTCTTCTTTCTCAAATCTGACCATAAAGAATTGTCGAGGTAAGTCCATCACGTACATAGCACCCTTTGGATTCCATAACTCCCTTAACTTCCTGTTCAAGGCAACGATCGGAACATTCCTTCCCAAAACCCTAACGATCATACACTGCTTCCACATTCCATTCATCGCTTCCAAAACCTCGTTCTCGATCGTAATTAATGGCTCTCCGTCTTCTCCATTCGGAAATTCTACCGAATCAAAACCTCCGGGACTGGCATCCCTCCCTTAGCCGTCTCCACCACCTTTGCTACCCATGAGGTTAGCTTATCTGGCGGATCTCCTGGTGGTCTCCCTCTCTCCCCCACATCCATCATGGTTGCGTCCAGATCATCCGTACCCAAAACCCTCGTATCACCAATCGCCAAAACCCTAGTTTCCATCAGTTTTGTTCATTGGTCGCGTTTTGTTAATGTTTGTGTTATTTGTTGTTTAGGACATATCCAACTCCACTATATTTTCTCTTCTAAATAGAGTTTAGAGTAAAAATGCTCCAATAATATTCTATTTTTTACTCTATAGTGTAAACCTATTTTTTACTCTATATATAGAGTAATTTTTTTATTTTTGTTTATCATTTTATTTTGTATTCTAAAATATAGTACCATTGGAACAACATCCAATTCTATTATAAAGTTACTCTATTTTAGAGAAAAAAATTTATATACGATCTTATCTATCTTATTAAAACTCAAGTACAAAATTGGAGTGTTTGGAGACTTGAATAGGATTATTAAAAAAATTTGGAGTGTTTGGAAACATGAATTGTAGTCTTTAAAAAAAAAATTTTTGTTTGGAAACAACGATAGTAGTATTAAGGAAAAAAGTAATGGGTTTATGTTATTAAGAAAAATTAAAAGTCCTTCATATTATAAGAAACTATCTATCTGAGCCAGATTTAAAATATACGAAAACTGGTCAATTTAATTGCCTAAAACTTTTTCTTTTCTAAACTAACCATAAAACAAAATTTAAAATTTATACACATATTTCAAATCAAAATAATAATTTAAAGTTGATTTATATCAAAAATTGATTAAAAATAATACATATATTCAAAAATGGATTTTTACTAAACTATTTTTCAATAACCATTATAAAAAAATGTTGTCAATATATATAATAAAAATACAATACAAAGCCCAATTTGAAATACCAACTCAAATTATGGTTTTTATATTTCATATTAAGTTTTAAAAATATAGTATATGTAATTATTTATATGATGGTACGTATAAAATACTATTAATTATATGATTACTTATATGATGGTATGTATAAAATACGATTAATTATATGATGACAGTATACGATATATAATAATGAATAGGGATGGGATTTTGGGCACCCATACGGGTTTAGTTTTGATCGGTTTGTGTTTCGGATTTTCGGGGTCAAAGATTTAAGTCCTGTTAGGATGTTTCTAAATTTTGGTTTGAGTTTGATTCGGATATTTGCGGGTTTGGTTCGCGTTTGGATAACCCATTTAAATTATTTTTAAAGTTTTAAATCATTATCTATTTTAAATTTCTCAAAATCTATAAATAAAATAATATATTACCTATAAATTTGAGTAACATATGTCAGAATACCTAAGCTTAACATATCAATTGGCTTGATTTAAAATTTTGGATACGGAATCAATAATTATTTTAAGTATTTTTGGTGATTTGAGTATACTTTAACTATTGCAGATATTTACTTTTGACTATCTATATATATATTTTCAAGTATTTAAACCAATTTAAAAGTATAATTCTTAATGTCTTATATACGTTAAATCTAAAAATAATTAATATATATATAAGTATATAAATCTATTTTTAGATAAATTCGGGTACCCGAATACTTTGGTTCGGATCAAATTTGGTTCTCTAAATAACAAAATTTTGAATAATTCGAATATTTAATCAATTTATGTTCAAGGATTGGTACTATATTTTCGGATCGGTATCGGTTATGTTCCTTGGATTCATTTTGTAAAACCCTAATAATTACATGAAAAACAAATATCAACATATTTTTCAAAATATACACCCGCGCGTCTGCACGGATCAAAATCTAGTAAACTATTGTTTTGATACATTTTTTGTCCTACATCAATCAATGCACCAAACGTCGAAATTTAATAGAAGAGAAAAGACGAATGCACGAGGCGGACGCAAACCGTAGCAAAATTTTTATATGATATTAAAGATTCTAGTAATAATCGTATGGTTTAGTATAATCAAATCAGAAAGCCATATTGAAAGAAGAGAAGAGTAATATTAGATGGTCTTATAATGCCAATAGTTATATAGATAAACGCATAAAGACATTCTCTTCAACTACCAATCGTCAGCCAAATCAAATTTATTTAGGTACATCAAATAATTGCTCTTTATAATACTAGAGTTATGATCAAATTTCATAGTTGTTATAGAAAACATTAAACACGTATGATTCCGATATATAATATGCTAAACATTTTTACCAAAAAATATAATATGCTAAACACTTAAACAGAGATATAAGTTCGTACGTACGTGTATATATGTATATTTAAAACAATTGAAATGATCGTATATAAAATATTTTGATTAAAGACAAAAATATAAGTATACTGCATTAGTTTAAAATATTTAAAAATGTATATATTTTATATAATATAATATAATATAATATAATATAATATATGTTTTATTGGTAAGTATATTAATAGAATATTTTTATAGCTAAAATAAAAGAGAAAAAGACTAGAATAGCACTAAACCAAGTTTTTGTTCCCAAAGTAGCACTCAAGGCTCAAAGTCACAAAAATAGGTTTCATTAAAGAGGTAATGTACACTTATACCCCTAGGGTTAATTAATCCAAACCTTAGGGTTTAGAGTTAAGGGGTGGGGTTTTGGAATTAGGGTTTAAAATTTTATAAATAATAAATAATAAAATAAAAAATAAAAATTTTAAAAACAGTTTCAAAAAGTATTTTTTAATTATAAAAATAAAATCTGAAAAAAAAAATAAAAAAAAAAATTTGAAATTTTTTTTTAAAAAATTATAAAAATTTCGAATCTGAAAACATATAATCTGAAACTATTAAAAAAATTTTTTTATTTTTTTATTTTTATTTATTTTTATTTATTTTTATTTTTTTTATTTTTATTTATTTTAGTTTGTTTATTTAATTTTAAACCAAGGGTATTATAGATATTTTACCCTTTAATGAATGTCATTTTTGTGACTTTTTCCTTCTAGTGCTATTTTTGAGACATAAACTTCAAAAGGTGCTATTATTGACAATTGCCCAAAATAAAATTATATTTAATATTTTAGTCAATAAGAACAAAAAAAATATTTTTTCATCTAAATCACGTATGCAATAGTAAAACTCGTTAATTTATGTAATTCTTTACTTAAAAACAAAAAAAGTTTAAACTACAAAACTAACCACAGTAACTATACTCATCTTTACGTTATTGGGCCAAATTAATAATTATTCTATTGATCTTTTTCCTAGGGGCATTTCTATCTCCACTATATTTTTTTTCTCTAAAATGGAGTAAAAGTGAATATGAAGTAAGGAATGCTCCAACCCAATTTCATATTTCACTCCATAATAAATTTACTCTATAAATAGAGTAATTTATTTTTGTTTGTTCATCACTCTGTTATGGAGTGGAAAATGGAATAGGGTTGGAGCAATTTTATTCTATTTTTATTTTTACTCCATTTTAGAAGAAAAAATAGAGTTTTACATTGGAAATGCTCTAAGAGCATAATTATTTACTGACCAAATAAAAATATATAAGCTTGTGGTCTCTGGTCTATATATTTAAAGATATGTCTTACCTTTTTAAAATACTAGTTTATTTAGTATCAATTAATATTTTGAAAAATTAAAACATTTGAATCAAACTTCTAACTTTTGAATCTAAATGTTGTTTTTTTGGCTCAGAAACGAAAAAGTGGGTGCATAATGAAAAACTTTAGTTGACGCAAAAAAAAAAATCAATAACAACTAAATTAATAATTTTTAAAATAACTGAGGGCACTTGCCCCCACCCTGTGAACAGTAGATCCGAGGGCGTCAGTTACTTTTTAAACCGGTAAGATCAGAAGAAAAAGTCACGAATTTCTTATAAAAATTTAATTTAAGTGTTAAACTCTAAACACATTCGCTAGGAATTTAATATGAATAAATGATGCTGAGGAATATCCGACACACGTTGCACCTTGATCTCTAATTGTGTTTCGTAGGAATTTTTTCATTTACCTCATTAATATCGCACAGTTTTCACCAATGTCACCGTATTACTAACTTCTTCAACAAAATACTTCAGGAAGAAGTCGGATCTTCTTATAATTTAAGTGAATTATGGTGGCCTTTACTTGGTTCCTCAATTGACTTGGTAATTTTTGGTCAAATAGTGAGGGCCGATCCTGAAATTTTGGGGGTCTAAGATGATTTTACAAAGATTTCAATAATTTGGGAGCTTAATTTTTTTTTAAAAAAAAATTTGGAAGCTTATGTATATATAAATTTATTAAAAAAAATTTGGAAACCCAAATCGAATGTTTCGTTAGGCTTAGCCAGGACCGGCCCTGCAAATACTAGATGATGAGTTAGGTTCATATTTCAGTATCTGTCATTAAAGTATTAAACTGTTAAATATGTACTTCATTTGTGGTAAAAGTAGAATTATCCACTTTATTTAGGAGAGAAGGGAGTAATTCAATTTTATCTATATAACTAAAAGAGAAGTACTATTAAAAATACCCCTTAATTTTTAAATTTAATTACACTTTCATGTTACTAAGAATTAAATTCAATTCTCTATTTTAATGCTTGTTTTTTTCAGTTAGATTAATGTTGTTTCCTTAAATAAATTTGAGTTAAATGTAATTAAATCAACTTTAAGGTATACCTATATTAGCAAACTCTTGAAACAAATATTAACAAACTATTGAAACAACCTAAACTATGAAAACAATTTAAAAGTTAGCTTCTACGCTTTTGGTCTTATAATACGTATACATTACCGTATATAAACAAAATAAATATTTATTACTATAACTTACCAATAAAATATTTCGCATATATATTAGAGGTGATTCACTTATGTTTTAACCTTCCTTATTATATACTTTTCGGAATATTATCATCAATTTTTTTTAATAAAAAAAGAAATATTCCAGCAATATCAACTTCATATTTTGCAAAATAAAATTAACTTTATTCTCATGATTTAGTTAAAATAGACGGGTCAATTTACATCCCGTCCAATTGGGTTCTTAGAATAGTTGTAACTCATTTTCAGTTTGATCCAAATGCATAATATACTAATAATACATATCAATTATACAATTAAATATGAAATAAATGTCAATATAAATTTGATCTAACATAGTATATTAATATATAAATATATATCAAATCTTGTTGTATAGTTACATAACTGCTCCAACACACATTTTAAAAATATATACATAACACGAAACAATAACAGTAACAAAATATATGATATACAATTGTTACATAAACACCTGTGCGGTCGCACGGATCAAGCTCTAGTAAGTAATTATAATAAACTTTTTGAACTATTGGAAAAGGCAAAAAAAATTTTGTAAATAGGATTCTTATTTCATTCATGAAATCGTTTTCTGGAATTAATATCAATAAAATATTACTAATACTAAAAGAAAAAAAAGGTTTAATATTACAAAATAGCGTACATGTTAACTGAAACGACAATTTTGTGACGAATAAGAAAACTGGTCGTTTGGCTATTTTAAATTTTAAGGAGGCATCATATTGCCAGCTACCTACCCAACAAAGAAATTATTGAAATATTTAATAAATCATAATAAAACCCTTATGATCTTCGATGGTGTTTGGTCGTGCGTGCAAGGATTGCTTATAAAAGTAATCTCTGGGTAAATAGTTCAAGCAAATATAATTTTTAATGTAATTTAATCTGATCTGATTACCCAATTGGGTCTTTCGAGCTGTGCACGGATTTTATTCTACAGAATATCCAGAATAAACCGGATACATTTGTGCAAACTATTATACTGTGTATTGAATGATATTGGATGACACAGGTACACTAATCTTTAATGTGTATGGATCATTTTGTGAATCTCTGTCAGTTTTTTTTTTTTTTTTTTTTTGATTAACCTGGGGTATCCCAAGCCCATGGAGAAGTCCAGACTAATCCCCAAGGAGAGGTGCAGCCCACGGATAGACCCTCTCTCCGGGTATCTCTGTCAGTTTCTTCCTACTTTATATTCCTTTTAGGGTTGCATTTCCTACTTTTTTTTAGTCCATCATGCATCAAATGATCAAAATATGTATATTTGACTTTATATATTCCTTAAGTTCGAACATATTACTAATGTTCGGAAGTTATAATAAAGTTCTACATTGTCTCTTAAAATTTCGTTTAAGCAAATTATTAGCCGTCTTGCTTCAGCCGAAGACACATTTAATTGTTATAAACTATACTAGGTTAAGATCCGCGCCTTGCACGGAATAAATATTATATTATTTTTAAGTATTAAATATTGTTTACATATTATGAAATAATAAATATATATTGAGTAATTAAAAATTTAGTAATTATTACGTATATAATTAAATTGGTACACATATTTAAATAAATTTTATTTATCCAGATAAACACTTTTTCTATTTTATATGTTATAAAATTAAGTTTAAATGATATTAACATAGATATATAGTACATTTTTAATATTGACATCTGTTAAAAAATATTTTATACTCACATTATTTTTGATTGTTTGTATTTTTTTATAACAAAAGTTTTAAATAAATGATAATAATAAAAAATTTATGGGATGTTTAATAATTAATTTTAGTAACTATTACGTATATAATTTATGTCTAAACTAACCATAAATTAATCATAAATGTTCTTCATTGTTTCCTTAAATAAAAATCACGTAATTACCTAATGTGACTAAAGTATATATGACAATTAATGATTTTGAATAATAAAGATTTGATAAAAATCAGTCTGTTCTCTATCATTTTTAATTCATTTTAAAATAAATTAAACAACCACATTAACTATATAATAAAATTTAGATTTTTTCATATATGTTATATTTTGAATTTTAAAAAACGAATATAAATGACTAAAGTTGCTAATATGTTTATTGCTAAAATTTATTTGTAGTTTTTTCAATATCTCTAAAAATATGCAGTAAAAATGTGATTGTATTTTATAAATTATATTATATAAGTAAAATATAATTTATTCATTTTCCTGTAATTGTAAGATATTATAGTAAACTAAATATATGAAAAACAAATTTCATTAATAATAATAATAAATTATTTTTTTGTCAATTAAACCTATATACCTTTATGTTACTTAATTATTTTGTGTAATCATCTAAGAAAATATATAGATATATATAAAAAATTCAATTACTTTGAAAATATATATTTGTATCGTGTAAAATTATGTTTTAAAAGAAAAATATTTATTTTTCTAATATCAAGATCATTTGTGTGACCTTTTGTTTTTATGAAATCACATTATATTTTTTTTTTGAAACACTAAATCACATTATATATAAATATATTTTTTTCATCTAAGAAGATATAGATAAAAAAAAGTATTTTATTACTTCAAAAGTATATTTTTTTTACTTAAAGATATTTTTTTAATGAAATATTACTATTTTGTGAACTTTCCTTTTTTTTATGAAATCATATTATATATACATATATATTTCGTTTTAATTTTTTTTTTAAAGTTTATAAATGTTTCTTTTTATTTCTATTGTTATTTGGAAAATTTTAAAAAGTAAATAATAATATTTATGTATTTTTTTCATTAAGGATATCATACTAATTAACCATATCGTGAGAGTTAATGTGAGCGCGACACCTAGGAAAGTGATTTTTCAAATAATATTATAGAGATATTTAGCTCTTAAATGTTCAGATTTGGCAGTCACAGAAAAGTTTATTTAGCCTCTTTGGTGATTCTTGCATACTCTTAGAAGGTTAATTATGATAAAAGAGTTTTATTACAAGGATATTAGCGTTTATAGCTTTCCTAGGAATATCTTAGTATTTTCTTAGGGTTTTAAGAAACAAATTAACTTTCGCTTTTTACTAAAAAACACTTTGGCAGATGTCTAAATTCTGCTTTAGCTAGGGAGCGTTTTCTTATGTCTGGAATTATGATGACGAAATTTGTTTGGATTTTTTTTTGTCAACAATTTATTTGCGTATAAGAGGAGATATTAACTGAGAAAGTGTTTTTGTTGTAAAAAAGAAAACAAACGGAGAGAGTGTTTATAATATGGCTTATGATCTTATGGAATTTCCACGCGCACGATCTGCCGTCTAGTGGTTGGCGCAACCTAATCAATTATTACTTAATAGTGTTAAATCATATAACTCAATTTCATTACTCTTTCTCTTTTAAAACAGGATTATGATACAAAAACTGTCACGTTCAATAACCAGGTCTCTGATTCTCCACTTCACATCTATTCTCTCCTTCGCTCATAAAGCCTTCTCTTTCTGCAAAGTTACTATCCCTCGCCCTCATCTCCTCCATGACTGCGACGTCCCACCATTTCCACACATGGCATTCTCCATCATCCATGTGCTCGCAGGTGTAGTATCTCCTCCCTGGATCAAGCCTAGTATATGATGTAGCTAACTTTGGTGCACCACCACAGTAGCAAACCTGGGGGAATCCAAACTCCACCTCCGGTTGTGGAGGGTACTGCGGAGGGTACTGAGCCGTGTCACCATATTGCAAGCTCAACTCTTCCTGGTCACGACGGATGAGGTCTTCCGTCTCGCTGTACTCAGATGTCTCTCCACCATACTCTGCAGAATCTGAAGGTTGGCTGTAACTATATATCCCCATTTTAAATAAACCTGCAAAAACATTTATTTCATTAGTACATTATACATAACACAAGTCATCACCAAACAATAATTTAAGGAAACATTTTCATTACTCCGAAGCAGAAATACATTAGACATGGAAGCAGAAAAAACAGAATTTAAAAACAGAATTCAAGAAACAGATACATAATAAATGCGATAACATTTTCAGAAATACAGAGCGAGCAGCTTGTTCTTCACAACTTCCTCAGGCTCGCTTAGTGGTCCTGGCTTGGCTAGGAGTGTGTCCAGAATGGCAAGCTTTGACAATCTCTCCTTCAGCAGGAGATCATCCTTCTTCAACTCCATGACAGTCGTAAAATCAGCCATAGATTTTATTCCTTGAGTATTATTCTTTCTAGCTTTAGCTGCCTTGCTACCCTCTGGACGCACCTCTTCATCACCAACAGTAGTGTTAGATGTTTGCGAACCAAACTCTCCAGCGTGACAGTCAGTCAGTGACAAACCAATCAATTAGTTTATATGATTCCTCTAAATCTTTCGCTAGAACAGACATAGAATATTAACAGAGATAGAAGACAAACCTTGTAGCGTTTCGATTCGGAGGACGACGGCGAGATCCTTCTGGATTGGGTGAGAATAGATGACGGCCTCCGAAATCTACCGTCGAGTGAGAGAGATTAGTGAGACTATGCACACCGAGATCAATCACCACGCATGCAAAAAGCCATCAAACCAAAAAAAAGATTAGATCGACAATCTCACTGATTATGAAACCAAAAAAAACCCATCAGAGAAGAAGGACGAACCTGCTGAAGATTCGATGCGGGGTTTGAGCTTTCGATCGGTGTGGTAAGCGACGCCGCTTCACTGGTCGAGAAATCGCCTTCTCCAGAGACAGAGAGAGAGAGAGAGAAGAGGGAGACGAAGAAAATGGATCGAGACGGAACGACCTCTTCTCTCTACCGCTTCCAACTTCCTATTACCGCTTGCCACGTGACACAAGCACTGCGCCCACAAACTTCTTACCTAAAAAACGATTCTATTAATATTCCCCATTTTTGATTTAAATTTTAACTCGAATTGGGCTAAGCATCGAGGCTTAGAAGCCCGATAATGTTGCTCTAAGCCACAGAAGACTTCGACTCTTATTTAAATAAGAACTTATAATAATTGAAATTTTACAAGAATCGTTTTTAGTGTAGTAAAACTGTATAAACCACTTATTAAAAAAAACTGTATAAACTAGAAGATAAAATTAGAGGAAGAGCCTTGGTGTAATTAATTACCCAGGCCCTAACCCTAAGGCTCTATAACTACCATATATAGTAACGACAGTATCACCACACTTTTTTATTGTTAGTATGATGTATCATGTATGCATAAATCTGATTGATCAATTTTTCGATGTTATTTAACATTAATTTTCGATCTTTCATTAACAAAAACCTTTTATGCAATTTAAAATATATCTAAAAACTTATAAATCAGTAAATCATATATACAAAAACGTCTTAAAAATCATAAAGAAAGCCGATAAAGCGGAGAGTTTTTAGGTCATTAAAATTTACAAGTTTTCATATTTTATGTTGTTACCTTTTAATATATGATTTTTTTTAAAACTTAAATTTTTTTTGTTAAGAAAGGGCTTAAAATTTTCTTTTTTTGACAAATTTTAAAGTTATACTGTTACAATCTTATTCCATATTAAAGTGGAATAGTAGTATATATATACCTATATATATTTCATTACAACTAAAAAAACAGAATAATCCAAATATTGTCATAATACATAAACCCAACCATTTCCTCTCATCTTCTTTAAATCACCGTTGATTATGTCAAGGTTTGAGTTTACATGAACAAATGACTGACTAGACTGGAACCATATGTCTAAGGTCTACTGTATGCATGGTTTAGTTTGTAATGTATTTTTAAAAAGTTAGGACAAACATTATTAAGTCAGCGCATATTTGGAAAATACAGCTGACAAAATAATAATTTCAAAAGTAATGTAAAAAGTATAAATAAATAACAATTTACATGCTTCTATATATTTTCGTGAAGTCTAGGAGTACGTATCCGAAATAGATCATTTACGATATTTAAAAGTTCTATAGCATATATTCATTTAATTAAACCCATTTCGTTTTTCGACTATTTGTTAGTTATGTAAGGTAAAATATTGATTAATACGTTGTGTCGCTTTACAGAGATTATAAGATAAAATGCAGTTATATTTTATCAATAGATTGGAATATTCTGAAGATGTAGTAGAATATTATAGCAAGATAATATTTTTCTACTAAACTAAAACAAGGTCTTTGCTATATCATGGCAGGATGTCTATTAATGGAAGTTTTTGAAGACATCATCATATGCAGTTTTTGTTGTTAAGGATCATATGTACTTTATCAAATATGTATTGTATTTTGGTAAATATAATTAACTAACTTTGAAAAAGTTATGTATCTAATTAGTATTCAACATTAAACTCAATGGATCAGCGCAATTAGAGAGCGTATTATTAATCCGACCGTAAATATAATGTTCCCGAATGTTTTAAATATTATATGTATCGAAAATTCAATTTCGGACTGTTCAATTTGAGTTTCTGCTAAATAAGTTGGAAGCTTTGGTAAAACGTAAGCCTAAAGCTAACTAATATATAATCTACAGCGTAGTTAAACAATATAATGAGCTTCTCCAATCTTGATCCTACAATTCTATTGAAAATTGACATACCATTATCACATTGTCATATTCGGGTATACCATCCAACTATATTATTTTTGCTTACTTAAATTGATGTGTTTAAGAACTATGAAATAATTACGAAGTGGAGCAATAAGATAAGCGGAATGCATCGAGTCATAACCAAGAAACTACAAAAATATGCTTTGAAGACCAAGTTGTATCGCCCACCATAATTATTAGCTGTTCATATCTAAGGGTATCCTTATAAATTAATTAGAATGATGATTGTCATTGGTGTTATAATTTATCCACTATTCCTCATGTTCTCTATATATACATCCCAACTCCTCTCCCTCATTCCCTCACTTCTTACAAGGCATCCAACAAACAAAACTAACCAATCTTCTTAACTAAGATTAATCTCTTAATTAAGACGCTTAATTTAATAACAAAATTAAAATGGAAGCCATGGGAGAATGGAGCAACAACCTCGGAGGAATGTACACATATGCAACCGAAGAAGCCGATTTCATGAACCAGCTCCTCGCCTCCTACGATCATCCTGGCACCGGGCCAGCCTCTGGGATAACCGGTGGAGACCACCACGGCTTGTATTGGAGCCTTGGCTCTCATCACAACCACCTTACTCTCATGCCTGAAGCCAGTAGCTTCTGTTTCTCTGGCGAGAGCAGCAGCTACAGCGTTGGGAACAGTGGATACTATGCGGTAGTACCACCCGCGGCTGAAGAGAACAACAATGTGCCAATGGACTTTGGGCTGGAAGATGCGACCATCAACACCAACTCTTACCTTGTTGGTGAGGAGACAAGTGAATGTGACGTGGAGAAATACTCATCTGGAAAGACTCTTTTTCCCTTGGAAACCGTTGTTGAGAACCACAATGAGGAGGAGAGCATCTTGCAATCCGAGATCTCTGTGACTACTACGGATCATCATCAGAAATATCTCACCGGTTCCAAGAAGAGATCACGTGCGACATCGGCTGATGTAAGTTTACGGCTTAAGATTCCTACCTGGTTGTCAATTTAGAGGGACTTAGTGGAATCTATATGAACTTGATTGCATCAAAATATTACCATTTATATTTTAACAAAACCATTCTCCACCAAATATATATGATAGTAACATGGTTTATTGACTATAATATCTGTTAATTGGTTGTTTCAGAAAAACAAGAGAACAAAAGTGAGTAAGAGAGGCCAAAAGAATATAGAGATGAGCGATGATACCAACAATGGCGAAGAAGATGAAGGAGAGAAGGTGAAGAAAAGAAAGAGTGGGACTATGATGAGTAGACAGAACTCGAGCACCACTTTCTGTTTCGAGGAAGAATCACAATGCCCTTCTCAGGATGATGGAGGAGAAGAGGAAGAAGATGCCTCCAAGGCCCTCAACCTTAACGGAAAGACCAGGGCCAGTCGCGGTGCTGCCACCGACCCTCAAAGCCTTTACGCAAGGGTGAATATCTTTCTCTTGTTAACGTCAACGTTTCTTCTTTAATTTTGATCAATATTTTCTTTTTTTTTTGGGACACAAAACGCAAATCATTATTCCCCAAAAAGTAGAAAGCCTAAGAATCATTATTTGGTTGTGCAGAAAAGAAGAGAAAGGATAAACGAGAGACTGAGGATTTTGCAAAATCTGGTCCCCAATGGAACAAAGGTAAAAAAAATTCATGCAAACGTTAAACACATGCAGATGATATGGTTGTTCTTTGCATGCAATTTATTTTACAAGAAACGTTAAAAATTCTAAAAATATGTAGTTTCTTAAATGCGTCACAGGTTGATATCAGTACAATGCTTGAGGAAGCCGTTCATTACGTCAAATTTTTGCAACTCCAAATTAAGGTGGGTTTTAATTTTGACAGTTTACGTGTACATTCATGCATGTGTCATATACGAGTGCGATCTAATTAAAATTAAAATAATAATTACGCAGTTATTAAGCTCTGATGATCTATGGATGTATGCGCCGATTGCTTTTAACGGAATGGACATTGGCCTCAACTCGCCGAGATGATGCACGGATCTTGTGATTTTAATTGGACTTTTTTTCTCATTATATATAACAAAAATGTAATTCTCCATTTCATTTTTAATATTCTCCGCCTTCGGACGAGTTCGATTATAAATTATCGTACGATGTTTAATATGAGAGAAATGGAGTCACATTCTATTTTTTTTTTCACATTCCAGTTTTATTCAAATTACAGACTGGACTCCAGATATTGTGGACTTTTTATACAGTGGTGCAGCTAGAATTAGCTAGAGATAGACATTCGGTCGGTCACATACTTCCTTTTTGGAATTAATATGTGTAACCTTTAATACATGCAGTAAATTTTCAGTTTTATTATTTAAAGTTAAATTTATTTGGAAAGAAAATTGTTACCACAGATTAGCTATAATAGCATCACCATGAGCATACCTATTTTACAAAATTAGTTGTGTGGGCAAAGCCGAATTATGTTCATAAGATGGATTGTTGCAAGAGAGACATGGCGAGATAGCCGCTATGGAGATCCTAACTAAGCAGTGGTTTGTTCTCTCGCCAGATGAAGTATAGAATTGTGTGATCTAAGATTTCCATTATCGTAGAACACCAAGTTTAATATGACTATACAATGAAGCTCAAATTCGCGGTATCCATCCGGCTGTCTGAGATCCATATCGAGACGTCCCAAGCATAATCTTACTCTTACACGTTCGACTTTAACATCAGGCATCAGTTTAACTAAACTTCTTCCAAGTTTTCCAGGGTTGATGAATGATCGAGGAACATCGAAGGATCATGATAATCAGTTTCAACCATTTTTACGGTGTTAAGCATAAATCACTTATTTGTTTGCATGCCCTATACAAGTAATTTTAGTGCCAAATAAATATTTTATAACCGAAAAACTTTAGTCGTCCAAACCAGAAAAGGAATAGTTTACATACATGAAACTTCGGCCGCTACAATGTTCATTCTCACACGTATTCTTGAATAAGGCCAGTTCATGTATATAGTTTATTTACTCTTGAAATGGAATATTTTAGTACTGATTCTGCGCATTTGATTTTCCACAGTCTGATTTTTATTAAATATAATTGTTCCCATGCAATAGCTGTGTTATACTTATACACCCATCGTATACATATTATTCCCTGACAAGAGTCTGAATACATGATATCAAGAATTAAATAAGATTTTATATCTCATAGATCAAAACATTTAAAAGTAACCAGATAGCATATCCATATTTCCAATCTCGAATATTATCCACAATCAGTCTTATTCATTGCAATCAATATCAGATATCTTATCTACTAATAATAGTAATCTCAATTAATTGAAAAAATTGTGAATCCATTTATATTGAAAGGTTGTGTCTTTTGTAAAAGATGTTCAAAAGTTGTGTCTTTTCTAAAAATTCAATGTTGAAAGATTGTGTCTTTTCTAAAAGCTTAATGTTGGAATGTTGTGTCTTTTCTAAAAATTGTCTAAATAGTTGTGATTATTCATATAAGTATATTTTAAAAAGTGAAAAGTTGTGACTATTTTCATAAGTATCTTTTCAAAATAACTTTCTTAAATTAGAAGAATGTGACTATTCAAATTGAAGAGTTTGTGACTATTCAAATAGATTTTTAAAATCTATAAATAGTCTATAACATGCATTTTTCAAAATAAAATTTCACGAATATATTCTTATTCTTTGTATATCTTAAATACTTGTCTAATTTGCACAGTAATGCATGCAGTCGATGTATTAAGAAGGTGGTGGGTGAAATAGACAAGTTGAAAAGATATATGATTTTGTATATGCATATTTCTCCCCCTGAGTTATAAGAAAATCAGAAACTAATATCACCTTTACTCAAAAAATTATAAGAAATTAAATGATTTTGTATTTTTTTCTTCCATATAAGTATTGGTTTTACCTGATCCATAAACGATCTCAGAAGTCAGAAACATATGCGTCAATGTTTTGATTTTGCCACAATGCATTTTACTTGAACTATTCTCCATTTCAATACTTAAAAGAAAAACTGTTATTCCCATCAAAAAAAAAAATCACTGGTAAGCGACGGAAAAAAAAGAACAATGATGAAAGGAAGTGAAAAAGTGATAAAGAAGAATATATAAATTTCTTACGAAGTATTATTCTGAAAGGGTTGTGTCTTCTGAGAAGCAACATTTCAAAAATAAAACGGGACACCGTTTAGATAGTAACTAATAACGTGATACATCCAAAAGAAACTAAAACTTAACCATTTGATTGTATAAGGAAGCAATTTTTACCATTGGATTAAACTTTTATTTCCCCATAAAAAAAATGTTGATATCAACGAAAACAATAAAACATGTCTACTAATAATAAGAATTCTAATTAATGTTGAAAAGTTGTGTTGTTTCATCCTAAATTTTTTGTTGTTTGAACCTAAGAATTGTGTTATTTCAACCTAAAAGTTGTATTAATCAAAAATAAATTCTCTCCCGATTAATGTTGAAAAATTATGTTGTTTCAAAGTAAAAGTTGCATATAATCAAAAAGAAATTATAATTCTGATTAGTGTTAAAAATTTGTGTTGTTTCATCCTAAAAGTTGTGTTGTTTCAACCTAAAAATTGCATTAATCAACAAAAAAAATTGTCAAAATATATATGTGTCTTTTCGACAATTAATGTCAAAGCTTATGTTGTTTCATCTTAAAAATTGCATAAATTTAAAAGAAATTTTCAAATGTATCTTCTTTTTTTGGGTCAAGAACTTGTCAAATGTATCTTTTCAACAAAATTTCTAAAATGTATTTTAACAGTTATCGAACGAAAAACACCTCTTCATGTGAGAGGACAAACGGTTATTAAATTTAATATTAGTCTTGGGATTGATTCTCTGGAGCCACCGTACGAAGGACATGAAAAATGTGGATACAAAGATTCCTTTCATCATGGAAACACTTTTTCAATACAACTTTTCTTCACGACGATGTGTTGAATTATATAATCCAGAGAATTAAAACTGTAGGATAAAAAGTAAATAAGGAGGATTACCGACGTCGTGCCGGCCACAAACACCAGAAACCGCTCTTTATATCAAGCACGAACAGTCACGTGAGATATATATATATATATAAAGTGTTTTTTCTTGCAATGCTGTGTTTATTCAAAATATATTGTAAATGTTTTATTTTAATTAACTATCCAAAATTTGAAAGTTATATCTCTTTTTTTTCTTTTTTTTTTGATCAAATCTTGCATTAATAATAAAAACCGAAAAAGTTAGTCATCCTCCACAAGGGAGTTTGACGCAACATACAGAGCGTTTTTCGCTAGGCTATCAGCAGCCATATTACAAGAGCGTGGAACAAATTTAAAAGTAACAGACAATAAAGATAGGCTCAACAAGGATATATCACTGATGATTCCTTGGAGTTCAGTCACAGATGACTTTCCTGAGAGCAGTGCGACAAGACTTTTAGAGTCTGAAAAACAGATCAAGTCTTTAACACCTGCATTGACAGCATCAGAGAGTGCTGATTTTAACGCCAACGCTTCAGCAACCAAGGCCGAAGCTACATACCGGCGAGATGAAGTACCCTGACGAAGGGTGAGACCAGCATGGTCGTAGCAAATCCAGCCAAAACCACCTGCAGTAGAGCCACTATTCCAAGCTGCATCCACATAGTAATGGATGGTATCAGAGCTTGCTTCTTCGGAACCCGAGGGTAGGACAAAGGGTTTATGCGAGGAGTCTTTAGGTGAATCAGATTGTGACCCTGCTGGTAGAGAGGTACTTTGCCATTCTCTTGCTAGCACCAGGGCTCTAGTAACCAATTCTGATTCATTGAAAGACTTATCCTCAAACAAGAGCTTGTTTCTGTTTGTCCAAAGCAGCCATAATATCCAAGGATAAAGAGGTACTGATATACCAGATGATTCTCTGGAGCCACAGTACGAAGGACATGAAAAATGTGGATACAAAGATTCCTTTCATCATGGAAACACTTTTTCAATACAACTTTTCTTCACGACGATGTGTTGAATTATATAATCCAGAGAATTAAAACTGTAGGATAAAAAGTAAATAAGGAGGATTACCGACGTCGTGCCGGCCACAAACACCAGAAACCGCTCTTTATATCAAGCACGAACAGTCACGTGAGATATATATATATATATAAAGTGTTTTTTTTTGCAATGCTGTGTTTATTCAAAATATATTGTAAATGTTTTATTTTAATTAACTATCCAAAATTTGAAAGTTATATCTCTAAGTGTTCTTGTTGTTTTATATGAAGTCTCTCCCTCATCGTGTATGATAGGTTCTTTACACTTATCTTAATTATGTCTGGTCAGTGTAGATAGCCTATTGCCTTTCGATGTTTTTTTTGAATCTCTATAGAATCAGATGAATGGTCTGATGATATGTATTTCTGATGTAACCTGTTTCCCTCTTAATATAATATCAGTTGATAAAAAAGTGAATATTCCTATAGTTCTTTCAAAAACTATAAATAGATCATCTACATAAGTTTATGATTGAAAATCATTTACAAATTTTATTAAAATAGTGAAGAAAAAAAGTTTTGTATAGTTGCTTAATTACAAATTCTTAGAAGATATCAAATGAAAGGTTGTAAAAAATATATAGTAGGAAGTATGCTAATGTAATTTAAAGTCAGACTACTGAAGTACTTAAAGTTTTACTTATATTTTTTTTTTAAAGTCTAGATAATTTAACTTAGAATTATTACAAGTTATATTATCAGTTTATTAACAAATAACCGTTTTAACCGAATCATGAAAAGATGCATCTGTTAATTTTCAATTTTTGTGTTTATTGTTTATTATTTTCATCCTGAGAAAGTACATGATAATTGATATGAAAAGTTGTATCTAGTGCTTATGTCTTTTCATCTTATCTATAATATAGTGTGTTGTAGAACACTTCGACTGAAAATCTATTATTTTCCTATTTCTTGAACTAATACATTTTGTATTTTCTATTTATCAAATGAGTAAACTTTCAGTCAAACAAATTAATAATTCATATATAGTTTTCAGTATGATATATATGTATTCAAAAGTATCAAGAGTGTCTAATACATATTTGCATCATCAACTATCTATTATTCCATTATTCTAGAATTAAAAAGGTTATTTTGTGTATTTTATAATTTTTATAATAATATTTATGGACTTATTATTCTAATTATCTTTGAATATATAAATTTATATATTTATTTGCATTGCTTGTTTATGGTAAACATATTCTTTTCTAAAATTTCAAATTCTTTAACAAAACTCTAATTTCTATGACTAACAATGGTAATTAGTATTTTATAATGTTAGTTGATTTTTATCGTTATATGCCAATAAAGAGTTGTCTTTTGATTCATTTTTATATAATTTTTATATCTATTTTATATACATATATAATATTCATGTAATTTTTTTTATAGTATTATATATTTATAAATCATTGTGGTGATGATATATTCTTTAGTGATAAACCCTTAAAACTATGATAAATCACTGCAACTATTGTAATCATAGACTTTACTGATGAATCATTGCAATTGTTAATCTTTGAAACTAGTGATAATAGTAAACTTTAATGATGAACCATTACAATTTTTAGTGGTAACCATTATTCTTAGTTAACCATTGCAATGCTTGGTTCTTATTCATTGTAAAAATAAAATATTTTAAATATATTTTTTCATTTATTTCTATTTATTATACATTTAAATAGTCTAAATAAATATCTAAAGATGTATCTTTTCATCTTTTTTTTTTGAAAAGTGATCTATGCCTTTTCTTATTTTTTCAATTTTTATATATTATCATTTTATATACTATATTTATTAAAAATTCTAGAAAATAGCTTTTACTACTTAATCAACCAACTTTCACAAATTAATTTTAATGAAAATATAATTTATACTACCGAAATAACACAATTCTACATGTTAGAATAAAACCTATCCTTTTCATTTACAAAGATTCATTGCTAACTATAACTATGTTTTTTTCTGAATCTAATTCTACCTACACATGTAATCATTTTTGACTGTACGTACATTTTTATATTGTTTCATACAAATCATGAATATATTACCAAACAAGATCTCTTAACTGTATAAATTACATTATAAATTTAGTAAATGAGTAGACATATATCTGATTTAGTCTTAATATATATGTACTTTTTATTACAACTAAGATATAAATAAAATATATTTTTAATATTATCAATATTAAAGTATAGCTGTACACATGATAACTTTGTAATGCATGTATTTCTCTAAAATAATTAAATAAAATATTGGATATTTTTTCTGCAAAACGAATTCCGTGCGATATCGCACGGGTTCCTTACCTAGTTTTTTCTAATAATAATTCACTTAAAAATTACAGCTATTTATTTCTGCCAACGATTATAACTATTTTTACAGCTTGAAAAGTAGTAGCGAATTATTTATAGCATCAAACTTCAATCAGTTTCTTATTCATAATTTTCATGACATCAAAACTATAATTCTACAGTTTTATCCCATTAGTTTAAAAGTATTCTGAAACTTTTATAGCATCGAATTTTAATAAATGTCTCGTTTATGATAATATTTAGTATATAAAAGTTTTCATATAGATTTTTATTTATTAACACGTTTACTTTAACTATATATTGATAATGATATAAAAAAAAAGATAATGATATCCTGTAAAGTATTTTTGTTGAGAAGCAAAGTTAAAAATGAAAGAAAAGTTCTCAAACATCACGAAAGTTTATGGTTGTAAGAAACATAACAAAACGTTTGAAATATTTTAAATAAAAGTCAACTATATTATAATAGGTAGTCTAATATTCCATTTAGGAACTAAATTTAACTAGCAAAGTTATGTAAGTTGTAAAATTGTCTTTATCAGAAAAGGTTGTAAAGTTGACATACTGGCTATTAATGTAGTATTTGACTTTGGCTTTTGGTCACTTCCTAAACTCTTAACTATCAGTTGACTTAGTCTCGTTGTATGTTTTATAATTTTGTCAACATATTCATGGTATATAAATATATATTTTATTGTTGAGGTTCTTTTGATATTAACAGCCATAAACAAATGTTTAAAAATAAATTCAAATGCTATTTTAAATACTATATTTTACAATTTATATATATTATTACATATAAGTAGTAGGAACAAGTCATATTCTTTTTTCTCATGTCCTACGCTTTGATTATTTAAGAAAGTAAATAGAAACTAGAATTATATAAAGATCGGTTGATCATATCATATATTCCTGTTAGGTTATATTATTTGTTATTATTGCATAATTTGACAACAAGGCCATCAATGGCGACTCTTTCTACCTATCTACTTTTCTCTTACCGTTTTTTTATTTCTTTCAATTACCAACATATTTTTAAAAAAAATTAAAGAAAATTCAGAATAATAAGCTCAGGTTTGAGCACTCCCTAAAATATACTCATTTCGACTTATAATTACAATAATCAATCAAATGGTTTATTGAAATGACAGCTACTAAGAAACCCTTCCAGATTCAAAAGAATTTGCTAGATTACAAACACAATTATTTAACATTATAACCAAGCGGTAATATCATGATAGTAAGATAAATTTGATGAAAGAGAAAAAAAAGAAAAAAAGAGAGATAAATTTGATGCTAAATCCGTTAGATCCATCAGGTTTAAATCATACTAGAAACTAATTTGTCAGACTATGATTAGTCCGTGATTCTTAGAGTGGAGTTCTTAGCAATTTCTTAGCTTCCGTTAAAAACCTCATCCTAAGAATCCCGGGTTAATCATGCTCTCATTTGTTTGACCAGACAAAGATGGAACCATACCTAAGGTTTCATTAGAAAATCCAGGACCAAATTAGTCATTGGTACCTAGAATTGGTACCTTTATTTGGGGCTTCGAGCCAGACGTCCCATGTTAGAAAGATATATTTAACATTTATATATGAAACTATTTAACTTCCGCTAAAAATTTCATCTTAAAAATTTTGGGTTAATTATGCTCTCATTTGCCTGACCAAACAAAGATGGAACCATAGGTAAAGTTAGAAAATCCAGGACCGAACTAGTCGTTGGTACCCCTTAGATGATTAGTTGGGGGCTTCGAGCCAGACATCCCATGTTAAAAAGATATATCTATACTATTAAAACAGGATCTTATTGTTTTTTTTACCTTAGCTGTCCTTTTCTTTACTAACATTGAATGTTTCATTAAAGGCAATCAAGTAATATTAATAACACATCTATATTGGGTCATTTTTTTTGGATCCAGCCCACATCAGATCTCTCTTGGGCCATTTGGGTCGATTAAGAAATCAAATCCAATTATCACATATTTTTTTTGGACCATTGAGTCCAAGTTCAAATAATTTTTTTTCAACTATTCTTAATTATTATTTTTTTTTCTTTTCTTAATATAATTTAAGCATTCATAAAAAAAAATTATTTTTTTCATTGAAAAGTATAAATCTTTATTAAAAGTATGTATTTTTTTATTAAAATATTAACCACATAATAAAATTAATTTATCAAAATTTTACCAGCTTAATTCATTAAAGAAATAAAATTTAATTTTTTAAACATAAATAATCATTTAAAATAAAATACGATAAATAAAGATAAAAAGTTTAAGTCTTTTATAAAATAAAACATAAATATATGAAAATATAACATTTACTAAATATTTTTCAATTGAAAAAAAAAGAAAATAAACTTTCTTAGTGTACATGTTTTTAGAATTATATTTTAACACTTTTATCGGACAAACTTTCAATAAATCAATCGTGATGTGGGAGACAAGTAATCTGTAGACAAACATCATCAATGTTATATAAAATTCGAGGTGTAAGTTTGATGCCATTTAGTGTTTCAAAAAAAAATAGTGTTTCAAATTGATGCCATTTTAAATATGGCCCATATATATTTGAAGCCCACCAATTTCTAGGGTTTAAAAATTCCTCATTTCTCTCGCAAATTCAAAAGCTTCCCACACTCAACCATCCTTTTTTGTCTTTCGTGTTTGAGAAGTCAAGCATACAACTAGTTCATATTTGAGTAGTTTGATTCTTAGTAATAATTAATGGTGGCAGATAGTATATTTTGTTCTTAATCTAGACATGGTATATCTATATATGTGTATCCGTGTCTGCGGTGCCGGTTCCCCCCATGAGCTAATCATGAGTATCATTAGGCTGGGTTCTTAAAGTTGAAGTCTCAATATTGTCATGGATTTGTCAATAATACTGAACTTCCTCTTGAGTCTTTGAGCTGTTGTGGTGTTGAATATAGTAGCCTTGTGCCAGTCCAATCTTAATTAAATTTAATATTGATTACGATGTAAAACAATGGTGTCCAATAATGATCTTATATGTACTTGCTGACAAAGAATTAAGTTAGAACATGGCGATTACACATCAAAGGAAACATAAATTTTAAAGTAAAGGACTTCTTCAGGGTTCTCTGGATTGTAGAGTTGACATACCTAGTAACTTTTTTTTAACCGGCGTAATTGACTATGTACCAGAATGTATTGTAGATTTGCTTTCCATATTTGCCTTCCATGCCAAAAAAAAAAGATAATGGCTTTGAGAATTTTCATAGATTTAATATACTGTTTCTATTAACGATAAATAGAATGATGAATATCTTCACTTTTCTTTCCAAAACAAGTATGGTAAGAAAATCATAAAAATAAACTACAGTCAAAATTATTTTTGTTAATTCATTATGTACCATAAAAATAGTATAAATGTTATTGGAAACCCTCAATCATCATCAAGTGATTCCTAATTATTTCCACAATGAAGCTTCTTCTACTGCTGCTAGCCTTCTGCAGCCTTTCTCTATCAAGTTGTTCTCCATCTTATCTCTGGTTTTCTATATTATCATTGTTGTTATATATGTTAGTTCTCCTATAAGATTTCGAGTTTATTTTCGTCGCAATATGTATTTTTCTGTTTGTACATGTGTAATAACTTTTGAATTTTTTATTATCAACGAACAAAAAAGAAGAATTAATGTATGAAAACGTTTGCAGGGAGTGAACAAAAGTATGTACCTTACGATTACTCGGCAACAATAGAGGCAAGCTATTATTCTATGTTCTTTATTTAGGTCGATCGTTGTTCGTTGGAAACTTATGTTTCTGATTATCTTATTGTCTTGGTGTAGTGTCTAGAGAACCCTTATAAACCACAATACAATGGAGGGATCATCGTGAACCCTGACCTACAAAATGGTTCACAAGGCTGGGCACAATTCGCAAACGCCAAAGTCGATTTCAGAGAATTCGGAGGCAATAAGTTCGTTGTTGCACGAGGGAGGAATCAGTCTTATGACAGCGTCTCACAGAAGATTTATTTGGAAAAAGAACTTCTCTACACTTTCTCTGGTATATAGTTTCGAATATGTGTTTCTTGGATCTTATTCTTCAGAAATTTATACGAATTACTCAAATTATTATCTGATGTATTTTATGTTACTTGTAGCTTGGTTACAAGTAAGCAAAGGAAAGGCTCCTGTGATAGCCGTTTTCAAGAAGAATGGTGAATATAAGCATGCCGGTTCGGTTATTGCTGAATCTAAGTGCTGGTCCATGCTTAAAGGTGGTCTCACTATTGATGAATCTGGTCCTGCCGAACTTTACTTTGAGGTATTTACATATACAAACAAACATAGCCTTTGTGCCAACTCTTGAATGTTTGTCTAAGTAACCTACTAGTTTTAATATATTTTTAAAATCTAAAAATGTGAAAATAAGAACGTTACATATAAGTGGAAATAGAGAAATTAACCTATGATGATTCTTATTTATGTGCTCATGTGTAGAGCGAGGACACAACCGTTGAGATATGGGTTGATAGCGTCTCGTTGCAACCATTCACACAAGAAGAGTGGAACGCTCACCACGAGCAGACCATTCACAGAACGAGGAAGAGAGGCATGAGGATCAGAGCCGTAAACAGCTTAGGTGAGCCAATACCAAGCGCAACAATCTCCATCGTACAGAATAGACTTGGGTTCTCATTCGGGTGCGAGGTAGAAAAGTACATACTTGTAAACCAAGCATACCAAAACTGGTTCACTAAGAGATTCACCGTGACAACCTTCGCGAACGAGATGAAATGGTACAGCACGGAAGCAGTAAGAGGCAAAGAGGATTACACGACAGCAGACGCCATGTTAAGATTCTTCAAACAGCATGGGATCGCTGTACGTGGCCACAATATCGTATGGAACGACCCCAAGTACCAACTTAGTTGGGTGAGTTCTTTGTCCGGTAACGATCTCTACAACGCCGTGAAAAGAAGGGTTTCCTCGGTGGTCTCAAGGTACAAAGGGCAGCTTCTGAGCTGGGACGTTGTGAATGAGAATCTCCATTTCTCGTTTTTTGAGAGCAAGATGGGTCCTCAAGCCTCTTATAACATCTTTGCGTTGGCGCATTCCATCGACCCAAGGACACCAATGTTTATGAATGAATTCAACACGTTGGAGCAACCGGGAGATTCGGCTTCTAGTCCAGCAAGGTATTTGGGGAAGCTTAGAGAGCTTCAATCTATTCGTGTCGCCGGAAACATTCAGTTAGGGATCGGTCTTGAGTCTCATTTCAACACTCCTAACATTCCGTATATGAGATCAGCTCTTGACACTCTTGCTGCCACTGGTTTGCCTATTTGGCTCACTGAGGTCGACGTCCAAGCTCCTCCAAATGTCCAGGTAACTCGAATAAATATTCTCGGCTATCCTAAGATTTTGTGAGCTATATTGAAAAATTAGTACGAATTTTAATTTAAAAATAAACTATTTTGGGAGTCTATATATATTTATGTATTTTTTTAAAAAAATTTGGAGGTTGTATGCTAATGTTTTACTTGTCTATGTTCATGACTGGCTTCTAATGTTCAATTTTGTGCAGGCCAAATATTTCGAGCAGGTCCTAAGGGAAGGCCATGCACATCCGCAAGTGAAAGGAATGGTGACTTGGAGTGGTTATTCTCCCTCAGGTTGCTACAAAATGTGCCTCACCGATGGAAACTTCAGGAACCTACCCACCGGAGACGTTGTGGACAAACTTCTGCGTGAATGGGGAGGGCTTCGTGGGCAAACCACAGGTTTAACTGATGCTGATGGGTTCTTTGAAGCTTCACTCTTCCATGGTGACTATGATATCAGTATTGCTCATCCTCTCACTAATTCAACTGCTTCTCACAGCTTTAAGTTGACTTCTGATGACTCTCAACCATCTCGTTTTGTTGTTCATGTTTGATACGCTAAGTTTACAACTATCTTGAACTATTTGAGTAGTTTAAATCTTAGTGAAAATAGTGCAGCAAGTTTGAGGAAACTCCAAAGGGCTATTATTACTCATGAACACTATTGTTAATTTGAAATCTTGATTTTTTTGGCTTACAATTTATAACGTTTTATTATTTTTAATAATTAGTAATCAAGTTTAGTGTTGTTAATCAATGTTCTTATTAACTATGGCCTATTGAAAATGTTGGAAAATTGTTTTTGTTAATGGATGGTTGAATAGAATCAGCAACTTCTTGGCTTTGTTGACAACCATATCGAACTATTATAATTTACTTAACTTTGATATATTTTTGCTAAAGAACAATTTCTACCAGTCGATGTTACACGACAAGTGCTTCAACGTAACTCCAAAAATGTTTCACGAGGCAGCAATTGTAGCCACTTGTTAAATCCAACTTCTTGTTCTCCTTTGTAGGTAATGTTTATTTTATGTGGTAGAACGCACTTTTACTGTTTACCCGTTAAATGTTCTATAGTTTTCTTCTTTCTTTTAGAATGGTTTTTGGATATATTTTTTTGTTTGCTTTTAGTTTTGGGATGTTGTTACTTAAAAGTAGGTGGTATCCGTTCTTCTAGTTTTAGGTTGACCGCATTACTCTACCTAGTGCTTTCATATTCGTTTCACATTGTGTAGTTTGTCATTTTTTCATTGGAAATCAATATACTTTTATCTGATATAAAGCCTTTATCAAAAATAAAATATAAAGCCTATGGCAGTATAAGAAAACAGTATGTTTAAATTCAAGATGGTGCTCGTATTCTTAAGCCTATCTTTGAAACGAACCTTAAAATCAATGTAAAAGAAAGGTGCTTGTAAAGGAAAGAGGAGTATAAAAATAGATTAGAATGTGACAACCCTTAAGCTTTAACAAATGAGTTTTGTCGTGACATTCTAATTTTACAGGAAGGAAGATGAAGAATTTCAATAATGGCTTCTTCCCCAGCATGCTCTTTCTTCTCATATGTCTTGTGTATTCGGGGCTTGCTAATGATCCTTTCTCCCATAGTCGCTCTCTCAAAACAGAGGTAACCAAAACTGATAAAACCTCGATATATAGATATATCACATGCTTGATTTATTTATTTTTAAAAATCAAACTGTCTAACGTTGGTAAAATATGGCGAATATATAAAGTGTATAATGAAGCCTCCACGAAGCATTGCGGAACAAGAATTAATACTACTTAGCCACTCTGATGAAGATGACTCTGATCAAGAGTGGGAGATAGATGAAAATGGGGCTATTAGAGAAATGGCACAGAGAATTCAGCTTCAGCAAGGAATCATTTACAGCTTCTCCGGTAACACAGATGCAACCTATTCGTATGTTTATATATTTTAACAAATCATCATCTTATGCTTTCTTGTTTAGTAAGTTACTGTTTCAAACCAGTGATTCTTGGTAATTCATCTCTTGTAGATGTGTGTACAATGTCTGGTTTCAGATTTTTTTTTTCCGGATACAGAAATAATTATAACCAATTAAACCACTTTGATCATATTCATATGTTCAGATAGGTTTCTTTTAGTTTTGTTTGAGTTTGAACCGGTTATGTTTATATAGATTGAATATCCATTTTTTTTATGGAAACACAGCTTGGGTAAAGTTGAGAGGAGGAAACGACAAGAAAGTAGGGATTGTGTTCAGATCAGAAAGTGGAAGACTTGTTCATGGAGGTGAAGTTAGGGCAAAGCAAGGATGTTGGTCTTTGCTTAAAGGTGGGATTGTACCTAATGTTTCAGACCCAGTAGATATATTCTTCAAGGTACAACATTATACACGTGTTTTCATATGTATATTCTCAGTGTTAACACATGTTTTATTCGAAAGCAGAGTGAAGACAGAGAAGCAAAGATCTCTGTAACAAAACTGTCGCTAAAACAGTTTAGTAAAAAAGAATGGAAACTGAAACAAGATCAACTTATTGAAAAGGTACCAAATGTTATAATTTTTATGGTTTCAGATCTCTTGTGTGCTGTTTTTTTTCTCTTATATAAATGGTATTGGTTGCAGATAAGGAAGAATAAAGTGAGATTTGAAGTTACTTATAACAATAAAACTGCGGTAAAAGACGCAGTAATATCCCTAAAACAAACCAAACCATTTTTCCTCTTAGGCTGTGCAATGAATTTCCGGATCCTACAAAGTGAAGGGTACAGAAAATGGTTTGCGTCACGGTTCGCAATCACGTCATTCACCAATGAAATGAAATGGTATACAACAGAGAAAGTACGCGGTCAGGAGAACTACACGGCAGCAGATTCAATGCTGAAGTTTGCAGAGGAGAATGATATATTGGTTAGAGGTCATACAGTTTTATGGGACGACCCAAAGATGCAACCAAGTTGGGTGGAAAATATAAAAGACCCTGAAGATGTGAGGAATGTGACACTGAACCGGATAAATTCGGTTATGAAGAGGTACAAAGGTAAGTTAACCGGGTGGGATGTGGTTAACGAGAATTTGCATTGGGATTACTTTGAAAAAATGCTTGGTGTAAACGCTTCGTCAAGATTCTACAACCTTGCTTATAAGCTAGATCCTGATGTGACATTGTTTGTTAACGAGTACAACACGATTGAGAACCCTGGAGACGTTACTGCGACGCCGGTTAAGGTGAAGGACAAGATGGAGGAGATACTTGCGTACCAAGGAAACGAAAACATTAAAGGAGCAATTGGAGCTCAGGGTCACTTTAGTCCAATTCAGCCTAACTTAGCTTACATGAGATCTGCACTGGATACTTTAGGCTCACTAGGGTTGCCTGTATGGATTACAGAGCTTGATATGCCTAAATGCCCTAACCAGGTGTGTCATCAGCTACCTTGTATGACAAGAAACCTTTTCTCCATCTTTATACATTTATCATAATCATAAAAGTGTGTTTGATTACTAATTTGATTGATCATAGGCAAAATACATAGAAGAAATTCTAAGGGAAGCTTACTCGCATCCTGCGGTGGAAGGCATCATAATATTTGCTGGACCTGAGGTGTCTGGTTTTGACAAGCTGACACTCGCGGACAAGGACTTCAACAACACAGAGACAGGAGATGTAATTGACAAGTTGCTCAAGGAGTGGCACCAAAAAACTTCAGATATTCCAAATATTTTCATGGTGGACCACGAGAACGAAGAGGAAGATGTGTCATTGTTGCATGGACTTTACAACGTGAACGTAGGTCATCCACAGATCAAGAACTTGTCCACCAGTTTGTGCTTGGAGGTAACTAAGGAGATGGGTCCGCGCCAGGTGGTTAGAGTTGTGATTAATGCTTAAAAGTGATAATTATATACAACATTAATAACATATCAGTATAACATTGGTCGTAGTGAAATAGTACTTGAAACGTCAATTACAAAATCATAATGTCTTCTTCAGGAGTCATTAAAAATAATATAACTAATGCTGAAAGATTATACTAGTGAACTATCATTTGTAAAAACATTATAAAGGAAAATTTCAATATACAAAAACAGAGTTACCTAATCGGCTAATCCTGACCTGAACTTAACGTCTTGATTCCTTACACAACTTAAACTTCTTGTTCTCAAACTAAGTTATACACACACAAAAAAGGTTTAACTATACAACTCATTTGAAAACACACAAACACACATGTGAAGGGAAGTGAAAAAGCAAGAGACACATGGAGGACGGGAACACTGAAATCGGGAGCATAGGAATTATCAGTGATTGTAAAGAAAGGGACCAGAAGGTGTCACATCTAAAGTGTGTAGTTGGTCGAAGTGCGTGTTCTTGCACGTGAGCACATGTGTGAATTTGTTGAACCTTGCGTATTATTACATTTTTACGTGCACACGTGCTCACATGCATGCCTGATTTTGCTAGCTAGCTATTAGAATTCCTTAAACTATTAATCAAAAATTCATTTTACTTCTGTTATTATTTTCTTACAATATTTAAACTTACATGACATGTGTGCCAAAACAGAGATGCACTTCCAACACATGAAATTTCTGTACTCACATTTTTCAAACTCTGAATTAACTCTCCATTATCGTTTTATTAAAAGAAAATATCTGAACATTTGAATATGATAGTAAGATTATTAAGATTTTAGATATAGAAACCTTTTTCTGAAAAACTTTATATAATTATTACTCGTTTTCAAATCTTAATCATCATACTATAATAACACTAATATCTCGCCATCCCACATATAGAAAGTGCCAAACATACACGAAAAGGAACACAAAAGATAAATAATAAACTTACTAGGATGTCTTTTTCGACAGGTAAGAATTAATTTAGCTAGTACGAAAAAGAATAAAATGGAAAACAAAATGTGAGGGCATGTGATATCATAAAAGCGTAGTCAATAGACCGCTCGGATCTTCTTTGTCACAACTTGTCTGCCGAAGTCGCTTTGACCCATGCACCATCTAATTAGTCTCACCAATACTATTAATTACCTACATAAATAGCCATTATAAACATTTAATATACGATTAGTGGCTATTTATCTCTTCTATGCTAGTTTTGGAGGATATGTCACGTGCAAACTTTCTATTAGTACGATAATTAAAATAAAACAAGTATTAAAGTTTCAACTCTATATAGTTTGATATGCGTCGTTCGTTTATTTTTATGCAGCTGAAATGTATAAATAAGCAGGTTTGGTTTTATATATTTGGATCAAATGAGAAACGTCTGGCCACGAACGCTACATGTCATTCCCATGTTACATACTGGCATTGTAAGAAAAGAGTAACAAAGTATTATACTATCGAGTTCACGTGTTGCGAACTTGAAAAGAACGCTCGAGTGTGCCTAAATAACGCCGACTTATCCATTAGCTTGTATACAAGTTACTTCGTCCACATAGTGAACTGATAACGACAAAACAAGAGCCAACATTATTAGACCAACCTAAGATTTTAAAATTAATAGGCACAAGAAGTAGGAGACGATGATAATAAGTTAAAATAAGATATACTCCGTACCTGTTGAAGATAGGACCAAACAATTGAATAAAATTAAACAATGAAATATAGAGGACATCACACATGGAGAGATATAGATGCATGTGTATAAATCAAGTCGATACTTCACCCACAGCTTCTGTCTAAATCTTTCTCCACACAGCAGTTCAAACTCAAGAACCTAAAAAAAAGGAGTTGCTTTCTTTTATAAACACAATAAATAGAAGGAAAATGTTGGGTTCATCAGAATGGAGTAGTGGATGCGAGTCAGGATGGACTTTGTACTTAGACCATTCTGTTTCTTCTTTTCCAAGTTCTTCTTGTTTCCGAGACATTAATGGGTTTGAAAACAGAAGAAGAAGCAAAGATTCTTGGAGTCAAAACTACGTGCATCAAGAAGAAGATGAAGAAGAAGATTTGTCGATGATGTCAGATGCATCTTCTGGCCCAAGGAATGTTTGCGAGGAAGATTCTGTGAAAAAGTTAAACAGTGTTGGTCCCAAGAAACAGAACAAGAGTGAAAAGAAAAGAAGAGATTATGAGAAAATGAACTCGGTTCTTGATGATACTGCTAGTTCTCATGTAAGTCTTTTATTTTCAAATAAATTCTGTAAAGCCAAACGATAACAGTCCATTAGTCATAACTATTTCTTTTAGAGTGCAAATATCATTTTTGTTCTTTTTATTTTTGTAGTTGATTATTATATCCATAGCAACTGTAGAATTTACATCACATGGAAGTCCAGGACTAGTTTGGACATAGCAATGTTAAAACACAAAGACTTTTGAATGAGAGGGTATTGATTTTGTCGTTTGTACTGTTTACATTTCTTGTAGATGTTGCAGAAAAGTGTGGGTGGTAATAAGATAGAGCAAACCTTTCCAGAGAGTACATTGGATTATTCGCAAGGCTTCTCGGCAACTCACATTCAGGTTACTCCCTCTCTCTTTTCTGCTCTCAGTGAGATTCTGTTGAGTACACGTGACTTGTCTCAAGAGACTCACTATGTGTGTTTGTTTATCAACAAGTAGGACAAAGCAGCATTCCAAGAACAATATGGTTATTTGCAAATGGAAACAAGATACTAGATAACCAGTTAAGTAAAATATATACTATTATATAGATATTGACGCAGTCGGAAATCACTAAGGTTAGCAAACACTAACCCTTAGATCAAAATCAAGCTCTCAAGCAAGAACTCGAATATTAAGCTCTGGAATCCACCAGAAAAGATAAAAGCTTGAAAACTTCTATTGATAAGAAAAGATATGAATGTCCAAAACAGAATACCTAAAACTCTCTTATATAGAGAGAGCCTAAAACATAAAAAGGTAAATCCCTATAAGAAAAAGAAAACATGAAATAAAAGGAAAACTTCTAGATTAGGTTATGTAAATCTAAGAGTCTCCTACATCAGTCTCCTCCACCTCGAAAGAACTCGACCCCGAGTTCTCTTCTGGATAAAGAACACCATCAGCATGGTACTCATAGATGTCAGCCACATTGAACGTATTAGAAATGTTCATGTCTTCTGGAAGTGCCACCACATAAGCATTATCATTTAACTTCCGCAAAATCTTGAATGGACCATATTTGCGAGGTTGTAGCTTGCGATATGTGCCCACGGGGAATCTTTCTTTTCGTAGAAACACCATCACTTCATCTCCTTCTTTGAAAACCTTGAGTCTTCTACGCTTGTCTGCTGCTTCTTTATTCTTTTGGCCAGTTGCTTCTAACTTCGCTCGGACAGCGTCTCTAGTTGCTAGAATATCCTCTGCCATAGCCTCAGCTGAGATACTAACTCCAGGAGCTTTAGGCAACTTAACCAAATCGACCACATGCTTCGGAATAGAACAATAGACCAAAGAAAAAGGTGATTTCCCTGTAGCTGAGTGCACGGCACTGTTGTAAGCAAACTCCACTTGAGGTAAAGCCAGATCCCATTGTTTCGGTTTATCTCCACAAACACTTCGAATCATATTCCCCAAAGTTCTATTCGTCACCTCGGTTTGCCCATCAGTCTGTGGATGAGCTGTAGAACTCCGTTTCAAGCTGGTTCCAAACATTCTCCAAAGTGTAATCCAGAAGTGACTCAGAAACTTGGTATCTCTGTCGGAAATTATTGTCTTAGGAACCCCATGAAGACGTACCACTTCCCGAAAAAATAACTTGGCGATGTTAGAGGCATCTGCAGTCTTCTTGCAGGCGATGAAATGCGACATCTTGGAGAATCTGTCAACGACCACAAACACAGAATCGACGCCTCGCTGTGTACGAGGTAAGCCTAACACAAAATCCATAGACAAGTCTTGCCAAATATCTTCTGGGATTGGTAATGGCATATAAAGTCCAGTGTTCTGAGATTGTCCTTTAGAAACCTGACAGATATAACACCTTTTAACTATAGCACCCGCATCTCTCCTTAAATGTGGCCAATAAAACCTTGTCTCCAAGCTAGCAATGGTCTTGTCTCTTCCCAAATGACCACTAAGGCCGCCACCATGCAAATCGCGAATCAACTTTTCTCGTAATGACGAGCAAGGAATGCACAGCCTGTCTCCTTTAAAAAGATAACCATCTCGTATGTGGAAATCTGCAGAAGGATGCTTCCCATTACATTTGCCCCATAACTCCTTGAATTCAACATCACATTCGTACAACTCCTTCAAAGACTCGAAACCCACAACCTCTTGTGCTAAGATAGTGAGTAAGGAAGCTCTTCTACTCAAGGCGTCTGCCACCTTGTTAAGAGTCCCAGACTTATGCTGAATAATGAAAGGAAACTTTTGCAGAAAACTTACCCAACGAGCATGCATCTTATTTATCACTTTCTGGCTGTGAAGATACTTTAGAGCTTGGTGGTCTGTAAATAGAACAAACTCTCTCTGAACCAAGTAATGCTCCCATTGTCGAAGAGCTCGAAAAACCGCATAGAACTCTTGATCATACGTGCTCCACTTTTGGCGAGCTTCACTTAACTTTTCACTAAAGAAAGCTATCGGTCGTTTTTCTTGTGATAAGACGGCACCTATTCCCACACCACTAGCGTCACATTCCACTTGAAACACTTTGTCAAAATCGGGTAAGGCTAATACTGGTGCAGTACAAAGCCTCTCTTTAATTAAAGCAAAACTCTCTTCCTGTTCAGATCCCCAATGAAACTTCCCTTTCTTCAAACACTCAGTGATAGGCGCAGTAATGGTACTAAAATCTCTAACAAATCTTCTGTAGAAAGTAGCTAGACCATGAAAGCTGCGTATCTCAGTGACAGACTTAGGAACCGGCCAATCCCTTATGGCACTCACTTTCTCCTGGTCAACCTGAATCCCTTCTTCACCAATAACAAATCCAAGAAATAACAGCTTGTTGGTGCTGAACGTACATTTTTTAAGATTGATGTACAATTGGTTTTCTTGTAAAACCTGCAAAACTTGCTTCAAATGTTCCATATGCTCGTCTTTTGTTTTACTGTATATCAAAATGTCATCAAAATAAACCACCACAAAAGAACCAATGAACGGGCGGAGAACCTGGTTCATTAATCTCATGAATGTGCTAGGAGCATTTGACAACCCAAAAGGCATCACCATCCATTCGAATAATCCGTCTTTACTCTTAAAAGCAGTTTTCCACTCATCTCCAGGCCTGATTCGAATTTGATGATAACCACTTCGAAGATCTATCTTTGAAAACACCTTAGAACCTGACAACTCATCAAGCATATCTTCCAACCGGGGTATAGGGAATCGATATTTAATGGTTATCTTATTAATGGCTCTACTATCAACACACATCCGCCACTGGTTACCTTTCTTAGGAACTAGCAGAACCGGTACGGCGCATGGACTCATGCTCTCACGAATAAATCCTTTTCTCAGCAAATCTTCAATCTGTTCCCTTAAAATCTCATTCTCCTTAGGGCTCATACGGTAATGGGGAAGATTTGGCAGACTGGATCCTGGAATCAAGTCAATATGATGCTGAATATCTCTCATGGGAGGTAGATCATTAGGAAGTTCTTCCGCAATCAACTCTTTGAAATCATCCAGAATTTCTAACACTTCTCTTGGGGTTGATGTTTCCTCCGTTACTGCACTCAACAACCCTTTAACAACCAAGGGATAGAAACACCTTGCTTCTTGAACATCCCCATCAAGCTCTTTGTCGTCATGTGTCATAACCAAGAAACTTGACTTCTTTTCCTTCGCAGTGTTACAAAAATCCTTAACAGGTGCCATGGCAATTTTATGGTTGCCCCACGTAAACATTATCACATTGTCTCGACCTCGATATGTGATATCGTTATCATACTGCCAAGGTCGTCCAAGAAGAATGTGACAAACATCCATGTCAAGAACGTCACAAGTGATCTCCTCCTTATAATGTTTACCTATAGATATGAGAACTTTGCAAGTCATGCTAACTCGAACTTGTGATCCTCTCTTCACCCAACCAAGACCGTACGGTTTCTCATGACGGGTTGTGGGTAGCTTCAGATAGTCCACCAGCTTTTGAGAAACTAAATTCTCTGAGCTTCCATTATCCACAATCACATTACACACCTTGTTTTGAATAGAACAATGTGTTCTAAACAAATTCTTACGTTGGCCTTCTTCTTTAGATGATAACAAGACTCGTTGTAGCACAAGGTTTATCATCTCTCCAGATTCTTCTTCAGCGAATTCAGCTCCCTCATATTCTTCATTCTCAGCGAAATCCCTTTCATCCTCTTCATCTTCTTCCTCTATTATAGCAACTGTTCTCCGACTTGGACAGACATTTGATTTATGACCATGTCCTTGGCAACGGAAACACTTGTCAATGGAAGGCTTAGCATAAGAATTGTTTTGTCTCTGAGCTGGTGCCTTGTTCTGTTGGGTTGAGTTAGAGCTACTAGCTCCTTTGTTTCCCGGATTGGAGTCTTTATTGGCTACACTCTTTTCTTTCTCACTTGTTGGTTCAAAATTGGTCTGAGCCGTGTTTCTTCTAAATGTTGAGAACCCGCGTGATGACTTCTCCATTAACTCAGCTTTTAATGCTAGACTGGAAGCTTCCTGCACGGTCCATACGGTTTGCAAACCCATCTTTCCCTGAAGAGAACCCTTTAACCCACTGATGTACCTAGCCACCTTCTGATTCTCTGTTTCGCCTAACTCATTGCGTTCAGAGAAACGCAAGAATTCAGCTGTGTACTCGGTCACAGTTCTGTTTCCTTGAACACAATCGAGATACATCTTGTAAAGAATTTGTTCGTAATCTTCCGGTAAGAATCGCTCCAGCATTAATTGCTTCATTCGACGCCAAGTCCTAACTGGTCCTCTCCTTTGTCTTTGCCTTTGGATAACGAGTTTATCCCACCACACTGCAGCAGTCTTCTTCAGTTTGACAGCTACCATCTTAACTTGTTTATTCTCAGGAACGCCCATGACATCAAAAAATCGATCAACATCAATTTGCCAATCAAGAAACTCCTCCACTCCCATAGTTCCATAGAACAATGGAATATCGGCTTTTACCCGATAATCATAATTGTTTTGTTGGTTTCCTTCAGCTATTTCTTCTTCTGATTCTTCTTCTGAACTAGAATTATCAACAACAACTTCACGATTGTTTCGACCTTGTTGACCCCGAATTGGTCTTCTTTCTCCACCTCTTTGACCGGCGTTATTAACCTGATTGGGATAAGCCACAACCTGATTATTTAACGCAGTTACCAGATTTGCCAATTGAGCAGTTACGGCAGTGAGGTTTGTGGTTGCCTCCCTTAAACCTTCTGCGAAACCCTCGAAGTCGGCTTTGGTTACTGGTTGATCACCCATGGCTGATCAAGCTTCGAAAAGAGAAGGAGAAGACCTTGCTCTGATACCACTTGACGCAGTCGGAAATCACTAAGGTTAGCAAACACTAACCCTTAGATCAAAATCAAGCTCTCAAGCAAGAACTCGAATATTAAGCTCTGGAATCCACCAGAAAAGATAAAAGCTTGAAAACTTCTATTGATAAGAAAAGATATGAATGTCCAAAACAGAATACCTAAAACTCTCTTATATAGAGAGAGCCTAAAACATAAAAAGGTAAATCCCTATAAGAAAAAGAAAACATGAAATAAAAGGAAAACTTCTAGATTAGGTTATGTAAATCTAAGAGTCTCCTACATCAGATATTAACTACTTGTTTACTCTTACTTTACCAAGTGTGTGTATATATTCAACTCTGACTAAAACGTCATTCTTAATTAGCAGGTGGTTTTTATTTATGAAGAGCAGCTATTTTAGACAATTTGGAAGCTTGTATGGATTCATGTAAGAAATGAAGGGCTAAAGCAAAAAAGTGTCATAGAAGAAACCCAAAATGGAGAGATAGGACCAAAGAAGGTTCTCAAATTTCCAATAGTTCTGAATCTTTTTTTTTCTGTTTTCTTTTTTTTTTGCAATTTCGCCACAAACGAGCTTTTCCTTTTTTTTTTGTAGCCTCCCTTATGTACGTTACTCTTGGTTTACAACACTTCAATTGCAATTTTTCTGTCATAGTGTAGTAAGTTTTCTACCATGGGGTGCATTTTGTTAAGTTAAACAAACAAAAACTTTAACACTTTAATATATAATATAACTCTAAATGTAAAAGTATAAATCTAAATATCCTACTAGGTAATAACCTGCGCCTTGCGCGGAATGTGATTATTAGTTTCGTTATTTTTCAATAAGAAGACATTAATCTGTTTAATCTGGATATTGGTTCGGTTTTAAGTTGTTTTTTAGTTTTTAATCTCCTAAAATATAATTATCATTTTAAATCAGTATTTATTTAGTTTGTTCGGTTAAAATGTTTGATGTTTTTATTTTTTTTTCTCCTGTGATAATCAAAAATTACTATTATTTGTTTTTTTTATGTTATAAATTTTAGATAGTCATGATGTCGAACAAATGGTTTCATATTATAGTTTCTAAACGGATAATAGTTAAAAAAGAAAATAAATTTATTAAGACAAATTATTTTACTGCAATTTGGTCGATAGTGAAAGAAGCATTAAGAAAAAGAATATTTTAACTTTCAAAAAAATTAGGTATTTCAGTTGTGGTAAATACTTAGTTATAAGGTGTTCACGTCAATATGCACATGTATGTGTATGTAAAAGTATATAAAGATAGTTGATAAATATATAAAGATACTGTTAATTAATATTAAATGGCATTTTGTTCAAAATAATACATGAAAAATAAAATTCTTAAAATGAAATTATTTTTTAAAAAATATTGTAAATTTATATAAACTATAATATATAACTTATATATATTTTTTTAATATATGTATATATATATATATGCATATAACAGATCATATTGGATATCCGTTCCTATAAATTTTGATATTTGTGATTTGTTTTTTTTACAGATACTACATTTTAGTATTTGATTTGCTTCGTAGAGTAAAAGATATCCGGATTTTTCGGTTCGAATCAAAACGGATAACGAATCAAATCAAAATTTATAAATAATTTGTCCAATTCTATTCATAAATAGTAAAAATGACGTAAAGAAGAACCGTAAGTTTTATATTTAAAAAACGTAAAATACATAGTGTGAACATATTTATGTAGAGTTTGCCTGAGAAATTCTCTACATATGACATGTGTCCATTTTAATATAAATTCAGTTTAGTGCGAACGCATTTATTACGATATTTTTCCGTCGTGTGTTAAGGGATGTCGTCGTTGGAAAAAAATTAATAACACGAGGTTCACGTTGGATACAATATTTATGATTAACCAAACCTAATGGGCCTGATTGTATTATGGTCCATCTAAACGTGGCCCAAGATAAAAAAATATCATTAAAGAAGTAAACATTTTATTACAAAACACAGAGAGAGAGAGAAAAAAAAAACAGAACTGCCTGATGCGTAACAAACGATGCCACTGTCCGCATCAATATCATCGCCGTCTTCTCTCGCTCTTCTCTCAACCCGATCACGATCGCCTCTCTCCTTCTTCATCTCCACTCCCAAAACCCTAATCATCTCCAGAACCCGTGATCCTCCTTGCACTTCCCTTTTTGCTTCCCGGCGACCCCGCGACTTCATCAACGTATGTTCCTTTGCTTTAGATTGTGTGCCTAACACGATTCAGTGTCTGAACTGTTTATGTGTTTCAACAGGGGAGGAGGGATGGTTTCGTAGACGGTGATCGGAGCTGGAACCGGAAGATCAAACCGGAGTATGGGATCGATGAGGATTACGAAGAGGACGAAGACGAGGAGGAGGAGGAGGAAGAAGAAGAAGATAGAAGCTTGGATCTTTTACTTCGGTTCGTCGAGAACGTCTTCAGAAAAGTTTCGAAGCGAGCAAGGAAAGCCGTCCGATCTGTTTTGCCTGTTTCCATCTCCACCAAGCTGGTAAAGTCTCGAACTTTCGATGATCACTCTAATCTGATTTAAGATCTCAGCAAGTTCTCTGCATCTGCTGATTGTTTTGTTTCGATTTAGGTGGGCTTCTCAGTGAACGGCGTACTTATACTTGCATTTTTATGGATCTTGAAGGCCTTTCTCGAGGTAATAACTTTAGTCCTGGAGTTGATTGTTTTGTTTCGTTATACTTGATTGCTATATGTTCGTAATTGGATTCACTGACTATGGTAGAAGTCTGTATCTATAATAACTTTGAAAAGAGAGAGGATAGTGTTAATGAGTTCAGTTGTTGTAGTGAATCTATTTTTATGGCATATACAAACTCAATGATATAGAAAACGTTACTTAACTCAAATTGAACACCGCCTCTCTCTGTTTTTATTTTACTCACACATATCAGAATGGAAGAGGCTAGTAATGGATCTTCTTTCTTTCACATTTGAATCTCCCTTCTGTATTTAATTTGTAAAGTCTCTGGATTTTAGTTATCTTTATAGGTGTTTGGATCAGTCCTTTTGCATATTTTTCAGTGTTTTTATGTCTTCAAGAGAGACATTTTTTTTTGTGTTTCTTAGCGTAAAGTAGTGTTGTTAGCTTTTCATGTTGATTGGGTTTTAATGTAATTTTTGTGGTGGAATACAGGTAGCTTGCACACTTGGGACTATTGTATTTACGAGCATTCTATTTATACGGGGACTTTGGGCTGGTGTAGCATACGTACAAGAAAGCCGCAACAACAGGATCAATGAACTTGCTGATGACCCGCGTGCATGGAACGGGGTGCAGCCAGCTTCTTGAGTATTTCACTTTATCAAGTTTAGTTTCTGACTTTTGAGAGCCAAAATAGGTTTAGGCTCTTGGAAGACAATAAAAACCACAGATGATTTTAGAATCAGAAAGGAGTGAGTTACACTGGATATGATGTTCTTTGGCATTGTCTGATGATTTACTAAGTAAAAGAATGTAATGTTTGTAGCATTCCAAATTTCCAATGATGTGATTCGATGACACTGTATCTTATTTTTCTAAATAAACAAAACCATATTCAGAATCATACCATTTACCATTCAAGCAAGGCTTCGCAATTCCTAACTTAACTTCTTTTCTCTGATGCAACAAAGGGAAGGTTACAAACAAGCTAACCAAGAAGCTACAGTTTGAAGTTTTTGGAGATAATTTCATATCTTGATATTTAAAACGATAAACACACACCACCTCTTGGTCCAAAGTTGAACCTGAGAGTGCATAGACGTATTTCTATAATACCATTACATACTCATAATCGGAACACCTACCCCGACTACAAAAGGGTGTTAGATTAATTATCTACGAGATTTTATTTTCTTGGGGGTGGTCTGCGGTCGTATATTTGGGTTATGGCTGTATAGTCTATACATAGAGTCCAAGAAAAGTACAAATGAATCACGGAGTTTCATAAGTTTACAGGTTAGAGCATGTACATCAATGAACCCCCTATTGGGGTTCATATGTATTTTTTATGTATTTAATTGTGGGCTCGTGAACAGTGTTGAACCCGGATCAATTGTGCTCCTCCATCAATGAACCTTAAATCCGGGTTCATAGGAATAAAATAATATTAAAAAAAAAAATTAATATAAACATTTGTTTTAAATTTTTTTTTTTTTAAGAAAGTTACTAAATATTTTACATTATTATTATTATTTTTTTTTGGTCAATAAATATTTTACATTATTTATGAAAAGTTTTTATTCAATACATTGAAAAATCATGAACAGAGAAAGATTATTCATCACGATTACCAAATTTTTCCCAAACATTTTCAACTAAATCAGCTTTCAAACGCTCATGTACGCTTGGATCCCGAATTTGATTGCGAATGTTAAGCATATCGACATTCACACTTTCTCTCGTTTTCACCTTCGCACTTCGGCTAGATTCTCCTGACTCGAACTCAGATGTATCAGCTAGAGTGTATCCGTGTCGTTCATCCTCGACTATCATATTGTGCAATATGACACACGTTCTCATTATCTTTCCTATCTTTTCCTTGTCCCATTTTAGAGCAGGGTTTTTTACAATTGCAAACCTCGATTGCAAGACTCCAAATGCCCGTTCGACATCTTTTCTGACTGATTCTTGTCTTTCTGCAAATTTCTGGGCTTTAGGACCTTGAGGAAGCGGGATGGATTGGATAAATGTTGCCCAATTAGGATAAATTCCATCGGTCAGATAGTAGGTCATACGATAAGTGTGGCTGTTGACCTTGAACTTCACTTTAGGTGCTCGACCTTGTAAAATGTCATCAAAAACTGGTGACCGATCAAGAACATTGATATCGTTAAGGGTACCTGGTAATCCGAAAAATGAGTGCCATATCCAAAGATCTTGTGATGCCACAGCTTCTAAGACAATTGTCGGCTTTCCTGAACCACGTGTGAACTGACCTTTCCAAGCCGTTGGGCAGTTTTTCCACTCCCAATGCATACAATCGATGCTGCCTATCATCCCCGGAAACCCGCGTGCCTCTCCAGCGTCAAGTAGTCTTTGAAGATCTTCTGTTGTAGGTGTTCTTAGATACTCCTCTCCAAACAAAAGTATTATCGCTTCTGCAAAATTCTCCAAACATAAAATTGCAGTACTTGCAGCAAGTCGGAGATATTCGTCATTGACATCGCCCGCGTGACCGTATGCCAACGATCGGATGGCTGAAGTGCATTTTTGAAGTGTAGAGAGGCCGTTCCTTCCATGACCATTTCTTCGTTGCTGAAAGTATAGAATTTCATTACCTAGGCGTTCGACAATGCGAAGGAACAAAGACTTGTTCATTCGAAAACGCCGCCTAAACATGTCGTGTGTGTATGTAGGATTTTCACTGAAGTAATCCTGCCATAGTTGATTGTGTCCTTGTTCCCGATCTCTTTCGATGTATACTCGTCTCTTCGGCTCTTTGGTTAGAACAGAGTCGATGAAATCATCGATTTGTTGGTCCACCATTTCCTCAAAAACTTCATATACTTCATCATTTGAGGAGCTTGACATTCTTTCTTTTTTGGAAAAAAAAATATCAATTTTATTCTCTACTCCAAAAACAAATTATCATTTTTATTCTCTAGTCCAAAATATAACAAATTATCAAATATATTCTATACTCCAAAATATAACAAATTATCAATTTTATTCCCTACTCCAAAATATAACAAATTATCATTTTTATTCTCTAGTCCAAAATATAACAAATCATCATTTTTATTCTCTACTCCAAAATATAACAAATTTTCAAATATATTCTCTACTCCAAAATATAACAAATTATCAATTTTATTCCCTACTCCAAAATATAACAAATTATCATTTTTTTTCTCTTAAAATTATAATGTAATTAAAATTATAACGAGTGCAACGATTTAAAAAATTAAAATTATCACTTAAAAATTAAAATCTCGTTTAACCTAAGTATTATAATGTAATTAAGAGCTTACGTTGCTTGTGTTGTTCTCGGTTGGGTGAGGCAGTATAAGCGTAGTTGTGAAGTTGTCCTCTTCGTTTGTAGTTGATCAAGTGTTTCACAAAGACATCAAGGAAGAGAAGTAGTTGATCAAGTGTTTCAGAAGTTGTGTTCTAGAAATTTTGAAATTCAAAGACACTCCCTCCTCGATTTTATGAACAAAAGACCTCTCGATCGCCCTAGCTACAAGAATCGCCTCTCGAGTCGCAAACCCTAGCTATTTGGGAGAGAAGAGAAAATGAAGAGAATAACGCGAAACACCTCATTTGCGGCGCGTCATCACGACTCCGTCCAGCCAATCCGGTGGCTCCACGTGTGTTGAACTCGTCTCACACAAGTTCACGACAGAGGCCCGGTTCACTTAATATTACCCATTTTCCTTTTTTTTTTCAAATTAAAAACCTGTGAACCCAGGTCCATGACCCTCTTATGATACCTCAATGTACATGCTCTTAGAGGGGTGGTTTTGTTGTTTTGTATAAAAATAATGAAACATGTCTATATACAAATCACTTTTTTTTTGGTTTTGATGATATAAAAAATTCGGTTAAGATTCGGCTTGATTTATATGCCAGCTCCCAAGACTACAAATCTTTGCCTTCTATTGGATTTGTTGTTAGCTTAATATAATATGGGTGTTTTTCAAAACCAACCCATATTTTCAAGTCAAACCCAAAACCAACCCTTTTTTTTTGTCCATACTATTCATCAATAAAATTTCCATATTATCCTTATGTTTTTGAATTATTCACAAAATTGCCATTTTTATTTATTTTTTTATTAATTTCGAAATTAACAAAAAACCAAATACACCCCAACCATTTGTTCTTATTTACAAAAATGCCATCATCATCAATTTTTCCAACCACCATGAACCACCATTTTTGAGCTCTAAAGCTCTAGAATTCAATTTTCAACCACTTTTTTTTCTCATTCTAACCCAAAAAACTTCATTTCTTCTCATCTCCTCTACATTTCCATCTAAAAAACTCTCATAACTATCATTTTCATAATCATAAACTTCATATTTTCGAGTTTCTTCATTAGTGAATCGTTAAAGATGCTTCTTTTTGCTCATATTTGGAGTTTGGACGGTTGAAAATGTTGGAAACGAGCTTTACACATGAAAAAGGTAATTATTTACATGGTTTTCGTTCTTTTTCAGATCTGTGTCGCGACGGTAGACTGTTTTGTATGTCTACGCCTCCGTGGAGACTTACGATGCAGTCTATTTGTCAACGCACGGGTTAGTTTTGCAATTGACCAGACAATTTTTTTTTCTAACGCAGACTTCCCCAGTAGTCTCCGTCTTTACCTTTGACAACAAAAATAAAATTTTCGGTAGACTTACTAAGACGTCTACCTAAAAGAGGTTAGTTTTTCATTTGACCGAACTTTTGACTTTTCAAAATAGACTTCAACGGAGGTCTACAAAATGTAGACTGCCAACGAAGTCTATAAAATGTCAGTTTTACATTTGACCAAAACTTTGACTTCGTGGAATAGGTTAGTTTTGTGTTTGACCAAAAAGTTTAAAAAGCAATCAAAAATTTATTAAATTGTAGACTTCATATGCAGTCTTCTTATCTTAAAAAAAGAAATGTAGATTGCGTATAAAGTCTACTTTTTTATTTTGGTCAAATGCAAAACCAACCCGTCGGATTTGAGAGTAGACTTCACAAGAAGTCTACACACCCGTAGACGTTCATTTCAATCTACTGATTTGAAGTCAAACTTGGTCAATTGCAAAACTAACCTCTTTCAAAAAAATTCAAATATGTAGACTGCATATGAAGTCTAGTTCTGAAAGTCAAATCTTGGATGAATTCTGGTCAATTGCAAAAAGTAACCTTTTTAAATTGTAGACTGAAATGAAAGTCTACATGTACAAAATCACAACTTTTATTCAACTATAGAAAGCAACCCGTAAAATGGTCAATTGCAAAAACCAACCCGAAGAGTAGACCTATTTGACAGTCTACGTCTGTAAACTGAAAAGAACGTCTACATCTTTAGAGACTGAATATTAAGTCTGCATAGAAAAATCTATAAAAATGTGAATTTGTGTATTATTCATTAAATTGTTTCTAGTTTTTTTTTGTTTGACAGTGTGTGTTAGTTAATCCTAATGGGTTTGAGTGATTTTGAAAAGAATTTTTTTTATAATTATGAAGGTATAATTCATTTAATTTGACAATGTTGTTAGCTAATAATTGTAGACGTATTTGTAAGTCTTCGTTTATAGTTTTGCTAATAAGGCTGAACTTGTTTTAAAGCTGAAGTCGGTGACTGTGGAATATAAATTTACATTCTCAGCATATAAGACAACGAAAACTCTGTATGTGGCTAAGTGTCGTGTTCAAGGATGTGGTTGGAAACTTAGAGCGAGTGTGAAGCATGGGTCAAAGACATTTTGGATGACAAAATATTCGAAAAGGATGAAGAATCGGAAAGGTTGAAGAATGTTTCTTGTGCATGATGGCTGTACACATGGTAAACTTCTTGAAATGACACAAGAAGATTATGATCTGGACAACAAAATTGAGAAGATGGTGCTAACATATTCCTTACCAAACATCATTTAAAACAAATGACTCCGAATAGGAAATACTCCTCTTATGCCTGTCACGAATAATCGACAAGTATGGAACTTGATCGAGTTATCTAAGACACACTTTGTACGCCTTTGTGTATCAAGCATGTGTCAAATACACTAAATTTTTTTGGATTGACTATATTTTAGATAATAAGTGTAGACGTTTTTGTAAATCTACAAATGTAGACTGCAGTTGAAGTCTATGTCGTAAATTCTATTAAAAGTGTATTTGTGTATTATTCATCATATTTTTTCATGATTTAATTATTTTACAGTGTATGTTAATAAAATTTTAATGGTCTTGGATGAATTTCACAATTTAATGTGTTATAATTATACACTTGATACTTATTGCAAATTGTTTTGATTAGTGTTATTCTTGAAAAATTTTTGGGAAAATTTTGTATAGATTTTCTTCTTCTCACATGTATGTTAGTTTTTATTTTATCTTATGGTGGTTTTACTTGTTTGGTTGGTTAGATCTTGTGAAAAAATTGATATCTAACAAAAAATTAATAATATCATACAAGTGAAAACAACTAAAAATGAATACAATGTTTATAGATTATGCATTAAAAAATTATTTAAAAATTAATATTTTATTATGAAAGTTATTACAAAGCAATATATTAAAAAGTATTATTGAGTATGTTTGATTTTTCATAATCTTGATGCTTCAAATAAAGTCTTGGAAAAAGTACCTGCAAAATAAGATAGAGTTATGAGAAAAACATAAGATAAAAAATGAAATCATATTTTAGTAGACTTTTTATTAAATCTACCTAAAGTTATTGTTTAGTAGACTTTAGTTGAAATCTACACTAATGGAAAATTTTCATATCTAAAAGTGTGCATTTAGAAAATTAGAAAATACTTTGTTCTGGAAAATATTTTAAAAATAGTTTTTTTGTCATCCTTGTAAGAAAGCAAAAAGATAATGTATGAATCTATAAATTTAGTTCATTATAAACATAAAATATCTTATAATGAATATATGGAAAGCTTACATTTTTGGGAAGATGATTTGAAAACATTGGAAGAGAATACCTGCAAAATAAAATAAAATTATGAAAAATAAGATAAAAATTAAAATCATATTTGAGTAACTTCTAATGAAATATGCTTAAAAGTCAAGGCTAGTAGACTTACCAGCCGTAAGTTTTAAGTAGATTTCAAATGAAGTCTACTCTATAAAGAAAAATAGATCTGAAAAATAAATACACTAAAAATATGAAATAAGTTTAAATCTAAAAAACTTTTAAAAATATGATTTAGTAGGCAAAATAGTTATAAATTAAAGACATACTAATATGAATTTTAATATGTAACTTTATTTGAATATAAATACTAGAACACATTTTTTAAATCTATAGATGTAAACCTTACATTTCTAGGAGGAGAAGAGAACAACTATGGAAGAAAATACCTGCAAAATAAGATAAAATTATTAAAAAACATAGAAAAAAAATTAAAGTCATATTTTTGTAGACTTCCAATGAAGTATGCTTAAACTTTGTGGTTTAGTAAACTTCATATGAAGTCTGCAAGCTTTAGTAAACTTCTTTAGAAGTCTACACTGTCTGATAATTTTCAGATCTGAAAAAATCTATATATTTTGAAATGTGAAAATAATTTTAAATCTGAAAATACTTTACATAATAGAATTTATAAGGTAAACTAGTAGCAAATTAATGTAGAGAGCTTGATCTATAAATTTATTTGAATATAAACATGTAAATACATATTTAAAATCTATTAATCTAAAACTTACATTTTTAGAGGAGATGATGAAATCCATGAGTGATAATACCTACCAAAAAAAGATAATATTGTGAGAAATAAACATAAAAATACATATTTAAAATCTATAGATCTAAAACTTACATTTTTTAAAGGAGAAGATGAAAACCATGAATCATAATATCTAAAATGACAAGATAATATTGTGAGAAAGACTTGAGAAAATTTTAGAGAGAAAGAAGATAATGAGAGAGATTTGGAAACAATTGAGAGAATTTTAGAGAGAAGAGAGAAAGTTTTAGAGAGAAGGGAGAGAGTTTTAAAAACTTGTGCAGCCACTTTAGAGAGAGATTGTATAAATTTTGTTTATATAGGGAGACACAAATGTAACTAGGTTAAAATTTACGATACTGTAGACTTCGTTTGAAGTCTACTAAAATTAAAATTTTGGAGTAGATCTTACTATAACATAGTAGACCTTTTTGGAAGTCTACTATAATAATTTAATTATTGTTATTTATTCTTTATTATTTTAGTAATTTTAATATATGATTTATTAAATTTATTTTTTTATTTTTTAATAGTTATAGTATATGATTTCACTTTTTTATTCGTAAGAAACTTAACTTAGTTTAAATATAATGATTTTTTGTAAAACAAATTGAAAAATATAGACTGAAAAAGACGTCTTCAGATAAATAGACTTTATTGTAGGTCTACGAAACCCTAAACCACAAATCTCAAACCCTAAATGTTTTGCTTGATAATCAAAAAGTCTCATTTATACAAAATATAAACTACTAAACATTAGTATGCAGATTTAAGTTAATAAAACAAAAAAAAAACAAAATCTAAAATCTAACCCTATGAAATCAACTACTAAAAGACATAACATGTTAGAACCTTTTGTTTCTAAACTATGAACATAGTCTAACACATGATAACTAAATTAGTATATATTCTTCAAAATTGTTCGATTATATGAAATTTTAATTTATTTACTTCATATTATCCATTATATTGATGATTAGTTAAAAATATCACAATAATTATTTTTATACATTTTTAAAATTAAATTATTAGATCAAATTAGAGTGTAGACTACAAAACAAGTCTATAAAGTAGACTTCGTAGGAAGTCTATATATATGTAGACTTCTTTTATTACATGTAGACTTGCAAAGGATAAAAACGTAAAATACATTTCTGTTTTTTGTTTGGTCATAAGGGTTAAATAGTACTTTCATTACTCCTTTAGGTTGGTTTTGCATTTGACTGAAAGTAAGGTATACTTTTACATTTGACTTGAATATTTGGGTTAGTTTTAGCAAATGTCCCATATAATATACTCACTCATAATCATAATGTATTCAGGAATGGAATTTGAAACGAGAGACCTCATAAGGGAGATCAGTTATAAAACATTTTGTTTTGTTATTACTTATTGTTAAAGAATATATTGACAATATATAGAGAAGAGAAGTTTATAAAGTTGATATTAAAAGCGGAGGATATGTTCTAATGCATTTACAAATGACGATACATAAGCATTTATTGCACCTAAAACAAAAACCAACTAAACACCCACAAAAGGCTAAAAGTCGACAATAATGCCAAAAGATTAGTGGGTGTATGAAATTCCACTAAGATGCATTTTTAAGTTTGATGTTCTTATGTACCTTTTATTCGCACTTAGTGGTACACATATATACACAGAGACAACACAACACCATGCATAGTATTATACATACCAGGTGCTGCATACAATTTGTCTATATATATATATATATATTCTATTTTCAAAATAAATAAACACATTTTAGTAATAATAAAAACTAGATCTTGACCCGCGCCCTCGCGCGGGTGTTGGATTTAACTTGCATTCAATGTAAATTTATAAACCATTTATTTGATAAAATGTCCATTTATATTTTTATGTTTTGTAAAATATATTTAGAGTAGAATATATTATATTATAATATAGATGTTTGATAACAATTTTTTATATGTACGTAATCTTATATTTATAATTTTATAATGGATGCAATTTGATGTAATTGTAATATTCATAAATTAACCTATTGATTTTTTTTTGTTTATTTATTTAAAAATAATTTAATTTTTTACAGTAGGTTTTTATGAATTATTATTAATTTTATGATATTAGATTTTAAGTGAAGCGACAGATTAGTAAATAAGAAAGAAATGCAATGGTTAAATGTGTAAATAAAAAAAATATTTAATGTGCTATCCGTGTTTCCAAACAATTCTCATTTAATCTTCTATCCAAGTTTCCAACCGACAAAATCTGTAAAGGAGAAAGAAATACAGTGACTAAATATGTAAATAAAAAAATATTTAATCTGCTATACTTGTTTCCAAACAACTTTCATTTAATCTACTATCTAAGTTTCCATACAGTACCAAAAGGTACTTCAGTTTTAATAATATAGATGATATACGCATCGGCTTGTAAGAATAAAAAGAAATATATGTCGGGCAGCATCGTCAACTTTAGTATTGATTTGGATCCCAAATCCAGACTCTTATAAAAATAATTTAGTACATGATTAGAAGATACATCAGTCAAAAAACAATATTAGAGAAGATACACACGATTTATAGTAGTTCACCTTAATGTGAAAGTTACATACATTTTTAACATTGCGGATTTCTTCCCTATGACCAACTGAAAAAAAAAAAAACAAATATGTTAGGTGAAAGAACACTCATGTTAGATGAACATCTCGCCTATGCATTGCTTTGTACGTAACGATCAGTCGAATAAGTATAACTGCATAATCTCCATGTACAGATAAGTTTTATTTTTTCCTCACCTTCACGTATACAAATATTCCATTCACCAACAATAGAGAACTAGACTCTTATATGGAAGTCAACTGTCAGATGTAGTAGAATAAAAGCATATGCATTACTTTGTTAGCAACGATCACATATATATGTCCGACCAGAGAGATAGTCAACTCGGTATATGATTCGACAATTAGTTAATCGTCAGCACCTGAGAAGTCATGTCACTGTATGTATATCTATAGCATCAAGTATCGTATTCTATCTGCACCATATGCAAATGAATTACAGAATCACATGTTTTACATCTCAGTTGAAAACAAAACCTAATCTATCTAAAGTATTAGGTCAAAACAACATATTCGGAGTTGTATTATTGTAATCTAAACACAAAACAGAAAATGACTGGTATATGAAATCAAAATAATACCTAGTAATAAATATCATGCTAGAGTTATAATCTTTTATACAAAATACCTATATATAATGGTTATTAATATTTCAAGATATGAAACATGAATATTTAACTATTGTGAATGATAGCTAAATAGCTTATTGTAAACATGACCAAGGTTTACTACTAATGAAGCAATGATTATGTAATTTAATATTTGGTTAATCTATCTAAACTCTGCGAGAAACAAGAGACTCTTCTGCCTAATAAAGAGAGCATATTCCGATCCCTCGCATGTTGTGTATAGATATATATTCCTGTAAAGTAAATTACATTTATCAACAACTTATTATACTATGTTAAAATATGATATAAGTTGGAAATCAATAGACTTAACCTTTACAATTTAGTATTTTTAATTAAATGTGATCTAAGACCTGACTCACCAGAAAAAGATCTTCAAGTTACCTGTTAGACATTTTGCAACATTTGCTTTTCCATATCATAAAATATTAATTGCTTTATCTCAACTTTTGTGTGTATCAAACTACCAATAAACAAATCGATAGATATCAAAGTTCTTAAAATAATTTCAGTAGTGGGCACGTATGATTGATTACTATCAAATATGCATGCGGGTGTGAACAATTATATTAACAAACAAGCTTATCCAGAGCTTCAGCGTCTTCAAAAATCAAAGAAAAAAAAAACTAGTCAAATCGAGTACCGTAGAACCCTATAATAGCCTCCAACTCTAGGCTTCGAGCCTGCTCAAGAGGCCACCACAGTCCCTCTGGAACTCATGGCAACTCTTTTTTCACCTAAAAAGTCAGCGATTTATTATATAAGAAGAACAATTAATTATCTATCATTGCGACAAATAAACGCAGAAAACATTTTAGAAAAAGACTTTCTCAAACACACACCATTGCTCAACATCAGGTGGGGAAAGCTTTCATACCAAAAAAGGTGGGCAAAGCTTTTCTCTCTAGACGTTAACGTATTGTTAAATTATACAAAAAAATAAATTATATTTAAACTATCATTCTTCATGTTTGATTCCCCCCCCCTTCAAATCTTACAAATAACATATTTACGAATTTTGAAGATATTACAGAGATGACATTAAGACATCATCCATATGGTTCTTCGGACCACCAGGTTCAACCAAAAACTCGCTACTATAACGAATTTAGTATTACAACTTGTACGATGATATCAAAGTTAGTTATTTTAAAGGGAAGTGCATGAAACTCAAATACTAGTGATACATATACATATCAAGATGTTAGCTATGTCATAGTGGTCTATGGCCATATGTTAACACGTACTTTTGTAATTGTTCATCACCAAAACAGTATCCAGTTCGTTTTATTAGAAAAGAAAACAGTAAGCGATTCATTGTTATTGGTAGTAGTGATGGGATAATGATATGATTTGTCACACACATACTGTATGAAAATATTTGTTTCATGCTTTTATAATACGGATTGATGTAGAGACTACGTGGAATTCATTCACAACAAATTAGGTGGAATTCGAAAAAAGGTTAGTAAAGAACTAAAGATAGAATTAAAGTATTGTCGTTTTGGAGAAACTCTGGCAGCTACAGTGTCTTTATGTTTTAGAAAACAAAAAAAAAAATATATCAGCAAAGCTTTAGGGAACGACCATTTTCACTGTTAACATATCTTTATTCTTGCAAAATTCATTCAATATCTCTTTTTCTTCTTCTATAAATACATGATTCCGAGTCTAATCTCTCCCCCAACATTCTCACAAATCTCATTTCTCTCGCCTCTGAACTTGTGACCGAACACGTATAGTGTCGAGCGCATCTCTCTCTTACTCTCTCGCTCTCTTCTCGTTAATCAGCAGCCTGAAACTGTAGAGCAGAGCCTAGGATCTTAAAAAGGATCTACCTTTCTTCTTACCCATCTCTCTCTCTCTCTAGAAAATGTTTGGGACTCTCGCTTCCGGAGATATCGAACCCGCCAGATTGAGGCGTGATTTGAGGATAACGTGCAATCTAGGGTTCTCCTGCGGCGGATTTGAGGACATCGGTATGAGATTGGAAGGCGAGAACTTGGTGCCACGCGGCGCTGAGGAAAACCGAGAAGTGGTGGCCGAAACGGCGCCGTTTCAGGTCGAGCGGCCTCTGTTTCAGCAGACGCAGAAACTTGTTGTGGGGTACGCTCTGACTCCCAAGAAGAAGAAGAGTTTCTTGCAGCCCAAGCTTGAATTCATGGCTAGGTAATGAAACATAACACAAGTGGCTTGTCTGATAATCAAGTGTGTGTGTGTTTCTTTTCCTGAGACCACTCTTCATTTTCAAATTTTCAAAAGGACTTTTGACATTTTAACTAGATTTGGTTCTTGTTTCCTTGCTCTTGTTTTGGTATAGCATGATTCTGTTGTGGAGGACCATAGCCACTAGCTACTGTCTTTTGTCCTTTATGAGTCCTTGCTTAGACATGCACTTATTAGTATACTTGAGGTATCTGGAACCTTGTTTCTATGGGGAATATTCCTTTGAATAAATCCTTTTGGATTAGTCTCTGTTGAAGATTGACTTTAAGCCTTCTACAGAAAAAAATAATTAACTTTTGATGTTTTGCCTTTTTTCTATTGCTTGGAGATCTTCTTCAGCCACATGGGTAGTTTTAAATTAAACAATGACTGATTCTGCTTATAATATTGTGTTCTAGAATCTCTCAAGCAAAGGGTTTTTGTAGTTAGATTTCTTTTGCTTCTTTCTAATCAAACCATAGCTTTCATTCTTTTTTCTTATTCTAGTGGAGTTTTTTTTTTGACAAAGCGCTAACAGTACTACCTGTGTGTCTATTTTAGGAGAAAAGGCATCTGCTTTGTCCCCATCGATTTGAACCGTCCACTTTCTGAACAAGGGCCTTTTGATGTCGTTTTGCATAAGGTTTGTGGGAACCAAGAATGCTTTCAGATGAACCTTTTCTTTATTTGCTGGAAATCTTATGAATTATATGATTGTGCACTTGCAGCTACTGGGAAAAGAGTGGCAAGACGTTATTGAGGTTTGGACTTTTGAGAATTTTTTAATTTTCTTACATACACGTAGATTAATATTGTATCGTCAAACTCAATATTTGCTTTACTATGTTTGTAGGATTACCAGCAGAAACACCCTGAAGTGACTGTGCTTGATCCTCCAAGTGCAATAAAGCGTATATATAATCGACAATCGATGCTTCAGGGTATGGCAGATTTGAATCTGTCAGATTGCAGTGGTAATAATTCTCTTTAACATTATGAATTCAAGAACTTCCTTTACTTACTACTCTATAAGTAATCCTTTGCTTTGGTAAATCCCTTGTAGGCAGCATTTATGTTCCAAAACAATTGGTTGTCTTGAAAGATTCAGCATCTAGTGCAGATAGAGTTGTGGAAGCTGGTCTTAAATTTCCACTAGGTACAACAACTTCACATTAAATGATGATTGTGAGCAAATAATATGATTGGGATCTTAAACTTACTTGATTTTTGTCCCAGTTGCAAAGCCACTCTGGATCGATGGAACTGCAAAGTCACATCAGTTGTTCTTAGCTTATGACAAGCACTCACTGGCAGAACTTGAACCGCCTTTAGTCCTGCAAGAGTTTGTTAATCATGGTACTATTTGTGGTTTTACCTTAACACATTTAGTAAAATACCGAATGTATCCTTTATTCATTTGTTTTGGTGCATGAAGGTGGAGTAATGTTCAAGGTCTTTGTGGTGGGTGATATTATAAAAGTGGTGAGACGGTTCTCTCTACCAAACGTGAGTAGTAACTGCGAAAAAGCCAAAGCTAATGGCGTCTTCAAATTCCCGAGGGTTTCATCTGCTGCTGCTTCAGCGGATAATGCAGACTTGGAACCTAGCGTTGCTGAGCTGCCTCCAAAGCCTTTCCTTGAGGCACTTGTGAAAGAGCTGCGAACCTTATTGGTATAAAAATTTGCCGCTTCCTCCCATTCCTCCCCTGCAAGTCTGTTTCTTTTGTTTTGTTTTTAATCTTTTGCTGCTTTGTATTTTGATAGGGACTTCGGCTTTTCAACATAGACATGATCAGAGAACATGGGAGCAAGAATGTCTTTTCTGTTATTGACATCAATTATTTTCCTGGTTTGTATTTGAACCTTCTGTGTAATTTAAATATGATTTTTGTCAGAGAAGCAGAGAAATGAACTTTGAAAATCCATTTGCAGGTTATGGAAAGATGCCAGATTACGAGCCAGTAGTTGTAGATTTCTTCCACAATCTGGCGCAAGCCAAACATAAGAAGAGACACTATAAATGAAAACTTGGGAGAGAATGTATCAGATGTTCTTCTAAGGAGGGTTTGTTTTTAATTAAGCTGATGTAAGAGCAGTGGGGGAAAAGAATAATTAATGACTAATTATGTATTTTGTACAGAACTAGCTCTCACCTTTTGGAAAGCTTTATCAGATAACAAGTTTTTGATTAGTGATTCTGAGTTTTTAAAAATACAAAGAAATGGGTTTCTACTTGAAGACATGATTGCTGCTGTTTCGGACAGTTGATGCAAGAAAGACCAAAATCCACTTAGCTGACTAATTGTTGAGCTCTTCTACTGTTAAATATTGAACTTTAGTTTTCCTCAAGACTAGTGAAAGCAAATCCATAGCCAAAGTAGAAGATTAATATACAGTTTTGGGAACTAACAGAGACAGACACTGAATACAATTTTAGCTTTTACTAGACATAGCTGCAAAAGCAGAAAACTCCATAGAAAACATTCACATTTAACTTATCCAGCTTCATTTTACTCTGCTGAGATGGCTTCTTCTTCTTGATCGTCTTCATTCCCTTCTATTCTTATATCCGGCAAGGTTTGTGGATCAGTGAGAGCTTCTCTCTCTTCTTGCAACATTGTGCTTTCAGGAGTATCATCTACTTCCTCCTTTTGCTCTGTGGAGAACTGGTTTGAACTTTCCTTATATTCAACTGTTTCATCATCACTACCTTCAGACCTTGTATTCTCCTTCACCTCAGTTGTGTTTGAGCCTGAGATGTTTTCTATTAGAGAAGAAGACTCTGAAGTCGAGTTCCTGGAGTCATCTTGAATGGGATCTATGTTGGTAACGTTTGCGGAAACAGTGATGTTGGGAGCAGATTCATCACGTGTCTGCTCAAGTTTGACAACAGAGGACCCTGAAGGCGATGCACCATCTTCTTGACTCCGTTCTTGCATGATTCTTGTTTCATTCTGCAGAAACCCTGAAGCTTCAAGAACTGCTTCTGTTGAATTCCCATTAACTGTTGCTTCACCTCTGGATGGTTCACTGTCACCATCTTTCACTTCTGTGGTTGTTTTCTCCAAGACAGGTTCCTTCTGAACCTCAGCCTCGCTTACAGTGGCGTTGGCATTGTTCTCCTGAACTGTTCCTGTTGAATTATCAGAGCTTTCTTTAAGTTTCTCAGTGTTCAGTATCCGAGACTCATGAGACACCGCACTGGAAGCATCATCAGCCTTGTAATGCTCCTCGCGCGCCTCGTCAACAGTCATATCAACCTCATCTGCATGATCAGTCTCTTTTTCCTTCTCTTCTTCAAGCGATTCATCATCCTTATCAGCATCTCCAGCCGTTTTACTTTGATCTTGTTCATCGATATCATCATCTTCCTCATGTTTGTTCTCTTCCTCATCCTCTTCAACTACTTCCTCTCCTACCTTGCTCTTATCTTCTTCATCCTCCTCAGCTACTTCTTCTTCCTCCTCCTCATGAGTACCATTCTCTACTTCACTCTTGCTCTCTTTCCCTTCTTCTCCATGGTCTTCATCCTCGTCATCTTCCACATGCTTCTCCTCCACATTCTTATGATAACCGGGAAGAAGATCTTTTCTCCCAAGCTTCACCATTCCATCTTCCTTCTCCGACAACTTCTTGTCATCAGTCTCATAGAATTCCTTCTTCTTATCATGAGAATACTTCACTTGGTAGATTAGCCAGATGCAGACTCCAAGCAGAACACATATCTGTAGGACATGCTTCCCTTTTATACCTCTGCTCCCTCTTTGGCTTCTGCTTGATGTTTTCTTCATCTTCAACAAACACTCTTAAATCTTCTCACAGCTATACAAATAGTTCTTTAACCTGTGACAATATAAAGGTAACAGCTTTTACAGAATAAGACAAGTAACCACCACCTCAAGAACTAGTGGTGAAAAAACAGAACCTGTGACATGCAAAAAAGTAAAAAGACCAAATTTATTGCAACCATGATGCAAAGTAAGTAGAAATTTGAAGAGAACTAAACCAAACTACACAAATTGAAACTGAGAACCTAAAACCCCTAAAATTTGTAGACAAATCAAAGAAACACCAACTAAAGGTTCGATCTTTAGGAGTCAAATCAAGAACCCATTTCTTAAAAAGAGCTTAACTTTTATATAACCAAAACAAGAACCTAGAAAAGAGTTTGTGTTTGAACATATAATGCAGGAAAAGAATCAGATTCGGAGACAGCAGAAAAGAAAAGTGCAGTTTGAGAGATAGTTACCTGAGAGAAGGAGACAGAGGAAAGAGTTTGAGCTTCGACAAATCTACAGAGAGAGTTTATAGTAAGGGATCAGAGAGAGAAACTTTGAATAAGGAAAGAGTGTCAAGGACAGACAGAGAGAGGTAAGGCCCAGACAACGCAAAGAGGGTGAAGCGATGACTATTGTCTATTTCCTCATTTTTAATTATTCTTGGGGAATTATTTTCAATTATTCACACTTTTTATATTCATATCAAACAGATTATTGCAATAATTAAGTCATCTTAGTTTATTTCTTTGCTGAATTTTCATAGCTCGTTCTAATCATGAAACTGAAAATAATAATAAAAATAAACTATTCTAATCATGAAGCTGAAAATAAACTGAAGTAAATGATTATTTTGAATTAATCCGACTAAGATAGCTCGTTCTAATCATCAAACTGAAAATAAGAATAAAAATAAATTATTCTAATCATGAAACTGAATATATTAAAATAAACTAAAGTATATGATTATTTCGAATTAATCTGACTAAGATGGTTTGTAAGAAAACTGTTTCTAGCATTTAAAAACTTAATGTGTATGAATCATTCTTCAAGTTGTCAAAGTGGACTATAGAACGGATAAAGAGCACATTTAGTCTAAGAAATAAACATATGTTGGTTGAACAACTACACACTTGATGATCTAATATGTGCTCCCTCATTGTTTAAATATTCAACATGCTCTTTTTTAACAGGTATGTTTCTTATTCCAATTAATGAAACCAAGTTTACATACTTAATACTGCTATATCTTATGAATTCTCAAATGAAAATTAAACGATTGCTTATCTTTTCCACAACTATAAGTTTTCCTTGGAATTTTATAGAAAATGAAAAATCCACTTTGCTTTACAAAGAGAATAAGTCTACTTCAAGCCATTCAACCATAGTTTAATGTCTATTATGATTCATTAGTTGGAGTATATGATGTTTCAATTTGTAAATATGCACCAATAAAACCATTGCTTAAAGAATGTAGGTGAGATGTATTAAAGAGGTTAAGTCTAAAGTTTTATACAATGTAATTAATTGGCATAAGATTGTCATTCCCAACATGGAAGTTCAAAGCTGGTTATAAGGCATACTAATGTTTTTCTAAGATCACCAAATTAATTTGTTACATATTTTTGTTGAACAGATAATGTTTTTCCTTATTTGAGTTTAGAATCTTCCTGGATTTTTCAATATTTGTAGGTTATATTACTTATGAAAAATAATTTTTCACATTATAATTTCAATATTGATACATGTTTTAGCTTTCATCACTAAATCTAATTTTCCATGTATTATGTTTGAGTATGTTAAGAAATTTAAAAAATAATTAATATTTAAATATTATAAAGATCTTCAGTCAAGCCTTTTTAGTGTGTTATAACCTTGTTTTTCTTTTTTGCTATGTGTGTAGAACTGTATATTTTGGTAGAGACACAGTGGAATGTGAAGACTCATTCTATCAATATGGTATTTTTCTAATCAAACTGGAACATGGAAGAACAGATTCTCATAACCTCCGGTAAGCTTTGATTCTATTTCGACTGTTTTCCATGTACCGGATCCCCAGAAACCCTCAGTATCAATAGCATTGTTTTTGAAAGCACTAGCCGAAGTTTATGTATGGTAAGTTATTTGTTTTTGGAGATAGAAAGGAACACTAGTTTTTACTCTTTTGTTGTTATTTCACAGGTGATTTTGTGGCAGCAAGAGAAAAAAACACATGTGAAAGAACCATGTCAGTTTTTTTTTACAGAGTCAGACCTATAACTCCTATAGACCAAGCTGAAATGTATGGTTCAGTTATAATTTAATATAATACTTTTTTAAAAACTGTTATTTAACTCAACCTATCTTGTGGGGTACTTTCAAACAGTTTTCTGCATACAAAGATCTGGTGGTAACGTTCTTGAAGTACTACAATAATGTAGATCTACAAATTGTGAAGCTTAAAGAATATTGTTTCATGTAAATAGTGAGAGGGAGAGGCTCAATGGCTTTCTTCAAACAAAGAGTGAATGTATACTAATGATGGTTATAATCCAAAAGAAAGTTATCCTTTTTTCGCCTAATTGAAAATCCAATGCTATAAAGTATACTAATGCTTTTCTAAGATCACCAAATTAATTTGTTTTGTATTTTTGTAAATCAGAAATTATTTTGCCTTATTTGAGTTTAAAATTTTCTTGGATCTGCACTATTTATGTAGGTTACAATACTTATGAAATGTAAGTTTTTACATTTTATTTTCAATATCGATATGTGTTTTCGTTTTCACTAAATCTAATTTCCCATAATTTATGTCGAGTATGTTAAAAAAAATAAAAGATAATAAATATTTATGTATTATAAAGATCTTAGATGAAATTAAACATTTTTAGATAGTAATTTATTAAGTTTTCCGTTTTAATTTATTTTGAAAAAATACTTTATAAATAAAATACTTGATAGATAAATAAAAATTGTAACTAAAAAATTAATCAATATAGTAAATATAGAAAAATGGAAAATTAAAACTTGAATATCTAATATGATAAACTCTTAATTTTTGAAAATATAAAATAAAACTGATTTTAGAGACACTGAAAATACTTCCTTTCAATTGGATCGTTGATTGGCCATCATATTCATTGCTTCCTAAGCTATGCTGTTTTGGACTCATAATTGGGCTTATTTGAATTTAGTTCTCTTAATTTGAATTATTGGGCCTATTGATATCCATTTAGAAATTTATCCACTAATAAGTCTCTCTCTCTAAACGCTCTAAGTTCTCTCTAAACAACAATTGCGTTCGGTGGCCGGTGAGCACTTTTGCCGCCGGTCGCCATCCCTCCTTTGTACGTTTTGCTTTTTGTTGTGATATAAATAAAGATCTATGTCTCTTCGGTTCAGCCGAACTTCTTCCGTTGCGGATCTCAAGTCTTCGCTATGGCGATGTTTTTTTGTTGTGTTTCTTTTCTCTTCATTGAAGCAGATCTCCAATCTATTTTTCTATCTTCAATGAAGAAAGTTCAAATTACTTTCCACTAGGTTTTAATTGAATCCCAATGACCAATGATCGAATTTTCTTTTTTATCGTTTCACTTTAATCAATTTTTCAAAGAGAATCAGTCTTTCCTGTTGATTTAGCCATATAAGGCGATTGAGGAAAGCATCTCTGTTGAGAATTGGTTGGGTTTGATGGAGTTATGCAGTCAATTCAGAGGAGACCAAGTAGAGTTGGCGCTTATAGCGGTCCAACGAATGTTCTCTTTTCAAATTGACTAAAAACTTCTTTGGTATTAATCAATGGTGAAGGAGGATAATTCTGATCAGGGAGGTCACGGTAGAGGTGGAAGGTATTCAGATCGGGAAGAACGAGGCTTCTAAACTGAGTATGGATCGACACGAAGGTACATCACGGCGGAGGAGTATTGCAACGTCGGATCAGTGGCGGAGCGATGCCGGCAATTTCAACTTACGCATGAAAGCCGCGTGTCGCGTACGTGTCACTAGGAGATAAGAAATCAAATATGTGTAGTGTCGGTGTATACTTATGGGCTTAAAGTTGTAATTGTTTAAATTTCTGTTACTGAGCCTCGATGTTTTAAAGCCCGACATATGTAAACACGCCCACTGGGCTGTTTTAATGAAATGAGGTTGACAAAAAAAAAAAGGGCCTATTGATATCCATAATATTTTACATTTCTGTAAATATTTTAGCAAAATTCAAAGATTTTTTTTTTTTTTTTGTAACAAGCAAAATTCGAAGATAAAAGCTCTATTTTGACCCAAAAAGCTCTATAAAACCGGTTGTGTCGGAGTCAGATGAGATGGAATTACACCACTTCCTTCTCAAATCAAACCTATCTTGGATCGGCCAACCAAAAACCAAGAATTAGAAAATATCCACGACAAGATTTCTCTACCTATTTTTCTATAAAAAAACATTCTTATACATTGTTTGAATATTCACCATATATTGTAAGCTTATCATCATTCGATCATGCACTCAAAATATAAGTCGCTTAACACTTTGAATTTAGATAATTTCATTGAAAAACAAGTAATTTTTCTCATGTACTGAGATCTAGACAAAATAAAGTAACACGAGATTCCTTTACACATTCATCAGTTCAATTTGAAATCAATATGGTTTAGTTCCAATATAATTGCCCGCAGGGTCATAGTTACACACAATAATACTTGCACCATTGGCACACATACCCTTACCACAACCCACCCGAGCAGAGCCACGCCACACGACCTGCGTGTAGTGCCCACAAGCTGAACCGTGGCACGAGTTTTAGTAATAATCATAATACGACCTGCTGACATGTCTCCGCTCCCATTGCAAGGTTCTCTCCATATGGTCCAGATGAAGGCTCGAGGCTGCATGAACCGACTGCTAATTGGTTTGCGTAGTCCTGAGCCACAGTGGCTAGGCCGAAGTCCCATCTTAGAGGCTTGACTCTGACCAAGGCTCGGGCTACGTTGTGCGGTCTGAGGTTGTTGTCAGAAGAGTCATGGGACAGCGAATACTGAGAATATTGTGCGAAAGAAACATCGATTTGAGTCAAGTAGTTGATGAGAAGTAAGAGAAGCAAGGATTCTATAGAGACCTTACGAAACATTTTCAATGACTTTGTTCTTTGTTTCGTAAAGTATGTATGGGAATAAGATGAGTTTCCTGTGTTTTGTGATGCTACTTATAGAAAGTGTTTTGTTCTTCTGGTGATCTCTCCCTCACTCGCAACCACGACGCCGCGAATGAATACTACCGAAAGGTCGATTCTTCAGCCGGCGAGACGAATTCTCTTGTGGCGGAGCAAGGAAGCTTGAGAGGTGATGAAGATGACGGCCCATCTCAGTGCACCTGATGCTTGGGTTGATGTGGTTGAGAGGTTCTCTAATGACAACAACAAGACTCTCAAGTCAGTCTCTCCTTCTATTGTTTACATTAACATCATATATATGTAAAGGTTGACACTTTAGCTCTTTAGAATTGGTCCCGCTTGATCTCATTTGAAACACAATTATCCTTTTTAAGTGTTCACTGAATAAACAGGAGGACAACAAAGAGCACAAGGTGCCTTAACTTGGGATCTTACAACTATCTTGGATTTGGTTCTTATGATGAATACTGCACCCCTCTTGTTATCGAGTCTATGAAGCTCCCGAGTTGATGCAGGTTCCAGTTTCTTAATCTCTAACAATCTCTCTCTCTGCTGAGAAAAGAAGAGAAAATGCATCAAAGAGCAGCAGAGTCTCTGGAACAATCACTTCTCTGCTGATATTCTACTCCTCCATGGTAAGCTCTGATGGTAGCCACCAGTCTTTGCTTGTGAACTTGTGTGCTAAGCTTGTTCTTTTTGTTTTTACACAGATTCTTCCAGCATCAAGGTAAAGCATCTCAAGCATGACAAAGATTGTTCACATCATTTTATACTAGTGTCCATCACTCTGTAACTGATAGATAAATCATCTGAACAAAAGAAGTTTGCTTAGAAACACCACTTATCATCACGAAAATTGCATTCTTGTCAGATTTTGACTTCTGTGATAGGATAAATAGCCACAGCTAGAGCTGCAGCTGCGTGTAACATGATCATGGTACTAGAGTGTTTTGCACTGTTTGAGTTTCTATAAGGTGATGATGATATTAATATTTTTTCTCTGTGAATATTCAGATTGTATCATACATGTCTTCATGCACTATTGAGGAGGTTGCTTCAAGTTGTAACGCTGTTCGGTTTCTTCAAATATACGTAAGTACATAGTAATTTTAGTAGCTTTTATTATCCTTGTATGTACTTGTTTTGTGTGGACTTTAGGATATCTTGGTATAGGTGTTCAAGAAACACGAGATAGCTCAGATGGTGATAAGAGCTGAGAAAGCTGGATTCAAGGCCATTGTTCTGACTAATGCTCTTAGAATTGGTAAAAGAGAAGCAGATATAAAGAACAAGAATTTGTTATATTTTTCAAACAAATTCAAGGCCATTGTTCTGACTAATGCTCTTAGATTCCAAACAACAGAAGCTAAGTATTAAATGAAAAGAATTTGTTATATTTTTCATATAAACAAATGTTTGAAACATTATTATTTCAGTATTTCAGGAACACCTCTCGAAGCTAAACCTTTGGATCATTCCGTACACTGTCTCCAAAGTGCAATAGATGCGCCAGTGCAATTGCGAACAGTGTTACTCGGGACCATCGGCTGCAATCTTATGTAGCTAGGGACCACCGTTTTGGCTCAACCAATGGCTCCATGAAGAGACACCTATCTTGCGTGACTGAATACTTGGCATTTCCTTGATCGTTATGAGTACCTGCAGTGCTCTTTACTTGGAGCACCTGCACCTACATCTCTTCCTACTTAAGCATGGGATCTTATGATCTTTTTCTTTTCATTTAAGCTTTAGTTTGGTCTCGATGGGATCCTTCCTTTTATATCTTTGAGGTCTTGCTTTAGAGACCATTACTTTGGAAGTTCCTACTATTTTGAATACAAATCACACCGAGATTAAAAAAAAAAAATATATATATATATAACTTTCTCACTTCCTACAGAAGATTTAGTATTCTAGAGATCACATGCGGCCATAATTTCAATTTTTTTTTGCATTGATCAATAGTTTCGTACAAATATAAGTTATCCAACATTATTCCAATACTACTTAAAACTTTAGTTATAAATTATAATCATCAGACAAAATAAAAACATAACTTTTTTTTTCACTAATAAATATTTAGAGTGATTTAGCTCAATATCCATATTTAGTTCGGTAATTAGGTATTCATGTATAAAAAAATTGTATTTGCATATCTAGTTATCAAGGGATAGCAAAATTACCACTATATCCACGCGAAGTGAGAGAGAGAGTTGCTAGAGGTCTATCTTGTAGCTAGATTTGGGTAGTGTAGTCATATCTTGTGTCAGTTAGCGTGTCAGTTGGTGTCGGATTCAGATTGTGTGCAAGATACATTAGGCCAGTTACGTAGAAATTTAGATATATTTGATTTCTGGTTTTACTGTATTTCTGGGTTCTTCTTGTTTCCTTGGTTCCTTAGTTTCTTGTGTCACTGTATTTTTAGATTTGGTCCTTTGTTTCAGGATGAGATTTGGTTCATTCTTTCATTATTTCACTGTATTTCTGGATTTTTTTAATCTAAGCCTCCTCCGCACTAAGTCACCTTCGTGTCTGGTCAAGCTCTAATGTGTTTCTTTGTTTCTGGATCATCCGTCCATCACCTCGCTCCACTCTGTGGTTCTTATGCTCTAGATTGGAGTTGGCGGCTTTCACCGTGGCGACTACTATCCGTCTTCAAAAGCTTGCTGAAACAACAGAGGACAACTTTGGCTCTTTTGCATATCTTATCCCTCAAATTTTTCATAGTTTTGTTTTTTACCCCATACTCTTGGATTGTACATATATTTTCACGAATTAATTCCTCAAGTTTTGAATCATTTGATTGTACATTCTAGATATTCTCATAATTGCACAAATAATCCCTGATCTTTCTATTGCGTTTATTTTGACCCGAAACTTTTTAAGTTGTGAACAAACCTTGCGATTTCACCCCAAATTTTCAAATATGCACTTTTGCCCTTGTCAAATACAAATAATATATAAATGCAATATATACATCTAAATACATTCTAAAATAACTTAGATGGACTAAATGAAATTATAAATACCATTAAAAATCATAAATATCAAGATATTCCACATTTTTTTCCGCTAACATAATGATATTTTGGCTATTACAAATATTATCCAGATTAACTTTCTAATATCCGGTTAACATACATATTAATTCATATCTTATAATAAATCAATTCGGAACATAATTTTTAATCCGGTTATATAAGAAACTATTATCCGGCTATTACTGTCATATTCAATATTATCTATTTATTATCTGGTTATAGATTATTCTCCGGATTTATCATCTAATTATTATCCGGTTTATTCCTTAATTTAGCATTTGGAATGGTTTATCCAGTTTAAAGAATTATGTCCAGTTTAAAGAATTATATATCCCGTTTTAAAAGAATAGCATTTGTACAATGTTGATAGTATTGAGTATTGACACAATTGTTTAGCATTTTCATTTGGTTATCCGGTTTAGAAGAATTACATACGGCATTACTAATAGTATAACCAGATTTTTATAGTAATTTCAGATTAAATTTACAATAACCACCTATATCATTTTGTTAACCTATACATAATCAAGAATACTCATCATTACATTAAAACCCAAGAATAAACCAACCAACAACTGACTGAAGCACAGATAATAGCTGGCTCTTAGAAGATGTGCTTTATATCATCCAACGCATAAGCAAGTAATTTTCCATCAATGATCAAAGCAAAAGCATCAAAGTTCCCACCAGAACACTTTAGATGAGCCTTTCCATGAATTATCTGCAACAAGACATTTTCTTTTGACGCCTGCAATATCAAATCAAACACTTTGATTCATTTCATCTACACAATCTTCTGAAGAACCACTTTGATATCTTGGTTTTTTTTTTTACCTTTGCAGTGGATCTTTCTGTCCAGTTTTATCCAGTGAGTAGATTTCAGGCGCCTCCAAGTTGATTATGATCTTCTTCATGTCTTGTCTGAATCCGTTATCACCAGAGCACAGAAATCTGAAGCTCATATTTTTTTTTTTGCAGTTTCTTGATTTCATATTTTTGTTTTCATGGAATCTGAAGCTACCTAAGGTCACAGAAAGAAGATAACATTACACAATCGTTTCTCTAGCATTGTCCGAAACAAAAAAAAATCACTAACTAAACGAACAGAACCAAATGAAAATTAAACTATAAGAAAAAAAAGCATGCGACTTTTCAGAAATCAACAAAAAAAGGCATATGAATTTCAGAAAACATGGCTTTCCAAAAACCTCCATTGATGAAACCAAATGAAAGGGTTGGGCAGATGCTACAACATAAGATCATTGCAGAGATTTTCTCAATTCCTGAAAAAAGAGAAATAAAAAATGAATAGAGAGATTGGATTATCATCAAAGAGACAGAGAAAAAATCAGAGTCGATTGAGAAAATTAGTGTGGGATCGAAGAGATTTTTGGCCAAAAAAAAAAGGTTCTTGATTCAGAGAAAAAATCAGTGAGCTTCCAGCGATCAAAACCAGAAGAGAATAGAAAGAAAGAGAGAGGAAGAGAAATGACTAAAGGGATATAGGCCTGGGTCTAGTTATAGGAATAGAGATGGCTAAAGCTGTGTCAGTCTGTCAGTCTAAACCAGGGCTACATGTAGGGGGTATTGCTGGGATTTACGAATTGATAACAGTAGATTTAAACAGCTTCGCCATATTGCTAATTATTTTATGAATCATATCTATAGAGTGCAAATACTCAAATATTTATCCCTAACCATTCCGTTCTACCATGAATCTCATATACATTTCAATTACAACAATATATATACAAAATAATTTCAGAATGAAAGTTACACTAATAAACACATATCTTTTTGTCTTATCTCCATTAAATTATTTTTTATATAATTTACAAAAAATATTAAACTCATATTTTATATAACTACCAACTAACTCATTTCACATTAACCAACCCCAAAAAACTTCAACTTTTGAACATGAAAACGTTAATAACACTAATGATCGATAAAATCATTACAAAGATAAGATATGAAAATATCAACATATATGATTTTGATGATTATTCTTATATCAATTTAATTAAGAAGTATAATTAATTTTCAATGTTTCATTCATCCCCATTATAGTTAGACCACAAAAAAATATTAGAAAACAGATGACAAAATCCCGTACACAAAAATTACACAACGCATTAAGAACATCTTTAGCTTCGCGTTGTGCGGGGGCTATATCCCTAGTACAGATAAACATTCGAGACTTGGTATCTCATGTTTTCTAGACAGCATTAGTTCTAGTAGTTGTAAATGCTACATCAATATTCATAGTCTGTGTCTTATGAAATTTTGACGAGGTCTATTTAATTGAAAAGGCAGAAAGAAGGTCATAGACTCACATAACCGTGCATGTCCGCATTCAATGTATTTCTTTGTAATTGTACGTATAAAACAGCTATATATAAATGTATTATTCCATTACAGAATATATATTATACAAACCATAAACACCCGAACGTTAAGTAATCACCATATTCTGGTAGATGATAATCATTATTTGAAAGATAAAAACAGACACAAGTACGTCCTCTATGGACATGTTTTATTCATCTGCGTACATATATTCTTAGAAAGGCCTACGGCCCCCGATATTACCAGGAGGATCATAGCAGCAAATGATGAAAGTTCCACCATTGTCACACCTGGCTTTGGCACATCCAACCCGCACCGAGTTTCTCCACACAACTTGCTTATAGTGATCACATGCTTTTCCGGAACGACAAGTGTTCGAATTGTAGAAGTAGTCGTTCTTCTCGTTGACCCACATCCTCACTGCGGCAGCTCCGGACAGATTACCACTGCTTCGTGCCAAGTTTTCGCCGTAACGCCCGCCTGATTTAGTGAGACGACAGTCTCGTCGCCTTTGCTGAGCATATCGTCGGGCGTAGTCCGCCACATCAGCATGCCATCTTATCGGAGCCACACCAACATCACGGCGAGCACGATTGTGCACATCAAGGTAATCTTGTTGACTGTCTTGGGCTTTCAGAGGAACTGCAAAAGCTAAAACAAGTGCTATTGTCACGAATACTAAGGTTTGAGAAGAGATCTTCATATTCTTTTTTTTCTTGGTTGGATATGATTTTGTAGGTTCCAAACGAGGATATATATAGTACACTTTACTGTTTACATTGGAGTTATTTTATGGGCAAGTATTAACACTTGGAAAATAGTTTTTGGCAAACGAATACACACTTGTTTGTAGTAATTTTATTTTAATCTGTTTTACAAAGTCAATTTGGCGAAAGGGTCAGCACATAGAGCCGTAAATTTACAAAAGTGTCCATTTGTAAGTAAATTTAAGACTTGATTTGGCTCCACAATTTTAGAAGTATTAAAAATGCAAGACAATTTCTTCAAATCTTTCCATATAATTTTGAATGTTTTAAAAATACTATTATCTAGTAGAAACTTCGAAACACATGATATACAAATCATTAAAATACTTTTCCTTGATGTATATTTTATACTCTAGATAACTTCTATGTTTTATGCTTGTTAATTACTATGACTTTTACCAGGTCAGGTGAATGGATGGAGATGATGTTAATCCCCTATATATATTAAAAGAAAAACATTATAACATTTGAGGTAGCCATGTGTCATCACCACAATGAGTCTTAAAATTCTTAGAGATATTGGTCCATCTAAATATATAATAAGCTTTTTATTAAACTAACCATAAATTCATTATTTGTCTTTCATTATTTCCTTAAATAAAAATTACAGAATTACCTAATGTAGCTAAAATATATCTATGAAAATTAATGATTTTGAATAATAAATATTTGATAAAAGTTAGTGTATTCTCTATCATATTTTTTTAATTTTTAATTAATAAATAAATTAAACAACTACATTAACCATATAATAAAATTTAGATTTTTCTGTATATGTTATATTTTGATTTTTTTTTAAATGACTACAAATTACTAAAACTGTTAAATGTTTCACATTCAATTTTTTTGTGATTCTTAGTTAAAATGTTTTTTTTATGATAAGATACAGATGATTACAAAATCATATAAGTAAACAGTCTCATTTAATTAATATTAAGCTAAAAGATATATATATATATATATATCATTTAAATTAAAATATATACCATATAAAATACATAAATATTTTAATCTCAAAATTTTCTTTAAACAGAAAATAGTTTGGTAAAAGCTTTGAACAAATATTGACAACTTAATATTTAAATTTTAAACTTAGCCTTAATGTTTAAAAAAAATATAAATTACTAAAACTATTAATCTCACAATAAAAATTTTGTTATCAATAATTTAAAGTTTTTATTATAAAAATATACAAATGATCAAAAAATTATATGAGTAGAATATATCATTTAATATATATCAATATTAAGAATAGACTATATATGTTAATGTCATTTAAATTTAAATATATACCATATAAAATAGAAAAAAGTGATTGTTTGGATTAAAGAAAAAAAAAGATTAAAGAAATTTATTTATGTGTTCTCTCCAATTTAATTGTATATGTAATAGTTACTGATTTTTTCATTATTCAATATCTATTTATTATTTCATAAATATGTAAGAAAACTTACAATACATAAAAAAAATATATATAATGTTCATTTTGCGCAAGACGCAAATCTTAACCTAGTTGCTTATTATAATAGAGTGAAATCGTGAAAACGGTTTCTAATTGTTGGTCTAACCTGATCAGTGTTGAATTGTCTTTCTTTCCTTTTTTAGTCAGGGCTGGCTCAATGATGTCATTGGCCGTTGGGCAAAAAAAATTTACTATTATTTTTCTTTAAAAAAACTAATAGATGTATGCTTTTTTCAAAATACCAAAAGTATTTTTAAAAATAAATCTATGGAAATAAAAAAATACTTTCATATAAAAAAATTTGGGCCCCTTTTCCATGTATTTTTTTAAAAAATTGGACCCTTAAAGGAACCAATAGATTCTTTGTCCCTTTCAGTAATGAAGAGTTTTTTCGAATAAAGTTAACCATAAATGAGCTTTGAACATCCAAGATCCCAATGGAATCAAGTACTATATATGCACTGTATGCATAAGACCATGTAGGAGTCTCTCCCTCTCATTCTCTGATATATATTTTCCCTCTAACATTTCATATATAAATTTTGTCAATTCACAATATTCTAATGAATCACAAACAAGACCACCAATTTTTTTAATGCAAATAACAATTTTCAGGTAGCTGAAAAGAAGAAAGGAGGTTGAGTTAAATTCAAACGGAAACATACAATTCATTTGTAGTCTTATTGAAATTTAACACTATATTTTTGTTCTAAGTTGTCTATAGTATTTAATCCAACCTTCTATTCTTCAGCTATCTTCAAACGGCTAGATGCAATAAAAATCTGGTGGTTGGTTCATCATTCACTAGAATATTGTGGAGCCGCCAAATGTAGTTGAAGAATTACTGGAGAGTAAAGGTACATCAAAGAGTGAGAAGAGGCTCCTAAATGCCATTCTGCAAAGAGTCAAAATCTGGTATGTGACCCTTAGTGATTTGGACGTTCAAATGTTCTTTCTGGTTAAGTTTGTTCAAATAGTATTACTCTTTACTATTGGAAGTGACAAATGAACAATCTCTTGACTTCTTGTAAATTGTAGAATTAGAGTTTTTTTAAGAGGGAGAATGGGAAGATGAAGAAGTTGATGTATATGAGTGGGTGGTTCTTTAAAACGAAGAAGAATTGGAGATAAAAAGAAAATAATTTGGGGGTAATATTGGCTTCAGATATAACATGCAGTACAGACTTTTTTTTTTTTGGACAACACATGCAGTACAGACTAGATTCTTTTATGAATACTAGGGGGTTGTCCGCGCTTCCCGCGGATTTATTAGTTAGTTGTTGTGTGTATGTTTGATCTGGTTGTTCCGACTACGTGTATATTGATGTATAAAGTTGTGTTAATTGTGGGGGTGGTATGGATAATGCATAGTTGGGAGTTTGAAATCTTGTTAGTCGTATAGCTTTTGCGTTTTGTTCTTTTCTTCTTTTTGTGATTTGAAATAGGCCTTGTGTTATAAAAAAATAATTTATTATTGCTGTAATAATATTTGGTTGAAGACATTTTTTTACTATATTATGTTAGACTCTAGTATAAGTTTCATTATTAGATTTAGTTGTATTTTTAGTCGGCCCTGTTGTTTGCCTTTAAAATTTTTATATCGAACGTGTATAAATTCTAAAAAATTTTAAAACTAAAGGGGTATTATTGAGAAGTCATCAATATAATTTTAATGTATGTATACGTAAACACAAATCATAAATGCATAATCATTAGCAAGTATATCTGTGTTTACAGACCATTGTAAATTTGAATGATGATACTAAATTTTGTATTTGATTTTTCCATAACTTTTTTTGCCAAGTTTTTTAAATTTTCGAAATGATTTATGTAGAGTAAGATTGAACCAAGTTTTTTTCTTAAGAATCTAAACCTCTACCGAGAAATGTAACTGGTAAGGATAGTTCCAATTATTTAAAGTAAATGGGAGGAGTCTTAAATGAAACCAAGATTGAAAAACAATCCGTATCTATGGGTTTTGTATTGTTGATGAACTCAATTGCAGGAAGGTAAATATTGTGATCAAAATGAAAAAACTGGGTGAGGGGAGTGTGTGGTGGGGATGGAGTAGCCATTCCTATCTGTTACTTCCTTCTTCATACGCACCTGCAGTGTGTTTTTTTGGTTAATCTATTTGACCTTTTTGGCTGCGAGATTATATAACCCATATATTTCAAGTAAACGTAAGTCAGAACGTCTGCTGTTCTGTTTTGAATAATGTTCAAGCGTTTTTTTTGTTTTCCAGGGCAATTGCTACATGTTGTTACATTTTAATGCTAAAACGTTGAAGTCTTTATTCGCCTATATTTATTACAAATGGGAACTTTTTTAACGGATGAGTAAATAAACGACGTATAGTAAGTTGTTTCTATGATCGCCGGGTTAGAGGGTTGAGTAATTAAAGCACACGACCTATTACTGGTGTCGTTATGTGAAGCTCATATGTTTATAAAATAAAATGGTTTCTCTGTTCATTTGATTGGCATAGGTGGTTTAAGCTAAGTATTAAAAAGTCTGATTAGGATTATGAAAATAAATAACCTTTTTTAGAGTTTGGGATTAAAATAAAAGAGGAATTTTGAGTCATTTCACATATGTTCAGCCTATTAGAAATGAAACATGTTCTTCAATCCACATTACGTGCATGTGGATCGCAAGTATTGAGCATGAAACTGTAGACTACCCCACATCACCATTTGCAGATATCATATGAAAGCAGTAAGAAATCAATTATTATATCCCAGTTTGTGACGCGAGATGTGGAAAAATAGTTTGGGCCGCAATATGTTATAAGCAGTTAGAAAAAATTTTATTGGATGAGTAATGTCCGGTGTATGTCTATCGAAATAAACATCAAGTCTAAAGTAAAATGAAGCATATAATACTGAGCAACCAAAACACGTGATGTATGCTTAAATTTTAATATGTGCAGAGATTTTTATAATTATTATTCGTTAACCTTAATTTTTCATACTTTCTCAGGGCTTGAGTTTACTTTCTGGCCACATGAGTTTCTGGAAGACTTACCCACAAAATTAATTGGGCTCGGATATATGTTGTAATAGTTTACTTTTGGGCTGAAGAATATGTTAAATGACATATCATATTGATTGGTCATGAATATTTTAGGTGAAGTGGACACTCTTAGAAGCCACAAAATTAGTTCCTTTTATATAGTAGAATGAATATAAACAATAGTTGATAAAAAAATGAATATAAACAATATAGGCATGAGCAACCACTTTTATCTATTTTCAGCCGTATTTCCGAACTTCATTATCAATATCATACCATTTTTATGAAATACGATCAAGATCTCTGACAGTGTAAAAGACAATAACAAAGAGGTTAAAGACACAAAAAAATAAAACCATGAAAGGTTTATTTTTCCTACAACACTAACAAGACTGAAAATCTATTGTAGATCAGCCCCTAGTTTTCCAGCAGAGCCAAATCAAATTTACGTTACGTTTTAAATCAGGCAAAGACCAATTGAATTCGAAAATCACCTGGTAAACCCAACCGGACCGGGAAAGTATTTCGGTTTGGTTCAATAGAGGGACGTATTGGAATAAACCGGGGAAGAGCCCTAGTTTCTTTTTTTTTGAATATATCGTTAAATTTATTAAAAAAAAAACTTTTTTAAAACTGGAAAAGAAAACACCCTTATAGCTGAAAACAGAACAACCCAAAACCTTGGGAGTTTATGCTTGTGAAGCAAACCAGAGCTGCAGAAGCGCTCCGAGTCTTTGATTTCCGGAGATAGACAGACACTTGTTCTTTACTTGACGATCAATGAATTTGACCAGGGAAGCAGTAGGAGTAGGGGTTGAGCCATGACGTCTCTCATTCCTTTTCCGCCAGAGCGAGTGTAGGGAGGTTTGAAAGACAACTCGAAGCAGAAATCGGACCCTGCAGTCCAAAGTGTTGCTTATAAGCAGAGAAAGAATGCTATCCCAGTTTGTACTGAAATGCGTTCCTAGAAGCCCTCTTGTTAAATTAGTCCATACTGCTTCTGTGAACACACACTCGAAAAATAAATGATTAAAGCTTAAAGCACGTTTCTAGTCTCATTTCCAGGAAATCATTAAGCTTAGCGTGAAAATGTCGTCTCATCAACTATCTTTCGATGATCTCTTCTTCCTCATCCACTTTCTTAGCACCTTCAAGTTTTAATCACAGGTGCGTCTACTTCCGTTTCTTTACTCTCTGTTTGCTGCTTATAAACACTAGTCTAGGAGGATGAGTTAGAACTTAGAACTCACTCTTCTTGAATCTATTTCTGGTTTCTTGACACTGAACAATGCATTTGCTTGCAATGATATAACATTGTGATAATTTCTCTTGTGTTTCTCTCCAGTTTTCTGGTTTGTGATCTCTTTTTTTTTTTTTTTTTTGCTTCAGAACTCGAAATGCTTGCTTACCGGCTATGTCAAAACGGGTAAATACATCCAAATGTGTTGCTACTCCGCAAGATAAGATCGGTAACTCCGCTTGTTCTTGGTCTTTTGAAAAACATAGCTCTATATTGTTTTTGCTGTACTGATTTGTTGTTTTGCTAATGGTTTATGTCTTACTTGTTTTTGTTTTGATGTTTGTAGAATATAAGATAAATGTGTCACGGAATTCAAACATGCCCAAACTTCAAGCTGGTTACCTCTTACCTGTTCCCGGAGCTTTGCATCTGGTCCTGTCTTGGTTTACTTCAAATTTGCGATACATGTTTGCAATTTGCTGACAATACTTATTAATGAATGATTTTTATTCAAATATAACTCTTTATCAGTTAAGCTATCTTTCTCCTTAATTTTCTTTTAAAATTGTAAGGTAATATCTGAAGATAAGCTATTCTTTAGTCAGGAAAATAAAAGCACATAGTATTTGTATTAGTTTTTTTACTCTTTTGATTTTTATTGAAAGGAATATAATCAGTTATTTTTTTGACTACTTATTTGGAAAGTTTGAATATAAGCTGTGAGCGTTTCCTTTTCGAGAATGAATTACAATATTTTTTAATCCAAACGACGAGTTTTCCAAATAGGTTTGGGAGATGAGATTTCTAATTTTCTATGATTTTTTTTTCTTTTTTTTTTGATTAAATGTTAAATTTATTCAAACTAAAAAATAATTTTGTACAATAGATGTGCTAATGTTTGACTTCAAAATTGATAGATAACAGATGACAGAGAATTCTATCTGCGACATGACCGAACAACACATGAAGCTGCTGTCCAAGTGCAATTCGGGCACCGAAGAGGCACCGTATAAAATTAAAAAGAAGAAAGAGGCAGCAGCGTATCCGAGTTGTGGACTATCGTCGTTGCCAGATGCGGTTGTTCTGAGCTGCTTGGCTCGCGTCTCGAAGTTGGATCACCCAGCCTTATCTATGGTCTCCAAGAGATACCGTTCTCTGATGGTTTCATCTGAGCTCTATGATCTACGATCGTCGTCGATGGGTCGGACCGAAAACTTGCTCTATGTATGCTTACGCACCCCTCCTGACCCAACTCTGCTCTGGTTTGTCCACACACCAACGACGAGACTGGTCCAGATCCCCTTGTTACCCTATATGCCTTGGCAAGAATCCTCTGTAGTGCTGCTGAATCATGGGATTTATGTAATCGGTGGGATTGTGAATGGCAAGCCTAGCTCTGGTGTATTTCTTCTTGATTGTCGAGCTCACAAGTGGAGTCAAGTCCCCTCCATGCGGGCGGCTCGGGCACCGGCTATTACGGGCGTTGTAAACGGAAAGATTTATGTGGTGGGAGGCTGCGGACACAAGTATTCCTCGGAGTGGGCAGAGGTGTTCGACCCAAAGATGGAAACGTGGGAAACCCTGTCAGTGCCGGAGGATGTGTTTTTCACATTTTGTTTGAGCCGACATTGCATGGTGATGGATGACAAAATTTACGCGGTGAGCCAGTTTAGTGAAACCATCTGCTACTCGCCCGGTAATGATAAGTGGGAACAAGGGAGCCGGGATTTAGCTGGAGGAGTAAAACGGGGTTGGTGTGTGGTAGGTAAATTGTTATACTCTTGTCATGTCAGCGGGACAGTATTGTGGTGTGAGCCAATGGATTTGGAAAAGAGCAATCCATTCACGTGGAAGGAGGTGAAAGGTTTGGAGTCTCTGCAAAACCAACTGTCTTCTTCCAGGATGGTCCACCATGTGTGGGGATACAATTCGCCCACCCTTGGTTTCAGCAATGAGTTTGAAGACCAAGTCCCCGGGTTCAAACTGTGCAACTCTGGCCGCAACATTTTGCTCTACTGGGACGTGCTTGTTGGGGGTTTTGAGACTTTGGAGATTTGGTGTGCTGAGATTTCCTTGGAGAGGCGCACCACCGGAGGCGGAGGCGGAGGAGACGATGACATATGGGGTACCGTTCTTTCGTCCAATGTTGTTATGACTCTTGATCCTCTTCTATATCGTTTTAAGGCATTATATTCTCTATCTGTCAAGGTTTGAGAAGTCATACACAAAATTTTATATCTGTATTTCGTTTAAAGAGAGAGAGTTATTGTTATCTTTGATTCTATAGAAGTTGAGAATGCTGACTGAAAGAAAATGCTTTTGAAGACAACATTGGGTCTTAGATGTTGTTTGTTACCTTGGGCAGCAATTAATAAAATTAGAAAATGACGCAAAAATATCGAGGAGAAACATGAAACGGTAGCATTAGGCCTAGCCGCCTAGGTAGCATATTAATTTTGATCATTCGATTTTTTTTATTAATACTTAGGAGAAATGATGAAACTCTTAAATTGGATGTATAGTTGTTGGAGTATCGACTTCTCTGACTTTGAATCTTCCGATTTATGATGGCCAGAGACAATTTCTACAGCCATCACGAATATTTTTAATCTAATTTGTGAGGAAGGGTGTTCATTATCTCATATACCTGACATCATTTGTCTGTATATATGTCTAAATGTGTTGGCCATTATACATATAGATCTTAAGATACAAAGTAAGAGAATAGAAACTAGAACAACTATGCATCTAATTTATAGGGGTTTCCTCAGTCCTCTTAATTATTAATAAGAAAATCGAATGATTAACATATGCTACGTACCGTTCCATGTTTATGCTCGATAATTTTACATCATTCTTCTCGTTTGTTGTCTCGCCATTAACATCGTAAACACAAATAGCAAATAGCTATCATCTACAACAAAATCCCAAAACCACACAAGAATACATTATATGTATAGTTTAGACTTGAGTGTCCTACAGAACAAGTGACATATAGTATTCAACGAATCATCTGGAAATGCAAAGAAACATCAACACATGTTTGAATTCAAATTTCACTAGCTATCATATGTTCTAGAATGATTTATGTCCAATTACTCTGAAGTTTCTAATATATATTCTTAATCAATTGCCAACTATAATAAACCGGGGGCGCATACTTCTCTAGTTACTAGTTTGTAAGTTATTTATGTTTAGTGGTAAATCAGTTAACAATATAAATTACAAGTGATTAATTTGGAAATTAAAAACGTTCAACAAGTAACCATGCATGCCAACTACTATATAACTTCGCTTCAATCTTTACTTCTAATCCACAAAACTTAATTACTCATCCAATCTAATCGTCAAAAAAAAAACAAGATGAAAATCTTTAACCCATCTCAAAACCTAATCCTAGCCACAACCATTTTCCTTGTTTTCATTGTTCCCCTAAGAGCTCAAGACAGCCCACAAGACTTTTTGGACGCTCACAACCAAGCACGAGCAGCGGTTGGGGTGGATCCTTTAGCATGGGACGAGACAGTGGCTGCATATGCTCAGGACTACGCAAACCAGCGTAGAGGTGACTGCGCCTTGGAACACTCGAGTGGGCCCTATGGAGAGAACATCGCCTGGAGCAGTGGTGACATGTCAGGTGTTGAAGCAGTTAACATGTGGGTGAACGAGCAGGCTGACTACGATTATGGTTCCAACACATGTGCCTCAGGAAAACAGTGCGGCCACTATACTCAGATTGTGTGGAAAAACTCGGTGAGCTTGGGATGTGCAAAAGTGAGTTGCGACAATGGTCAAACCTTCATCACTTGCAACTATGATCCTCAAGGTAATATTGTGGGCGAGTGGCCTTACTGAAAAGAGTACCCACATGTGAATGTTTCAAAAAATATATGTTATGCATGCATGAATTTATGTTTCTATATATATTGTTCAGTTATACCAATCTTCATCATCAGCTAATAATGATTGGTTTGTCCGGTTCAGGCCTCTTTTGTACCATATATATGTGTGGATTTTTATAATGGAATAATAAAAATGCAATGCTACGGCTTGCACTTGCTTTGTGTGATATATATGAGAATCTCCCTTTTTTGTATTTATACATATGCGTAGAGCACATAAATTTAGGGTTTATACGGCATAAATTATACCTTACCATTTATATTGTTGTATTAATTAGACTACTAGTTATTGGATTAAACTGAAATTTTCTATACAAGACATTGTGTTAGCTTTCACTTTAATATAGTTTGAAGTCATTTTAATCAACGGTTAAAAAATTACGTCAGTTCGTAAGAATCGGTCAAGAAAACCAGCCCTAAGCGAAGGAGGATCATAGCTGCAAATAATGAAAGTTCCACCACTGTTACACCTGACTTTTGCACATCCAACCCACACAGAGTTTCTCCACACAACTTGAGTATAGTGACCACATGCTTTTCCGGAACGACAAGTGTTCGAATTGTAGAAGTAGTCTTTCTTCTCGTTGACCCACAACCTCACTGCGTCAGCTCCAGACAGATCACCAGTGCTTCCTACCAAGTTTTCGCCGTAACGTCCGCCTGAGTGAATGAGACGACAGTCCCCTCGCATTCGCAGAGCATATTGTCGGGCGTATGCCGCCACATCCGCATGCCATCTTATAGCCTATAGGACCCACACCAACAGCAGGACGAGCACGGTTGTGCACATCGAGGTAATCTTGTTGACTCTCTTGGGCTTTCAGAGGAACTGCAAAAGCTAGGACAAGTGCTATAGTCACGAAAACTAGGGTTTGAGAAGAGATCTTCATACTTTTTCTTGGTTGGATATGATTTGTGGGTTCCAAATGAGGATATATATAGTACACTTCACTGTTTACATTGGAGTTATTTTATGGGCAAGTATTAACACTTGCAAAACAGTTTTTGGGAACCGAATACACACTTCTTTGCAGTAATTTTATTTTAATCTGTTTTACAAAGTCAATTAGGCGAAAGGGTCAGAACATAGAGCCGTAAATTAATAACACTGTCCATTTTCTAAATAAATTTAAGACTATTGATTTGACTACACAATTTTAGAAGTATTAAAAATGCAAGACAATTTCTTCAAATCTTACCATATACTTTTGTGTTTCAAAAAAAAAAAAAACCATATAATTTTGTATGTTTTTAAAATTATTATTTAGTAGAAACTCAAAAGTACACAAGCTATACAAATCGTTAGAATTTTATGTTCCTTGATGTATATCTAATAGACTAATACTCTAAGATAACTTCTATGTTTTATGCTTGTTAATTACTTTGACTTTTACCAGGGCAGGTGAAGAGATGGAAATAATGCTTAATTGTTTATTACTCCATCCGTTACAGATTAGTTATCGTTTTAAAATTCAGCACACAAATTAAAAAAATAATTAATTTTGTATATTTACTAGATAAAAACATCATTACCAATACACCTAACCATATTTCAACCAATTGAAAAGTAGATAAAATATAAAATCATTAAATTTTGCATTGAAATTATAAAACAACATTTATTTTGTAACAAAAATTTTACTCTATAACGACGAGTAATATGAAACAGAAAGAGTATAATGGAGGTGTGTAACTGTGAAAACGGTTTCTAATTAGTAGTCTGACCTGATCGGTGTTTAATTTTCTTTCTTTCCTTTTTAGTTCAAATGGTTTAACAATTTTCCAATGTTTATTAGATTAGTTCGACTAGGCATCAACTTAAACCTAAGAGATATTTTTACCACCATAAACTGAATTTGATTACAAAACATATCAAGACATGCACAAAACAAACGTATTTTTCATAACAGAATTAACATAGAAACATAAGGATTTGGTTTTCGCATGATTTCTTAAAACTAATAAAATGTAATGAGAATAAAAACGAAATAGTTACACTACAATGAAGTATAAAATGTTGAGGCTTTGTCAACATTGGCAATTGGCATCACAAGTGAAGAAAAGATTGCCGCGGCATGATGGTCAACGGATGTGCAATGGTCTGTGACTTTACCAAATTTTATATTATCTTAATTCCAATAAATAAAATTGTAGTGAAAAAAATAAAATAATCAATACAGTAAATACAACAACTACAAAACTAGTTCTTGACTCGCACATCTGTGCGGTTTTTCTTTCTATAATAAAATATTTTAGTTTATATAACAAAATTTATCGGTAACTTAATGCAATTTAGTGTTATATATTATATAGCTTTATAATACCCATTTTTATATGGCTTATATATTATTACTATAAATTTTGTATTTTTGTAACAAAAATTATTTTGAAAGCATTATTACGTATAGTTTACATATTTTTTCTAAACTTAAAATTTATATGGAAGTAAATTAACTTGGACCTATATAGTTGAGAAGAGAAAATTTGAGATACTGTTTAAACAACAAAAAATGTTTTTCTTTAAACTATAATACATTGTACTTCAAAATAATTTTGTAGTAAAGATGACAATAATTTCATTAAAATAATTTCAAGTAAAGATGAGAAATTACTCGAAATACAATAAGTTGGATAATTTTACTATAAATCTACTAATAATAGCAGTCCCAATTAATTCCAAAGGTTGTAAATTCTAATTATGTTGAAAGGCTGTGACTATTGGTAAGTTGTAACCAATCATACGTATCTTTTTAAAATTGAAAAGTTGTGACTATTCTTATAGATTTAAGAAAAACTATAAATAGGTCACATTCATAAGGTCTTCACTAATTTGTGTACTGTTTTCATTTTAAAGTTGCATTCGCAATGTGTTTTTTTTTTCATTTTATATAATAATTGCATTAGTTTAAAACAAATCTCCGTTTGTAAACAACCGTGTAGAGCAACAACAGCGTGTCCGAACTTGCGAAGAACAAATGCAATTTTGATGTATTATTGGGATGGAAATTTATGACAACGCAGTATATGTCTTAGCTCCCAACTCACATACATCTCCTATATATAGGACATTATGCTAAACGTTTCCTAATATAACAAGGTTCACCATCAAATGTATTAGAATTTGAACACTTTCTAATAACCGTGGACTACATAGCAAACGCTATAATAATCCTAAATACTACAACAAACAAGGGTGAAAGCCGACAGCCATATTAGTCAGGAATGGGTCGGAATAATGTTTTCTATTGTTTTCCAAGGATCAGAGGTTTGTCTGAGTTTGAGTGTTTCAAATCATCATCTGTCGGAAAGTTAACGGTAAGTGGATGAAAAATTGACAATCATTGTCGGAAATGTTTGTAGGAAAATGATCGGAATTTGCAAGAAACGTACGAGAAATCAAGACCAATGGATTTCCGACAACTTAGTATATTTATAAAAAATTAAAGCAAAAATAGTGGTTGTACTGATGATGGTAGTGGTGGAGTGAGCGGCAAAGGTAGTAGCAGTGGAATGAGTTACGGTGGTGGTCCAAGGAGGTGTGGCGTCAATGAAAGGAGCAAGGAGGGGCGGTGGTGGAACAAGGATGTGTAGCGGCAGTTCAAGCAGGTGAGCCGGTGGCGGAGCAACCGAGCAAGGATTGTAGTGGTGCAAGGAGGTGTAGCGGCGGTGGGCCGGTGCAGAGCAAGGAGGAGTGGTGGTGGTGTAAGGAGGTATAGCGGCAGTGCAAGCAGGTAGGCCGACGGCGGAGCAAGAGGGTGAGGCGTGGCAAAAAGAGTTTCACGGTGGTTAAGAGAAAAACATATTTTGTGAAGTGTTGATCATGGAAAAACAGAGCCGAAAGACAAAACGAAGAGAATAGAGAGAAGAGAAGATAGGAGAAGAGAGATAAGAAGAAAAAGATAAGAGAGAAGAGGTTAAGTTTCAGATATGGAATGTTTTCTCGTGTAATACTCAACAGTTTTGACGAGTTTCCGATGAAATGTACAACGAATCACCGAGAATAACGTACCACCGTTAAGTTCCAAGAAATTCCGACAAGAAATGTGATTAAATGCCATGATTTATGTTTCTCGAAAGTTTTTGCCTTTACCTGACAAAATGCTGACGAAACTTTCCCAGAACATACGGAGATAATAGTTTTGTCCGAAATTTCTGAGAAGATACCGAGAAAGTTTTCATTCCTCGCGACGTTGACGGTGTGTCGTTGATAATTTTTCGACAACCTCTGTTCTCAGAAATGGTAGTCGGCTTTCACCCATGTTTCTTGTAGTGCAAAATATGAAAGGTTGTGTCTTTAAGTTATGCAACCGAAAATAGTTTTAAAAGATTTTCAAATTATTATATGATGTGTGTATGTATCTTTAGTTGTGTGTCAGTTCATTGTAATGTCAAAAGTCGAAGTTGTGTGTTTTCATTTTTTATTTTTTAAAATATATTAATTCTAAAAGTTGTGTGTTTTTCATTCTAAAAGAGAAATTAGCTTTTTAAAAGATGTTAAGTACTCCAAAAAGTGTCTTTCTAAATATATATATTAATTTAAGAGTTGTATCTTTTTATTATGCAATAAAGTATATTTTAGTAACTATGTGCATATTCATAATAAATTGTAAAGTTACTATTTTAAAATAATTTTCTACAAATCTGAAAAAGTTGTGACTATTCATATAAATTTTTGAAAAACTATAAATAGACTAGGCTATGTTCATAAGTTTTTCAAAAAAAAATGTGATTTTTATTTTAGTGTTAAAATTTGATTTAAAAGAAGTTATTAAAATATATAAACATGTATCTTTTCACCGAATTAATGTGTACTTTTATTTTAATAAATATATAGTTTAAAATAAAAATTAATTGCTTAAAAATGTGGCTTTTAATTTAATAATATATAGTTTAGTTGTTTAGAATTACATTTGGAATTTTTTTTTTGTCAAAACGTCTAAGAGGTATCTTTTCTTTTAAAATGTAATTATTTTTTGAACAAAAAAATGTAATATTTTTAAAGTAGTGGTGAATGTATGTAGGAAGATTGGGTGTTCATGTATTTTTTGAATTAATATATAGTTATGGAAAGTTCTCAGTGTAGCCAGTATAGTTTATCTCTAGATTCACTCCTATTTTTAAGGGGGTGTGAAATTATTTAGAATATGTATTTTCATCATAAAATTAATTTTTCAAGAGGTTTTTCAAATATCTTAGAATGTCTCTTTTGATCCTTAAAAATGAATAGGTTTTAGAGGTTTAAAATATCTTAAGATGTATCTTATCATCCTATAAGTTGTGTAGGATTTTTAGCACTGGTTTCTCGTCTAAGTATGTATATGTTTATTATAAAAATTGTTTGGTATTAAAGTGGTGGCAGAATGTTTAGTTATGTTTTATACATGCGCAAATCTTATTATCCTACAACGTGTCATCTTATTCTAGGAATTGTATGTCTAAGAATGTGTATTTCTTCCTAACAATGTGTTTATTCATCCTACGATTGCATCAATTTAAAATAAATTGTCAAAATTAACCTAATAATTGCATTGGTTTAAACATTTCATGTTGCACCAGTTTGATAATTGCATTGGTTAAAACATTTCATGTTGCACCAATTTGAAATAAATGCTATTTGTTTAGTGAATCACTATTACACACATACGAGAGAGGATTATTAGCGAATTAAGTGAATCATTGCAAAATGCAAGTGTTTGGTGGAACTATTACGACTGCCTAAATGAAATATCGCAGTTGGTGAATGCAATTTTAGTGATGAACTATTGCAATTTTTGGTTACGAACCATTACAATTGTTGGTGACTGTAATTTTTAATGATAAATCGTTGTAACTTTTGGTGTTAACCAACCATTGCATCCTTAGTCATCTATATAAGGAGTTGTACCCAGTGCTGGCCCTTGGACACAGCAAAGGAAGCACCTGCTTCCAGCGATAATTTTATGTATTAATTTCGCCCACATTTTTGAATAAGTTCTCATTGGTCCAGTGGTATCTTTGGGTCCCCAGTTTCGAGGCTTATATAGACCATATCATCTTTTTGTTTTTTTCAATTTTACTTTTTAAAAAGTGGCCAATTTTTTTTATTATGCTTCTAGTCTATAAATTCCTAGGACCGGCTCTGGTTGTAACAATTGACAAATTACAACAAAAAAAAAATCACAATAATCACAAATAGATTAGGAAAATTGTTAAAAAATTATCAAAGATCTTTGAAGAATACAATAAATATGAAGAACTATTTTGGTCATTCTTGTATCTTAATCTAAGCTTAGAAATATGTTTGAGAAACTGATAACATTTCAGAGCCTCAATTTTAAAATGCTTACAATCTAATAAAAACCATTGATGATTTCGAAAAGGTAAAACTATGGTTTATCAATTCAGCTAATTTTATTTGTACTAGTTCTAAAAATTTAAGGCAATATTATAAATGAGAAGGGTCATATCAACATATATACGATCCATTTTTTATATTCTTTCTTAAAAACAGGTAAATAAATATATGAAATAGTAATTGTTTTAGTTATCGAGATATAACTAGCAATTGTTTAAAAAAGTACAAATTGGTAATTCTAATATTGTCTTCCTAATAGAGAAAGTTGATAAAAATGTCATGCAAAAGTAACTGAAATTTGTTCAAGAAATGGTTGGAACTAAATATTATGAGACAATTGTAAGAAGAAACTTGAAAAGATAGACACACGCTTGTATGCAATAATTGTTATGATAGAAATACAACTGGAACATAAAGTTTTATTAATAACTTAGCTAAACGGGTAATAAAACATATTTTATTAATAATATAGTAAATTATTAGATTGGAAAGTGTTTTCTTTTTATTACTTTCAAATATTCAGTTGTTTTGAGATTTTAAATAACTTAGCTAAACAGATAATAAAATATATTTGTAATTTCATTACAACAAAACATGTAAATTAAATATAGATTTTAGTTTTATTAATAAAGAAATAAAGTTGTATATAAGATACTTTTGCAATACATATATTTCATCAAAAGCGATTGTAACAATTTTTATATGTTTTTATTTTATAAAATATGATATTTTTAATATTTTAAGATGATTTTCCGTGCGATATCGCACGGGTTCCTTGCCTAGTTTAAAATAGAAATGAATCTTTCTAACAAAAAATATTTTTAAAAGTCTTTGTAAAATGTATTTTTTAAAATTAATCAGTTTAAATTGTTATTATCATTAAAATATAATTAATATTTTATATAATTTTAATTTTGTTATAATTATATATTGATGGAATAATATATTTTCAAAATTATGCAGATCTAATAATATTTTGATGGAACAAAAAGAGAATTAAATATGCTGTTAGGATTTTACTATAAAAATACAAAAAAAAAAATGTAACCAACTTTTTAGGGAATTGTCCATTTAAAACAAATATCACACATGAAAGAAATCATGAGTTCTATTTTAATAGTATAGATAAACGAAAACCAAATGCTTGAAACTTGAATGTCTAAATAATAAGCTCTTAGGATTTGAAAATATAAGAAACTCCATAATATTATTTGAGAAGTCAGTTTCTTATGTGTCGCTCTCATATTAACTCTCACGATGGTTGATTACACTGATACTCTTAATGAATTAAAAATATTAAATACTATTATTTTTTATTTAGTTTCCTTTTAAAAATTTTCCAAAAACATATCTACTAATAATAGCAATCTCAATTAATTTCAAAGGTTGTGTCATTTCATAAAAAACTGAAATCTTAAGAGTTGTATCTTTTCAATATAAAAGTTGTGTCTTTTCATAAAAAAATAGTTAAAATATCTCAATTTGTTTCTTTTTATAATTATTATTATTTTCTATATATAATAGCAAACCAAAATTCTATACTCGCTGACATCTTCTTCTTTTATAGGAAAAAAAATTTCAATTTAACGGTCATAGTTTTAAAAAAAGCAAAGAGTTACAATTTGACGGTCATAATTGTCTGTTTTTTTATCCAAGGGTTTTATTTTTTTTTTCTTAAATTTTTTATGAGTTATGTCTTCTCGCAATTTCTCTATGAAGAGTTTTCATCTCAAACAATACATACTTTCTTCTAGAGCAGTAAACGATGTGCCTTTTCGGGTTTCAATATATTGAACTTTTTAAAACAGACTTAAAATATATATATACTTTGTTTCTTTTTCTCTTGTCATACTGTTGTTCCTCTCGGTCTGCATTTATATTCATTTTTCATCTCATTTTCTATTGTTTTAGTCTTCCTTCCATATTTTAAAATCGCGAAGGTATGTTTTTTGGTAGATTATTTAGCTTTACTTAATATTGGAATTGTTAACTTAGTGTAGATTGGTTGCACAAATTTTCATATGTTAAAAAAAGGTTTAATATCAGAATTAGAAAATAATTTTTAAATAAAAAAATAAAATAAAAAAATTATGAGACGCCACGTTAAAACGTCTTTCTTCTTCTCCCTTCTGTCGAATCTCCCTTCTGTCCAAGTAACAGCCCGATTATTGACTTGTTGATAATTGGAATCAATACAGTGAGTTTTATCACTGGTTTTTGATGGCTTTTGAGAAGTAGAGAAAGGAATAAAAAGAGAGTTACGGAGCATCTCCCCCTTCATTGATGTGGTCATCGGCCGGCAAACGTTTTTTTCTTCTTGTTAGTTTGTAATTGAGTTTTTGGTCGTATGTTACTAAATAATAATGTTGTATTAAAAGGTGTGTGTAAGAGTCGTGACTTTAGATTGGATTGTTGTGTCTCTAAGGTTAAGAGTCATGTCTCTTCTTCACAACCTTTGATATCTATATATAGATCAAAACATGATCTGTAGAAATTACTGTGTGTGTATGTGAACAACAATAGATTAATTTTTTTTCATTCTCTGTTTCTCATACATGAAACAGAGCATGTAGTTTGTAACGTAATTTGTTTTCTTCTATTTCACAAGTATAACTTTTGTTCTGTTTTTTTTCAAGAAGAAACAATCTATATTCTAACAACAATTCCTTCCGGCGAAGTCACCACAACATTGTAGACTTGGCATAAAGTGTTAATAAGTTATCTTTTACTTCATTTTCATATCTATTTTATATGCATTTAAAATATTTAAATTGGCTAAAAATATTTAGATAATTTAATTTAGTTATTTTATAATATTGTATTTGTATGAACCATTGCAACTATTAGTGATGGTAATATTTAGAGATGAACTATTACAACTATGATAATCTTGAAACTATTCATAGTGGTTTACTTTGGAATAATAAAATATGATTTATTTGTTTTTATAAAATGAGTTCCCGTGCGATATCGCACGGGGTTCCTTACCTAGTACATATAATAAAAAAGGAAATTGTTTATAAAGTTTTTAAAAAAATTGAAAACGAATTATATGTATATAATATGATTTCAAAAAAAAAGAAAAGTTCACAAAATAGTAATATTACATTTAAAAAATATTTTTAAATAACATAAAATATAGTTTTGAAGTAATAAAATACTTTATTTATATCTACATTTTCTTATATGAAAAACATAAATTTGTATATAATGTGATTTTATTAAAAAAATTTACACAGATAATCTTGATATTAGAAAAAGAAATAACATTTCTTTCAAAACATATTTTTAAACAATACAAAAACAAATTCAAACTAATAGAAGTATTTTTATATATCTATCTATTTTCTTAGAAGATTACACAACATAATTAAGAAACATAAATTGATATATGTTTAATTGACTAAAAATAGTTTATAATTAGTATTATTGAAGTGATTTATTTATTTTTTCATATATTTTGTTGACTATAATAGCTTCCAATTACATCAAAACCAATATGAATAAATTATATTTTACTTATATAATATTACTTTCAAATAAAATCACAATTTTGTGTACTGCTTATTTTTAAGAGATATTGAAAACAAACAAAAAAATTAAATAGTTGCAAAATAGATATATTATATTTTATCATTATTAAAGTTATTTGTTTTCTTAATATTAAATTTTCTTTTAAATTTTATGTTTGTGGAACTTAATATAACCATAATCAAAATACCAAAGCAAATCTGAATTCTCATTTTTAATATTATTTTAAATACATTTTAGTTTTCATTCAATAAATCAAAGTCATAAAGTTATTTAGAATTTATAGAATATTTTAATTATTGGAAATATTAATATGTGTTCATGAGCTTCCAGAAATGTATCACCTATTTATGTATGTAACTTCCTATTGAGCATCACTTCATTTTATAATATATTTTAAAACATCAATATATATTTGATAAATATTGTGAAAATACATGCACGTTTAAACGATAAATAAAATTGATTTGATTTGACTTGATTATAATAAAAAATAAAAATATATCATTTGAATTTGAAAGAATAACAGTAACTCAATATACTCACAACATGAGTGATTCGACTAATCTAACTTATATCTAAAGTCATAGATTTAACTACAATAAGAATATATAATTTTATAAGAATAGCAATTTATTTTATAAATATAAATCATAGAACAACTCAAAACATATTAAAATGAAAATAAAATATTAAACAACTGTTACAATTTAGTTCTTTTCTAAAAATTTTATATATATGCATGAGACTTTAAAATATTATCGTTATATTAATTTATGTAAATTGAAATCAGACATTTTATTTTATTTTATTTTTTTTAGTCTAAGCACAAAATATTTGAAGTTATACATAATCTTCATAAAATATATTTATATATTTAAAACAATAACCACCTAAATGTAAATAAGAACTTAATCAAAATTTTAATATATTTAGAATAAAAAATATTATAGTTGAATTCAGAGATGCAATCCAAATTACGCAAATGATAACTAAATTGACTGCAAAAACGACAGAACCGATTAAATATAACATATATAAAATCATATGTATTATTAAAGTAATATAATATTATAAATATAAATGATGCATACAAATTATAAATTAATTTAAAATTAAAAGTAAATAGCAATCAATTTTTTTTTTTTTTTTTTTTTTTTTTTTTTTTTTTTGACGTCAAAAGGCTATTCTATTACTCAAACTTGAGGTGGTCTGGGTAACCAAACCGGAATAGAACAACCAACAAAATGTAACTCTCTACGAAAAGATCTAGCAGTCTTGGCTAGTAAATAGCAATCAATTATTATAGTATATTTACTTCAAAAACATTTATACCCGTGCTGGAAAATCACCTAGTAAAACTTACTTCCAATTCTGGAAACTTGTGAATAGGAGTAAACAATACATTTTCTTTCCCATTCAATCCAACGTCGAATTTCTTTCTCATTAGCAACTATGTCGTCCTAACTTGTAATTAAATCGGATAATCTAGGGTTCTTGAAACACTTTTCTTCTTCAGGAATTCATTGGAGAAGAATCTAGAGCACATCGGTCACTAGTGACCAGAACCTTCTGAGAAGCTAACGGACTGCAACTCTACAAGGGCAGCCTTGATACTTTAACAGCTTATACCAATGTGGACTGGGCAGGCTGTCCCAAAACTCAGAGATCTACCTCAGGCTATTGTGTATTCCTTGGTCCAAACCTGGTTTCATGATCAGCAAAGCTGCAGCCAACAGTCTCCAGATCAAGCTCGAAAGCTGAGTACAAAAGTGCAGCAAACACTGATGCATAACTATGCTGGATCAGAAACTTACTGCTTGAGCTCCACTTCAAGATCACAAAGGCCTCTCTTGCTTACTGCGATAACATAGGGTCTGTGTATGAAGCTTCAAATATGGTGAAACATCAAAGAACTAAGCATGTGGAACTTGACAGTCACTTTGTAAGCGAGCAGGTAGCTTTGGGTGAAGTAAAAGTCCACGTCCCAACTTCGATTCAGTATGCAGACATCTTCACCAAGGGTCTTCCGACAACTCTCTTTGAACAATTCCGATCCAGTTTTAATCGTCCAACCTTATGAAGCTTCAACTGCGGGAAGGTGAAATATAGGAGAATGGTGTAATTACTTTGTTATGATCTTAACTGTAACCCCGAGATATCTGTAACACTTTCGACTTTATACAGCCTAATTAATGCAATGCAATCATCCCCTCAGGGGAATTCATCAGATAGCATTTTCAAGATACAGACTCGTTAGGATTGATTCATTGGCGTTTTGGCATCAGATGTCCGGCTTTGAGCTTCTTGTTTAGGTCTTAGTTTTAAGGTTTTGGTTATGTCTCTGTAATAGTGTGGTAGAAAAGGCGACTCGTTTTCACCGTTTGTGGTAGAAGGAAATTGTTCTCATGGTGGTTTAAGTGGTTGGATGAGTGATAGGGTAATGTAGGCTCCAAATGAGTGAGTTTAGGTGATATTATATCCTCGCACTCAAATCATAAGTGGTTAAACTCTCTGTTGAGCCATTGTGGTTACAATTTGATTGTACAACCTTTTTGTAAATGAAGAAGTTGATGTTGAGCCAAAAAAAATATACAAAAAAAGATTATCATAAATCACACAAAGCATGCAAGCGGTATAGCATTGCATTTTTCTTATTCCATTATAAAAATCCACGTATATGGTACAAAAGAGGACTGAACCGGACAAACCAATCAATTATTAGCTGATGATGAAGATTGGTATAACTGAACAATATATATAGAAACATAAATTCATGCATGCATAACATATATTTTTTTGAAACATTCACACGTGGGTACACTTTTCAGTAAGGCCACTTGCCCACAATATTACCTTGAGGATCATAGTTGCAAGTGATGAAGGTTTGACCATTGTCGCAACTCACTTTTGCACATCCCAAGCTCACCGAGTTTTTCCACACAATCTGAGTATAGTGGCCGCACTGTTTTCCTGAGGCACATGTGTTGGAACCATAATCGTAGTCAGCCTGCTCGTTCACCCACATGTTAACTGCTTCAACACCTGACATGTCACCACTGCTCCAGGCGATGTTCTCTCCATAGGGCCCACTCGAGTGTTCCAAGGCGCAGTCACCTCTACGCTGGTTTGCGTAGTCCTGAGCATATGCAGCCACCGTCTCGTCCCACGCTAAAGGATCCACCCCAACCGCTGCTCGTGCTTGGTTGTGAGCGTCCAAAAAGTCTTGTGGGCTGTCTTGGGCTCTTAGGGGAACAATGAAAACAAGGAAAATGGTTGTAGCTAGGATTAGGTTTCGAGATGGGTTAAAGATTTTCATCTTATTTTCTTTTTACGATTAGATTGGATGAGTAATTAAGTTTTGTGGATTAGAAGTGAAGATTGAAGCGAAGTTATATAGTAGTTGGCATGGATACTTGCTGAACGTTTTTTAATTTTCCAAATTAATCACTTGTAATTTTTAATTCTTTACTGATTTCCACAAAATATAATTAAAATAATTTACGAACTTGTAATTAGAAAAGTATGCGCCTTCCGTATATTATAGTTGGCCAATTAATTTATATATATATATATATATATATATATATAATCAGGAAGTTCAGAGTAACTGGACAATCTCTCTAGAAAATTTAGCTAGTTAAATTCGATTTTAAACATGTGTTGATGATACTTTGTATTTCCAGATGATTCGTTAAATTATATATATCACTAGTTATGCATGAAATTTGTTTAAAATATACAAATAATGTATTCCTGTATTTTTAGAGATTCTGGTTCTATATACTTTATGGTAAATTTTTATGTTTACGATGTTAATGGCAAGAAAAAAATAATAAAACTATAAAATTAATGGCAAAAAAAAATGACGTAAGAACATCGAGGAGAAACATTAAACGGTAGCATATGTTGATCATTCTTTTTTTTTTTTATAATACTTAGGAAAAATGAGGAAACTCTCAAGTTAGATGTATAGTTGTTGGAGTTTCACTTCTCTGACTTTGTATCTTCCGATCTAATCTATGATGGCCCAATACCATTTATACAACCATCACGAATAATTTTTTATCTAGATGTTAATTATCTCATATACCTGAAATCATATGCCGGTATATATATCTAAATTGCTTGGCCATCATACATAGATCTTAAGATATACAAAGTCAGAGAAGTGAAACTCCAACAACTATGCATGCAATTTAAGAGCTATATCCAATCCGTTACGGATCTGACCGCACATATAGTTCGCACACTTTACTGTTTGCGTTGGAATTATTTTTATGGGAAAGTATTAACACTTGCGAAATAGTTTTTTGGCAAACGAATAGGTACTTGTTTGCAGCAATTTTATTTTAATCTGTTTTACAAAGTCAATTAGGTGAAGGGGTCAGAACGTAAATTTAAGACTATTGATAGAACTGTTCATTTTGTAAATAAATTTAAGAATATTGATTTGCCTGCACAACTTTAGAAGTATTAAAAATGCAAGACAATTTCCTCAAACCTTTCCATTTACTTTTGTATGTTTGTGTTTATTATTATTTAGTAGAAACTTTGAAACACAGGATATACAAATCGTCCGAATAATTTGCCTTCCTTGATGTATACTTAATCCTCTAGATAACTTCTATTTTAATGCTTTTTAATTACTATGAATGGACAGAAATGATGTTCATTGCTTGTTGTAACAGATGCGTAACCGTGAAAACGGTTTCTAACTATTTGTCTGACCTGATCAGTGTTTAATTGTATTTCTTTCCATTTACAGATCAAATGTTTTAACAATTTCCAGTGTTTATTATATTAATTCGACTAAACATCAACTTAAGATAGGATGTCGAGACAATGAACAAAGAAAACATATTTTCATAACGAAATTAACATAGAAACATATATAAGGCTTTGGTTTTCACATGATGTCTTAAAACTGATAAAATGTATTGAGAATTAAAAATAGTTACACTGCAATAAAGTTTAAAATGTTGAGACTTTCTCTGCCTGATCAACATTGGCATCACAAGTGAGCAGTGCCGGCCTGACCTAAAGCTGGTAAAGTTTGGGTTTTAAGCGCCAAATTAGAGTAAAAATTCAAAGAAATCCAAAATTTCAAATTGTGTCTAGTCAGTGGTTGTGTCATTGTGTGCCTATTTCCCTACAGGGTGCAAGGTTCAACTCTGTAAGGGCTCAAAATTTTATATTTCTTTAGGCATCAATATATATTGGGCCAAGCCTGCAATTGAGGAAAAGATAACTGCTTTCATGGTGGTGGCTTAACTAAATTTTATATATTTTATTTTTGTGCAGCTAATATACTCTCTAATTCTCATCCATCTCCAACTCTTCTTCATCTTAAAGGAACCAAGAAATTCATCATTTGTCCATTCAAGTAATGAAGAGTAATATGTTTGAATAAAGTTAACCATAATAAGCTTTAAAACTCCAAGATTTCAAGGGCATCACATATATGCACTTTTTGCATCAGACCATATAGGACTACCTCCCTCTCACTCTCTCCTTGATGTATAATTTCTGTCTAACAATTCATATATACATTTTTTACTATTGTTTGCCGTCTAGCGGAATCTCAATATCCTCATTACACAGGGGGTGATTGGAAGAGACTGTAGAAGCTTTATTTCTATAACATTTTTTTTGAGTCATCATGTTTTATCTTCTAAAATTTGAATCTAAAGTTAAAACATTATAAAAGGAAATCAAATTGCTCTAGAAATCACTTTTTCTAGAATTTTTATTCAGTGCTTTAGAAAAATCTACAGTAACAAAAAAAAAAGAAAAACCATAGTTAAAATCTAAAGCATAAATCTTAAAGCAAAATTATACAACCACAGTTTCAACCAATCAAACACACAATTTCAAAAGTAATCATATTGAGTGCCTTAGTGGAAGCTTATGTTGCCATTAGTAAGTCATTTGTTCTCAAACTATAACTAAAGGGCTTATTTGTGAAATAACCACTGAAAAAAGAGAAATTAATTTGGTTGTAGAGAGAAGATAGAAAAAAATAGGAAGAAAAAATAGAAGAGAGAGTGTGAATTTGGTTACTTAGTGAATTATGGTTTTTTTCTTAGCTATCTCACCTAATTTCCCATAACTAAACACTAATTTTCCAATATCGATTTTCTGGTTGTTATTTCACGTGAATATAAGTTTTGATGCAGAAGATTTTGCTACCAGAAGGGGAAAGAAAATACACACTTACCTCATCAATGGCAAAATATGTTTAAGAAATAGTCGGAACTATAACTGAACGCCAAGCTGTTCAAATTTAACACTATATTTTGTTCGAAGTTGTCTTTAATATTTAACTCAATCTTATAGTTTCAGCTTTCTTCAAACTCTGCTAAAAATTCTGGTTGTTCTGTTCGTCATTAACTAGATTTAAGCTGCTTTACAAATGATAAGATTATTGTAATCATTCATCCTCCTCAAAAATGAGTTCATGTTTTGAAATAATGCAATCTCATTTGTTTTCTTGAGTTAATGCAATCTCATTTGTTTTCTTGAGTTCATTTGTGTTCAAAAAACAAAAATACAGCAAAGCTGAAAAACTAATAAAATTATTACTTTTTACTCCTACATACTACCTAACTTGGATTGATAAGGGTATAATCGTAAATTCAGAAAGTGGAAGGTCACATGTATAAAAAGGAAAACTAAAAACACAGAACATGTGTCGGCTTGTGTATTCTCTTCTCAACCATATCTGTATCAGTTGGCATCAGTTTTGTCTGAGAACCACTTTTTGTCAATCTTTAGCGATGTCGATTCCTCAGGCCAAGATGGAGCTTCGTCCTCTGGGAAACACAGGTCTCAAAGTTAGCTCCATCGGCTTTGGCGCCTCTCCCCTCGGAAGCGTCTTCGGTCCAGTCGCCGAAGTCGATGCAGTCGCCACCGTACGCGAGGCGTTCCGACAAGGCATTAACTTCTTCGACACTTCCCCGTAAATCACTCCTTCTATCTCTCTTCATCTGTCTGAAGAACTTACTAATTCGTAGTTGAGTGATTGTGAGAATGTTTAGGCCAATTAAACGTTAGAATTGAGTGATTTTGATTCGTTTGTGTGAAGGTATTATGGAGGAACACTGTCGGAGAAGATGCTTGGCAAGGGACTAAAGGCACTACAAGTCCCTAGAAGCGACTACATTGTTGCAACCAAGTGTGGACGTTACGAAGAAGGTTTCGACTTCAGCGCTGAGAGAGTAACAAAGAGCATCGACGAGAGCTTGGAGAGGCTTCAGCTAGACTACGTTGACATACTTCATTGCCACGACATTGAGTTCGGGTCTCTTGACCAGGTTTTTGACTCTCTCTCTTTTGATTTAATTACTGTCTGTGAACAGCGTTTGCTAATTGTTGTTTCTTGATTGACAGATTGTGAGTGAAACAATCCCTGCTCTCCAGAAACTGAAACAGGAAGGGAAGACACGGTTTATCGGTATCACTGGTCTCCCGTTGGATATTTTCACTTATGTTCTTGATCGAGTGCCTCCAGGGACGGTTGATGTGATACTATCTTACTGCCATTACGGTGTGAATGATTCGACGTTGGTGGATTTGATACCTTACTTGAAGGAGAAAGGTGTGGGTGTGATTAGTGCTTCTCCATTGGCGATGGGTCTCCTTACGGAACAAGGTGGTCCTGAATGGCATCCTGCTTCCCCTGAGCTCAAGGTATTGACACATACCATTGTCATAGAACACTCTGTTGGATGTAGTATTCTATTAACCATAGATGGTTAGATTCTTATACTTTTATTGTTTTTGTGTAGTCTGCTTGCAAAGCCGCTGCTGCTCATTGTAAATCAAAGGGTAAGAAGATCACAAAGTTGGCGTTGCAGTACAGTTTGGCAAACAAGGAGATTTCATCAGTGTTGGTTGGAATGAGCTCTGTCTCACAGGTACTCAAATCTCAATCAATCTCACTGGAGTTAACATATGAAAACAATGTGTGTTTTTATTTTGAGTCAGGTAGAAGAAAATGTTGCAGCAGTTAAAGAGCTTGAAGGTTTGGGTATGGATAAAGAAACTCTGTCCGAGGTTGAAGCTATTCTCAAGCCTGTAAAGAATCAGACATGGCCGAGCGGAGTCGATCAGAAGTAGAAGCTCTTTTGTTGTGTTTGTTCACATTTACTTCTTGGAGTGCTTTGATGTGTCGATAACAGTTTTAAGTTGAGTTGATACGATTAATAAAGTTTTCTTAGATATCAAAACATCTTCAAATGGTTTCATTAATAAGTTTATGGGGAAGAAGATATTACAACAGAAAAAAAAAAAAAAGTGTAGAATGTATGAACACAACGTGTGAACAAGTTTGTTAGGAATATAACCGAAGGAAAGCTCTGGAAAGAAGGAAGAGAATAATAAAAGAAACTCCAAAACAAAAGCAAACACTTTTGATTGCATCACAGACGATGCTTCTTCTCATTTCTAGAACCGTGTCGATGTTCCATTCCACCAAAGCATTTGATTCCTAAACGTCTTTTATATCTCTCTTATTCTTCGCCGCTTTGTAAAAGTTAACTTTGTGTGTACTTTCAAGATTATTCTCAAATTCTCCTCCACACACATTCTTTTTATTATTACTTGTGTAAGAAACATCCTTGAAGGAAGCTGTGTTCTTTTGGCAAATATAAATATACGTCGACCAAGCTCATATCTGTGCTCTAAAGATCTTAACAGTCAATCTTCTTTCTCTCTAGTATTGTTTTCCTCCGTTTCCCAACGCAAAAATCTACAGTTTCTTAGTCCTTTTCAGTGATTTGATCGCTTCTCTAGCAAAAATATGAGTGATCCAAAGTATGCTTACCCTTACCCTGCTCCGGGAAACTACCCCCATGGCCCGCCGCCGCCAGTTGGAGTACCACCGCAGTACTATGCTCCACCACCGCCCCCACCACCACCGCCAAGAAAGAAACCTGGTTTCCTTGAGGGACTGTAAGTGTTGTCTCTAATTTTCTAATTTTCGTTAAACTATGTTGTTTCTATAATTAGCTTAGCAAATAACTAAGGAGTTGGGATAAGGTTTATAATTTTCAACTTGTCATGGTATTTGCAGTGTTGATATTAGTGATCTTCAACCAAACGTTATGAGTTAATACTGTATTGATTTTGTTGTAATTTGTGTGTTGATGCAGACTTGCGGCTATGTGTTGTTGCTGCCTTGTGGATGAATGTTGCTGCGACCCGACCATTATATGCATTGATTGAACTTCTTTAAAAAGAAATTTAGATCTCTCTTTGTGTGTGTTATTTTTTTTTAGTTATGATGAGATTTATTTATGTAGTAAAATTTTATACCCCTTCAAACTGAGTTCTTTAGCCAATATATTCATTTCCTCTGCTTCTGTTGCTGATTTCTTGAGCAATTGCAAGTTGTTTTGCCTAATTCTTACTAGTTTATGTGATTCATACCAAAAAAGACCTTTATCGATATTCAACAAAGTTGTGAGGGAACTCAAATAGGGTTACATTATTATTGAACCAATTCAAGATATATAGAAGTGAAAGAGTTTGCGTCCTGTTATTGCTACATTACAGGGAACATCTGAACCCAATAGAAACTACTATATCACCTTCTTCATTCCCTTACAACTCTCTCACCAGTCAAACCCAATGCAGACTCCAACACCCCTTGTCCCATTCTCCTATATAACTTTCTTCATTTTGCCAACACATAATTTAATTATACTAAATACCTGATGAGAGTCATTAACCGAGCGAAAATGCGTTTTTATCATAAGTCAGATATATTGATTCTGGATCATGTCAGAATCCATATCCGTTTTGGTGTTGATCTACTGCTCTTCTGTATCTTCTTCCCGTACTTGGAGATGCCGAGTATGGTGAACTGATCGTTGAATACATCGAAGAAGATGTGGGCAAGTCCAGATATTTCGACACGCCTGTTGTATCGGTACTACCGTTGGAGACTGATCCTGCTTCCAAAGGCAACTCGTCTAGTGTCTGCTTAACACCCAAAACCATATGATTATATCAAACATACATAAGAATTTTTTTTTGTTGCTGAACCAAACTAATGCGGAGACCAAGGTCTAAGCTGAGATTATACCCTGTAAGCTTGCTGAAGAATGTGGAGAGTCTCCTGAGTGCGTTTCCTCTTACCTGCTATCTCATCTGGCTCTTGCAGCATTTCTTCAAACAAGTTCTCCCTGCACCACCAGATGATATGACTACCCATTAGTAAGATACTATACAAACACAGATGTGTGTGATGCATTAAAGGAAAACACAGGCATTACCTGTAAAGCTTCTTGATGAAGACATTGTGCAGCTCACGTTTCGTGTGGTTTACCTGAACAGGATATATAAATGGTATCAATAACTTCAGAGCTCAGTTACTTTCAAGACAACAAAAATGCTTTTCATATGTCACTTGAGTTGCTGCAAGTAACTTCGGGGAGGTATGAAATACTTGCCAGGAAATGCATGATTGCTTTTGGTACTAAGTCCTCAATATTCTTCCTCACAATGTCATAGTATGATTTAAGTAAGAGCTTTGTTATGTGAATTTCAATATCTTCCTGTTCTGTATGGGTTTCGGATGGCCTCAAGACAGCCGGGGGCTTCAGGCAAGCAAAGCAAACATCATGAGTTGAATAGGTAAAACATGTATGTGGGTAATGTATATCATCTATGACAGCACAGAAGACACACCTCCTTCAGGTAGATCATCGATGAGTTGTTCTGAGATATATCCTCAACATCTTCACTGAACGGTTTGTTTAAGAAGTTTTCTTTGGTAACTCCCCGATTATCACTCCCTCGAAAAATTGAAGGAATGCCCCACCTTGATTCACTCGCATTTGCTATCAAGTATCAATTATAAAAAAAGACACAGTTAAACTCTAACCAGAATCTCCAGCTCTTAAACACATAGATAGCAATTAGAACATTACCAGCTGGTGCAGCCTTTTCAGCATCTGCAGATACAACTCCCTGGGAACATGTAAAAAAGAAAGTGTCAAAACAACAACTCTTTCGCTTGCAATTTATGATTTGCTCATGGGCGTTAAAGCCAACCCACAGTGCATCACGATACATAGATACAACTATAACATTACCTGATCTACAACAATTCCATTAGCTTGTCTTCCAAGAAAAGATCGAGATTTCACTTGACTTGCGGAAGAAGAAGATGTTCTATCAGGTTCCACTGTATCCTGTTACATCAAAATTAAACGTATAAGAAACACAAACCTAATTTTCATGTGTTGCTCAAAGCACTTTCATACCTTTGGTCGTGCCACAGGATGGGGAATCCTTGAAGACTTCACATGATGCATTGCAGCCTCCACGGCCTTGGTTCCACCAATAAAATTTGGATGTGAAGTGTTTATGTAATCCATCTGCAAACAACACGCAAGACATTGCATTTACCATTGAAGCAATCAAGACCACCAGAAGTAATAATTTAGTTCAGATTTTACAAGAAACTAGTCGATCAACAAAAGGAGAATAACGACTGCTTAAGCTTAAAAAAAGGCTCCTAATCAACCAACAAGAGAAAAAAATCAGTTTGTGCTCCTTATAGACAATACATGATCAATTGATAAATTATTCATGCGTAAAGGACGTCAATTATCATAGGGATCTCTAATTCATTATACATACCTCCATATCAATGAGATCCCCGATCATTGCTTCTGAGGGTTCAAGACCTTCTCGCAGGAAATCCCCAATAACCTCATCCATGTGCTTTCTCAGGACAGGGAAGCGCTGCAACTCATTCATCATACATTTATGGCTAATCTGTAAAGAAAATCAAATTTGTGAAGAAAATGAAACTAAGATTATCATATTTATCAACCAAAAAACAAACCTCACCTTTATGAGCTCATCAAAAATGAACCTGGCACACTGAAGGCTAGGATCTAGCAAACGAGATATCTGCCTCCTTACAAGAACTTCAAATGGAACCTATGCAGAAAAGATTGAAGTCAATAGATTATAATTAGATATGCATCCAAACATGCTTAGAAAAAATCAAGAAACCTACGGCCGGAACAAATAATGCGGATCTTGGACCAGTTGCATTCTGGATCGCAGTCCGAATATCATCATCTGTCAAGTCTTCGCACGGATCAACCTCCTGAAAAGCAATGTAAAGGAAGTTCATCAGTCTAAATTCAAAAAGAAATCCACCTCGGTAGCTCGGGAAGCATATACAGATTAAGCAAGAGATGATTAGAAAAGGCTAAAGTTGTGCAAGCGAACCTCCAAACTCTTAACAAAGATTGATTGGAAAATATAGTGAATTCTTGCTCCTCCGGAGAGCTCGGATGTAGACATTTCTTCACTTTTCCCTTCCAACAATGAAGAGTATGCTGTTTCAAAAAGTTAACCATGAGGTTCACTATCAGCCAAAAAAAAACATAAAACAAAGAGCCATTGTCTCAACTAAAATATCTTCTTCAGATATTACCTTCACAGTATTTTGAAAGAAAGTTGAGGAGAAGAGCTCCTTGACCAGCCTACAGATTTCAAGGACAGTGAAAACCCACAGAACAGGATAAGTTCGACTATTTCAAGATGTTTTAACAATCATAAAGACAAAGCAAGCCATAAAGAAATGAAAAAGAGCATATCAAGAATTCAATTCAAATACTTAGAATAAGCTAACTACATTTTGGCCAACAATATTTCCTACAAATAATCCAATGAAATACCAGATGAGGATTTTTTTAATACACCATTAATGTCATGAACACAGGGATATGAGCAAATAGTCTGGAAGAGAAAATTTGAGTCAAAACGAAAAGATTGAGCAAAAGACATTATAAAGTGGAACAAATGGTAATTTACCAAAGCCAATACCAGTGTCATTGCTGACAAAAAATTCAGTAAATGAGCCGCAAACTGGGCGATGAATACATACCCTGGACTCTGTAATTTCACCATAGCTTTGATGCTCCTTAGCTGTAGCAACCAAAGCATTACTTATACGCGACTTCAAATCAGGAAGCAGGGCCTTGATATGTTGAACAAGAATCTAAAACAGAAAAGCTAGCTTCTATTAGTAATGTTATAATATAACAAGTACCAATGCCAGATATGAAAGCTATTAGAAGGACAGAAACTAGTCAGCAACAACAAAAAGTTCATCATGCATACCTGATTTAGCTTCTTCGCTAGCTGAGGGATACCCAGACGATCAGCAAGACCATGATAAGCCTGTGAGATACCCAAAAAAAAAAAAAAACTCGAATCAGGACAAATTTCGAGAATATGACGAAGGGAGTGGGAATATTGATGAAATCATACTGGACGACTCTGGAAGAACTTCTCTTCTGCGCTAAGTGCATCCTTGACTGAACGGTTTAGTAAAATATCCTGTTTATCAACCAATAATGACCAAAGAAAGTTTTAACGTTGTGTGAATGCAGAGCCACATAAATAATCCATCACCAGCATTGGTCTGATGTGGTTTGAGTCTAAGTAATCAAGTACACATACTATATGATAGCAAGACAAACGTAAGACATACAAGCACAAGACCACAGCTTTACCTCCTGGCAACGGTTTACGACCCCCACATATCCAAGTCGTAGAGGCACAACTTTCCCAAGAAGTAGATTACGAGCATCCGTACCTTTGTCCATGATATCCAACTGAAAACATTGAGAACAAACATACTTTAAATAAATGAAAAACAGAACCAAACTACAATGATAGTAAGCATATGTACCTTTGTGATAACACCTATTGTTCTGTGACCTGGAGACAGTAAAAAAGTAAAGATGAGTAACGTCAAATAAAAGCCCATTAAACAGATCACTAGTTTTCTACTTACCATCAGGATCAGCGTTCCCTGCAATCTGAAGCGCATCAGAGTTGGCCAAATCCGAATTAGCAGGAGTAACAGCCAGTATCAAACAGCTAGGCTGCTTAATATAAGACAAGATCATGGTTCTAATACGCGCTTCAATATCAGTGGGCTGGTCACCCACAGGCACCTTAGTGATCCCAGGAAGATCAACAAGCGTAATATCCAACACGTTGGGAGAAAATATCTTCAAACGAATCTGCTTGTCCTTAACACCTTTGTTCCCTCCCGCTAACCTATTCGTCTCAGCCTACACAAAAAAAAGATTGTAACTTGAAAAAGGCAATAATACAAAAGGGTATGAATCCAAAAAAGTACCTCAATTTCGCGACGAATCTCTGAGAAGTCGTAGATACGATGGTTGCTAGGCAAGTGGAGAAACTCTCCCCACTCGTCGTCGGATCCTCCACTAGACTTGCTTTTGGTCTGGACAAGCTGGAGGACGAGAGGGCGGCGAGTGCAGATGTCGTTGCCGCGAGGGAGGAAGTCTCGGCCGACGAGGGATTCGAGGACGCTGGACTTGCCGCTGCTCTGGCTCCCGACGACGGCTACCTGAGGGAGCTCGATGGAAGAGTGGGTTCCGAGCTGGGCGAAGATGTCTTGGAGCTTGTTGACGATGGGAATCACGGAGGATCCTAAAGGCGAGGCTTTGGGAGTGGAAGAGGGAGGAGAGTCGTCGGTTACTTGTTCAACGGCCATGGATTGGATCGAAAGGTGGAGACTTTGGGTCGATTTCGTGGGTACTGTATTGGGAGAAGACAGATGCCTCCTCGCTCTCTCTAACGTATGAATGATAAAGATGACATTTTTATTTTTTATTTATTTGAAGCTAATTATTTATCTTTAGTTTTGCTTTATCATCAAGCTCTTGTTAGACCGTGTTCTACAAGGTCCATGAGGAATATACTTTTCAATTTTTAGATTAAAAAGATGGAAGCTTTTTTGGATATTGTTAGAGGGTATTTTAGAATCTCATACGCAAAAGTGTAGATGAAAAGGACATAAGTGAGACTAGTTCAACTAGTTGAGTGTATGTTGTTGTGTCAGGAAAATGTAAAAATGATGTTGGGGTCTTTTAGAAGAAGAAATGCAAATCATTGTTGTCACCAGAGAGGAGAGGACGTAGTAGAAGAAGAAAGAATGAACGTAGAAGAGGAGATTCAGAAGAGATTCATCGTCTTGGTTCTCTCCAGTCCGATGGTTATTACTCTCCGGCCACCTCCACCGCAACCTCTCGCAGCCACTTCCTGAGTTGCCCATTTTCTTTTTTCTTTTCTTTCTGTGTGATTAATGATAAAACTCTACGAGCAATCGTTTCCTTTGATGTTTCTCCCTATTGGAATCACATATTATAAGCTTGTGTTCTTTTCCAGTTGTTGCAACAAAAGACATCTAACAAGACCCAGATTCCTGCGTTGTATAGACTGAAAATGTACATTAGAACAACTCTATATCATGTTTACATCCAAGAAGCAATCTCTGAGAAGTGAACATACATTAAATTTACACATATCTATAGTTACTTCTCCAACCTTACAATCCAGTTTCTTTTCTGACAAAATGTCTCAGAAACCGACTACTTCACTGCATGATCACATACTCTGCCGTGTTAATCCTTTGGCGTAATCTAGGTGCCTTAAGCCAAGCTCATTACTGGTCCAGAAAGATAAAGGGTGAACCCTGAACTTGCCTTAATCTTATCTTAGGCTCTGCAAATATTGAAACCACTCCAATCACCTTTCTGAGTACCGACTTCATATCTACTATGCATAGAGGAGTACACTTACCAGAAGAAAACTCTTGATTGTAGCACGAGAAGACAAAAAAAAAAGGCACTAGGCTTGAAGCTTCAGGCGGTTGAAGAACATCACAAAGTGATATTCAGGTGCCCAGTAGACAAATCCAACGACAGGCCCTCCTTTAACATACTGCATCAATACCACACAATTCAACAAACATATCACACAAAACATTTGAGTTTGGATCATCAACAAGTTGGTGAGAGATAAAGAGAGGAACCTTGCCATCCATGATAACAAGCTCGCCATCTACCCATCTTGGATTACGAAATCCAGGATCTGCAAGCCTACCTTGTCCTTTGTATCTAGCAATCTGTAATTAACTCCATTATGAAGCTACACAAATAGAACTCTTACAAAAAGCAGAGCTCAACGACAAATTTGGATAGTGTTCTAAGCATACCACTCCAAATTCTTCAGGGATGAGACCTCTATGTGGAAGCTCATAACGTCTCCCAATCTTTGCGCGAAATGCTACCTATCATCATCAGATGCCACTTATATAAGGCCAGCCATTATGACCTTTCCTTTTTTTGTGTAGCATAAAAGTAAACGAAGGAACCATGAACCTAACAGCTTCTCTTATCAGATTGGTAATGTAATACGTTATTTCATTCTTCTATTAGGTTCGACCTTCAACTACTGTAAGCAGGCACAAGCTCTTTCCACTGACCATTTAAACTAAGTTTTCATATTTGTGCTAATACCTCATATACTAGAACAAACAAAGAAACTAACCTTCCCAGCAGGTACATAAGGGTCTCCAGTTAATTTCACAGCTTCGACATATTCATAAAACTCAATATCCTTTGGCTTCTTAGACTCCTTTCCACTTTTCCACTGCCCAGATTTGCGTTTTAAATGAATTACTTCTGATGTATACAGCCCATGTGCTCCAATATATAGCCCTGGACAGAGATGGTCATTTTCAGAATCCATTCCATAATGAGAGTTGATGTGAAAAAAACAAAAATAAACTTATAGGGAAGGGCTGCACCAACCCATTAGTCACAAAAAGAATTTAACTTCTAACAGCTAAACGAGCCATATCAACTTGTAGAACCCATTTCCATTTTTCAAGTTCTATCAATTTATTCACTCACCATTTAGAGGATCTAGCGATGGTGTCACATCAATGCGACGGAACTTAGTCAAACCAGACAACTGTTGACGGTTTTGAGCCTGGCTGAGAGTGAGGCTTAACAGCTCCCCAACCTCCTTAAGCATCTGCAAAGCAAAGTTTCTAGACTAAGAAACAAGAAGGAACACAATATAGCCAAAACACACACAGCAAAACAAACCTTGACAGAAATCTTCTTCTCTTTCTCAATGGATTTAGCCAGATCAACCATAATGTTATCAACCCTGCGTCTGCTTTGGCGGTTGCCTTTTCCACCAACTAATGTACCTTCCACACCCTTGGACTCTTCTTGTGCGTTTACATCCTTCTCTAACCGAAGATAAAACGAAGACTTCTCCACAGATTCAAGATTGGCAGGGGATCTAAGCGACTCTTTAAGAGGTTGGTTTCCAGAAAGTCTATCAACAATATCACTTATCACAAACTTAACTGCTATTTCCTTCACTCCGTTGCTGTCAATGACTTCATCAGTCACAGATTCCAATTCTATATCATCGGTTTCAGCCTTAGTTTCTTGTTCCACAACTATATCTTCTATATCAAAATCACTCTCTTCATCATCAGCTATCTGCTCAATAACTTTTGAGATGAAGTCTTTGTCCACCTTTCCCTTTCCAGGGGAGTTCACTTTCATAACCTTGACTTTGACTCCAGGGATCATATCTCGCAGGAAAGTCCGGAAACCAGAAGATTCATCAAGGAGATCAGAATCGTCGTCTGAGTTGTCACTCTCTTCTTCATCATCACTAGGCTCGACGGCAAGATTACCTGCATCTCCTTTCCATACAGGTGGAGTCAAAAGCCTCGGAGTGTTCAGAGTTCTGGTAGGCATAGTTGGAATGTCTGGAAAAAACTCCTTCCATTTTAAGTACACAGCCTGAAAAAAGCATATATCCAAAAAGGAAAAAAAAACATAACTCCAATTTGAACATAAAATAGGTCATGAGCCAAATTACAATTTGCTATCTACTTAAACGTCATCTTCCAATGAATATCACAAGTACTCAAACTAGACAGTAACTAGATAGGATTAAGATGAGGAAAAACCTGTTTTTTGTAGTTCCCTTTTCCATCAAGTGTCAGAAAGATTTCAAAAAGAGGAGCACCACCCACAGCAGATGTACTAAGCTGCCTGAGAGTGAAAGGATTTTCATATAAGGCAGTTTTTCAAAACAGCAAATGGCCTAGAGAAATTAGTCTTTTTGATACACAAAACATCACTGCCAGAGATGAATTGATTAACTAAGAAGATGGATTAGTAAGTTATTACCGAGGATTATAACTTCTTGCCACATATCTCCCATGTTCAGCGGTGATTTGAACAATAAGACCAAAAGGATCTTTGACATCTTCCGCAATACCTGACCACCACCCTACCTACAAGCCATATAGAGAAGACAATGTTATACATCAAAAACATGAAGAATGTAACAGAAGCTCTCTACAGCTACAAGGAGCTACTAAGAAAATAGCAAAACAAATAAGGAGCTCACCAACCCAGCACCAGCCTGATCTCGTAAGTATACTGCATCCTTGTAACGCTCTTCAAAAACAGCTCTCTATCACACACACGCAAGAAAAGTGGGAAGAACATCTTTCAGAATCAAATGTAACAAGAGACTATGATTTGGATTAAGCGTAATAGAGAGTTTATTATACATTAAAGCTGGACATCACTCTGCCAACAGCGTCGTTTGTAGATGCAGCTGCAATGGCCACCTTGAGCCTCGCAGCATCTTCATAGTCTTCCCGTTTAACAGCTCCATTCAATTGAGACTGTACCCAAATCACAAAATCTCAACTTTACACACTTTCTACAACACTCTTTTGTTCGAAATGAAAACTTTGGTGTAAGAAAGTTTATACCTTTAGGAGGGAGAGAAGACGGTCTTGATCATCAATACGTTCGAAATGCTTCTTCCACCGCTCCCAATCCCAATCCCTTTCCTCCTCCTTCTTGATATTCCCACCGAAAACGACGTCGTCTTCAGCATCCTTATGCTGATTGCCGTACCAGCTCATAACCGAATCAAACCGTTTGATGGCGCTCTTGAGAACATCCTGAATCGCAGCGTCCCATCTAGGATTACCATCATATCATCGGAGGAGGAAGAAGGAGAGGATGAATTGCCGCCGGAGGAGCAGCGGCAGAGGGAGGTATGATCAGAGAGACGGTGAGGGTAAAACGGTCTTTTAACGGGAGCGAGTCTAGATAACGTGGCGGCGGGGGAGAAGGCGAGGTTTTGTGACGGAGGCGTAGATAAGGAAGTCATCGCTCGCCGGAGAAAGAGAGGGGCTTTTTTATGTTATGTGGCTGATATGGGCTTTTGTCTTTTTCCTCTCTGATATTATTATTACACAACACAAACCAAAAAGCAAACTCTTTTGTCGGATGTCTGAAAAAGAAATCAACCAATGAACGAACGAACGAACACAGTACAAGTACTTATCCCTAAAAAAGATATTTTTTTTTTCTTGCTAAAAAGATCAGTCATTTTAAGCTAAGCAGACAGTGGATCCTCGCCGGAGAGAAGAAAATCAGATTTTAGATGGAGAGGAGGGCAGAGGACAATGAAGAAACCGGCGAACCTTCCGGTGAAGCCATAAGATCTCGGCTCAGTAACAGAGCCGACCCTTTCCTTGTTGTTTGCAGGTGTTTCAGCTTCGTTACTTCTCTCGTCGCCATTCTCTGTGTTGTTGTTAATGTTCTCGCTGCTATTCGCTCCTTCCGCGACAGCCACGATGTAATAATAGTAACCCCTCTCTCTCTCTCTATTGATGTTTGTCCTCTGAAGCTTGTTTTATAATCGTTTCATGGCAGATATTCGATGGAATATTCCGGTGTTATGCTGTGTTGATCGCTTGTTTTGTGGTTCTAGCCGAGACAGAGTGGGGATTCATTTTGAAATTCTCAAAGGTTCTTGAGTACTGGGCTGGGAGAGGAATGCTTCAGATTTTGTAAGTAACTGAGGAGCTCAAGAAAGAGACAATTGTTTGGTTGGTGTAAAGATTATATATATATATTGGTTTGCTTTGTATCAGTGTGGCTGTGATGACAAGAGCTTTCCCTGACTATATGACTCAAAGGAAGGATCTCCTGCTTCTTCAGAACATTGCTAGCTACATGCTCCTCGCTTGTGGTCTTATCTATTTCATTTCGGTAAGATGTCACATTCATAGTTCTTATATGATTCTTGTAATAGTTGCATCTTACTGTTTCTTTTGATCAATCTCTTTTCAGTTTTGGATCTTGATATGTTTGATTTGGTTTAGTCTTTTTTGATCGTTTGTCTGAACTTCAGGGGATTCTATGCATTGGTTTTCTGAAACGTGCTCGACAGAAGAAGGAGATCTCAAAAGAACAAGCTGTCAAAGATCTTGAGGCAAGTAGTGATAGTTTGAGTTTATCTTAGTGTCTATATATGCATCATCATTAATACTTTCCTCAAATGGCTTCTAAATCATTGACTCTTGATGTTGCAGGAGATAGACAGACGCAGGGAAGAGCTGGAACAGTTGCTCGTGGAGCATCGGAGTAGAGACGACGTGTGAATGTGATCGTAAGTACAGTAGCTTCATTTGAACAGACGAGATCAGTTTGTTTTTGTATTAAAGGATTGTGTGAGCTCTCTGTTTTCATCCTTTCCACTTTGGTTAGTAAACAGAAAATACTTGTCCTGTAAGAGACAACAACGCTATTGATGATAATTTTCTGTTAAGTCAATATCAAGTCTTTGGCCTCTTTGGCAGGCATCACACACTCTTAGAAAGATCTCCTATTTCCTAAGAGCATATAAACTGTTTGAAAAGTATACTTTTCTTTTTTGAAACACCAGGAGAATAATAACTTCTTTCAAGTGATACATTAATGTCTTACGTTAAACAACAGGAGAATGATAACATATTTCAAGCAATGATACAATCAATAATCCAAATGAACAACAACACATTAAGAAACTGGAAGAGAAAACATCAGAGATAGAAGCGTGGAGCCAGATTGAAAGGTGTTTTACATCTCTCTACCCTAATGAAAACCAAAACCAAAAGAAAAACAGAACACAAAGTTAGTGACATTTAGTTGGAACGCACTGAAATTGAAGGAACAACATACATATTCTAAATGTTTTCAGAAAAACATTTTCTGCAAAATCTTTTTTCATATATAATGTCTAAATTATATCAAGAATCTGAAAAGAAATTATAATCCGTCTCAAATTTTTTGATATTTTTTTCTTCTACCATATATTTCTTGCTTAACAAATGTGAAAGTAAGACAGAAGAAAGAGTTGTTGTTGGTTTGATCATTTGAAGAGATCATATCAGCCTAGTAATGTAATGATGCACACCTCATGCTAACATAGAGCGAGAGAGGGTAAGGAGAAAATAGTTACCAGACTGATTAAAGGCGAGAAACGATTTTTGGTATCTTCGTCCTCCCATTCAAGCTGAGCTTCCTCTTCAGGCTTCATTACTATCGAAAGCTCATCAACTCGTGAGACGCTTGTAGCATTTAATGGAAGCTTTCTCAGCTTGGGACACTCTAGTTTCACTATTTTCTTCAAAAATGGAAAGGGAAGATGAGTCCAGTAGATACTCTCCAGCTTTGGCAACCCTTCCAACAATATCATTTCTAGTTTCTGAAAAGGTGGTGAAGTACCTGTAACCTTTTTCGCTTTCTTTTTGTTTATAATCTCTTTCACCTCTTCTGAATTTCCAACGTGGAGTTTGACAAGATTCGGAGCAAACAGCAGCCAAGTGAGATCCGTCATGCCATTCAAGTCAACTATCCCCACGGTGGAGAGGTTGGTGAAGAAATATGGAACCGTCGGATTGTGTAAACCAGACGAATTTCTCTTGCTTTTCCTCCAGTTTTCATTGGTATCAATCTCTGAGACATCAATGTTTGTAACATTGATGTGACGGAGATTCTCCATACTCATCAGCAACGATAAGTAGATTGGTCTTAGCTGAACATCGAGGGTAATATTGAGACGACGAATACTCAGAGAATCGATGCACTTCGCCAGCCTTTGATCGCCTAACAGTTCCTCCAAGCCTGCGTCCGTAGATATACTAATGGTTAGGACTTGTAGATGCTCCAAGTGCTGCAGCTCCTTCACTAAGTTAACATCTCCATGAACTTTAGAATTAAGTAGTTTCAAACTTGTTAAACTCGACAGCTTTGATATCCCTCGGATACTACAAAGTCTTTCTGTACCAGTCAAATTCAGGTGAGATAGCTTCTTTAACCCTCGGAAACTAGCTGGCAGTTGACGTATATTTGTATAGGACACGTCAAGATACTGCAAGGAGGTCAGCTCTGATATCTGCTCTGGAAGTCCACCAATGATGTCATTTCTAGATAGATCCAAAACAACTAGCTTTTGCATAGATTGGATGAATTCACCTGATAGATAGTCCAAACCATTTTTCTGTAGGAGCAGAGTAGTAAGTTGAGAACACATGCTTATAGGTTGTGTTATATCTTTAATATGATTACCAATTAATGACATCCTTCTCACAGCTCTCCAATCCTTAACTTTTGGTACATCATGTAGTCCGACACCAGCTTGCACGACAAAACTCTCTTTCTGTTTCCCCAAATCCGATGCAATCCATAGAGCCATTTCTCGAATCACGTCATGCATCCCAACCTTTATTGTACCAAACTCCGTTAGTAGATTTGCACGGATAAGGGTACATAGTAGCTCATAACCTTTATTCACCGCTCTTTTCAAGACTTGGTACTCCCCGACGAATCCCTCGCATATCCAGCATTCTATCAAACTCTCTTTAACTATCTCATAGTCTTCCGGAAAGAGAGCACAATACAGAAAACAAGATTTGATATGTTCGTCCGCCAAGTTATCGTAGCTGTACTTCAGAACTGGAAGAATCTTATTTTCCATGTCGGAAAACTCTGCTGCGGATCTTGTCAAAACATAGTTTGCATGCTCCCATTCTTGTACTGTAGTTTTGTACGACATTGTCTCACCGATAACACTGAGCGCTAAAGGCAGACCATGGCATTTTTCAGCGACCTTCCTTGCAAGCTCGACAATGTTGGGATCTCTACTTAACGTACTCTCTCCAACCTTGATTCTAAACAACTCCCATGCTTGATCTCTTTCCAAACACTTGACTTGCATCGGTTCACGATCCCCCATCCTCCCACATACTTCCTTAGAACGCGTGGTGAATGCTACTTTGCATCCATTTTCTCTAGTCGGTTCCGGAACTCCGATGGCTTCTAAATCAACTTTCTCCCATATGTCATCAAGCATCAAAACAAACCGTGTCCCCTTTAAAACTCTATGCATCTCCGCGGCCTTATCACTTTCATCTTTCCGTGTCCACTGGTCGTCGCAAAGACGTAGCTTCTGTGCAATATCTTCTTGAAGCTTCGAGATACTTGCACCTTGAGACACCACGATCCAGATCACAACATCGAACTTACCAGACATCGTTGCAAACTTGTTGTGGATTTGTTTAAACAGGGTAGTTTTGCCTACACCACCCATTCCATGCAGACCCATGATTCCAACGTCCTCTTCCATTAGTCTTTCCCACGCCGTTTCGAGCATTTCTTCTTGACCAACCGTAGTCCGAGTAGGCCTCTCCACCACTTCACATATCATAGTCAACTCAGTAAGTTCTTGAAAGTTACCCTCTGATTTTAGTTTCTTAACCTCTTCCAACAACAAGAATACTCTTCTCCCATAGCTGTAGCTCAAACAAACGTTTTTTGAGCATATACCACATAGACACAGCTTTTGAAGCTGAGCAGGACTAGTACTAAGAGTATCATCAACCCGTGTATTGAAGCTCTCAACACGTGTAAGCCATACCTGGACAGGTTTAAGCATGTGTCGATGTTTTACCTTCTCTCTAGCTACTTTGTTCTTCACCACATCATGAATTGCTCTGAGATCTTCCGTTTCCCTTTGCAGATCCCTGAGATTCTTCTTGAGGTTTCCAATGTAACCTTTACTACATAAGACTCTAATGGCACGGTCCAGCGTCGCATCACAAGAAGGTTGGAAGGACATACAGTTCCCCATAGTGATAGAAGAACAGAGAAAATTATTTCAGTAGAGTTGGAATCTGAATGAACTGGTTTAGGATGAATTATTGGAGATAACAACTTTGCTTCAATACGACGAAAGACATTAACTATGCTTATTTCAGACCGCTCGTTTTCCATATGAAGACTTTGATCATTCTTACTTCAAGTCAACTAAAGTCCACATACCACTACTTTTTGGCAATAATACTGGCTTGCAATTTTAGCATATAGTAAAATTGGATATTTATTTCTGCCATGTTGGCAACGGAGTAGAGAAGACGTGTGAATGTGAATCACAAGTACAGCTTCGTTTGAACAGACAGGATCAGTTTTTTTTATGTATTAAAGGATTGTATTCCACTTTGGTTAGTACACAGAAAATACTTGTCCTGTAAGAGACAACCACTATTGATGATAGTTCATCTTAATAATATATGAATTTGATGTGTTTTTTCTTACTCAAAAACAATTGCATGTGCACTTTTGACTTGTATTATAGTTATAGGTCTGGAACTTCAGGAGGAAAACAGAAGTTAATACCTATAAGCAACAAGCACTTGGAGACTGGTAGATTTTTATTTGATCTACGCTACCTCGTATTATCCAAGTAATTAAATGTTACTCTCTCTCGGACAATTAGTTAAAAGTGATAGTTTTTTCATTAATTTTTTTTGGGTAAATATGTTACAGACAGGTTTTACATCCTGTTCTATAAAACATATTTTCCCTTATCACACAAGTAATCAAACATTTGTGAATTGATTGATGCTTATCTTGAAAGCTATAAAGAGCATTGATTAAAGATATAACTATTGAAAATTAACATAGTTATCAATACATTTTTATAAATCTTTGTTATATATCTTCATAAATAAAGGTTTTGCTCAACTAGTTTCTTGAATTTTACAATTTACTACTATTAAATAAATAAAAAGTTATTGAAAACACACAAAAAACTTTTCCTTGAAACAGTTTTTTTTTGCCAACACATTTATCTTTTTGGAATGGAGGTAGTATTAGGCTTTCCGTATTTTTTTCATCTTGTTCTATAAAACAATTGTTAGATTTTCCATGCACGTATGTATTGATTAATGCTGATCTGAAATTTTTTAAGAGAACCGATTGAATATAAATAATTTTTGAAAATTAACAGAAACATCTAAATATACAAGTCCACTACGTGTTTTGTCCGGATATGCGGGCGTAAATTTTTTTATGATTATGCGAACATAATTTTCTTACAAAAATTAACATGATAAGTTATTATTTACATTCTCAAAATGTTTAAATCAAACATCAAACTATTTGGATATGCAAATTCTTTTATCAAAATATATATGCTTATTATTTTGTTAAAATTTTTAAAACACTCAAATATTAAAATTATTTAAGAAAATATCTTTATAAATATATTTTTTCTTGATTAGTACTTAATTATAATTTTATATCTTATTTTTTAATTATAATAAAATATTACTTCTAGATAATAACAGAATATATATTTAAAAGTTATCTTATTTTTGTATAAATATTTTTTGATAATTTTATTATATTAATTAATAATAAATTATCTAATATATAACATATAAAACTAATATTAATACTATAAAAAAATTTGATTATAAAGAAGTTATACATAAGAATTTATTAACGGCAACGACGACTTTAACCACTCTAACTTTTAACGTGATAGATCGAATACGAAAAATCACTTCGCAAATAATAGTATAGATTGAGATAGACAAAGTATGTTCACGCTGTTAGAAAAAAAGATAAATTATGTACACAATACAATATATTAGCTGATCATCTAAATTAACCTCCAAGTCTACAATTTACAATAGTATGACGAAAAATATTTATTTTGGTTTGTAGGCATGTCAAGGGTCACAACGACGGAAAAGGTTTGCATCTCATTTTCCTTAAACCAGGCTCCAGAACTCCACCTGGTTTACTAGTTTCATATGCTACTACACATTTCATGAAAAGTGACTATTATGTCAAGAACCTACCATCATATTGGGATACTTCGAGCGCAAGTCCCAGTGAAATCAAATTTTGTCCTGACAATAAACAGAGTCTTTATTGTCATCTTCTTTGTGGTCTTGTCCTGAGAGATGAAGTTACAAGAGTGTGTGCTAACTTTGCTTCTATCTTGGTTCAAGGAATAACTTTTCTTGAAATATTTTGGAAAGAAATGTGCAGTAACATACGATCAGGTCAGCTTAGTGATTGGATCACGGATAGCTGCAGGGGATCTGTTTCCATTATACTTGGAGGACCTAATCCTCAGCTGGCAGATATAATAGAAGACATGCAACCAGAAATCATGGAAAGGTATCATTCCACAACTTTGGCCCAGAACCAAGTTTATCGAATGCACTTTTACAGGACAAATGTCTCAAAATATTCCATTATGTTAAGAACAATGTGGATTGCTAGTAACCATACCAAGGAGTAACCGACTATGTAGGATGCGTCCAGGCCCAAGTCCAAGACCACATCCGGATAGGAGAGAGAGGCGGCCAAAGCATGGACCGACCTTAGGGATTAGAAGTTTCCTTTTCCCTTCATGTTTATCTTTAAGGATATTTCCTATTTCCTTATTATCTTAGGATTTGTACTCTTTCCTATATCTTCATCAGACTCGACAACGTTATCATCGCGATCCTCAAGAGGGTCCGATTCTATACCTCTACGAAGACCAAAGGTATAAACATAATCTGAGAACATAGAATAAGAACAAAACCCTAATCCATCATTATGGAAACTATATTCTCGATGAAACCCTAAAATAAACTACAAGATTAAAATCGACAAGTCTTAAAACTAGAAAGATATATGATTCCAACTAGAACATAATTGTATGTTGATTGATTAAATCTGAAACCTGACAAACCCTAATGAAGGAATCGAAAACCCTAAACCCTAAAAGAAGTTAGAATCCGATTTTAAGATTGATCTTGCTTGTTTGATTTCTTGCTTGATTTGAGGTTTAGGATTGTTAGATTGTTTGAAATAATCTAACTAAGTATACAAATACTTAAGGCCTTGAAACCTTAACACAAGGTTGATAGAATTTAAAAGATTGGAAACCCTAGGTATTATAAAAGAAGTAAGTATAAGGTAGATTGCTTTACATGAATCCGAACATTGTATTGCATTCATAACTGATTGAAACAAGATCGACCAACATATAGATCACACGAATTTAGGTTGATTGCATTAGTAAACCTATAGAGCCGTGTGGTTCATGATTGATAGCACCATGGTCGATTAGTATTGTTTTGAATATCATAAATGCGTAAGACATGTTGTGGCCGAGCTTGCTTATATTCTGCGGCCACGTGATCACATTATGAACCTAAAATCTTATATGATAATGTGATTCAGATGTCGAAAATAGCAAACAGAGACTACACAGCCCTTAATCTCTCCGGAGACAATTACTTGCAGTGGACGCTAGATATAAGGATCAGTCTAAAGTCCAAGGGACTCGGTGATACTATCACCGAGGACAACAATGAGAATGAAAAGAATAGATACAGGGCCATAGGCCTTATGCGCCATCATCTCATTGAAGGTCTTAAAGATCAGTACATGACAATTGAGAATCCACTAGATCTTTGGAATGCTTTAAAGCATAGATATGATCACCAAAAGATGGTGTTGCTTCCAAAGGCAAGGCACGATTGGATGCATCTAAGGTTCTTAGACTATAAGTCTGTGGATGAGTACAATTCAGCCTTATTCAAAATAGTTTCAATACTAGGGCTTTGTGGTGAAGAAGTATCCGATATGATGATGCTTGAAAAGACCTATACGACTTTCAATCAGTCGAATTCTGTGTTGCAAGAGCAATATAGAACAAAAGGTTTTGCCACATACACTGATCTGATCTCATGTCTACTCTTGGCCGAGGCAAACAATGAGCTCCTAATGAAGAATAGTGGAGCCATACCGGCCGGGACAGCACCATTACCCGAAGCCCATGAGGTTGAAAAGAAAGATCCCAAAGAGACCAACTACGCCCAAGACAACAAGAAACCATACGGTAATGGCCGTGGTGGATACAAGAGGCGTGGACGTGATAACCAGAACGACCGAGACAGCTACTTGACCGGCCGGAAAGGAAACCACAATAACCGTGGTCGTGGTTCCAATTACGGCCGGGGTCGAGGCAGTTACGGCCGCGGACGAGGTGGCATATCCAAACCATCTTACACGTCCAAGTCTGTATGCCACAGATGCGGGATGGACAACCATTGGGCCAAGAACTGTAGAACTCCGAAACACTTGTGCGACCTCTACCAAGAGAGCCTCAAGAACAAGAATCCGGAGGCAAACATGATCCAAGAAAACGGTCAGGATGACAAAGGATATGGATATGATGCTGACAATGAATCCGACAAAGATAACAAAGATGACCTAATGGATTTTGAGACATCCGATTGTCTCAAGGACTAGTTTTCGAATCACATTGTCTTATTGCTTTATGTCTTTGATTTGGTGTTTTTATTTTATGTAATGACATTTATAATAATAAAAGTTTTAAAGATCTTATGAAGTCTCTAAAGTTTAGAAAATTTTATTTATAGAATGAATGATGAGATGAGTATACTTGTGGTGGATAGTGGCACAAGTCACACAATACTTAGAGACAAAAGGTACTTCATGAATCTCACAATGCAAAGTGCAAAGGTACATACCATTGGGGGTGAGGCTAGCCTGATTGAAGGTCACGGCCAAGCCTATGTGTTGATGCCCAAGGGCACTCACCTAGAGATCAAAACCGCCTTGTATTCCCCAAGCTCTAGAAGAAGCTTATTGAGTTTCAAGGATATAAGATTGAATGGTTTCCATCTTGAAACATGGGAAGAAGGAAACAAAGAGTTCCTTAACATAACTTCGATCACCAAAGGCAATAAGAAGATCCTAGAGACTATGCCCGCAATGTCTACTGGTCTATACTATGCAAGGATCAGTATGATCGAGACAAATGCCTCCGAGCTATTCACTTTATGGCATAACCGGCTTGGCCATCCCGGAACAGGAATGATGCGAAAATTGATGATGAATTCACAAGGGCAGATGTTTAAAGGAGTGATCCCACGCCATCTCACATGTGCAGCATGTGCACAAGGAAAACTCATAACTAGGCCATCACCAGCCAAGGTCAATAAAGAAACCTTAAACTTTCTGGAAAGGATTCAATGAGACATATGTGGACCAATACACCCACCTTGTGGGACGTTTAGATACTTCATGGTCCTCATTGATGCATCGACCAGATGGTCGCATGTGTGTCTACTATCCACACGGAACCTAGCCTTTGCACGGCTGCTTGCTCAGATGATAAGGCTGAGAGCACACTTTTCAGACTTCCCTATTAAGACTATACGTCTAGACAATGCTGGTGAGTTCACGTCCAAAGCGTTTAATGAATACTGTATGTCCATGGGGGTAAGAGTAGAACACTCTGTGGCACATGTCCATACACAGAACGGCTTGGCCAAATCCTTCATTAAACGTATCCAGCTGATAGCCCGGCCACTGCTTATGAAGTCTTAACTTCCGGTATCAGCATGAGGACATGCGGTTTTACATGCAACGGAAATGATTCGCATCAGGCCATCTAGTGAGCATAGATATTCACCATCCCAACTACTTACGGGTCATGAGCCAGACGTGTCCCACATCAAGACATTCGGATGTGCCGTCTACGTTCCAATCGCTCCACCACAGAGAACTAAGATGGGACCACAAAGGAGGATGGGAATATACGTAGGATATGATTCCCCAAGCATTATAAAGTATCTTGAGCCAACAACCGGTGATTTGTTTAAGGCCAGATAGGAAGACTCACAGTTTGATGAGTCCACATATTCGTCCTTAGGGGGAGATAATAGCCGGTTGATTACAAAAGATTTAGAATGGTTTAGACCATCAACATCTTGGCAAGATCCTCGGACTAAAGATTGTGATTTAGAAGTCCAAAAGATTATACATCTTCAAGAGCTAGCTAATAGACTGCCAGATACATTTGCTGACCCAAATAGAGTAACAATATCACACATCCCGGCTTGTAATGCACCTATAAGATTAGACGTCCAAGATGGACAAGGTCAAGTGGCTACAGAGTCTAAGCAACGTTTAAAACGTGGTAGACCAATTGGTTCCAAAGACAAACAGCCTCGGAAGTCCAAGAGAGGTGTTGGATCCGAGAGCATCAAGGAAACCGTCCAGGACATAGATGGACCGGTCGAGTCGACCAGGACGGTCGAGCCAAGCGTACCGGCCACACCCGATGATCCGGCCGTTCCTCAAAGTTAGGTCCGGGACGCTGGGCTTCACGGGACACAAGAGCCAGACAACCAAGAGATCTCTATAGACCATGTAATGTCTGGAAAACAATGGAACAGAAAAGATATCAACGTTGATGATTTATTTGCATACAAGGTAGCACTTGAGATCATGGATAAAGATGAGGATCTAGAACCCACGTCCATACAAGAATGCATGCTAAGATCAGATTGCATCAAATGGAAAGAAGCTATAAACGTGGAGTTAGAATCACTGAGAAAGAGAGGCGTTTTTGGCCCTATAACCTTAACACCAAGAGATGTCAAACCAGTGGGGTACAAATGGGTCTCTGTAAGGAAGAGAAACGAGAAAGGAGAAGTAGTGAGATACAAAGCACGGCTTGTAGCACAGGGATTCTCACAAAGACAAGGAATAGACTATGAGGAGACTTACTCCCCTGTGGTGGATGCGACTACACTAAGATATCTAATCAGTCTGGCCGTGAAAGAAAACATTGATTTACGCCTAATGGATGTAGTAACTGCATACTTATACGGACCACTGGATAATGAGATACATATGAGAGTTCCAGAGGGTATTGAGCTCAAAGACAAGAAAGGTTCTCGAGAACAACATTGCATTAAGTTGAATAAAGCCTTATATGGTTTAAAGCAATCAGGTCGAATGTGGTACAATAGATTATCCGAGTACCTAGTGAAAGAGGGTTATAAGAATGATCAATAAGTCCATGTATATTCATAAAGAAATTCGACAGCAAGGGCTATGTGATAATGTCAGTTTATGTGGACGACCTGAATATAATAGGAACCTCTGGAGAGATTTCCCAAACCGTTGAATGTCTAAAGAAAGAATTCGAGATGAAAGACTTAGGAAAAACTAAGTTCTGTTTGGGATTACAGTTTGAGTATAAGGAGAATGGAATCCTTGTGCACCAAGAAACTTATACAGAAAAGATACTCAAGCAATTCAATATGGACCAGGCTCATCCCTTGTCGTGTCCTATGGTCGTGAGATCCTTAGACCTTGAGAAGGATCCATACGGACCTAAGAAACCGGACGAGGAAGCACTCGGATCGGAGGTGCCTTACCTAAGTGCCATTGGGGCCTTAATGTACTTGGCTAGTCATACTAGACCGGACATAAGCTTTGCCGTGAGCTTATTATCAAGATTTGGTTCATGTCCGACTTTGAGGCACTGGAACGGAGTGAAACAACTGTTCAGATATCTGCAAGGAACAAAGGATCTCGGTTTGTTCTACACCAACCGGCCAGGAGAGAGCATGGTCGGATATGCAGATGCTGGGTACTTATCTGACCCACACCAGGCTGGATCTCAAACAGGATATGTGTTCATACACAGTGGAGCCGCAATATGCTGGTGTTCAACAAAGCAATCCTTAGTGGCCGCAATAAGTACTGTCTCTTTATTTGATTTGCGTTTTAGATTAAAGTAATTTTGTTATGTTATTGAATCAGATATAATTGGACAAGTGGTCGATCTTGGAAGAATCATGATGGTTGAAGTTAAGGGCGAGGATAGGAAGAGAGTTTTGTTTCGTTTGCGTGATACAAGGTATTGTTCGGCTCGACCCTTAATTATATTGGATATAACTTAGGACTGGATTTAGTTGTCTCCTAAACCTTTTTCTGTTTGTTGTAATTATTTTAAAACAGTGGTAATGAAGTAGCATGTTGCTTATGGGGACAATACGCTGAGCAAATTGAATCCCATATTGCAGAATCCAATGATGATACTATTATATGTTTGATCCGCTTTGCCAAAATCAGCGAATTTAGAGGTATATCTATATTATAAAAGTGGAAATTGGATGGTGTATGTTTGTATTAGATATTGATCCAAAGCTGTTTATACATTGTGATAATTACATAGGCGAGATGCAAATCACCAACGCGTATGATGCTTCACTTTTGGTGCTCAACCCAACAATGGACGAAGCTATTGATTTTAAACAGAAGTAAGTTGCTTTAGTTTGATCTAATCGAAGTTGTAATGATTTAAAACTGAAGTAAATGAATTTGCTTTAATCTGAAACAAGTTCTTTTCTATTTTTACACAAATAAACCTGACTATATTTATTTCCAGGATGATGCAAGTTGATCTTCCCTTAGCTCTTTTGGGTAACAGTGATGAAAAAAAGATTGTGAAGCAAGTAAAGGTTGCTTGGAATGAGGTTGACGTTAAGTGTATTTCTGAGATTTTGATTTCAGATGAGGTAACAGAACACACCCTTTACTTCTTTACAACTTTAGTCTATCCTATTTTTATTTGTTAACAATATTTAATGTCCTAATCATCAAGGTCGAGTCTGGTAAAATCATTTGTACAATCGAAGCTATCAACACAGATTGGGGTTGGTACTATTTTGGATGTAAGAGACACAACCGACGTGTGACCAAGGTTGGTAGGAAAGGCGGTCAAAAGATGGTCCAATCTGACAAGCCACAATTCTATTGTGAAGTGTGTCATTCAAACACATTGGTTGTCGAACCCAAGTATGTGTTTGGTTGCTTGACTGTTATTTAAATTTTCAGATATTGTAATGATTTTAATAGCAAAATTTAGATCGTGTTTATCTACTTTTGTTTTACATTTTGAAAACCTGCAGGTATAAGCTTCATGTGTTTGTGAAAGATGACACTGGTGAATCTGAGTTAATGTTGCTTGATACTGTGGCTACAACTATTATTGGTAATAAAGCTGAGGAACTTTGGGATGGTTCATATGCTGAGGTAATTATAGTGATGTCCTGAGATAAATATTTGACAATAATTATTTCAAAATTTTCTATTAACTAGCCTTATTATCTTACAGATTGAAGACCCAGAGATTCTACCTATTCCTATCAAAAATTTGGTTGGAAAATCGTTTTGTTTCGGTCTTTCCATCACAAGTGATAATGTAAACAACGGATCAACTACTTTTAAAGTGGCTGAGGTCTGGTCTGGGGATCATATTCATAGAATCGAATCACTCTCAGAACCAGTATCTCTAATTGGGTCCACTTCATCTACTCTGTCTACCGGTGAGGTAAGAAGTTTGTTATTTTATAACCTGACTAACATATGATTTAGATTGTTTGGACCTAAAAGTTTTTCTAAACTTAGGTTCCGTGCATTGATTATAACAAAGAGAGTTCATCTGAAGATGTTACAACACCTTTCTCTAAGCGTAAGGAAGGAGATGCTGAGCTTAATGACATGAATTCTACATCTAAGAAGTTATGTTCTAAGAACATCAAAATGGAGAAGACAAAGGAAGATTAGTTATGTGAGGGAGATGCTTGGCCTTATCTATGCTGAATTTGAAGTTTTCGTTTTTTTTTTTTGTTGTTTTGGAATTTCCCGTTTGTTTTTGCATTTGGTTTTGTTTTTAGTACTTTCATTTAAATCCTATTTTAATCAATAAAGTTGGCTTTTCAAACTAATCATGTCAAATAGTCTCTATAAGAACCTAACCTGCAACTTAACATGTAACACTCGCACTAAAACCTATTTTATACTACAAACTTTTACTATCTCAGATCGTTTCGAAAATACCTATTTATGCTGCTTGGAAAGCCAATCTCGCCGATGTAATCGCCATCCCTTCAGCTCTATCTTGCTCATCTAAATTTTGGGAAATGAAAACCATGAAGAAAGTTAAATTTTCACTTCAATTAAGAAAATAAATAATTTTTTTCGAATCAACCAAAAAAATCCAAAAAAAATCGAGATCCTCATCAAAGATATTCTGTTACCATAACTTAAATAAAAGTAATTAACTAACAACTATATTTATGCTAAAAATGCCTTAAATAATATCTTCTAAATCTTCATCAAGCGTCATTTCAATGAGCACCAGTACAGAATTGCACTCTTGTGTTGTTCTGTATTACCAACTATGAAAAGAAAAACAGAGGTTCCCAAAAAACTCTCTCACAACGCGAATGAGAGAACCGGTCATCAACACGAAAGGCATCACTTCAAACACTCTGTTAGTCTAGAACGTCAATCACTGTCGGCAAATAAGGCCATACAAGAAATGAATGTTCAATCATATGTTGCTGTCCGTTCTGTTTTTAAAAGGATCTTTGATTGTCTTGGTGAACAACATATTTCTAAGAACGCTAATGTGCAAGAAGGTCTCACTACCAGCACACCCAAAAACCCAGAACAGAAACGCAGATGTGTTCTAGGTAAATATTCCTTTCAAAATTATTTAAATTGATCTTTAAAAGATATTTATAATACATTAGCAATTTTCACATAATTTCACTGGTTTTTATCATTCTCTTTATTGAAGGTGTGGATTTGGTGTCAAACCTGTTTCAAATTACTCCTCAACAGAGAAGCTGTGTGTCAGCTTTATCATGTAATTCAATATATGTTTCACTAGAAGATCTGTTAAGCTATATTCGAGAACACAACATTATATCAAAATATTATATGTAATATTTGATTTTTTATGTAGCTCAAGATTTGAGGTCAACAGAAATAAACCCAGTTCACTTTCCAAACCAGTGTCTACAGAGTAAGAACAAAAGACGAATTCTCGATGACATTACCAATACGTATCAAACACCTATTAGTAATAAGAGGAATGCCCGAGATCATCTATGTACAAGCACACCAAAAACACCAAGTACCAAACGTAGATGTGTTCTCGGTAATGTCTTAGAAAACTACATAATCATTTTTCTACATGAATTTTTGCAATAAGCCATGCCCATATAAGATTGCTCATGAACTTGAAACATAATGGTTGCAGGTGTGTCTTCAGCGTCAAACCAAACTAAAAATACTCCTGAACCGAAAAGTTGTTTGACTGCTTTCGCATGTAAGAAGATATATGCTAATGATCCTGCGGTTTACTTCTGTTCATTATATCTAGAATGTTATTTGTAGTCAAACAACTCATGTTTTATTTATTTTCTAGCCCAAAACACCCATGTCCAAAACCAGAGGAAGCAGCAAAAAAGCAAAACATCAGTTCGAAATGACATTACTAATGTAGATGAGACTTTCACATATCATACTGTTGAAACCTCTGAAAATACGTCAGATCAAATTGGGGTTGATCACACTGAATATGACGAAGAAGAAATGGCTGATTGTGATGTTGATATTGAAGGTGATTACTTAATTTAAAATTTAATATATTTATGTGACAGAATATCATTTTCTATGTCCTAACTTCATCTATTTGCTTTTAACAGGAATAATTGAAGAAATTGATGCTGAGCTAGAGTTTGATGTTAGCTCGCAGGAAAGCACAGATTCTGAGTATGATGATATCGAGTTAGATGTCTCTATTGGCGAAAAAAAAAACAGAGCGCAAAAGAAGTCAGTAGAAAAATAAAACCTCCTACAAAGAGTTCTAAATGTAAATCAACAGGTACACCATTAATTTTGTGTTTACGCGATTTCCATTATTATTATTATACCTGCAGTCTTATTAAAAAGTACTTTGCGTTCTTTTAACATATACAGATTATATAGATGAGGGCGATCCATCTTACACATGTTCCCATTGTGGTGCTATTATGTGGTATGGAGAACGAATTAACAGACGCAGAAATACATGTACTCCTTCATTTAGTCTATGTTGTGGGCAAGGTCAAGTCGTGCTTCCCTTTCTAAAAGAGCCACCAGAAGTACTAAAGGGATTAATTTATGGAGAGGACAAGCGAAGCAAACATTTTCAGAAAAATCTAAGACCTTATAATATGGTTTTCTCTTTTACTTCGCTTGGAGGCAAAGTTGAAAGATCAGTGAAGAAGGGACTTGGTCCAGATATGTTTCAGTTGCACGGAGAAAATTACCATCTACTGGGAAGTTTAAGACCACCAGATGGTAATAGCGCCAAATTTGGTCAGTTATACATAGCTGACACTGAAAATGAAGTGAAAAACCGAGCCAATTGTTTGAGGTAACCATATATGCTTTCAACTGTTGATTGTTTTATGATTTGAGATATAAAATCATAGTACTGTTCTAACATTTCTTACATTAATTCTATTGATTTGGCAGCAATAGTCGCCTGGCTGGACAAGTAAAAAAAAGTGATACTTTGAGGGAAGAAATCATTAAGGCTTTGGTGGACATGTTAAATGAAGTGAATCCCTATGTCAAGAATTTCCGATCTGCGAGAGAAAGATTTGATACAAATCCAGAGGATGCATTTCACATGAGGATTATTAGTGATAGGCTCAGAGATGGAAGGACATATAATACACCCACAGCATCTGAAGTTGCTGCATTAATTCCAGGAGATTTTAATCTTGATATGGATAAAAGGGATATAGTGCTTCAGCAACACTCAGGAAAGCTTAAGAGAATTAATGAAATTCATGCTTCCTATCTAGCACTTCAGTATCCTCTATTGTTTGCATATGGAGAAGATGGTTTCAGACTTGGGATTAAGAAAGGTGTTACTGAAGCTACCAAAAAACAGAAGAAAGCTACAATTAGTATGAGGCAATTCTTTGCATACCGTCTTCACGAACGAAAGAATGAGTCAGGCCATCTCCTTCATGCTAGACGTTTATTTCAGCAGTTTTTGGTTGATTCCTACACCACTATAGAGTCTAATCGTCTGCGCTATCTTAAGTTGAATCAGTCTACATTGCGATCTGATAGTTTTGATTCTATTAAAGAGTCAGAAAGTGCTGGCAAGACTAATATGAATGAACAAGGGACAGAGTTTGTATTGCCAGCTTCTTTCACTGGTGGTCCTAGATACATGAAGAACAATTATTTGGATGCTATGACCATTTGTAAGCATTTCGGATTTCCTGATCTTTTCATCACTTTTACATGCAATCCTAGATGGCCAGAGCTCACCAGATTCCTTAAGACTAGAAAGTTGAACCCAGAAGACAGACCGGAAGTGATTTGTAGGATGTTCAAAATGAAACTTGAATCGTTGATGGATGATTTAACTAAAAAGCACATTCTTGGGAAGACAGTCTCATGTGAGTTAACCCAACTATATTTTGTCGATTGAGGAGTTAATAATATAGATATTATACTTACTAATAATGTTTATTTGCAGCTATGTATACAATAGAGTTTCAGAAACGTGGTCTCCCTCATGCACACATTCTTCTGTTCATGCATCCCAGTTACAAGCTTCCGACAACAGACGATATAGACAAGATCATTTGTGCGGAAATCCCTAATAAAACAGAAGAACCTGATCTTTATGATGTTGTTAAAGATATGATGATGCATGGACCATGTGGGGCTGCGAATATGAATTCTCCATGTATAGAGAATGGATTATGCTCTAAAGGATATCCTAAACCATATGCTGAAAGGACAACGGTTAATAGAGATGGGTTTCCTATATACAGAAGGCGAGAGCAAGTGGAGAATTATGTTGAAAAGAGCGGTGTCAAATGTGATAATCAGTGGGTTATTCCTTACAATAAAGAACTCTCTCTTCGGTACCGAGCTCACATTAATGTAGAATGGTGCAACCAAGCCGGCTCAATTAAATACTTATTTAAGTATATTAATAAGGGGCAAGATCGTGTCACTGTGGCTGTAGAACCTCCTGAGCATGTTGTTACGAACCAGTTGGGAAGTGTCGATGGAAGTGTCGAGACAAAAAGAAATGAATTCAAAGATTTCTTCGACTGTAGGTAATTAACAGGATTTCGTTTCATTTTTTATTGAACCGTTTCAATATAGATGCTTATATATTTTATGACATCAGATTTACATTTGTTTTTTTTTTGTAGATATGTTTCTGCGTGTGAAGCTGGATGGAGAACTTACAGTTTTTCAATTCATTACAGATCCACTGCAGTAGAAAAGCTTAGTTTTCATCTGCCTGGAAAACAACATGTTATATTCAGAGGTAAAGATAAGATGGAAGTAGTGGTTAGTCGTAAACTCATTGAGAATACAATGTTCTTAGCTTGGTTTGAGTTGTGTAAGATCGATTCACTGGCTAGAACAATCACATATGTTCAAATTCCCAACTTCTTTACTTTCGATAAGAGTAAGAAGAAATTCAAAAGAAGGAAAAGGGGATTTAGCATTGGGAGGATTAACTATGCTCCACGTAAACAGGAAGATGCTTACTATCTTCGTGTGTTGTTGAACTACGTCAAAGGTGCTACCAGTTACGAAGACATAAAAACTTTTGAAGGTGTCCTTCATGAAAGCTACAAAAAAACATGTTTTGCACGTGGCGTATTAGATGATGATCACGAGTATATTGATGATCTGTTGAGGAGAAGTTATGATAGCTCTGCAAGTGATCTACGGCATGTGTTTGCTATGATGCTTAATAATGATAGTTTAGAGTCACCGGAAAATGTTTGGGAACATACGTGGGAGTGTCTATCAGATGATATTGAGTATAATCGGAGAATATATTTCAACCGACCAGGTTTGTCTTCACTGCGAAATCTTATTTTAAATTTCTACGGATTATATATATATATATATATATATATATATATATATATATATATTTTTATTTATTTTTTGTTTCGTAAGTGAGTTGTTTCTGTTGTTAACATCAGTGTGTGTTTATTTGTCTAGGACTTGTGTTAAGTGATGAGGACAAGAAAAAATATGCTCTACAGGAGATTGAAAAGCTGTTGAGGCGTAATGGTGATTCGCTTGAGAGATTTACTTCAATGCCAAAGGTCCTAGAATCAAGTATTAACGATTCGAATGTCCTTATATTAGATGAGCGTAGTTATCCGCGTGAATCATTGTTGGAAACTCTTGACAGAGATGTTCCAAAGATGACAGATGAACAAAGAAAAATCTTTGATGAGATTCTTAGAGCTGTCAGTACAGGAACAGGAGGAACGTTTTTTGTTTATGGATTTGGTGGGACTGGTAAAACTTTCCTATGGAAGTTACTATCAGCAGCTATTAGAGTTAAAGGAGATATTGTTCTTAATGTTGCATCGAGTGGAATCGCTTCTTTGTTGTTACCTGGTGGTAGAACTGCTCATTCGAGATTTGGGATACCTCTTAATCCTGATGAGTTTTCATCATGTACTATTGCTCATGGAACAGATCAAGCTAATTTAGTGAAAGAGGCATCACTGATTATATGGGATGAAGCACCCATGATGAACAAGCACTGTTTCGAAGCTTTGGATAGAAGTTTGTCTGATATTGTTGGGAAACACAAAAACAAACCTTTTGGTGGAAAAGTTGTTGTTTTTGGAGGTGATTTTAGACAGGTTCTACCTGTAATAAATGGAGCTGGTAGAGCCGAGATTGTTTTGGCAACATTAAATTTTTCTTATCTATGGGAGCACTGTAAAGTTCTGAAACTGACAAAGAACATGCGATTGTTATCTGGTTGTTTGACACCTGAAGAGGCAAAGGATCTTAAGGACTTCTCAGAGTGGATATTAAAAGTGGGAGAAGGCAAACTCGCAGAACCTAATGATGGTGAAGCTGAGATTGATATTCCTTCAGAATTTTTGATTACCAACTTTGAAGATCCCATAGAAGCTATCAGTAAAGCCGTGTATGGTGATTATTTATCATTACAAGAAAACAAAGAACCAAAATTCTTCCAAGAAAGAGCCATTCTATGTCCTACCAATGAAGATGTCAATATGGTCAATGATTACATGTTGGATAAGCTTGATGGTAATTACATAAATTGTGCCATCGATTTAAATTTATAGCTCACTTCTATTCATAATTGTTTACTAATTAAGTGTTTAATAAAATTTCAGGTGAAGAAAAGATTTATATCAGTGCAGATAGTATTGACCCAATTGATAAAAGTTCATTGAATGATGAAGCTCTTGGTCCTGATTTTCTCAACAAAATAAAGGTTTCTGGTTTGCCAAACCATAGCCTTAGACTCAAGGTCGGATGTCCTGTTATGGTTCTAAGAAACATAAATCCTACAGCTGGGTTGATGAATGGAACAAGACTACAGATCACTCAACTTATGGATTTTATGGTTAAAGCTAAGATCATTACAGGAGAAAAGGTCGGGGATACAGTATATATTCCTAGATTGATAATAACACCATCAGACACCAGATTGCCATTTAAAATGCGCAGAAGGCAATTGCCTTTGGCTGTGGCTTTCGCAATAACCATTAACAAAAGTCAAGGGCAATCACTATCTGAAGTTGGTCTATTTCTACCAAGACCTGTGTTTTCACATGGACAGCTATATGTCGCTGTTTCTAGAGTCACTTCAAAGAAAGGATTGAAAATTCTGATTGTTGACAAAGATGGTAAACCTAAGAAAAAAACTACTAACGTGGTTTTCAAAGAGGTTTTTAATAACCTGGGAGAGTAGTAGTGATAAGGTATTCTATAGGTTAACTTCTTATAATCCACTTTTATGTTTTTTCTGTTTTCTATTGTTGTAGATATAAAAATATTTTAACCTTTGGAACTATTTTTTGGTACATGCAGGTTCAACTATCGTTGCTGTTAAAGTGTCAACTGTTGAAGTGAAATAGTGATGTGGATTCTCTTTTACAATCTGTAAAGGTAACCGTATTTTGTAATCACATTTCTTATTTGTGCATGACCAGAAATTGTTTGATCCGTTAATACAATTTCTTTTGCTTTCATTATTCAGACCAGCATGATGGTTTTTCAAGCTTGGAGTTCAGGAAACATGGTTCAGAAGATGGTGGTTTTAGTTTTAAAGTGTTTTTCATGAAGCTGTTAAAGTAATACTTATAGAGTGGATATGCTTTAATTTTAGACAAATTACGTTTTCTTTTAATTAGTGTTTTTTTTTAAAAGATAGAATTTTGAATTGATTTGTTAGCTATAACACATTAATTCACAACAACCTATATATGAATCAGTATTCAACCAATACTAAAGCATATAGTACTATGTAAGGCAGTGGTTCAATCTTAATCCTAAATCCACATGATACTACATTGCTTTCATCTCAGATAAGTAATCGAGTTACTAACCTTGAATTGTTGTTTACTTTCTCTGTTTCAGCATGTGAGAGTAACTTCTTTCCGCTCAATTTGTGGTTGGTCATTCTTCCACATGTTCTGAATATAAAAAAAAATACAACCACCGTTCAATACATTAGAAAAGTACAAATCTACGTCCATTTGCATAGAGTAATCTCTCAAACTTTGATAAATAAGTATAAACACCTAAAAAATCAGTGGTGCTTACTTCTTTTCACCAGTGCTCTTATCACGAACATCACTGTCTTCCACCTCCACTGGCTTGCCAAAGAGACAATACTCTGTAAAAGCAACCTCATGAAACTCCTCTGATGGAACTTCCCGATCTATCAACTTCACTACAGCAAAGCAACTAAGGAATTAAATAACTAAAATCAGAAAATCACCTCTTCCCATACATGAACATGAACTATCCTCCCAGCAAGGACAGGTTCAACAAGGCGACTCCAATATCTGAATCAATGCTGTTCACACAAAATGAAATTGGACAAGAAACATTATTACCACATGACTATACAGCTACCAAATTCTATAAGTAACTGAATAATTATAAAAAATACTTTCCTCTTTATATCCACTGTTCGTCTTCTCCTCCGAAGCAAGGTTTGTTAGGATATGAGTTTTTATAAGCAGATCTTCAATAGTTAGTTTCGTCTGTGATGACTCGTGCTCCCGTTCTACGTGATTTAGATCCACACCCATGTTATATAAGAAATAAAACAAAACCTACATATCATAATTATCAGAAATCGATTGAAAATAAAAACAGAAAATCTCCAAACCTTTATATGCTACTGAGAAGCACTAGCGATCTCCATATGTATTCTTAGTATGGATTGAGAATCATAAGATTTCGGTCTCTATGTCCCAGATGCCGGAGAGAACAAAGAAGTCGAATCTCATCTTTGATTTGTAGAAAAAAAAGTTTGTTTACTTTCACCGTTTGTTCGCGGAAAAAAAAGAAACAGAAACCTAAAGGGCTTTTTTTAATCATACTTTATCTTGGCCCAAATAAAAATTAAAACGTTAATAGCCCAATTCATAAATGTAATTTCATTTTCATTTTCATTGATATTGTGATTATTATTTTCTTAGGAGAAATGATTTATGAAAATAAATATATATTATTAAAAACAATTTCTGTACAACAATTAAATTCAATTGTGAGATATAGATTTTGTTTATATAAAATTGGATATTTTTTATATAATATTGTTATTTAATAAACAGTAAACATTAATTTTAATATGATAGATAGATTATGACATATATATGATATATATGTAATGTAAATTTATAACAAAATATGGAACACTTAGAATGAAAAAAAATATTTATAAAAAAAAATTTAATACCGCTATTCAATTGCATTATGAAATGATGACACATCTAAAATATATAATGTTCACACAAAAATAAGATCAATTTATTAAGAAAACAAATACCCGTGCGGGCGTACGGGTCAAAATCTAGTTTTCCTTAAACCAGGCTCCAGAACTCCACCTGGTTTACTAGTTTCATATGCTACTACACATTTCATGAAAAGCGACTATTATGTCAAGAACCTACCATCATATTGGGATACTTCGAGCGCAAGTCCCAGTGAAATCAAATTTTGTCCTGACAATAAACAGAGTCTTTATTGTCATCTTCTTTGTGGTCTTGTCCTGAGAGATGAAGTTACAAGAGTGTGTGCTAACTTTGCTTCTATCTTGGTTCAAGGAATAACTTTTCTTGAAATATTTTGGAAAGAAATGTGCAGTAACATACGATCAGGTCAGCTTAGTGATTGGATCACGGATAGCTGCAGGGGATCTGTTTCCATTATACTTGGAGGACCTAATCCTCAGCTGGCAGATATAATAGAAGACATGCAACCAGAAATCATGGAAAGGTATCATTCCACAACTTTGGCCCAGAACCAAGTTTATCGAATGCACTTTTACAGGACAAATGTCTCAAAATATTCCATTATGTTAAGAACAATGTGGATTGCTAGTAACCATACCAAAGAGTAACCGACTATGTAGGATGCGTCCAGGCCCAAGTCCAAGACCACATCCGGATAGGAGAGAGAGGCGGCCAAAGCATGGACCGACCTTAGGGATTAGAAGTTTCCTTTTCCCTTCATGTTTATCTTTAAGGATATTTCCTATTTCCTTTTATCTTAGGATTTGTACTCTTTCCTTTTATCCTTACTTGTAATCCCCTATATAAGGAAACACTTTGATTAAGTAATAACACACACGATTTCCTCTATTGTTCACAACACGTTATCAGCACGATAGCCTCTAAATCCCTGAGACCTAAAATCGAAACCTAAAAGCCTAAAACCGGCGACTCAAAAGCTAAAACCCTAGACGTTCTCTGTTCATCCTAAAACCTAGACGTCCTCAAGACCGAACGTCCTCAGCTCCCTGATCGCGTCCTCAGCTCGCACACGAGAAGAACGCATCCGTCCAAGAACAGCTCGCACCCGAGACAGCTCGCGTCCGTCCTCAGCTCGCGTCCGACTACATCCGCGACCCGATAGGAGGCAGCAAGCGTCCATTCTTCTCAGCTCGAAGTTTCATCCATTCTCAGGTGGTCCGATTCTATACCTCTACGAAACAAAGGTATAAACATAATCTGAGAACATAGAATAAGAACAAAACCCTAATCCATCATTATGGAAACTATATTCTCGATGAAACCCTAAAATAAACTACAAGATTAAAATCGACAAGTCTTAAAACTAGAAAGATATATGATTCCAACTAGAACATAATTGTATGTTGATTGATTAAATCTGAAACCTGACAAACCCTAATGAAGGAATCGAAAACCCTAAACCCTAAAAGAAGTTAGAATCCGATTTTAAGATTGATCTTGCTTGTTTGATTTCTTGCTTGATTTGAGGTTTAGGATTGTTAGATTGTTTGAAATAATCTAACTAAGTATACAAATACTTAAGGCCTTGAAACCTTAACACAAGGTTGATAGAATTTAAAAGATTGGAAACCCTAGGTATTATAAAAGAAGTAAGTATAAGGTAGATTGCTTTACATGAATCCGAACATTGTATTGCATTCATAACTGATTGAAACAAGATCGACCAACATATAGATCACACGAATTTAGGTTGATTGCATTAGTAAGCCTATAGAGCCGTGTGGTTCATGATTGATAGCACCATGGTCGATTAGTATTGTTTTGAATATCATAAATGCGTAAGACATGTTGTGGCCGAGCTTGCTTATATCCTGCGGCCACGTGATCACATTATGAACCTAAAATCTTATATGATAATGTGATTCAGATGTCGAAAATAGCAAACAGAGACTACGCAGCCCTTAATCTCTCCGGAGACAATTACTTGCAGTGGACGCTAGATATAAGGATCAGTCTAAAGTCCAAGGGACTCGGTGATACTATCACCGAGGACAACAATGAGAATGAAAAGAATAGATACAGGGCCATAGGCCTTATGCGCCATCATCTCATTGAAGGTCTTAAAGATCAGTACATGACAATTGAGAATCCACTAGATCTTTGGAATGCTTTAAAGCATAGATATGATCACCAAAAGATGGTGTTGCTTCCAAAGGCAAGGCACGATTGGATGCATCTAAGGTTCTTAGACTATAAGTCTGTGGATGAGTACAATTCAGCCTTATTCAAAATAGTTTCAATACTAGGGCTTTGTGGTGAAGAAGTATCCGATATGATGATGCTTGAAAAGACCTATACGACTTTCAATCAGTCGAATTCTGTGTTGCAAGAGCAATATAGAACAAAAGGTTTTGCCACATACACTGATCTGATCTCATGTCTACTCTTGGCCGAGGCAAACAATGAGCTCCTAATGAAGAATAGTGGAGCCATACCGGCCGGGACAGCACCATTACCCGAAGCCCATGAGGTTGAAAAGAAAGATCCCAAAGAGACCAACTACGCCCAAGACAACAAGAAACCATACGGTAATGGCCGTGGTGGATACAAGAGGCGTGGACGTGATAACCAGAACGACCGAGACAGCTACTTGACCGGCCGGAAAGGAAACCACAATAACCGTGGTCGTGGTTCCAATTACGGCCGGGGTCGAGGCAGTTACGGCCGCGGACGAGGTGGCATATCCAAACCATCTTACACGTCCAAGTCTGTATGCCACAGATGCGGGATGGACAACCATTGGGCCAAGAACTGTAGAACTCCGAAACACTTGTGCGACCTCTACCAAGAGAGCCTCAAGAACAAGAATCCGGAGGCAAACATGATCCAAGAAAACGGTCAGGATGACAAAGGATATGGATATGATGCTGACAATGAATCCGACAAAGATAACAAAGATGACCTAATGGATTTTGAGACATCCGATTGTCTCAAGGACTAGTTTTCGAATCACATTGTCTTATTGCTTTATGTCTTTGATTTGGTGTTTTTATTTTATGTAATGACATTTATAATAATAAAAGTTTTAAAGATCTTATGAAGTCTCTAAAGTTTAGAAAATTTTATTTATAGAATGAATGATGAGATGAGTATACTTGTGGTGGATAGTGGCACAAGTCACACAATACTTAGAGACAAAAGGTACTTCATGAATCTCACAATGCAAAGTGCAAAGGTACATACCATTGGGGGTGAGGCTAGCCTGATTGAAGGTCACGGCCAAGCCTATGTGTTGATGCCCAAGGGCACTCACCTAGAGATCAAAACCGCCTTGTATTCCCCAAGCTCTAGAAGAAGCTTATTGAGTTTCAAGGATATAAGATTGAATGGTTTCCATCTTGAAACATGGGAAGAAGGAAACAAAGAGTTCCTTAACATAACTTCGATCACCAAAGGCAATAAGAAGATCCTAGAGACTATGCCCGCAATGTCTACTGGTCTATACTATGCAAGGATCAGTATGATCGAGACAAATGCCTCCGAGCTATTCACTTTATGGCATAACCGGCTTGGCCATCCCGGAACAGGAATGATGCGAAAATTGATGATGAATTCACAAGGGCAGATGTTTAAAGGAGTGATCCCACGCCATCTCACATGTGCAGCATGTGCACAAGGAAAATTCATAACTAGGCCATCACCAGCCAAGGTCAATAAAGAAACCTTAAACTTTCTGGAAAGGATTCAATGAGACATATGTGGACCAATACACCCACCTTGTGGGACGTTTAGATACTTCATGGTCCTCATTGATGCATCGACCAGATGGTCGCATGTGTGTCTACTATCCACACGGAACCTAGCCTTTGCACGGCTGCTTGCTCAGATGATAAGGCTGAGAGCACACTTTTCAGACTTCCCTATTAAGACTATACGTCTAGACAATGCTGGTGAGTTCACGTCCAAAGCGTTTAATGAATACTGTATGTCCATGGGGGTAAGAGTAGAACACTCTGTGGCACATGTCCATACACAGAACGGCTTGGCCAAATCCTTCATTAAACGTATCCAGCTGATAGCCCGGCCACTGCTTATGAAGTCTTAACTTCCGGTATCAGCATGAGGACATGCGGTTTTACATGCAACGGAAATGATTCGCATCAGGCCATCTAGTGAGCATAGATATTCACCATCCCAACTACTTACGGGTCATGAGCCAGACGTGTCCCACATCAAGACATTCGGATGTGCCGTCTACGTTCCAATCGCTCCACCACAGAGAACTAAGATGGGACCACAAAGGAGGATGGGAATATACGTAGGATATGATTCCCCAAGCATTATAAAGTATCTTGAGCCAACAACCGGTGATTTGTTTAAGGCCAGATAGGAAGACTCACAGTTTGATGAGTCCACATATTCGTCCTTAGGGGGAGATAATAGCCGGTTGATTACAAAAGATTTAGAATGGTTTAGACCATCAACATCTTGGCAAGATCCTCGGACTAAAGATTGTGATTTAGAAGTCCAAAAGATTATACATCTTCAAGAGCTAGCTAATAGACTGCCAGATACATTTGCTGACCCAAATAGAGTAACAATATCACACATCCCGGCTTGTAATGCACCTATAAGATTAGACGTCCAAGATGGACAAGGTCAAGTGGCTACAGAGTCTAAGCAACGTTTAAAACGTGGTAGACCAATTGGTTCCAAAGACAAACAGCCTCGGAAGTCCAAGAGAGGTGTTGGATCCGAGAGCATCAAGGAAACCGTCCAGGACATAGATGGACCGGTCGAGTCGACCAGGACGGTCGAGCCAAGCGTACCGGCCACACCCGATGATCCGGCCGTTCCTCAAAGTTAGGTCCGGGACGCTGGGCTTCACGGGACACAAGAGCCAGACAACCAAGAGATCTCTATAGACCATGTAATGTCTGGAAAACAATGGAACAGAAAAGATATCAACGTTGATGATTTATTTGCATACAAGGTAGCACTTGAGATCATGGATAAAGATGAGGATCTAGAACCCACGTCCATACAAGAATGCATGCTAAGATCAGATTGCATCAAATGGAAAGAAGCTATAAACGTGGAGTTAGAATCACTGAGAAAGAGAGGCGTTTTTGGCCCTATAACCTTAACACCAAGAGATGTCAAACCAGTGGGGTACAAATGGGTCTCTGTAAGGAAGAGAAACGAGAAAGGAGAAGTAGTGAGATACAAAGCACGGCTTGTAGCACAGGGATTCTCACAAAGACAAGGAATAGACTATGAGGAGACTTACTCCCCTGTGGTGGATGCGACTACACTAAGATATCTAATCAGTCTGGCCGTGAAAGAAAACATTGATTTACGCCTAATGGATGTAGTAACTGCATACTTATACGGACCACTGGATAATGAGATACATATGAGAGTTCCAGAGGGTATTGAGCTCAAAGACAAGAAAGGTTCTCGAGAACAACATTGCATTAAGTTGAATAAAGCCTTATATGGTTTAAAGCAATCAGGTCGAATGTGGTACAATAGATTATCCGAGTACCTAGTGAAAGAGGGTTATAAGAATGATCAATAAGTCCATGTATATTCATAAAGAAATTCGACAGCAAGGGCTATGTGATAATGTCAGTTTATGTGGACGACCTGAATATAATAGGAACCTCTGGAGAGATTTCCCAAACCGTTGAATGTCTAAAGAAAGAATTCGAGATGAAAGACTTAGGAAAAACTAAGTTCTGTTTGGGATTACAGTTTGAGTATAAGGAGAATGGAATCCTTGTGCACCAAGAAACTTATACAGAAAAGATACTCAAGCAATTCAATATGGACCAGGCTCATCCCTTGTCGTGTCCTATGGTCGTGAGATCCTTAGACCTTGAGAAGGATCCATACGGACCTAAGAAACCGGACGAGGAAGCACTCGGATCGGAGGTGCCTTACCTAAGTGCCATTGGGGCCTTAATGTACTTGGCTAGTCATACTAGACCGGACATAAGCTTTGCCGTGAGCTTATTATCAAGATTTGGTTCATGTCCGACTTTGAGGCACTGGAACGGAGTGAAACAACTGTTCAGATATCTGCAAGGAACAAAGGATCTCGGTTTGTTCTACACCAACCGGCCAGGAGAGAGCATGGTCGGATATGCAGATGCTGGGTACTTATCTGACCCACACCAGGCTGGATCTCAAACAGGATATGTGTTCATACACAGTGGAGCCGCAATATGCTGGTGTTCAACAAAGCAATCCTTAGTGGCCACATCATCTAATCACGCCGAGATCATAGCCATGTATGAGGCAAGCCGTGAGCTTGTTTGGTTGAGGAACATGACCGGCCATGTCTTAAGAGAGAGTGGTCTGGCCGTGGGACAAGAGAAGGAGGAGCCAATGATCATCTACGAGGACAATGCAGCGTGCATTGCTCAGCTCAAGGAAGGATACACCAAGGGAGACAGGACAAAGCACATCCTGCCCAAGTTCTTCTTCACCCACGACTTGCAGAAGGCAAAGGAGGTTCAAGTAGTTCAATTTCGATCAAGTGACAACTCAGCCGACCTCTTCACCAAGTCTCTGCCTACCTCAACGTTCAGGAAGCTGGTTCATCAGATAGGGATGCGCCGGCTGAAGGATATTCAGTGATGCCTTCATCAGGGGGAGTATCATGCATTGTACTCTTTTTCCTATCTATGGTTTCCATTTTTCCCACCTTGGGTTTTTGGTTTTCCTAGAGAGGTTTTAACGAGGCAACATCGTGCATGATACGAGCCCATATGGTTATAGCATCCAAGGGGGAGTGTTAAGAACAATGTGGATTGCTAGTAACCATACCAAGGAGTAACCGACTATGTAGGATGCGTCCAGGCCCAAGTCCAAGACCACATCCGGATAGGAGAGAGAGGCGGCCAAAGCATGGACCGACCTTAGGGATTAGAAGTTTCCTTTTCCCTTCATGTTTATCTTTAAGGATATTTCCTATTTCCTTTTAGCTTAGGATTTGTACTCTTTTCTTTTATCCTTATCTTGTAATCCCCTATATAAGGGAACACTTTGATTAAGTAATAATACACACGATTTCTCCTATTGTTCACAACACATTATTGGAGTTTTATGTCAATGATCTCCCTCTCGTTGCAAGAAATTATGTGTCTTCTGAGGCCTTCTTTGGGGTAAATTTGAATCCTCTGTGCAAACCACAAGATGTATCCTACACATTTATGCTGAATAATAATCTATACTATTATTTGCGAAGTAAATTTTCGCAACGAAGCTCTCACGTTAAAAGTTAGCACGGTTAATATCGTTTATACCCTTAATAAATAAATAAAATAAATTAGACAAAATAAAAAAATGAATTTAGTGTTTATTTTATTAGATAAGTGCTTACAATTAATAAAAATAGAGATAATCCATAATTTAAAAATACATTTAAAATAAAAAGATAATTCCTATATATATTATGTTGTTATCTTATAAAAAACAGAAAATACATAATTAAATATTAAGTAAAATTATTAATTCTATATAATTGAAAGAGAATATCAAGTGATCTCTAAGATTTATATATTATTTATTAATAATGAGTATAGTGTACAAACGAATTTTAAAAATTTGCAATACATAAGAATTTTCAATGAAAACATAAATAATAATTTAAAACTATTATTTGCGAAGTAATTTTCGCAACGAAACTCTCACATTAAAAGTTAGCACGGTTAATATCGTTTATACCCTTAATGAAAAATTAAATAAACTAGATAAAATAAAATAAGGAATTTAGTGTTTATTTGATTAGATAAGTGCTTACAACTAATAAAAATAAAAAAATTCCATAATTTAAAAATATATTTAAGAGAAAAGATAATTTCTATATATATTGTGTTGTTATCCTTTTTTTAAAAACAGAAAATACATAATTAAATATTAAGTAAGATTATTAATTCTATATAATTGAAAAAGAATATTAAGTGACCTCTAAGATCTTTATATTATTTATTAATAATAAATATAGTGTACAAATGAATTTTAAAATTTGTAATACATAAGATTTTCAATGAAACCATAAATAATAATTTAAAATTATAATTCTTTAATTAATAAGACATGTATTAATAAGTAATTATAAAATCTCTATGCTCGCACTGTGGGCGAAACACGTAGTTTAAATAATTTAGCTTAAAAAAAGAAGCTAAAAATCTATTATATCTCAAAGGCTGGAAGGTAATTTTTCTTCAGTTTCTTTTCGGAGCCAGCACTGGATGAGCCTACTATATTGTAGAACCATCCTTGTCTTGTAAAGATATTCTGATCTTTCAATGTTCCATTCACGTGACACCATCTTCTACCATCCAATTCCTGGCTTGGTTGACTGACGTGAATAACGTGAATTGAATTAAATGGTTGTTGGTAGTTGTGATAAGCAATGTCAATTAAATATTGACTGTTGATCCCTAGACGTCCCTCCCTGTTATCTTGACGTGAATAACGTGAATAAATGGTTATATGGTAGTTGTGAAAATAATGTGAATTAAATGTTGACTGTTGATCCCTAGACGTCCTTCCTGTTATTTTGTTCGCTATAAAGAACACAAGGAACAGGTGTTGATGATTACAAATCGATATGAGTAAAGTGAAACATGAATAACCTCACGAAAGAAGAAGAAGCTGGCTTGGCGGTTCTCGAGAATTTAACGTCCAACGTTAAGCAAATACAAGATGAGGTACTGAAAGAGATACTAACATGTGATGCCAACACAGAGTACCTTCGGAGTTTTCTGCATGGGAGTTCGGACAAAGATCTTTTTAAAAAGAATGTTCCGATAGGGACCTATGAAGATTTTAAGCCATACATCGAGCGTGTCGCGAATGGCGAATCCTCAGAGATCATTTCGGGCAGGCCTATTACTGGATTTGCACTAACGTACGTACACGCTTAGTTTTTGCTAATAGTTCTCTAGATGATTAATAATATATGAATTTGATGTGGTTTTTACTCAAAAACAGTCATGTGTGTATAGGTCTGGAACTTCGGGAGGAAAACAGAAGTTAATACCTTTGAACAACAAATACGTGGAGAATGCTAGATTTTTATCTGATATTCGCTACCTTGTTTTATCCAAGTAATTAAATGTTACTCTCTCCATTCGTTTAAAATGATGCTAGTTTTCCATCTTTCTTTCTTTTTGGTAAATATGTTAAGATAGTTTTTTCATCTTATTCTATACTGTAAAACTTAGTAGATTTTCCATGCACTTATGTATTGATTAATGCTAATCTTGAAAACTTTCAAGACCGTTGATTGAAAAGAGAATTATTAAAAATTAACATGTACACCCTCATCAAGATAAATAAAATAGGTTCACAATACATCTATTATATATTGATCATCTAGATTCAGCTCAAATGTCTACAGTTAACAATAGTATGATAATAGATATTTATTTTGGTTTGTAGGCATATCGAGGGTCACAACAAAGGAAAAGGGTTGCATCTCCTTTTCCTTAAACCAGCTTCCAAAACTCCATCTGGTTTGCCAGCTTCATATGCTACTACACATCTCATGAAAAGCGATTATTTTGTCAAGAACCCACCATCATATTGGGATACTTCGAGCACAAGTCCCAGTGAGATCAAGTTTTGTCATGACACTAAGCAGAGTCTCTATTGTCATCTTCTTTGTGGTCTTGTCATGAGAGATGAAGTAACAAGAGTAAGTTCTGGCTTTGCCTCTGTCTTGGTTCAAGGAATCACTTTTCTTGAGAAATTTTGGAAAGAAATGTGCAGTAACATACGATCAGGTCAGCTTAGTGATTGGATCACCAATCTTAGCTGCAGAGACTCTGTTTCTAAGGTACTTGGAGGACCTAATCCTCAGCTGGCAGTTACAATAGAAGACATATGCAACCAAAAATCATGGAAATGTATCATTCCACAGCTTTGGCCTAGAACCAAATTTATCGAATGCATTTTTACAGGACAGATGGCTCAACATATTCCATTATTGGAGTTTTATGGCAATGATCTGCCTCTCGTTTCAAGAAATTATGTGTCTTCTGAGGCCTTCTTTGGGGTAAATTTGAATCCTCTATGCAAACCACAAGATGTATCCTACACATTTATGCCGAATATGTCATACTTCGAGTTTATACCGGTTGGTGAAGGAGACGACACAATTGTTGATCTTGTGAACGTTAAGTTAGGTCGCTACTATGAACTCATAGTCACCAATTATGCGGGTGAGTTTTACAAAACAGTCTGGTTAGACATGTACCATATCAAATAACTGAATTTAATTTGATGTTTTCATGTTTTTTTTCTTACTAGGTTTACACCGTTATAGGGTGGGTGATATTCTACAGGTGACTGGATTTTACAATAGCGCACCACAGTTTAGATTTATTCGAAGACAAAACGTGGTCTTAAGTGTTTACTTGGAGGCAACAACGGAAGAAGACCTTTTAAACGCAGTGACTAATGCAACACAACTACTTAAATCTTCAGACATAATGTTGAGGGATTTCACATGCTATCCTCATATCTCTACCGTTCCAGGTCACTATGTTCTTTATTGGGAACTTAAAGGCAACAAAAACGATGACATTATTGAGCTAATTGAGACCAATGTTATGGTGGAATGTTGCTCGGTAATAGAGGAATCACTTGATGCTCTTTACAGAAAATTTCGAAGCAAAGATGGATCAATTGGAGCATTAGAGATAAGGGTGGTTCAACGAGGAACGTTTGACTCTCTCATGGAATATTTCACAGCTCAAGGTGCTTGTTTAGGTCAATACAAGACACCTAGATGCATAAAATCCTCTGAGGCCTTGGAAGTTCTTGAAAACAGGGTCATGGCTTGTTTTTTTAGCGATAAGTTACCTCATGTGGACACTACTCTGTGTTAATGGGTGGCCAACTTCAATATATTCATAAATAAACGCTTTATCGCGTATTGAATGATTATATTAAAATCTCCTGGAAAAACTTGAACCAAAAGCTTATAAATTCTTGTTTCACTTGCACTATCGATATCCTCGCAAACTCTTTAAGTACATTATTTACATCCACGGTGAAAGCATGCATTAAAAATCACCATGTATGTATAGTTTTTCCATGCTCCATCTTTTTACATATCTCAGAGTTAACTTAAAAGACGCACTGTATATATAATATGTACCTATATAGGAAAGTCACGGTTTTTGTGTGACAGAAGAACAATGCTAATTAAATGTTGATGTATGGGATGGCTGAACCTACCATGGGCCATGGCCATGCATACAATGCTTACTAATTGAAAAGATACACATCAACGTGATAACTACTAAAATTTGCATAATCAATTAAGAATCATTATGATTGGTCAGTATGGAACTAGATTCTCGAATCTTAATTTTAGAGAAAATATTAATTGAAATTCCAAGTATCAGTTAATTAAGTAGGACTAGAAAGTCAAGTATTTGGTACGGGGATGAAGAATGCGAACTAATGTTTATTTCTTGAGCCCATCATACATACATTGCTTTCTAATTGAAAAGATAAACGCCGTACACATGATAATTAAAATCTGCAGAATCAGTTAAAAATCCTTATAATGGTCAATAAAGGAAAACTATCTTTAGCTTTTTGAAATTTAGAGATAAAGAATATATGCCCAATTCTTGGTGCGTAAATTAAACTATAATTAAGAATGGTAGTCGTGAAAAACGTTGTAAATTAAAATACTGACTGTTGGCCCCTCCACTCCACTTTCACAACACCATATTATGTTGTTTTAAAATTAACCTCTTCTACATTATTTTCACTATAAATAACGTAAGAAACAAGTGTTGGTTACAAATCAAGTGAGTACAGTGAAACATGATTAACCTCACGGAAGAAGATGCTGGCTTAGCTATGCTAGAGAAGTTGACGTCCAACGTGAAGCAAATACAAGATGCGGTACTGAAAGAGATACTAACATGTGATGCCAACACGGAATACCTTCGGAGTTTTCTCCATGGGAGTTCAGATAAAGAGCTTTTTAAGAAGAATGTTCCGGTAGGGGCCTATGAAGATTTTAAGCCATACATTGAGCGTGTCGTGAACGGCGAGCCATCAGAGATCATTTCGGGCAAGCCTATTACTGGATTCATACTAACGTACGTACACGCTTAGTATTTGCTAATCGACATATACTATCATTTTCTAGATGATTAATAATGCATGAACATGATATGTTTTTTATTTACTCAAATACAATTGCATGTGCACTTTTGGCTTGTGTAGGTCTGGAACTTCAGGAGGAAAACAGAAGTTGATACCTTTGAATAACAAGTACTTGGAGAACGCTAGATTATTATTTGATCTTCGATACCTCGTATTATCCAAGTAATTGAATACATATTTTACTCATTTGTTAAGAAAAATGATTTTATTTTTTTCATCTTGTTCTATAAAACTTATTTTTTTAGTTTTTCCATGCACTTTGTATTGATTAACGTAATTGTGAACTTTAAAGAGCAATGTTTGGAATAATATAAATATTCAAAAGTAACATAGTTAATTATCAAAATATGCAACCTCATTAAGATATATAAAGTTCTCTAAAGTATGTTCACAATAGTTTAAGAAAAAACGTGTCACAATACATCTATTATTGATCTTCTAGATTAACCTCAAAGTCTACAATTTTCAATAGTATGATGAAATTTTGTTATTTTGGTTTGTAGGCATGTTGATGGTCACAACGAAGGAAAAGGGCTGCATCTCATCTTCCTTAAACCAGCTTCCAAAACTCCATCTGGTTTGCCAGCTTCATATGCTACTACACATTTCATGAAAAGCGATTATTATGTCAAGAACCTACCATCATATTGGGATACTTCGAGCACAAGTCCCACTGAAATCAAATTTTGTCCTGACAATAAACAGAGTCTATATTGTCATCTCCTTTGTGGTCTCGTACTGAGAGATGAAGTTACAAGAGTGAGTGCTAACTTTGCTTCTATCTTGGTTCAAGGAATCACTTTTCTTGAAAACTTTTGGAAAGAAATGTGCAGTAACATACGATCAGGTCAGCTAAGTGATTGGATCACGGATAGCTGCAAGGGTTCTGTTTCCATGATACTTGGAGGAACTAATCCTCAGCTGGCAGATATAATAGAAGACATATGCAACCAAAAATCATGGAAAGGTATTATTCCACAGCTTTGGCCGAAAACTAAATATATCGAATGCATTGTTACAGGACAGATGGCTCAACATGTTCCTTTATTGGAGTTTTATGTCAATGATCTGCCTCTTGTTTCCCCAAATTATGCCTCTTCTGAAGCCATGTTTGGGGTAAATTTGGATCCTCTATGCAAACCACAAGATGTCTCCTATACATTTCTGCCGAACATGTCATACTTCGAGTTTATACCGGTTGGTGAAGGAAAAGACACAATTGTTGATCTTGTGAACGTAAAGTTAGGTCTCTACTATGAACTTGTTGTCACTAATTATGCTGGTGAGTTTTACAAAACAATCTATTTAGATATAATACCATATATATGTTCTGAATAACTGAAATAATGATGTTGTCACATTTTTTTCTTACTAGGTTTACACCGTTATAGGGTGGGTGACGTTCTACAGGTGACTGGATTTTACAATAGCGCACCACAGTTTAAATTTATAAGGAGACAAAATACTGTCTTAAGTGTTTATTTGGAGGCAACAACAGAAGAAGACCTTTTAAAAGGAGTGACTCGTGCGTCACAAGTACTTAAATCTTCAGATATAATGCTGAGGGATTTCACATGCTATCCTCATGTCTCTGACGCTCCAGGTCACTATGTTCTTTATTGGGAACTCAAAGGCAACAACGATGATGGCATTAGTGAGATTGGCACCAATATGTTGGTGGAATGTTGCTCCGTAGTAGAGGAATCACTTGGTGCTCTTTACAAGAGATATCGAAGCAAGGAGAGATCTATTGGAGCTTTAGAGATAAGGGTGGTTCAACAAGGAACATTTGATGCTCTCATGGAATATTTCATTTCTCAAGGTGCTTCTCTAGCTCAATACAAGACACCTAGATGCATAAAATCTTCTGAGGCTTTACAAGTTCTTGAAAACAGGGTTCTTGCTCGTTTTTTCAGCGAGAAATTACCTTAATGTTAGTCAGGCGCATCTTCTACATTTTCATAATAATCTCTATATTGTACTAAAATCTCGAGGGAAATATTATATATTTCTTATTTCTATTTGTATTGGATTTTAAGGCATATATAAAAGAATTTATAGGTTTGTTTTCTTTATTCAGTTATTGGTTTTTTTTAAGCTTTTATTCAGTTATTGTTGGTCAGAAAACTAGTTTAAAGCCTTATATAGGTGACCAAAAAAATTCATTGAAAACATTACGAACTTATTACTGACTTGTTTTAGCTATAACACCCGCGCAGATTATTTTATACATTTGTTTATTTTTGTTGAATACTTTTCTTTACTTTTTTTCGTACGCACCCAATTTCAAATCTATCTGATTAAAAAATTTATTAATATTAATAATAAATCGTTTATACCCTTAATGAATAAATTATATAAATTAGTTGAAAATAAAAACGAATTTAAAATATATCTAATTAAATAAGTGATTAAAATTAATCTACTAATAATTTTCTAAAATATAAATAACTAAAAATGAATTTATATTAATACTATTATATTTATATATTATATTAGATAATTGACTATAAATAAATATAATAAAATTTTCAAAAATAAAAACATGTTTTAAAACATGAGATAATTCTTAGATATATTCTGTTGTTATCTGAAAAATAATATTTTATTATAAAATTTATAGTTAGATATAAAACAATTTATAATTAAATGCTAATCAAATAAATAAATATATTTTCTAAAATATATGTGAATGTTTTTAAAATCTAACTCAACAATAAGAATATATATATTTTGATAAAAAATAATGAATATATATTAATAATATTTTATTTATATGTTATATTTGATAATTGACTATAAGTAAATATAATAAAATTTTCAAAAAATAAAATATATTTTTTGAACATAAGATAATTCTTAAATATATTGTGCTTTTGTTTGAAATAATATTTTTTATTATAAAATATATGTTTGATTTATGCTTTTAAAAACATAATTAACAATTTATTATGTTGGTTTTGATTTAATAGTTATAACCATATAAATCAATACAATACTAAAAGGGAAATAAGGGCTCCCCTCATGCTTCCACGTCCTCAATAATAATCAGCCAATAGGAAACTACCGTTGAACCACGTCACACATTTGTTTTCTCGACAAAGAATACATCTAATTTGGGCTAAACAAAATTGAAAGTGGCCCTGTAAAGAACAGCCCATCTCTTTTTCGAACATGTTACCCTTTTACTCCGACTCTTCCAATTCACTATGTAACTATCCCTTTCGTGTTTCAAAAAAGAAAAACTACCCCTTTGATATTCTTTCTCTCTCCCGAGTCATCACCTTCTGAAACTCGATCTGATCACTGAGAATCTACGACGACGAAGAAGGTGGAGGACGAAGAGGAAGAAGGAGAATCTCAGGCTACGTAATCGTTGATCTTTATCTGTAACTGTATTCTATTGCGTCGATCGTATCAGTCACGTGCGTCCCGTCGTCCTCATCCTCTCCAAAGACGATCTCAACAGCAGCGGCGACAATCCCGGAGTCGGAGACTCCTCTAACTTCGAGGAATTCGGCGAATCCGAACCCAAATCCGAAGAGGAACTCGATCCCGGCTCGTGGCGACAGAACTTTCGATAGGTTGATGGAGGAAGCGGTGGAGGATATAGAGGCGGCTTCTTCATCCGGAGATCCGCACTCGCAGTCGCTGATGGGCTTCTTCTACGGGACGGGGATGATAAGGGAGAAGAGCAAAAGCAAATCCTTCCTTCGCCATAACTTTGCTGTTGAAGGTGGGAACATGCAGTCAAAGATGACACTTGCCTTCACGTATCTAACTCTTCGAAACATGTAATGCAGGTCGTCTCTTTCTTAATGCAACTTCTGGGTCACACTTCTACTTTGACGATGAGGTGATAGCAAGTCAAACTTTATTCGATGAGTAAGGCCCTTCATTGTAGTGCATAGGACAGAACATCTTCTCATATGTCTTTCTAATGCTCTCCTTACATCCCACTTACCAGGTTGTGTGCCACAAACATAAGTGACTCTACCAGTGTACCGAATACGGTGGAGTCCAGAAGCTGGAGACAATTTCATTAGCGGAGTTGAACGCCTACGTTCTAACCTCCCCCACAAGTACGTTTTCTGATTTAACATCTACTCAAGCGTTCTAATATTCAGGACATTAAACCCATATAACTCACTTAAACACAAAATATTGAGTTCATATTCAGGACAATGTCTCCTCCTGCACATGCACTATATGTTTTAACGCAAGTGCTGTTGGAGTTGTGAGGTTGTTTCCTAAATATTATCTTAAACCTCCAAACTTTTCAAAAATCTTTTGACTTTTTTTACTCACCAATTTGTTAACATTCAAAGTTTGATGCTCTTAAAGATAACGTGTTGAAATGATGGTGGCAAATAGAGAAGAATCGGCTGTCTTTGTTGCCTTCGACACAGCTATCACTAAGCTCACCTATGCCAGGGCCACAGAGGTTTCCAACCCTATTGTGAGTGACATCGACATACTCCAAGCATCAACTAAATTTTGATGTAAGTTAATAAAAATTTGTTGACATGGATTTTGCTTTACTTCAGGGTTATGGTGAGCAAGACCCAGCAGAATATAACATCCCTTACTTCCTCCAAGACATTGTTCGGAAGAGCTACATTTCATCTCAAGCTTACAGAGTTAACTTTTCTTACCTACATTGTTCGAAAATTCTCGCCACTTGGGTCTCATTAAACAGCAAACTACTTACAAATTTAACTGTTTGTCTAAAGGGTGAGGGCAACAATCATGGTGACAATATCCCTGGAGAAAATTGTGCTTCTTGCAAGTACCCTGTCGGTGACTCCTTCTCAAAGGACACTCATCTTCCTGAAGCTAATGACCAGACCATTGGACCTGCAAGTGCTGTGCAAGAAGCGTCAAACACCTACCAGGTGGAGTCCAATAGTGAGAATGTTGATGATCCACAGGACCACCACAAAGAAGGCCCGCAAAGCTTAGTTTTCACCATGGAGCGGAATAGAGGAACAAATGTTTCTCCCATGCATATCGTCAAGTGGCACTCACGTATGCATATCGTCAAGTGGCACTCACGTTATGTTGTTCCAAATAATAGTTATGACACTAAGTCCACCATGAAATTAAACATTTTGCGTTTATGATATAGAACATATTTCAAATTTTCAGTAACTTTAAATAATGTCCACTCTCAGATTTTATTAAAAATTTATAGTCATTATATCAAACAATTAATAAAAGGAGGATATAAGCTTTATATAGAGTGTTCACGTAGGTTAAAATAATCGGCCAATGAGAAACTATATTTTTGCCAAGTCACCTACTCTATTTGTTTTTGCAAAATGATTCTTTATCTTTTTACTTAAACAATTATAACCAAAAATATATTTTTAGTGAAATATATTATTTATAAAAATATAATTAATTATTTATTTACATAACAGTTTGTAAGGAAATATTTATTGTAAATAATATCATAATTATAAAATACTAAAATAAATTGGGTTGGTTTTTAACTTTTACAAATAAAAAGCATTATTTGTAAACTTAGAAAAGAATATATCAAGAATATTCTTTTTCAGGAGTGAAAATAGAAAATTACATCGGAGACAAATCCATCACTATTATGTAATTTCTCTATTTTAGAGAAAAAAATAGAAGAATACATTGGAGATGGTTTAAGGCATGGCCGACGTAAATGATCGACGTTGAGGTTTCAGATTTTTTTATTCTTACTATTCTAATATTTCAATATAATTTGAATATTTCCGTTGCTTTATAATATAATGGTTTAAACGTAATTTTTATTTCACTATATAAATTGTTTTTATATTTCAGTGTAACTTTATACTTATCGGATATTGTGTGGCCAATTAAATTTTATAAATTACTGTGTAATTGATTAAATTTATATATTAAATGACAGTTTTCTAAAGTAATAACTTTTAAATATTACAGATTTTAACTAAAACTGGAGGATATAATCGGTCAGTGAGAAACTATATTTTTGCCATGTCACCTCCTCTATTTGTTTTTACAAAATAATCCTTTAACTTACTTAAACAATTTTAACCGAAGGTATTTTTTGTGTAATATATTATTTGAATAAATATAATTATATCTTTTTTTACTTACATAATAGTTTGTAAAGAAATATTTAGTGTAAATAATATCATAATTTTATAAAATACTAAAATAAATTGGGCTGGTTTTCAACTTTCACAAATAAAAAATATTAATTGTAAATTTAGAAAAGAATATATCAAGAATATTCTTTTTTAAGAGAGAAAATAGAAAAATACACCGGAGAAAAATCCAATGAAATTCTTCTATTTTAGTGAAAAGAATAGAGGAATATATTGGAGATGGTCTAAGGCATGGCCGACGTAAATGATCGACTTTTAGATTTCAGTTTTTCTGATTCTTACTATTCTAATGTGTTAATATAATTTAAATATTCCTTTTGTTTTATAAGTAATTTTTGTTGGGGAAATTTTACTTATACACTTTTCTTGATACCACTTTTCACTTATACCACCACTCAAAGGACATTTTCATAAATATCACATTCATTAATGTGTAAAAGACTAAACTAACCTTACTTTATCTTCAATCTATCGTCTCCTTCTTCTCTACCGTCGTGATCCTTCTTCTCTCTCCGTTTGGATTCACCGTCTCTCTCCGTCGGATCCACCGTCCTTCTTTTCGAGATCCATCGTCTCTCTCCCCGTTGAGATCCTTCTTCTCTCTTCGTTGAGATCTGTCGTCATCTCCGTCGAGATCCGTCGTCGTCTCCGTTGAGTTCCATCGTCACTCTCTCTCACGTATCTGGTGATAAGCAATTACGAGAATCACGATTCAAAACCTCAAAGATGTTGGCTCCTCTCCACGATTCACACTGGTATGTTTCTAATTTTTGTATTTTTTTTTGTTCGATTCAAGTAATATTTTGGATTTGTTCTTTCTGTTATAAAAAAAAGTCAACGAAGGTTGGTTTACAACAGGTCGATCTAAGAGAAAGAGTTTCGATAGTGAACATTGAGTTTTCAAAAAATTATAAACCTTTATAAATCTGGGTTCAAGTAATTTTAGGATTTTCTTTCCTCTGTTATTCAAAAAACAAATAAGATTGATTTAGACTTGTCATTTGAACAGTTCTGGTTAGGAGAAATATTTTCGGATAGTGAACATTGTATTTTAAAGAATTAGAACCTCTTATAAATCTGGGTTTTAAGATATTGTTGATAGTACAACTCCATGCTTTACAAAGTTTTATAAAGAAGTTTGTAAACAAGAGTTGATCATATATGTCTATAAAAACATATAAATGTGTGAATTTGAGAAGTCTTGTCTTTTATTATCCTATATTCTTTGTAAGACTGTTACCAAAATACATGAACATTATGCTTGGATAAAGTATCTTTAGACCATGATTAAAAGTTAACATCATCTTTTTATTTCGTCTTGCAGTTAGATAGCAATGAATTTTGCACATCTTTGAGATTGCGTCCGAGGATTGATGAAGCTAGAACAGAACCACTAGACAATCTAAAAGTGATTATCCAATCGGTGTCTTGGTCAATAATGTGAAGCATTTTATAAAAGATTATAAATGTAGTTTTATAAGGGTTTATAAATAAGAAGTTTGTAGAGACTTATAAAACGTTGTTTATTCTTTATTACTTCTTATGGTTAATACAATGCTTGGATTTCCTGATGAATACAAACATTTGGTGACTCCAACACATCCTGATCTTGATGACATAGATTTTAACAGTGTTATACAATTAGTTCAACAAAGATATAAAATGAAGAAAATTTAATGGGAACAAGGATTTGTAGATATACTTTTTGCAACATATGATATAGGAAAATAACACATGAAAGAAGATAAAAATGAAGAAAAAAGAAAGCTGAAAAGCAAATAAGAGTTTGTAAATCATTTATAAAACGGTTTGTAAAGTTTATAAGCTATTTATAAAGGTTTATAAATTATTTGTAAGAGTATCTAAACCATTTATAAAGGTTTATAGAACAATTAATAAAGTCTATAAACCATTTATAACTGTTTATAAAAACATGATGAAATTTTATAAACAATTTATAAGGGGTATGTATACAATTTATATGGTTTATAGGTTTAGGAATCAATTAGAAAGTGTCTTAAATAATTTATAAGAGTCTCGAATAATTAATGAAGACTTATAAAAATCATTTATAAGAGTTTGTAAAATAATTTATAAGGGTTATAAGGATATATAAATACTTAATAAGAGTTTATAGATCATTTATAAAATTTTATTTAATTTTTTATGAATTTTATAAACCTATTATAAAGGCTGATAAAACAGTTTATAAAATATATAAACTATTTATAAATGTTTATTACAAAAATTATAAAAGTTTATAAATAATTCATAAGGGGAATGTATATAATTTATAAGGTTTATATAGGTATATACATGTTTATAAATCAATTGGAGGTCTTTAAATCAATTATAAGAGTCTATAACCATTTAGAAAGGCTTATAAAACAATTTATAAAGTATATAAACTATATATAAATGTTTATTACAAAAATTATAAATGTTTATAAATAATTTATAAGGGGTATGTATATAATTATAAGGTTTATATATGTATATACATGTTTAGAAATCAATTGGAAGTCTTTAAATCAATTATAAGAGTCTATAACCATTTAGAAAGACTTATTAAACAATCTATAAGAGTTAATAAAATAATTTTAAAGTGTATGTAAATTATTTTCAAGGTTTATATAGGTATATACATGTTAAGAAATCAACCGGAGGTCTTTAAATCAATTATAAGAGTCTATAACCATTTAGAAAGTCTTATTAAACAAGGTGTTATAAAAGAAGTTCTTAAACAATAGTTCATCGTATATATCTATAGAACAACATATAAATGTGTGAACATGAGAAGTCTTGTGTTGTGTTGTCCTATATTCTTTGTAAGACTGTTACCAAAATACATGAACATTATGCTTGGATAAGGTATCTTTACACGATTAAAAGTTAACATTATCTTTTTATTTCGCCAGGCAGTTAGATAGCAATGAATTTTGCACATCTTCGTGATTCATCTGAGGATTTATGAAGCTGGAACAGATCCACTAGACAATCCAAAAGTGATTATCCAATCGGTGTCTTGGTCAATGTGAAGCATTTTATAAAAGATTATAAATGTAGTTTTATATGGGTTTATAAATTTGTAAATTAGAGATTTGGGAGACTTATAAAACTTGTTTATTATTTGTTACATCTTTTGGTTAATACAATGTTTGGATTCTCTAAGGAATACAAACATTTGGTGACCTCAACGCATTCAGATCTTAATGACATAGATTTTGACAGTGATGTACAATTAGTTCAACAAGGATATAAAAAGAAGAAAAGTTAATGGGAACAAAATTTTGTGGATTTACTTTTTGCAGTATATGATATAAAGCAATAACACATGAAAGAAGATAAAAGTGAAGAGAAAAGAAATTTAAAGGGCAAATAAGAGTTTATAAATCATTTACAAAAGTTTATAAAACATTTTTGTAAGTTTATAAGCGATTTATAAATGTTTATAAATTATTTGTAAGAGTCTCTAAGATCTATGGTTCACTTTCTCAGATCAACCAATGGGGGTAGATCTATGATTATTGATGAATGTAAATAATTTATAAATTTAAAAACTATTTATAAAAGCAATTTATAAACTATTTATAAAAGTTTATAAAAATGTTATGAAAGCATATATTCAATTTATAAGGGGTATTATAAGAGTTGTATAGGTTTATAAATCAATTAAAAGAGTCTATAACCATTTAGAAAGCTTTATAAAACAACTTATAATGGTTTGTATAATAGTTTATAAGGGTTTATAAAGGTATATAAATAATTTATAAGGGTTTATAAAAATAATTTATAAAATTGATACACCATTATAAAATAATTTATAAGGGTATGTAATATTATTTGTAGGAGTCTATAAACCATTTATAAAGACATATAAGATTTGTAAGTCCGACAAAGGAGGTTTCTTCGTTCGTGGAGCTGAAGCGGTGGGATCTGAAGCGGTGGAGCATTGTTTGCTGTCCGCATGTGCCTCAGAATCTGCCACGTATCATCATCTCTTTATAAAACATGCACGTGTTCTTTATTTTTATGAATTTAATCTTGTGTATCAAAGTGTTGGGCTTTAAGACGAAAGACTTGTGCCCATAATTTCAGCCCATGAGGCTTAAATGAAAAGAAGGTTGACAAAAAAAAAGATTTATAAGGGTTTATAAAAGATTTTAATGGGTTTTTAAGAGTTTGTATAGGGTTTAAAAAAATATAAAAGTTTTATAAGACTTTATCAAAAGATTTATAAATAGTTTAGAGAGTCTTTTTAAGCTGTTAGAGAAATATCTATTCAGCCAAAAAACATATCAGAAGAATCATGTTAGTGGTTTTTTGAAGTGTTACAACTTTTTATTTCATGAAATCAGGTGTAGAGTGTATGACAAATGAAGCATTGTTAAAAGATAGTTGCTTGTTACTAGTACTTAATCTGAAGGATGAATGCTTCTTGAGACATTAAGAAACATACCTTCAGAAAGAAGTCGTTATAGTCTTCTTTGAGTGTGAATTCAGCTGAATCAAACCGCCAAGCAAGAGGAGTAGAAGGCATCATCATCATAGAGCCATGGCGGATTGGGGAGCACCAAGCTGATGAGCTCTTCAAGCAATCAGTAGACTTGGGATATTTTATTTTGATTTACAAGAATGTATAAATTGATTCATATAGGTTTATAAATAGATTTGTAATACTTTATAAAATATCTACTGCAGTCTATAAGTTAATTATAAATATTTATAAACTAATTTATAAAGCTTTGTAAATCATTTGAATCTAGCTCCAATAGAGTTTGTACTTGCAAAACTCAGTTTTTGTTAGTTGTTACTAACATGATCTGAGAATATCAAGGCTTCTCCATATCTCATTCTTCTATAAAAAAAACGATTGGAACCACACTCATTTACATGTCGAACTAATCTCTTCAACTATGCAACTCGTAAGAGGATATACAATTGGTTTAGTATAAGAAATGTCTGAAGAAGATGAAAGAGAAGGATGTATAAAGAAGCCAACTCTGCAATTTTTATAAAGAGTTATAAATATTTAATTCTTTGATCATACAAACCACATTTTTGTTCAGAGTTCCTCTTGCTTCTTCAAACAGCTCACCAACCTCGTCGATCTTCAAAATCTGAGCGCAAGCCAATCACATGTTATTCATACGCATCATCACTCACTTCCAAAAACAAGATTCAAAAATAATATGCTTTGGTAACTCAACAAACTCATGCTCCATCTCTACTGCTTCTATAGATATTATACACAAACAAGACATAAAAAATGAATCTCATATAGTATCAAACAGAAGATTACACTACCAAAACACCAACCTTCCACCTCATATACTGCATATACTAAACTTTGCTAGCCAAACTACAAATGGTATCATTGTATTACCTCAAGAAAGTGAGGTACTTGATATGCATATCATCACACATATTCTCCACAGCATCCCTTAAATCCAAAAGCTCAAACCACACCTTTGTAATTTCCTGCAACATTAACATATCAACCAAGAGAAGAAGAAATCATGGAATAATCTTAATCTTAAATTATTAATTTCTCATTATTTAAATATATGTTAAGTTCTATGTCTTTTGATTGCTAACAGATCAACAGTAAGATTCCAAAGGACCCAATTTATAAGGTCTTATAAATTTGAGATTTGAAAACTTCATGAGAAAAACTTCAAAACTTCGTCTTCCTTCCTAGAAATTGATCGAATTTGATATACCAACCTACAATTACAGAAAGAGACAAAAATCACCATCTATTATCCTCTTACCTTTGTTAGCGTTTCTTAGGTGTTGGGAGAGAGATCGTCTTGTTCGTTTGAGCTTGTAAATTCTGTTAGCTTCGTGGAGAACTCGTCATTGGCGTGAGATCCATCATCTAGGGATTGGAATTGGAAATGATGAGTTCACCTGAGCAGGCGAAGACATGAGCTGAGGCGAATCGAAGATGTCAATATACGGCGGCGGACTCGTAAGAGGAGGCGTTTGATCACCAAAGGCTTAAGCTGCTCGACACGTTACGAGCTGCCGGAGCCATCAGATCTTCACCAGACAAGCATGACGATGCAGCCGATGAGAACAGCTATGGAGGTGGATATAACAATGGCGGATTGACGAATCTCGATGAGCATCAAGCTCAATTTGGCGGCGACGGACTCATAAGCGGAGGCGTTGGCCAGGTTGGAGACGATGATGGGTTCTCCATTTCTTTTGATTAGTTAGGGTACAATAGTCTTTTACCTATTAAAATTTTAATGGTAAAATTGAAAAGTGTAAAGTTGAAAAGTGGTATTAGGAAAGTGGTATTAGTGGCAATTCCCCATTTTTGTTCACTATCTAAATTTTTTTTATATTTCAATGTAACTTTATATTTATTAGTTATTGTGTGGTCAATTAAATTATGTAAATTACTGTGTAATTTATTAAATTTATATATTAAATGACAATTTTATAAAGTAATAACTTTTAAATATTACATATTTAATTAAAATTTATTACATTTTGAACCAAATAGAGTAATATATAAACTAACTCTATATTGATATGAGGACAAAATTGTAAAGTGGTCCCGCCTTGAATTTCTCTCATTATGTGCATTGCTAATTGGAAGGAGATAATTACCATCTAATATTATGTTACTCTCACTATATTAGAAATGGTCGAACCGTAAACCAATTAAGGATGATGTAAGGAAGACATAAAGATGTATTTCCAGTTATCACAAATATAGAATCAATTGACAACAACTTAATTATATCCAGCGTAGGACAACAAAGAAGAGTTTACATATTCTGATAGTATAATATATCACTATATTAGTAGCTAAATCAGTTTTCTCTAGCACAAATACTCATTTCATCCTTGGAATTTAACCCTTTCTATCTGATGATATTAGTAGTTTGATCCAAACAAAAAGAAACAGTCGAACTGTACATTGTAATTAGAGAAAGAAAACAAACAAAAATCAACCGAAGACTTTTAAGGTATATGAAACAAAAATTGGAAATAGCAATTCTATGAAATTAAAGAATAAGGCAATAAAATTATAAAAATAGAAAATAAAACAAAAATATATACAGAAAGAAAGATTAGTAAAATAAAATCATAATATAATTTCCATAATTGATAGTGCTCAGTTACACTAAAAGTCTAAATTTACAACATACACAGTTTTATTTACATCTTTAAACCTATTATATAATTAAAATGATTCTAAAAAATGTGCCAGCATAAAGAGTTATAAAATATACGATAAAATATAATACATAACGTTAAAAATACATTATCACTGATCACTAAAAAATCATGTTAATAGTAATAAAAATGAAATGACAACACATTTATTAAAACCATAGAACAGCACACAACAAGGTGTTATTAAATATACAAACTACAAATTAAATATGCTCAACGCAAACACACATAAAAATGAGACATCATATTTGGATATATTTAAATAAATAATTTTAAATATATTATATTCTTGATAATTTTAAAATTACTTAAAAAGAAGCTAAATTATTTAAAAAAATAATATACAAATAAAACTAAAACAATATTTTGTAACGTCAATAAATGAATAAAAAATATATTATGTTAATAAATAGATTTTAGATTTTAAAGACTTCTAATTCATGTAATATTACAAAATTTAAAATTTTGTTTATTACAATTAATATTTTACAATTAGATATATTAAAATAATATACTAGATCGAAATTCAATTTTCAGTTTTCAACTATTACACGTACAAAAATATTATTAGGTACGCTTTTTTTTGAAAAGAGGGTTTTATATTTTAAGTAGGTTATTAGAGTACTTTTTATTTTCGTGAATTTATTCGAGATGAGATTTCGATCTTTTAAACTAAGATAATTTATGTTGTATACATAATTATAGTTTTTTTACATAACTCTATAATCTCGGACATCATTGTTCATATTTTATTAGTTAATTGTGTTACATACAATATAAATACTTACTTAAAACTAAAAATATATAAAAAAAATCAAATTCAAAAATTAGTTATATATAATTTAGTATACAAAAATTCGCACACAAATAAAACTGATAAACACAACAAATTTAAATATATTATCCGCGCGTAGCGCGGAGACAAGATATAGTATCTATAAGAACACTATTCCCGCATGCCGGCATGACACCTAGTATAAAAGAATTTATAGGTTTGTTTTCATTATTCAGTTATTGTTTTTTTTAAGCCTTTATTCAGTTATTGTTGGTCAGAAAACTAGTTTAACGCCTTATATAGGTGACCAACAAAAATTCATTGAAAACATTACGAGCTTATTACTGACTTGTTTTAGCTATAACACCCGTGCAGCTTATTTTATACATTTGTTTATTTTTGTTGGATACTTTTCTTTACTGTTTTTCGTACGCACCCAATATGGAAATAAACAAACATATAAATATATAATTCTTCTTCTTTAATTTACAAACTTCGCGTGGTTAGGTAACAAGTGTATTAAAGTTAAAGGGTTTTGATGGTTGGCCTAACTTAACATCAAAATCCTTGAATTGTCAAAATAAGCTTAGAATAG